>NC_073258.2:129435000-130035000 GCF_029289425.2 Pan paniscus | reverse complement strand
GTGCAGCAACTTATGTCTTACCTAAAAAGATATCCCAAAAAGCCCCAGACCATTAGACTCCTAGTACTTTCACTGAGGCAGTGAGGAATTTTGAGCTCTCACTCTCTGACATGCATGTGTCTTACTAAGGCACTCAGCATGCTGGCTAATTCCTTTTTCCAGATGCAACTTAAAAAATGTCATCAATGTCAAGGGTCAGCCTGATGTTGTGTGGGATAATAAGATGATCAAGTTTTTCCAGATTATTTTATGCCACAGAGCAGAAGACTTGACATGGCTCTAAGACGGTCAAAGTAATGCTGTTATTCCCACCATGAGAAGGCAAATTGCTTCTAATTATCTTTTTTGAAAAGAGAGGAAAGGGGAAATGTGTACAGTCAGTAGTTGCCTGCCAGGAGCCAAAGATTATGTTGATTTGCCCCAGCAAAGATGCCAGATCCAGAAACACAGCCATGATTGACATCACTACCTGATTAAGTTTGCCTTAACCTGTAATCATTCTCAACTACTCCTCTGACTCTTGCATGAACTAAACAGGAAAGCTTGAAATGGATATGGAAATCTGGAAAATATTACATGTAGTGACAGCATTGTTTTTTATTCTTTCTGTGTCTCTACATAAAAACAGAAAGAGGCTAGGCATGGTGGCTCACGTCTGTAATCCAAGCACTTAGGGAGGCTGAGGTGGGCAGATCATGAGGTCAAGAGATTGAGACCATCCTGATTAACATGGTGAAACCCTGTCTCTACTAAAAATACAAAAATTAGCCAGGCGTGGTGGCTAATGCCTGTAATCCCAGCTACTCAGGAGGCTGAGGCAGGAGAATCTCTTGAACCCGGGAGGCAGAGGTTGCAATGAGCCGCAATTGTGCCTCTGCACTCCAGCCTGGGCAACAGAGCGAGACTCTGTCTTAAAAAACAAAAATAAAAACAAACAAACAAAAAAACACTGAAAGAGAACTAATAGAAAAGCCAAAAACCCATAGGCAGCATTTGCAGGGAAACTAAGTGACAAGGTATCCCCATGAACTACAAAATGCAATTGACGAGGGCAACCCAACAGCACAAGGGCGCATGGTATGGGCACATGTGTGAGAGAATGCAGATGGAAGCAATATGGTATTTGACAAGTCGAGAACAGGTGAACTCCAAAATAGCAACTGGTATTCCCCAGAAAGCGTGGTGAGCTAACTTGAGCACAGCAGCTGAAACTGAGCGGTTCTTCCTAACCCGGTGGTAGGTGAGCAAGAAGCCCAAGGTAAAAACCAAAACGTCTGCAGCAACCTAGCATCTGTCACTCAAAACTGGCTCTCCAAGACCCCCTCCCAGAACTGGGCCCACACTGAGGAGAAAGTCCTAAGAGTAAAATCCACACTCCACAGGACAGGGATAATACAGACAAAGGGAGAAAAGTCCCAGATAAAGTGGAGGGAAAGAAAGAGAGAAAGAAAATGTTCAAAAGCAAGCCACCATATATTCGAACACTACTGTGAAGTTAGAACAGGCACTCTGAACTATGCCTCCTTCCAAAATTTCAGGAAAACTAATTTCACATAAAAATTAGCAACAGAGAAAGCATCAAGTTCAAATCCTTGGAAATTCCGACGAAGAAAAAAAGAATAAGGAGCAGAAGAAAACCTCCCACAGACAATAAAACATGCTACATCTTATCCACAAAAGAGGTCAAAACTTGCAAACTTCTATTTCAGAAGATGTTAAAAGACATTTTTAAGACAATACAAACTTCCCTCCTTCTTAAATAATTGAGTCTGAGAACCATTCATCAGGCCCAAGCAAAGGAGATTGAGCAGAGAGGTTATTTGGCAGGAACTGGGAACAGAGTGAGGAAGGTGGTCGAGTCACACCAGTGAGGTCCAAAGATTGGTAACAGAGGGCAATTGAGCAAATAACCTCAGTGAGAACCAGGCTTCTGATTATCAGAGAAAGAAGTTATAAATGTGCAATGAGGGAAAGCTAGAAGGAATACTCTGTTGTTGAACTGGAATTGGAGGTACTGGTGTGAACTTCTGGTTTTCCATATATAGAGAATAGGAAAACACAGGTGTGTGTGTGTGTGTGTATTGATATAATTCCTATCTCTGTCCACTAGGACTGCGTGAGAGCAGCAACACCCAAATTTGCAATGAGCGCACATAGCACACCCAGACATTGGGTTCCAAATGCCATTCTCCACTAAAAGGAGAAGGGGCTAAGTCTAGGACGGTGGCAGAAAAAGTACAGGATGAGCCTGGAACATCCTATTGCGATCAAAAGTAACAGAATTAAAAGAATAATGGGACACATCAAAAGGGCGCAGAAACCAGCACAAAGGGGCTTCCACTGGACAAATTTGAGGCAAATTGAGAATCAAAATAAATAACGATAGTAACAAATAATACATCCCATTGCATAATACAGAGATAACTGAGCCAACACAATACATTATAATGTATATAAATATATACATTAATAAATAAGGAGAAGAGAAAGCCCTTCCTGTGGTAAATGCTAAGTAGTAAATGTAGAAGGAATGACGGAATAAGAAAATCACTGTTTGGGAATCATCATGGTAATAATTAATTCAGATAAGAAGCACCAATACATCCTAAACTGATGGATTAACATTGAACGAGGAAAGGGACATTTACATAGATTCAAAATATCTCATCACAAAATAATTATTAAGTACAGAGGGGAAAAGTATAACTTTGCAGTGGAGAAACTTGGTAGATATCACTTCAATCAAGGGGTCAAAGTAACACCACCAGAGGTGGAGCAAGTCAATACCAAGTGCTACCTGATGGAATGCAGAGAGAAGAGTGCAGCATCACTATTGTGATGTTCCTAACACTTACTTCCAAGAACACAGGGAGGATCGCTCTCATGAGCCCTGCTTGAAGACCCTGCAAGAAAACAAATTTCAGGCAACGATGATGACCAGAGACATTGATAGAAGCACTGGTGGTCGACATTAAACATATGCTTACTTGCAGAGTGAAGGCTAAATGAAGATTGAATGGAAGAGGATAGTATGTAATGGTTATATGCTATATTAGTCAGAGTCTTCCAGAGAAACAGAACCCGTAAGATAGATACAGAGAGATAAATAGATCTAAATCTACATCTAGATCTAGATAAGAGGGGTTTTAATTGTGAGAGTTGACCCACTTGATTATGGAAGGTGAAAACTCCCATGATATATTTTCCACAAACTAGAGAACCAGGAAAGCCAGTGGTGTAATTTAAACTAAGTTTGAAGATGGGAGAACCAGAGTAGCCAGTGGTCTGACTCTCAGTCCGAGGCCAAAGGCCTGAGAATCTGGGGCTGTAATGTCCAAGGGCAGAGGAAGGTAGATGGTGAATGGCCCGGCTCCAGAAAAGACAGCAAATGTGTCCTTCCTCTGCCTTTTGTTCCATCCCAGACATCAAGCGGATTGGATGATAGTCACCCACATTGTTGAGGGCAGAGCTTCTCACTCAGTGCGCTAATTCAAATGAGAATCACTTCCAGCGCATCCTCACAGACACACCCAGAAATGGTGTTTTACCAGCTATCTGGGTATTCCATAATCTGGTCAAGTTGGCACCTAACACTAACCATCACATATGGGTGAAAATATAGTACAGCTATATGAGGACATTTTCAACTCGTTTTCAGTAATTAAATATGTGGTGATCATTTTAGTGTTGTTATTCCATGACTGTAAAGTATATAATGTGGACTAAAGCTTACTTAGCCCTATTAGAGAAGTCTAGAAACAGTCACCTAACCAGTAGCAATGAGCATTAGACTTCAATTTAAAACACCATGTCCCACTAAGAGAAACTAGGGCTTCTTGGAGAAATTGCTGAATTTCAGATCTAGGGAAGGAAATGTACAAGAGGAGCCTAAAACAGCTTGTCTTTCTACATAGCAAGGAAGCTATCAAGTACTGCTAGGATCCTGCAAAGAAAGAATCAGGAATCAAACTGAAGAAGCTTTTATCGGCGAAAGAAGGTACATTCAGAGCTTCAAAAAGGAAAATACATAATTGCAAGTGTCTGGAATTCCTCAACTATGTTCAAACCTATAAGTTCAAAGTGATATTTTAGAAAACTAAAAGGTTACCTTTGGAGCATGTTAAAGAACAAATTCATTATCCTGAAAACTGGTAAATAAAAGAAAAGAATCAAAAATTTGCTCTGCCTTTCATATATCAACTGTGTCACTGGGTAACAGATAGTAGACGAGGGGAACTGTCTCCTTACAAAAGAAGTCTAATAAGTAAAAAAAAAAACGATAGAGTATCACCATTGGGTGGGCACAGTGCCTCACACCTGTAATCCCAGCAATTTGGGAGGCCAAGGTGGGAGGGTTGCTTGAGCTCAGGAGTTCAATACCAGCCTGGGCAACATGGTGAAACCCCATCTCTACAAAAATTAGCCAGGCATGATGGTGCGCATCTGTAGTCCCAGCTACTGGGGAGGCTAAGGCAGGAGGAGCGCTTGAGCCCACGAGGCTGGAAGCTGCAGTGAGCCGAGATCCCACCACTTCACTCTGGCCTGAGCAATAGAGCAAGACCCCATCTCAAAAAATAAGATAGAACTTAAAAAAAGAATATCATCATTTAGCCACACCCAGTGAATTAATAGATCTGATCTTTGAGCATCAACAACTGCTAACATTATAAAATGGGATACTACCAGACCCTATGGACTTCATCATGAAGACCACAACACTTCCTGTACCCTTGCCGAAGGGATCAAACCTGAATGAGATCAAGCTCTGTATCCAGCTGTAAATGTTTAGGAAAACAGAGGAATATTTTGAACTGTGCCTGAGTATTCAGCCAACAAAATCTAGATTGAGAGAAACTCTATAGGAATCTATGGGTCAGGGAACCCATGTGAGGACTCTGCCACTTACTAAGTATGTCTGCTCCCTACGCTATACATACAATCATGCATGACTTAACTATGGGGACATGTTCTGAGAAATGTGTCATCACATAATTTCACTGTTGTGTGATCATCATTGTGTGTACTTACACCAGCTGAATGAAGTAGCCTACTACACATCTGTGCTATGTGGTAGAGCCATACAGGCTACAAACCTATACTGCATGTTACTGTACTGAACACTGTAAGAAATTGTAACACAATGGTAAGTATTTGTGTATCTAAACTTACCTAAACATAGAAAAGGTATGGTTAAAAAAAAGGGTATAAAATATTTTAATGGTACATCTGTATAGGGCAGCTTCACTATAATCTTATTGGACTATAGTCATATATATAGTCTGCTGTTGATCAGCATCATTATGCAGAAATGACTGCACTTGGACTGGGAAAATAACCACAGAACGGGACTGCAATCCCAATGGACTCACAGTGAGACAGACTAGGGCAAGACACCGTCATTTATCTGTCCTGAATAAGTTCCCCTTCAGACCAGTGGACCATAGCAGCATTTCAAATCTCAGTATTAGCATCAGTTCAGAGACAATATCTAACAGCCCCTGGATCTTCCTTCCCCCAATTCACAGTTGCTCTGGCAAATGGCTGACGATCCTACTGGAAAACACTTAAATTCATAGTATACAACTGTGGAAGGTTACATAGTGCTTTCTCAAAAATACGTGGCCAAATTCCCAGTCAAAGGGTTCTGGTGGTTGGGAAGTGGTTTAGGCCTGGAAACCAAGAAAGAAGCAATGAATGCCCACTACAGCAACTCAAGTTAGATTTATGCCCAACAGACCCAGGGTTTTTTCATTTATGCTTGCAGTACCTTAGTGGGCTGTCCATCTATTTCATTTTACATGTCTCATGATTAGTTAGCTATCACTATACATCTTTTTGAGACTGGATGCTCTGATTACTATTCTGATTGTGTAGCTTTTGGGGTAAAGGTGTCCATGTAGTCTGATGTTTATGCATTTCCACTGGCCTCTCCCACTTTGAGACCCTCATTGTTCACATTGAGATCAGGAAATCTAATTACATTGCAGCATCTCCCCACATCATCTACAGTCTACAGAGGACAACTGGTCATTACAGAGATTCTTAAGGATGGCAGTAACCCACACCATTGTATTTCTTTTTTAACAGCCTTTTTTAACAACCATACAATGCACCCAATAAAGTGTAAATTAAATGTTTCTGAACATATTAGAGTTGTGCAACCATCATCCCAATGAATTTTAGAACATTTCCCTCATCACCACAACCAACCCCTAAAAAACCCATAGCCATTAGCAATCACTCCCTGTTTCCCACTAACCCCAGACAGAGGCAAACATTAATATACTTTCTGTTTCTATAGATTTGCCTATTCTAGACATTGCATGTAAATGAAATCACCTGATGAGATTTCATAATATGATTCAAAAGATCAGTCACAGTATGATCTTTTGTGACTGGTTTATTTTACTTTGCATAATGTTTTCTAGATTCATCCATGTTGTAGAATGTATCAGCACTTCACTCCTTTTTTATGGCCAAATAATATTCCATTATGGATATACCTACCACATTTTGTTAATCCATTCATTACTTGATGGACATTAGGCTCTCTTCACTTTTTTGCAATTATTAATAATGCTTCTATGAGCATTAGTATACAAGTTTTGGTGTCGACCAAATATATGTGGACATATATTTTCATTTCTCTTGGGCATATAGGAGTGCTGAGTAATATGGTACCTCTATGTTTAACATTTTGATGATCTGCCAAACTATTTTCCCGAGAAGTTGCACCATTTTACATACCATAAGCAACATATGAGGGTTCCAATTTTTCCACTCTCTTACCAATACTTGCTATTATCGGTCTTTTTTTTTTTATCATAGTCATCCTAGTGAGTATGAAGTGGTATCTCATTGTGGTTTTGCTTTGTATTTCCCTGATGACTAATGAAGTTGGGCATCTTCTCATATGCATATTGGCCAGTTGTATATCTTTGGAGATGTGTCTATTCAAATCCTTTGCTCATTTTAAAATTTTGTTATTTTTTCATTATTGAATTATAAGAGTTTTTTGTTTGTTTGTTTTGAGACGGAGTTTCGCTCTGTCACCCAAGCTGGAGTGCAGTGGCATGATCTAGGCTCACTGCAACCTCCACCTCCCCAGTTCAAGCGATTATTCTGCCTCAGCCTCCCAAGTAGCTGGGACTACAGGTGTGCGCCACCACGCCTGGCTAATTTTTGTATTTTTAGTAAAGACGGGGTTTCACCATTTTGGTCAGGCTGGCCTGGTCTTGAACTCCTGACCTCATGATCTGCCTGTCTCAGCCTCCCAAAGTGTTGGGATTACAGTGTGAGCCACCACGCCCAGCCAAGAGTTTCAAATATATATTCTGGATACAAGTTTCTTATCAGATACATGTTTTGCAAATATTTTCTCCCATTCTTTGACTTGTCTTTTCACTTTATTGAGTGTCCTTTGAAGTATAAAAAAGTTTTAATTTTTGTGAAGTCCTAGTTTATCCACTTCTCTCTTTTGCTACATGTGCCTTTGGCATTGCAGCTAAGAAGGCATTGCCTAACCCAAGTTCACAAAGATTTAGTTACAAGTTTTATAGCTTCAGTTCTTACATTTTTTATATCGTGTAAGGAAGGAGTCTAATTTCATTCATTTTTTTTTTTTTACCAGTTATCTACATCCCGTTGCTCTAGTATCATTTGTTGAAGACTATCTTTTTTTTTCTTTGAGACAGGGTTTGCTCTATCACCCAGGCTGGAGTGCCATGGCGCAATTGTGGCTCACTGCAGCCATGACCTCCTGGGTCCAAGTGATCCTTCTTCCTCAGCCTCTGATGTAGCTGGGACCACAGGTGTGCACCACCACACCCAGCTGATTTTTTATTTTTTATTTTTATTTTTGTAGAAACAGGATCTCACTGTGTTGCCCAGACTAGTCTCAGAGTCCTGGGCTCAAGCAATCATTTTACCTCAACCTCGTAAAGTGCTGGGATTACAGCTATAAGCCACTGTGCCTGGCTTGAAGACTATTCTTTCCACATTGTATTGTCTTGCTGCCCTTTTAAATAGTCAGTTGGCCACAAATGTGAGGGTTGTTTTCAAGACTTTCAATTCTATTCCATTGACCTATATGTCTACCCTTATGAATATCCCACTGTTTTGATTTCTGTAGCTTTGTAGTAAGTTTTGAAATTAGGAAGTGTAAATTCTTCAACTTTGGTCTTATTTTTTCTGTATTTTTGGGGTGGGGGTGCTGTTTTGGTTCCTTTGCATTTTCGTATAAATTTTAAGATAGGCTTGTCAATTGCTGCCAAGATACCAGCTGGGATTTTGATAAGGATTGTACTGAACCTGTAAATCAATTTCAGGAATGTTGCCATTTTAACATTAGGACTTCCAATTTATGAACATGCAATGTCTTTCCATTCATTTAAATTTTCTTTATTTTTCTTTTCTTTCTTTCTTTTTTTTTTTTTTTTTTTTGAGACGGAGTCTGACTTCATCACCCAGACTGGAGTGCAGTGGCGTAATCTCAGCTCACTGCAGCCTCTGCCTCCTGGGTTGAAGCGATTCTAATGCATCAGCCTCCTGAGTAGTTGGAATTATAGGTGCATACCACCATACCTGGCTAATAACATTTTCTTTCCTGTATTTCAGCAATGTTTTATAGCCCTCAGAGTACATGTCTTATATTTCTTTTACTTTTTTTTTTTTTTTTCGAGACAGAGTATCACTCTGTCACCCAAGCTGTAGTGCAGTGACACAATTGGGGCTTACTGCAGCCTCCACCTCCCAAGCTCAAGGGATCCTCCTGCCTCGGCCTTCTGAGTAGGAGTCCCCATGCCTGGGACTACAGGCATGCATCACCATGCCCAGCTAATTTTTAAAATTTTTTTTGTAGAAGTGGGATCTCGCCATGTTACCCATCTGGTCTCAAACTCCTGAACTCAAGTGATCCTCCTGCCTCAGCCTCCCGAAGTGCTTACAAGCATGAACCACCACACCTAGTGTTGCAGAATTTTGCTCCTTAGTTCAGCTAAAACCGGGTTTTTGTCACACGACCAGGAAAGATTAGGAATGCAGACACATTGAAGAGTGAGGGGAGTGGAATTTATTGGGCAGAAAGGAAAAAAGGGAAAAAACCTCTCAGCAGAGTGAAAGGAGATCCTGCCAGCGGGCTCCCATCTCACAGATTGAATACCAGGCTGCCACGTAGGAACTGAAGAGGCCAGGCTCCTCCCCTCTGTGAATTTCCCACGGCTCGTCCCCGTTCTCCCAGTACACAGGCCGGTTAGAGATTCTCCAGGGATGCCCCCCTTTATCTTCCTACTACAACTATCACTAGCCTTGTATTTCTTTTGTTACCAGTGCAATTCTTAATGCTTTAGTGAAGACAGTGGCCTTTTGGATTTCCAAGGACACACGATTAGTGCATGGACAAGCAGGTTGTTCAAACATTCTATCTAAGCTTTCATATGCTTTCCTTTACAACACTCTTAGTAAAGAGTGGTTTTATCAAAATCACAACAATGGACTCATATAGGAATTGTTGGAAATACATATCTCAGGTACTGCTCAGATCTGCTGAATCAAAAACCCCAGCTCACTCGTGCATAATTAGCAGTTGAGGTACATTTCTATGCAGTCACCTAGGGAAGCTACAGCATTTGAACCTCATTGACCATAGGCTGCCTCTGCTTCAGTTAGCCAGACTAGCAAACTGCCAATGCCTCTTTCAAGTGCCTAAAACAACATATTAAATATCAAATATTGAGCAAATAAATGCATATTAACAATTTTGCCTGTTCAAACTTTATATTTCATAATCCTTGGTTTTCTTCTCTTAGTATCCACTCCTGTGCCTGCTCCCCAGATTCATGACAATGTCAAGAGCCAAGATCGCGCCATTGCACTCCAACCTGGGCAACAAGAGCAAAACTCCGTCCCAAAACAAAACAAATCCCTGAATGATAGTATTCAGAGATCTTCTGGATTAGTAAATGCATCCATGTGCTGCCGGGTGGGTGGCACACTCCAACTCCATGGGGACAGGAGCCCCTATGCTCAGGACCCTTCTGGACCTCGCTCTATGTACCTCTTTATCTGGCTGTTCATTTGTATCCTTTAAAATATCCTTTATAATAAGCCAGTTATAGTAAGTAAATGTTTTCCTGAGTTCTATGAGCCATTCTAGCAAATAATCATACCTGAGGAGGGGATTGTGGGAACTCCTGATTTATAGCCAGTTGATCAGAAATACAGTCAGTCCTTTGTATCCTCTGGTTTTGCATTCCTGGAAACAATCAACCAAGGTTTAAGAAATCAGTCTTACCCCTTAAGTTTGCAAAAAGAAAAAAAAAAGAAAAAAGAAAAGAAAACAGAAACAACAATAAAAATAACAATACAACAATTTTAAAAACACAAATAAAAATACAGTACAGCAGCTATTTACACAGCATTTCCTTGTATCAGGTATTTTAAGTAATTTATTTATTTATTTATTTATTTATTTATTTGGGATAGTCTCGCTCTGTCACCCAGGCTGGAGTGCAGTGGCATGTTCTTGGCTCACTGCAACCTCTGCCTCCCAGCTTCAAGCGATTCTCCTGACTCAGCCTCCTGAGTAGCTGGAACTACAGGCATGCACTACCATGCCTGGCTAATTTTTGTATTTTTGTGGGAACGGGGTTTCCCCATGTTGGCCAGGCTGGTCTCGAACTCCTGACCTCAAGTGATCCATCTGCCTCAGCCTCCCAAAGTGCTGAGATTACAGGCATGAGCCACCGCACTCGGCTGGTATTACAAGTAATTTAAAGATGACTTAATGTATGTGGGAGGATGTGCATAGGTTATTTGCAAATACTACATCATTTCATATAAGAGACAAACGTCCAGTGGATTTGGGTATCCATAGGAGGTCCTGGAACCAATCACCTGTGGAGAATGATTATACAGAAGGCCCAGGCTTTGATTGGTATCTGAAGTAGTATCTATAAGTACTCAGTCTTGTAGACCTGAGTACTTAACCTGTGGAGTCTGTACTAATTCCAGGAAGCTGGCTGCAGGATTGAATTGTAAGTTACCTAGTTGGTGTCAGTAGAGAACTGGAGAACCTCTTGGTGTGGAAAATCCACAGAATTGATGTCAGAAATGTTGTGCGAGAGTTGAGTGGAAACAATTTTTCCTTTTAGTAATTATGGGTTTATAAGAGAGTTTAAATGCATAGTTTTTTCTACTTTCTTCTATTAACTGATTTAAAAATTAATTGGATAAAATTATATATATATATATATATATATATAATGTATTGTTGGGCCTACAACATATAAAATCTATTGGTTGGTGCAAAAGTAATTGTGGTTTTTGCCATTGCCTTTAATAGCAAAAACCATAATTACTTCTGCACCAACCTAACCTGTGTAATATATCTGTCAACTACAGCACAAAGGTGATGGAGGAAGCAAAACTGTATGAGACTAAGAAAATGACCACAGATGGTAAAGTAATAATTATAACAATGTATTGCTACATTTATAACATTAATAGATAGAATAAGCATATCAATAATAACACAAAAAAGAGGGAATGGACAGATCTATAGCAGTCACATTTCTATATATCACTGGAATTCTATATGTCACTGCATAAGTTAAGATGTATATGCTAAACCCTAGAGCAACCACTAAAAAATATAGTAGTTCCCCCTTATCCACAGGGCATATATTTTTTGTTTTTTGTTTGTTTGTTTTGTTTTTTGAGACTAGCTCTGTTGTTCAGGCTGGAGTGCAGTGGTGCGATCTCGGCTCACTGCAACCTCTGCCTCCCAGGTTCAAGCAATTCTCCTTCCTCAGCCTCCCAAGTAGCTGGGACTACAGGCGCCCACCACCATGTCCAGCTAATTTTTTGTATTTTTAGTAGAGATGGGGTTTCACCATATTGGCCAGGCTGGTCTCGAACTCCTGACCTGTGATCTGCCCGCCTTGGCCTCCCAAAGTGCTGGGATTACAGGCGTGAGCCACCACGCCCAGCCACAGGGCATATGGTCCAAGACCCCCAGTGAATACCTGACACTACAATACTACTGAACCCTATATACACTAAGTTTTTTCCTATACACGAATGGGCTGATAGCATATACGATGTGGATACACTGGAAAAAGGGATGATTCACATTCCAGGCAGGACAGAGCAGGATGGTATGAGTTTTCACCATGCTACTCAGAACCACACACAATTTAAAACTTATGAATTGTTTATTTCTAGAATTTTCCATTTAATATTTTCAGACCATTGTTGACTGCAGGTAACTGAAACCATGGAAAGTGAAATTGCAGATAAAGGAGAACTACTATATCCTAAAATGAAGTGAAAATATTACTAAATAAATCATTAGGGAATACATTAGAAAATATTCACTTAATGTAAAAAGAGAAAGAACAAAGTAAGTAAGAATAAAGGGGAAAGAAGGCATGACATATATAGAAAACAAAAGTAAATGGCAAATATAAATCCAAATATATTAATCATAACATTAAATATGAATAGATTAAGTAATCCAATCAAAAGATAGAGATTTTCACCAACAAACATATGAAAAGAAGCTCATCATCATAGGTCATTAGAGAAATGCAAACCAAAACCAAAATGAGATACCATATCACGCCAGTTAGAATGGTGATCATTAAAATGCCAGGAAATAACAGATGCTGGAGAGGATGTGGAGAAATAGAAACGCTTTTACACTGTTGGTGGGAGTGTAAATTAGTTCAACCACTGTGGAAGACAGTGTGGTGATTTCTCAAGGATCTAGAACCAGAAATACCATTTGATCCAACAATCCCATTATACACCATGGAATACTATGCAGCCATAAAAAAGGATGAATTCATGTCCTTTGCAGGCACATGGATGAAGCTGGAAACCATCATCCTCAGCAAACTAACGCAGGAACAGAAAACCAAACACTGCATGTTCTCACTCATAAATAGGAGCTGAACAATGAGAACACATGGACACAGGGAATGGAACATCACACACCAGGGCCTGTCCAGGGGTGGGGTCAGGGGAGGGAGAGCATTAGGACAATACCTAATGCATGCAGGGCTTAAAACCTAGATGACAGGTTGATAGGTGCAGCGAACCACTGTGGCATATATATACCTATGTAAAAACCTGCATGTTCTGCACATGTACCCCAGAACGTAAAGTAAAATTAAAATAAATAAATAAATACAAATCAAGAAAAAGATAGAGATTTTCAGACTGGATAGATGAATATGATTCAACTATATGCTGTCTACAGGAGCCATGCCTTAATTCCAAAGAGATGAAGAGATTAAAAGTAAAAGAATAGAAAAAAGATATATCATGCAAACAACAACCATAAGAAAGCTGAAATGCCTATACTAGGCCCCGTCTCAAAAAAAAAAAAAAAAAAAAAAAAGCCCACCTCTCCACTGTGGCATTGGGGATTAAGTTTCCACACATGAACTTTGGGGGACACATTCAAACCATAACACCTTGGCTTTGGCAAAAGATTCTTAGCTATGAGACTATGAGCATGGGCAATAAAATAAAATGAACTTCATCAAAATTAAAAGCTTTTACCGAAAGAATGAAAGAAAATATTTGCAAATAATGTAAAGAACTTGTATCCAGAATATATAAAGAACTCTTACCACTCAATAATAAAAAGATAATTAGATTAAAAAGTAGGCGAAGGTTCTAAATAGACATTTCTTCAAAGAAGTTACAGAAATGAGAGGTAGCCACATGAAAAGATGCTCAACATCATTAGTCATTTGGGAATTAAAGCCACAGTGAGATGCCACTTTGCACCACTAAGATGACAGCCCTGCTGACAAGGCCCCCACTGTGGGAAGTGCCTCTGAGAGTTCAAAGAGGGTCTCATAAGTACTCACAAATAAGTCCACTTTAACTGAGTACTTTAAGGCTCTTCATAGAACTAGGCAGGCAATAAATTCAAGTGACAGGCATCCTGTACATTATTTGTCCCATTAGGAGGGTGAGTAGGGCTTTCTTATAGGGTGAAGCCTGTTGCTGTTTTCTTTTCTTTTCTTGTCTTTTTTTTTTTTTTTTGAGATGGGATCTCACTCTGTCACCCAGGCTGGAGTGCAGGGGCACAATCTCGGCTCACTGCAACCTCCCCCTCCTGGGTTCAAGTGATTCTGGTGCCTCAGCCTCCCGAGTAGCTGGGACTACATGAGTGTACCACCACTCCTGGCTAATTTTTGTATTTTTAGTATAGATGGGATTTAACAATATTAGTCAGGCTGGTCTCAAACTCCTGGCCTCAAGTGATCCACCCACCTTGGCCTCCCAAAATGCTGGGATTACAGGCGTGAGACACTACACCTGGCCTGTTTTCTTCTTCCTTAGGATAATTTCTCTCCCAGGAAACTCCTTCTAACTCCCTTCATGCTATCCCTGGAGGAATGAATCTCTGACAGGCTTTACAACCATTTACCAGATATTCCCAGCACCTCTGAACCCCAGGACTGGCCATAGCTCCTGTTCCCTTCCAGGAGTTTCCTAAGCTCCAACACAATTACTTTCTGTCTTTCCTGATGTGTTCAATCAAACATATTTCAACTCTACTTAGAGACAAACTAAAACTCCTCCCACTCCATGGTCCCACATTACTGTTTGTTGTTTGTTTGTTTGTTTGTTTGTTTGTTTGTTGAGATGGAGTCTTGCTCTGTTGTCCAGGCTGGAGTTCAGTGGCAGGATCGTGGCTCTCTGCAGCCTTGACCTCCTGGGCGCAAGAGATCCTCCCACCTCAACCTCCCGTGTAGCTGGGATGACAGGCCCATGCCACCATACCTGGCTAAATATATATATATATTTATATATATCTCTACAAATATAAATGGGGTTTTTGCCAAATTGCCCACACTGGCCTTGAACTTCTGGACTCAAGCGATCTGCCTGCCTCAGCCTCCCAAGTAGCTGGGACTACAGGCCCACGCCACCACACCCAGCTAAATATTCAGACATATATATATAAAATATATATTTATATTTATATATAAAATTATATATATATGGAGAGAGAGACAGGGTTTCACTAAGTTGCCCAGGCTGGTCTTGAGCTCCTGAACCCAAGCAATCTGCCTGCCTCAGCCTCCCAAACTGCTGGGATTACAGGCATGAGCCACCATGCCTGGCCAGCAGCAGCTTTTATATGCATGATTATCTAATTTTATTCCTGCCTTTCCCAAGATGGCGTTACAATTTTTGTGGGTCCTGGAGAATTTTGCCTTCATGGACTTCTTCCTCCATAAAAATATTAAATGTTATAATTTAAAAATACTAAAATTGTGTTAAAAATTTGCATTGGCATAAAGATATTCATTTTTCTTGCACCTAAAATTTCATGTTTTCTTATATTTTAAAAGAAATTAAAACATCTTCATGGGCTTCTAAAAATATTGTGGGCTTCAGGTACTGGGCCTTCTGTAATCATGAATTAAGTGGGCCCTGGTCTTTCTGTCTTCGTAACCCTAGTTCCCAGTCTGAGTACAATCAATATTCAATAAATTTTTGTTGAAGGAGGTTAATATTCTAGTCCAGCACACTCGAAAAGTTGTTTGAGAATCAAATGGGAGAGGAGTTTCAGAAGCAATGTATAAACTGTGAGGTCTATGCAAATAAAAGAAATTTGGGGCAGGGAAAGAGATGTTAATTTGTGGAACAGAATTCAAGATTTCATCCAGAAGAGGAAGCACACCAGGCTGTGAGTATCGCTGATAGGGAAAGCAGCAGAACACCGAAGCAAATGTTTGCCTCCTTCAGTATTTTGCCAAGGCCTGGGCCTGCATGGTGCTCGCCCCTGGATTTGGACAGCTGTCAGGAAAATCAGCAGGAACCGGGAACAAACATATGTTGAGACACAGGCAACATCAGACTGTGAAAGCTGATCCGCCCGCCCAGCTCCACCAGATGGCAGTATGTCAACGGGGAGTCTGACGGAGCGTCTCCAATGGCACCAATTAGATGACCTTGTGCTCATGCCAGAGCTGGAGAGCTGCTTGTTAAGATAATTGCTGATAATTTTTCTTCTCATGATCGAATGAGGATTTTTTTTTAATTAACAGCAAAGGATACAAAATTGAGTATGTTATTGTACTCCTTGTCCACAATGAGGCTACAGCCAAGATAGAGAGTTAAGACGTGCAAAAAAAAAAAAAAAAAAGAAAACCCAAAAAAACAAATAAACAAACAAAAAAGTAATGGATATTGATAATAGGTATTGATAGTCATTGTACACAAATTAATTCATCATCATCATCATCATCAATTACAAAATGCTACTGATGTTGAGTTTTCATTCAGCCGACCTTGGTGCATTTCTTCAAGTCTTGTAAATGGAAGTTAATTCATTGGGGGATGTAAATTGTGCGGACATGGTCTGTGATAATACTCATTCCAAGAGTCACCCAGGGCTGGAAAAGTGCTTCCGTGTCAGAGGCCACACCCTGCAGCCAAGCACAAGGTCCAGCCTTCCCTCAGCAGCTGAGGACTTGCAGACAATGCGTGCTTGCGTTCCAGCCACATCTTACTCACCCTGGAGGCTGCCAAGTAGCTGTGAGAGCATGGGCCTTTCCATTAGGACACCTGTATTAGTTTCCTCAGGCTGCCATAACAACCTACCACAGATGGGGTGACAAACAACAGAACTTTATTTTCTCACAATTCTGGAGGCTGGAAGCCCGAGATCAAGGTGCCAGCAAGATTGGTTTCTTCTGAGACCTCTCTGTGTAGCATAGAGAGAGCCTCCATTCTGTGTCTTCGTGTGGTCCTCCTTCTGTGCTTGTCTGTAACCAATCTCCTCTTCCTATAATGACATCAGTCAGGGAAGATTGGGGTCCACCGTAATGACCTTATTTTAACTTAATTATTTTTATAAAACCCTATTTCCAAATACAGTCACATTCTGAGATACTGGGGCTCGGGAGTTCAAACCAAATTTCCGAGGGACATAACTCAGTCCATAGGAGCACCCAAATTCTTGTCTTGGTTCCCCCACTTACTAGGTGGGTGAAATACTAACGTTAGGCAAGTCATTCACTGGGCCTCAGGCTTATTGGCTATAAAAACAAGGCTGTTGGATTATGTCATCTCTGTGGTCTAAAAATCTGTGATCATTACAATCAATACAAGGCTGAATTTTGCAAGACCAAGAGCAGGATGATTTCCAAGCCAGCCACAAAGGACAATTGTCTCCTTGCATGGATGTCAGCATGTATATGCACATACATGTTTCTATACACTCTTTAATCTGTAAAAACAGCTTTCATCGACTTACGAAGACCACCTTCCACACATGCCCATGCACTTAGTGCTTAAGGGCAATATCAGAACAAAGCATCATAAAAATGTATTTTCTCCAAGCAAGTTGGTCATTTTTCTTTTATTCCATCTTTGAAAGAAAACTGCAAGCAGAGAGTCTACTCCATTCTCTTTTTTGAGTCCTTGTCTATGTGGCTATTCTCTGCATGGATTTTCCACTTCTGCACTCACCCCTGCCCTATTTCCGCAGGACAAGCAGCTATACCAAGGCTCAACTCAAATGTCACCACCTCCATAAAACCTTCCCAACATTCCAGAAAGAGCTGTCTGCTCTTTTCACTACCTCCATAGCATATGGTATACTTTTCTATAATGATAAATAGAGCCAGACGGCAATGCTACCCAACCAGGCCTATGCAATTATTCTTCCTAAGTCTAATTTATTCACTTAGCAGGACTCCAGCAGCCACCATACTAAGCTTCACTGTTTAGGCTGACACGATGTAACCAACCCGGACCTGGCCTCAGTAAGGAAGAGCCTTCAGTGATCACTCAGGGCTGCATGCTTTCTTGTCAGAGGCTAGCAGCGTATTATTTCTGAACATGCCAAGGAGATTAAAGGTAGGACAATATTCCCAAAGGCCCCTTCTGCCGAGAACACCGATGAGTAATGGGACCAGCACTACATTCGCTACCAGTCATCCAAGGAACAAAATGAAAAACACAGGGGTCTTATTCTACCCTCTTCCTGCTCTCTCCTCTCCCGCTGTGTACAGCAGATAGAGGTACCAAGAGAATAGCCAGAGACATAAAGCACACCCAGATACAAACCAGGCTACTCAATACTCATCTTGGCTTTTTCTCTTGAGAGTCCTCCTCACCAGTCCTCCCTACCAGTGGCTCACACCTGTAATCCCAGCACTTTGGGAGGCCAAGGTGAGTGGATGACTTGAGATCAGGAGTTCAAGACCAGCCTGGCCAATATGGTGAAACCCCATCTCTACGAAAAATACAAAAATTAGCTGGGCATGGTGGCTCACCCCTGTAGCCCAGCTACTTGAGGGGCTGAGGCAGGAGAACCTGGGAGGTGGAGGTTGCAATGAGCCGAGATCACACCACTGTACTCTAGCCTGGACTACAGAGTGAGACTCTGTCTCAAAAAAAAGGAAAAGAAAAAGAAATAGGCCCTACCTCTGGGCTCCTTGTGGCCTTCACATTTCTCACAGAAGAGGCAGAGCCATGATTCAGCCAAGGTGTGTACCTCTGTGAAAATTAGAGAAGGCCACACTGGAGCTCTGGAGGAGAGATGGAGGACTGTCTTCTAGCGTGGAAGACAAATTACCTGAACTTAAACACCAGAAGTCCAAGAACTAGGAGTAGAACATTCTCTAAGGGATTAACACTTGGCTAGCAACTAACTGTGTGACTGCAAGCAAAGCAAATCAGCAGCTTCTCTGGCTCTTTCATCTGCATAAAATAAGGGTTGAACTCCATGATCTGCAAGATATCTCCTCCAGCCATGGCAGCCTGATTCTACTAATCCATCCCAGGCAGGTTTTTCTGAAGAGAAATTTTCAAGAGAAAGGAGAGGGAAAGAGTGTTAGGGAATTACAGCCCAACAGCTTTCTCTTGATGAAAAGGGACCATCTAAATTCACAGCAAATTTTCCTACCAGCTGACTTGGAAAAGAAACATAGATGTGAAAACACATATTTATTTATATTTCAGCTTTTTGCTAGTGAAAATTCTTGTCTGTTTCAATTAAATTGAAAACTGAATTTGCTTAACTAGTGAATTTGCTTAATAGGCTGACCTGAGAGAATAAAAGATTAACGGATATCTCTAGATATATCACTTTTATTCTGAATTTAATCATACATTTTGCATAAGTGCAAATGTAAAACATTTTGAGATGAAATTCATAGAACAGAAGCATATTAAAATAAAATTAAAATGGAATCATTTTTCTTTGACAGCTAAATTCAGAAACTTGAGTCTTAGATTTAGTTCAGAAGCTGCCATTTCAAATAATTTTTAAGCATTGGACTATGGAAAGTCGAGGTAAAATTGTGAGTTAGAAAGGTTAACCTCCCACCCTTCACCTTTCCTGGCACCCATGCCATTTCTCTCAGCAACCTCCCTCTAAACCCCCCTCCAAGCATTCATGCCTCATTTTGCTCTTCATCTATGAGGGTTCCGCTCTTTTTCCCCATTTGTTCACCTATTGTCATTCCCAACCTAGCTTTGCTTTCCTCAAAACATCCAGTACCCAGCGATTTCTTCATCTACTTTCATCAAAAGTAGGCTGCCCTGTCCTCCATTTCTGGATGGCTATGTTCCTGAGAATCGGTGGTCAGCTGTGGTGGCCTCCTGGGAACCTAAGTGCCCTTACAGGACACCAGGAGAGGCAGAAAGCACACAGCAAAGAGGGGATATGTCCTGGGCAGGCCATCCTGAAGCATGCAGGGCAACTCCTGGAGCTCACCTTAAAAGGCTTACGCTATGGTATGGCTCTGTGTCCCCACCCAAATCTCATCTCAAATTGTAATCCCCACATGTGGAGGCAGGGGCCTGTAATCCCCAGGTGTTGAGGGAGGGAGGTGATTGGATCATGGAGGCCGTTTCCCCCATGCTGTTTTCGTGACAGTGAGTTCTCACAAGAGCTGATGGTTTTATAGGTGTCTGGCATTTCCCCTGCTTGCACTTCTCCCTCCTGCCACCATATGAAGAAGGTCCTTGCTTCCCCTTTGCCTTCCGCCATGGTTGTAAGTTTCCTGAGGCTTCCCCAGAATGCGGAACTATAAGCCAATTAAGCCTCTTTCCTTTATAAATTATCCAGTCTCAGGCAGTTCTTTATAGCAGTGTGAAAATGGACTAATACAGCTTAGTAATAATAGGAGTCATTTCAGGAGAGTGCTCTGACATGGGCTCATTAGCACGAAGAAATGTTTAAAGAGAGCCATCAAGAAAACTTTGGGGTGGGATTGGGGAATGGGGAATGGGAAGAAGGTGACCAAAGTCTATCAGCTTCCAGTTGGATAGGAGGAATAGGTTTTCCAGATCTATTGCACAGCAAAGTGGCCAAAGTTAATAATAAATGTATTGTATTTTTCAAAATTACTAAAATAATAGATTTAAAATGTTCTCACTACAGAAAGATGAGAAGTATGTGAGGTGATGGCCATGTTAATTAGCTTGATACAAACTTTCCATAATGTACACAATATCAAACTATCACATTTTGCCCCAAAATACATAACATGATCATTTGTCAAGTACAATTTAAACTTAAATTAGAAATTATCAACTACGAGAAAAGTCAAGGAATTAGAAATGTTTAACATGGAAAATAAGAGACTTAGGAAAACAAGTATCACATGGGAAGACATAGCTGATTTTGTTGTTTTGACCCTAGAGGGTAAAGTAGGGAGAATATTTAAAAGTTACAGAAAGGCAGATTTCAACTCTCCATAACAGGGGTCACCAACCCCTGGGTCAGACTGGTACTGGTCAGTGGCCTGTTAGGACCTGGGCCACATAGCAGGAGGTGAGTGGCGAGCAAGCAAAGCTTCATCTGTATTTACAGCCACTCTCCATTGCTTGTGTTATCTCCTGAGTTCCACCTCCTGTCAGATCAGTGGTGGCATTAGATTCTCATAGGACAGCGAATCCTATCATGAACCGCACATGCAAGGGATCTAGGTTGCATGTTCCTTATGAGAATCTAACGCCTGATGATCTGTCATTGTCCCCCATCATCCCCACATGGGACCATCTAGTTGCTGGAAAACAAGTTCAGGGCTCCCACTGATTCTACACTATGGTGGGTATGTAATAGTAGTAGAAATAAAGTGCTCAATAAATGTAATGGGCTTGAATCCTCCTGAAACCATCCCCCACCACCCCCTGGTCTGTGGAAAAATTGTCTTCCATGAAACTGGTCCCTGGTGCCAAAAAGGTTAGAACCACTGCTCTATAAGAAAAGTCTCCCAAAATGTTAAAAGTGTCTATTAATGGAATCGGCTAGTCAATGGAATAGGTGGATCAAAAGCCTGCCCTTAGCTGGACACGGTGGCTCACGCCTGTAATCTCAGCACTTTGGGAGGCTGAGGCAGGCGGATCACGAGGTCAAGAGATCGAGACCATCCTGGCTAACACGGTGAAACCCCGTCTCTACTAAAAATACAAAAAATTAGCCATGCGTGGTGGCAGGCGCCTGTAGTCCCAGCTACTCAGGAGGCTGAGGCAGGAGAATGGTGTGAACCTGGGAGGCGGAGCTTGCAGTGAGCCGAGATCGCGCCACTGCAATCCAGCCTGGGCGACAGAGCGAGACTCTGTCTCAAAAAACAAAAAACAAAAAAACAAAAAACAAAAACAAAAACAAACAAACAAAAAAAAACCCCTGCCCTTTGCTAAAGATGATCAAGTAAAGGCTAACTAGTTACCTGGAGGAATTATTTTTGAAGAGGAAAATAATCCAATCATTATTGAACACTTTCTATGGTCAAACAGGGGGCTAGGCCCTGGAGACATAAAGCTGAACAGGTTGCAGTCTTAGACAGGAAAAAGATATCAACAGTTTACAAGAGTATGAATAACTTATATGTCACTGGCCTCACCAGCCTATAACAACAAAATAAAACTAAACTTACCTTTTATATACTAAAATTATTATAGCACAAACTCCTACCCGCTCTGCCCCCTCAACCCCCACCTAAATTCTAGAAATTAGCCTCCTATAAAGGATCTGCAATTATTTATCTGTCTCCTGGGGTAGAGCCTTCTTATCTGACCAACAAGGGAAAGAAGGAGCATAAGGACAGAAGGCAATGACAATCATGACAGAGCAAGCTGTAGAATTATAATCACGGCTGGGGGTAAGCCTGTTTTGGAATTTGGCGCAGGGTTGGAGGGAGGCTACTTCATGGGTGAGGTCGATCAGGAGAATTTGAGGGTGGCAAAACACGTTCAGAATTTAGGGGCTGAATGCATCGTTTTAGCCTGGAACTGGGCATGGTACCTGAATATGAACCCTAAAGGACTTGATTTCCCCTAGAGAAGCGGGCCAAGAATGTTGGCATCGTGTAGGAGAAGCGTGGAAGTGAGAAAGGCACCTGTGCCTGTTAAGCTATGTATTAGACTGTTTTCAAGTCAAGAAGAGTGATTGATCTCTCTCCATAACCCCAAGTCCCTCCCTCTTTTTTTTTTTTTTTTTTTTTTTGAGACAAAGTCTCGCTCTGTTGCCCAGGCTAGAATGCAGTGGCATGATCTTGGCTCACTGCAACCTCTGCCTCCCAGGTTCAAGTGAGTCTCCTGCCTCAGCCTCCTGAGTAGCTGGAATTACAGGCGCCTGCCACCACGCCCAGCTAATTTTGTATTTTTAGTAGACATGGGGTTTCACCACGTTAGCCAGGCTGGTCTTGAACTCCCGACCTCAGGTGATCTGCCCACCTCAGCCTCCCAAAGTGCTGGGATTACAGGCATGAGCCACTGCACCCGGCCCCTGCCTCTTTTGTCTACTTGTTAGCAGCTAAATGAGCAGAAATGCACTAGTGACTCCATTCTGCTAAGGAAGGTTATGGGAGGAGATGAAGAGAACAGGCCTCATTGGAACGTACAAGACTAGTGAGGGCCAAACGCTGACAGCAGAAGAACTTGCCAGAGACCTCATCTGAAAGGCTGCTGCCATTTGAGGTTGCTTGGGCTCAGTTACGGGGGCAAGAGAACTGATTTTCAGAGGAAGCCTCTGGAGGCTTTTCTTTATGCATGAGCCCCAGAGCGTGGGTCCAGCCTGTGCTATCCATTCCAAGTTCATGACACTCCCTGGTGAACGGCATGTCATTACCTCTGGCCCTGTCTGCAACGTTCTTGCTGGTGTTTACTCACAGTCACGACTCAAACATGATCCTAAAAGGTCAGCGTCGACAGTGCGAGTGAATTTCCCTGCCAGTCCCAGCCCTGTCCCCAGGGCCAGGATCTGATCCAGGACAGATGGGATTCCTTCAGCAGAAGTGTCCCCGAGGCTCAGCTAGTGATCCTGAGGGGGATTTTATTTTACTGTTTGCAGCACAAACAGGATGCCACATACTTCAAGCACAACCGAATAACAAACCTCACGGAAATGCCAAGAAGTCCTTGCGGGGGGAAAACAGCCTTGATTCTGGAGAAAAGGAAAAATTGTAATAATGTTATTAGCCCAAAGAAACCGCTTAGAGAAGTCAGATGATTTTCTAACCCAGAGAGATGAAAGTAAAACACCGTGAACTAGACTGAATGCCAGAAGGAGCTCCCTTGCAATAGTCAATATTGCAACACGACTCTCCAGATGGCTCTCTCTGGGGCAAGCGGACTCTGTCGGAGAAGGAAGTGGGTAGGAGGGAGAGGGAGAGAGGCCACATTCACACCAGGCAAGGAAAGGGAAATGAGCATTTAATTTTAAACTATCCTCATGGGCTCCCCACTGCTCGAGCCCACCAGAGAACAGAGAGAAGGAAAATAGTCGCATTGTGCACTGTGTATGTGTGTGTTCTTCTCTCTCCAGCTCTGTTTATACAATTCGCACATGTTACTTCAGGGCAGTGTATTCCAGAGGGGGTCCTACCGATCGCTGCTTCTTCGAGATGTTAAACTGTGTTATCAACAGTGGAGGGGGGCAGACATGTCCTGTGATCAAACTATTCCGAAACACTGCATTTATCAAATATTTACATGTTTTTCTACTGTAGCGCTTCCAGGCTCTTTTAGCCTTCTTCTGTACAGTGTGACTTTCCAAAAAGGGAAATATGTGGTATTTCCCAAATTTATTGGTTTTATTTTTTTTTTATTTAATAGAGATGAGATCTCACTATGTTGTCCAGGCTGGCCTGGAACTCCTGGGGCTCAAGCAATCCTCCTGCATAGGCTGGGGCCACAGGCCCTCACTGGGCTCAAGCAGTCCTCCTGCATAGGCTGGGACCACAGGCCCTCGCAACCACAACTGGCTTAGACGTTTCCCAAATTTAGGTGAAAGGATACTTCTCTCATGAACTGTTTTCTGGACTTAGTGTTCCAGCAAATCTACCTTTTATGGAACCTGTCATTCGGCCTTAAGATCATTCTCATATTTGTCTTTTCCTTCTAATGTCGCCCTCGCTACCCTAGTCCCAGCAGCTGCCTCCTGCCTGGCTGGCCAGCTCAGGATCTTCAACCTGAATTCTATTCTGTATGCTACTGACATATTACCCAGTCGCTCTCCTCTCTCTGCCTTTGAGATGCCACAAAATCTGCACTCATATATCTCTGCTCTTGTCCCAAAATAAGAATGACCACTTCTTGAGTACTAGCTATTTTAAGCACTTTACTTGTATTACCTCGTTCAGTGTTTTCCACAACCTCATGCAGTAAGTGCATTCCTTTAAAATTATACAAATAAGAAAACAGAGATATAGAGATAGATGTTCAGTAGCTTGCCCAAGGTTACATGGCTAATCAGCGGCACAGCCATGGTATGCACCTGGGCGTTCTGGCCGGAGAACTAAGACTCACTTGTAGCTCCCACCTGCGTGCCTCTGCAGATCAGCCCCTGCAATCCACCTGCCTCATCTCTACTTTCCAGGCCTTGCTGATGAAGCATCCCCAGCCTGGAACGCCATCTCTCTGGTGCCTCATTCTACTGCAAATGCAGGGTTAGCCCGGGCAAGGCTGGAAGGCTTAGCAAGTCCTGTTGAGGAGTTTGGACTCTGTCCTGAGGACAACTGGGAGCCTTTAGCAGATTTAGGAAGATGTGTGGCAGGATTAGATTAGAAAGAGTGCAGAATAGATTGGTTTAAATTTGACAATATCAGAGAAGGGTAAAGGATAATAATGAAGGCTAACACAAATAGACCTAAATGAATAAGTTTAATTCTCACAAAAACCTATGAGAGGCCAGGCATTGTGCTCACGCCTGTAATCCCAGTGCTTTGGGAGGCCCAGGTGGGAGGATTACTTGAGGTCAGGGGTTTGAGTTTGAGACCAGCCTGGGCAACATGGTGAGACCCCATCTCTACAAAAAAAAAAAAAAAAAAAAAAAGCTCTATAAGGTTTATACACTGCTCTTGTCATCCCCATTTTCCAAATGAGGAAACTAAGCAGCAGAGAGGTTAAGAGCTCATCCAAAGTTAACCTGTCTAGAAAGCAATCTGAGCTGAAGCCATTTGCTTCTAAGGTGATCCTCTCTTAATATTTCTAAAGTGAGCATTACTGCTTCTCCTGAGTGTTTTTTCACTATTCTCTAAACTTTCATCTGTGCTCGGAATATTCCAAAATTGTTTTAAAATGGTCTGGGAGGGGACAGATTAGATGCAGGGAAGGTGTGAGGCGGCTGTTGCAGGGGAGCCCTCATGGTGTCCTGAATGTGGGCAGAGGCCGGGAGGACACAGACAAGTGGACAGATTTGAGAAGGGTCCAGAAGGAGACCCCGCAGGGACTGGTGCTGAATAAGGTGTGAGGAGTAAGGAAGAAAGACAACCCCAAAACCAGTCCAGTGTTCAGTTTGGAAAACTGGGTGCTACTCCAGGCTTCCATTGCTTTATGTGGGATTAGCACAGCAGCCGTCTGCATGGGCCACCTGGCTCCCAGTACTTCAACCTAAACTCCATTCTGCAGACTACCAATAGCCTTCTCTTTACCAGAAGGGCAGAAACTGTCATGGGAGCTGTTTAAGGAGAAGTTACTTGCTTAAAGCAAATGAAGAGTCAACTAGGAATATTTACAAAACATCTCATTATTATTATTTTTTAAACAGAAACCTAATTACCAGGAGGCATAAGTTATATGTCAGGCACAGAGCTAGGAATCAGACATAATACATAAAGTACATCAAAATATATTGATCAAAAAAATCTCTTCCACTGATAGCCTGGAAGATCAGTGAGAGACAATGTTGCCTACTTATGATTAGAAAGGGAAAGGAGTCCTCTCTGCCCCCAAATATCCCCCTGTGGATATTTGCAATCCATCATTAGAGATTCCATAGAACCTCCAAATAAGAGATCTTGGAACTGACATATTCAAACATTCTAGTATTTCTTTCGAGAAAACTGGGCTGTGAGAGGTTAAGTGATTTGTCCAGCATTACCCAGGTTGCGGCTGGTGCCCGCTCTAGGGTCCCCGAATTCCCCCGATATTCTTTCAAATCTTCTTTGATAATTGAAATATGGGAGGGAAGGCAAGGCAATACTTTGGCATCCCTAAGGCCTTGGAGTGACAGTCCTACGACCTCCTAAGAGGCTTTCCTCTGTTACCAAAAAGAATTGCACAGGAAGCTTTGCTGAAGAGGCCACTGACATTTTACTGTAAGAATTTCTTTCTTCACTGCAGGCAGCTAGGATAGTGCTTCCTGGTTTCTCTCCAGGTTGCAAAGAGACATTGTCCTCAGGGACACTTTCGGTGCCTCTCCTCACCCATTTAAACATCCGGGGGCCAGCTACTGCCTTTGCCCAGAGCAGATGGGCCCCAAGTTACTGAGTCACAAAACTTTAGCCAGAGCAATCTCTATCTAGTCCAGCTCCCTGCCTTGAGATCAGATTTTATTATCCCAAATTTTGCACATAAGGGCCTGAATCCCAGAGAGTTTAACCGACTTGCCCAAGGTCGTAGAGCTAGTAATTAGAACAGTCACTTAAGGCTATTACCTACTTAGAATCCTAGTGGCTGAAAGTGATCTGAGAAATACAGTGACCATATTTTCAGAACCCAAAACTAGGACATTTAGCCTGACAAACCCAAGTACATTTACAGGGACAGTGAACAGATTATTTGAATTGGTCCTCTCCCAGAAAAGGGGATTTATGGCTGTGAATGTTAGCGATCATCCAGTCCAATCCCCTCATTTCATAGTTGAGGCAACTGAAGCCCAAGGAGACTGAGTGACTTGCCGGAGGTCGTAGGCAGAAATGTTTTCTGTTTTCCCAACTCTGAAGGTTGAGCCAACAGGGCGTGGGTGGGATAGGACAAAAAGGGGCCATTGATCCAGGGCGCCTTCCCTCACACGGACTGACCTAACCCCACAGTGCCTGCTTTAATCCCGTATGGGTGCGGCTGTCCCCTAAACACCAGAGAAATAACATATGAAACCAGATAAAGCTCAGGGTCTTCAGCTCTTGCAGGCCTGGGCAGCTAAGGAAAAGGAATTTGGAGACCTAAAGTACTTTTTCTTCAGAAGCATAGCACTCTGTGGTAAGTAGCTGTAGTTTTCTAAGGTTTTCTTTTTTTCCCCCAGAAATAGGATGCTAAAATGACAAGATATAAGCTAATTACCCCCCTGGCATTCTAAATTCTAGTGTAAATCAAGGCAAAATGTCAAACAGGCAGGTATTTTAAAAGGATCTGCATAAGCCCTGTAATGAGCTCGGCACCATAAATGTTTATTATTAAGCCTTCAATTTGCTTCTGACCCCTACCTTCATGCACCGTTTGACCTCATTTTATATTTAGTAAGAGGAAAGAAGGCAGCATAAAGAATCAGCTCAAGGGCTCAGGGCAAGTCCATTTCCAGCCAGTGCCTTTGGCCTTGAAGCCCCCAATCTCTGCATCAATACTCCTTCCCAATATTAAAAAGTGCTCTTCATGGTGTCCTTTTAACACTGCGGCTATCCAAATTAGGACTCGAAGGAGCAGGTGGAATCCTTCCAACTGCCAGCCTAACCTCTCCTCTATGCCAATGCAGAACTACTCTGCTGATAGAGAAATTGCTTCCCGGAAAACCAATTTCCTCCTTATTGTCCTGCAGGCTGCTGTGAGACACCCTGCTGGGTGGGGTGGGCTCCTGGCCTGTTTATTCCACCAAGAGAGTGAAATTGCAAAGAACATGTTGCTGGGGCCGAGATTTAGAAGACATGTTTGAATGGGAGTTGTGTTCCCGAGCTCCCGGTTTAGACATTTTTTTCCTGATGCATATTTTCCATTGATCTAATTGCTTTGCATCCACCGAGGGATGAGAGCTAGCGTTCTCAAAGCCTCGCTGCCCACGATACACCCACTATTATTAAGGTCCAACAATTATTTCATTCATTGCTTCGTTCATTCATTTCCTCTAAATTTGTTTCTAAAGAACTGTAACCTGCCATTCAAGCTCACTATTCCACTGGCAAAGAGTCCAGATAGGCAGTGAATGGCCAGCCTCTACAAAGTGCTCCCAACATGCTGTCCAAATTGGAGCACTTTTCTATGCCCCCCTCCACCCAACCTTCAATCCTGCCTTGGAGAAGAGCAAGTGACAGTGAACTTGAGAAGAGCTAATAGAAACCTGATCTCCCTGATAGCATCTTCTTTAATTATTTAAAGAAAGGGACAGCCTGTTTAAAAACACTTCCTGTTCCAGTTCTTTTGTTAAAACTCTCTTAGAGTCAGTGACAGGTTTTAGAGCTGAGAGTAGGAAGGGCTGGCATTGTTGAGAGAGTATGCAGAAAAGATGCTTTTAGATAGAAAAAGAAGGACGATGCAAAACACCCTTTGATTGAAGAAAGTTATGCACACGTTTTCTTTTCCAACCAAAAATATCAGAAAAGACAGCTTACATATTAAAGAGTCGATTTCAGAAGGCCAAGAGAAGGGTCAAGTTTAACTTGCTCTTACCTGTGAATACAGCAGAATGAGCACAGGATTTCAAGTCAGATCTGAGAACCACTCAGTAGTTGTGTGACCTAGGACAAGCTATTTAACTGGCCTAGCCTTCCGTTTCCTCATCTGTAAGACAGACATAATCACAGCTACCCTATCAAGGTAATTTGAGGATGAAATAGGGGTTGCGGGAGGCATGCAAGAGCTTAGCAAAGACCTAGTACTTAGTGAATACACAACACCTGTGATCTTAAAACAACTAGGGCACCGAATGAACTGAGACGAAAGAAAGGCAATAGGAGTAACTACCCGGACTGCTCCAACATGGTTTCTGGTGGATTTATTTCCCTGCTGGACTTTATTCCCTGGAATATACATTTCAATTCCTCACACACATTTAATGAATAGGTACTTAATTAGGATTAGACACTGCACTCATTGGAACCACTGGGTCTTTTTGTTTTGTTTGCTCTTTTGTTTTTTTGAGACGGGGTCTCACTCTGCTGCCTAGGCTGGAGCACAGTGGCTAATCACAGGTGTGATCATGGTGCACTGGGCTCAAGGGATCCTGCTGCCTCAGCCTCCTGAGTAGCTGGGATTACAGGTGTGTACCACCATGCCCAGCTCTCTGGGTCTTTCAATCAGAGATCACAAAAGAAAGTTTAGATGGAAGCTGGACACTAGGAGAGAGACACAAAAGGTGTAGGTAGAGCTATGGTGTCTGCTCGGACTCTTTCTTAGTAAACGTGGGGCCTTTGGGAATCAGTTTCTGTTCCTTTTTTGGAAGAGGAATTATGGAGCAGAGAGAATAGAGAGCCAATAGAAACGGATCTGTCTTAGTTCATTTATGCTACTATAACAAAATACCTGAGACTGGGTAGTTTACAAACAACAGAAACTTATTTCTCACAGTATGGAAGGCTGGGTGGTGAAAGATCAAGGTGCCAGCAGGCCCAGTGTCTTGGTCTCTGCTGGTCTTCATACGGTGGGAAGGCAGAAGGGCAAAAAGGGCTAGTTCCCTCCAGCCCTTTAATAAGGAATGAATCCAGTCCATGAGGTCAGAGCTGCCATGGCCTAATCACCTCCTCAAGGCCCCACCTCTCAATACTGTTGCATTAGGGATTGAGTTTTCACGTGAATTTTGGAGGGAACACAAACTTTCAAACCATAGCAGGGTCGGAAATGAGAAATCGGTAATAGGAAGATAAACAAGGAGAAGGGAGAAACAGAAGTATGCTACTCAGCCTAACCACCAGCTTCCTCCTGTGAGTATCCACCCTTGTCTGTTTCCCGGCCCTAGCGTATGCATTGGACTAATCTCAGCAATATTTACAAAGCACTTACCTGGGCAAGGCAACGTCTAGGTATTGTGGAAAAGAACAGGATGATTCATTTTCTTTAGTAACACTTGTACAGAGCCCACTGTGTGCTGAGCACCTTTCTAAGGACCTTATAAATATTAACCAGGTTCATATTCAAAACAACTCAGTGAGATGGGTATTTTATTACCCCTAATTTACCAACGAGGAAACTGAAGTATGTAATAGCTACTTTTTAGTAAGTATCTAAAATGTGGGCAGGGCTTCAGTGTTTTTTTTTTGTTTTTTTTTTTTTTTCTGAGACAGGGTCTCGCTCTGTCACCCAGGCTGGAGTGCAGTGGCGTGATCTCGGCTCACTGCAAGCTCCACCTCCCGGGTTCACGCCCTTCTCCTGCTTCAGCCTCCCGAGTAGCTGGGACTACAGGTGCCTGTCACACACCTGGCTAACTTTTTTTGTATTTTTAGTAGAGACGGGGTTTCGCCGTGTTAGCCAGGATGGTCTCGATCTCCTGACCTCATGATCTGCCCGTCTCAGCCTCCCAAAGTGCTGGGATTACAGGCGTGAGCCACTGTGCCCAGCCTCAATGTTTCTTCAATGTAGTCCTCAGAGCCCTATAAAATAAGGTTAGTATTGCTTGTATTTTACAGAGGAAGAAACTGAAGCTCGTTAAGCTTAGGTGACTTGTTAACAGCCATGCAGGCACTAAGCAGTGGAACTCCACTGCATCACACCAACTGCTGGATCTCCAAGTCACAGTCACTATCTTCAGGAAGCTGAGATGAGACATGGGATAACCACGCCTTATAGACAGATGCAAATGCGCAGCAAGAAGTTCCTAAGTCCTATCCTTCCTCCCCACTCCCATCGCCACAAGCGTCTGGGATTGAAGCTCCCCGTCTTGCTGTGGGTGGAACGGAATAATCAGACTTACAGAAAAACTGAAGTGAGACCCCCACCCTCCAAACATGGCCTCAGGCCTGGAGGTTTAAAGACAGACTCAGGTTTTATTCTGTTACTGCCACCTTCTTAACCCCTGCCCTCAGCTGCTCATGCCCCAGCCTTTCTCTGCCCTTACTCTTCCTTTATCTCCAAGTCTACGTGATTGAAAAATAATCATCCCTGGAAAGGGAAGGAAGGGGTCTCAATGAGACAAGAGAGGGAGGAGGTGAAGGGTGGCTGAGTAAGTGGGGAGGTGGAGGCCCCAGGGGGGAGCTCAGAGGCCTCATTCCCCCGGAAGCCCACCCTAGGCAGAGGGGCCATGGCTCAGGCTGTGCAGGGCAAACAGCAGCGTGGCTTCCAGAACCTGTGCTGGGGATTTGCACTGGCAGGTGCCTTCTCCAGGGTCAGGAAATTCTGCAGCTCCAGGGCAAAGGGGATGGAAGCTGGGAAGAGCCTCTGAGTTGAATGCTGGTCCGACCTCTCCCCACTCTCTTCCCCTCTACACAGGAGCCAGAAGCCCAGTGTTGTGGCCCAAATTGCTTTGAAGTCCTGCCCTTTGTCCTCTTCTTCCTGAACAGATCCGTCTTCCTGGGGCACGACATGCATTCCTCACACCATCCTTTTTGAAGGGGATGAGGTAAACCTGGCTGAGCCGGTTAGTGCTGGGGTGGAGCCCAGCGGCGGCCCTGATCCGGAGCCTCTGTTACCTGGGGCAGCAGAAGCAAATGAGAGGACAGCTGTAAATCATGTCTGGCCTGCTGATGACATTCTCCTCTCTCAGCTAAAGGACTGAGGATGGTCCAGCCCCTTGAGTGACTCTGGGCAGGGCTGCGAGAGGGAGCCCCCTAGCCAGTGCTTGGGGAGGAGGAATTCAGATCCTGGGAAAAACAGCAAGCAGCAGCAGGTGTGGAGTAAGCAGGGAGTGACCCGTCTGGGACAACTGCCTAGAATAAACACTATTGTCTGCCACAGGCTTTTCTCTGCCAGCCTGGGCCTGCTGAGCTGACCATGTTTGAAGGGCCAGTCGTGGGCTAAGCTAGGCAAGCTGAGATCAGTCCTGCAGGAACCTGAGGTCATCACAGGATGTGAAGACAGAGGGCAGGAGCTTGTGGGACCAGGAATGAGCGAGGAGATGGAAAGGAAGTCTCAAGGGAGTGAAGACCCAGGAGGAAGGCTGGAACAAGGCTGGGCGACATTCGTTCTTACCAAAGGCTAACTTCCTGGTGTCATCTTGGATGGTCCAGTTTAAAAGAACAAGACCTGACCAGAAACTGCAGAGCCTCTCTCCAGACATCGGGGCTGGCTTCAGTCACACCCACTGTCTTCCACTGTCTTCTTAGCCCCTGGGATGCACACGTTCATGCAGCCACCCCTGCTCCGTCTGTCCCTGTGACCCTCTGATTTTCACCCACCTCCTGGTGCTGTTCTTCTCTATCACAGGAAACTTGCATCCTTCTATTATTATCTTCACTGTTCAGAAACCCAACAAAGATTTAACCACATGAAAATCCACGTTATACCCTCATTCTACCCAAAGTGATGTAATTCACCTGGTCCTTCGGAGATGGGGGGGGACTTACAACCTCATTCTCTCGTCTACCTTTAGACACTGAGCTTTAGGAAACTGTTACCTGGAGGAAAGGCCCATTGTAGAGGGTACCGTGGTGACCCAAAAACAGACCTGGAGGAAACATGCCATCCGGAGCAGGCTAGGACCCACTGATGGGTGTCCTGGGAAAATGGCCCGGCTCCACTCCCCACCCTGGGACCTCTGTGAGGTATTTTAATTCAGGAATGATTAGCACAGATCTCTAGCGAAGCTCTTTCTTGACCACAGCCAGAGTTAGGTAAGAATGCAGCCACAGGGAAGAAGGGAGCAGCAGGCAGAGTCTCTGGCAGCCACCAAATTGAAGTTCTTACTTCTTCTCCTCCAATCACCTCTCGTGGAACCTAGGCCATCTATTTTCATTTGGGAACAAAGAAAGAAAAAGAAAGGAGGGGGAGGGAGAGGGGAAGGGGGAAAGGGGAAGGGGAAGGGAAACGAAGGGGAGAGGGTGGGGGAGGGGGAAGGGGAAGAGGAAGGGGAAAGAGGGGGAGGGGAAGGGAAGGAAGGCAGGGAGGGGAGGGGAAGGGGAGGGAAAGGACCGGAAGGAAATTGGGGAAGAATAAAAAGGCGCAAGACAGTGGTCATGGAGTGCCCCCTAATTATAACGTGTCCACATTTTCTCAAGTTGCCGCTTTCATCTGAGAGTTAGACAGTTATAGATGAATGAGGAACAGGGACTAAATACGGCCAAGAAAAAGGAAGTGGAAGGGAGAATCATGGCTGAAGCAGTGGGGGTACATTTCCTTTTACTTGTTTCCCAGGCAAAGGCCAATTGGTACAAGTCTCCCTGATTGCCTTTTGTTCATGTATTAGGAAATGTGTTATTACTTGCTCTGCTCTCCTAGTGTTTCAGGTTTTTATTTGTATTTCTTCACATAATGTGAATAACACGTAGGCAAGAGAGCCTGAATGCATGTTTGTGACTTCCTGGAAGGCAAGGGCCCACCTGCCCAGCCTAATACATTGCACACAAGAAATTAATAAACATTTCCAACTTGAAGACTTTTCATTGCTCCCTGAGCTCCTGTAATTTGGTTCCACAGTAGCCTCTGTTATGACATTCCTTGGCTGCTGCTCAAAATCGCCATTGCTGTGTGTAATTGGAAGGCCAGTGACAGAAGGAGTAATAGTTTCCTCATTAAGCCTTGTGGTGTCTCCTCACCTACCGAGGCAGGGTACTTCCAGCACAGGGGTGGCTCCTCTGTTGTTCAGGAACAAGCAACCTCAGAGTTGTTGACAGAAGTTCCAACAGCAGCAGCCTCCTAAAGGCCCCGCGTGCTCATTATTGTACTAAAGTATTGCACTAAAAGGGGAAAACTAAATATGGTGTCTGGTGCCCAAAAAGGCTCTTGGAAAAGTTTTTGCTGCCAGAAATGGGTCTTTCCTTGAGGACAGACTCAGCCAATCAGAGTTTTTTCTGATGATGTAATGCTTTGCAAACAAATTGTATTGATGGGAAAGCTCTTAGGTGTTGTGAGGTGTAGAGTTTCCACTGTAGCTCAGGAAAAATTGTCTGTGGCTTCATTTCAGTTTCGACTGAATTCCATCGTGCTTCTATTTCCAACCAAGCTGAACTTGTGTTTGGCACTTGTTAAAAAATTGGGAATCAAGAAACTTTCTTTTCCTCTGATGTCGAAAGCTGCTGATTCCTTGTCTAAGATGTGTCCATTTAAAAAACAACAAAAAACCAAAGCTAGCTGCTGATTAATCAACGTCTGCTATGTGCCGTTGTCATCATCTCACAGCTGTAGTTATCGTCAGCAGAGGCCCTAGGAAGCTGACCAGCAGAGCATCAGTATGCAACAGCGGGTAGGAAATGATGCCCCGACAGGTTAGGCTGTAGAAAAAAAGAATCTTTGGGGTGGAAAAGAAGTTAGAGCGCAGGCTACACATGCCTGTGTTTCCATCTGATGAATTCGCATGCACGCGCTTGCCATAAGTCCGCTATGCACAGCCATGCAGCACTAAATATAGCTCAGAGCTTATTTCCCTCCTTCAGAATGTGTCGTTCCCAGCTCTAGAGCTTTTCCTCCCCCAGACAGAGCCCCTGCTGTCTGCCAGTCTGGGCTGGAATTAGCACACCGCCGCTGCGTAACTGGGTGTCTCTGCTGCTGGAGGCTGATTCGGGTGCAGGCAGCTATACCTGCAGTTGTGTTCCTTGGTTACCTGCGTCCAGGAGCCTAGGCCACCCACCCTTCACCACATATGCAAAGGATGTCATCGCCTGACTCACTGTCTCTGTTATTTCAGACAGCAGGCTGTTCCTGTCCCCATCACCCCTCCGCCACACCACAGCCTTTCTCTCTGGATCATCCGCCACACCCTCTCCTCATCCCGGAAACCTCAGGCCGGCTCCACCTTGCTTCAAATCCTCCCGTCTCTCCAGTCGATTCCTTTTTCTCAGCTTTTATCTTTGCCACTCTTCCCAAATATGGGACACTTAAGTATGGCTGACTCAAACTGTGTCAGTGACTCACAAATATGTTTCTGTATTTCATTCTATGTACCACCTATATTTCTTCCACCCGCCCCCCACCGCAGCCTAGAAGAAAGAGCGCTGGGCTTGAATCCAAATGCAATGTCCTGGGAATCCAAATTGGGATAGTAAAACTTCTACTGCAGGGATTTTGTAAGATAAAATAAGATCATATATACCTGGCACATAGTAGGAGCTTCATAAAGATTGGTTGAATCTGCCCTGGCATATAAACTCTTTAGACATTCTCCTTCCCTTATGTACATACTTTTCCATTTCCCCAGCACCCAGTCCCTCTGAGAATAGGGACATGTATCAGTGCCAATTGACATACTTTAATTTTTAGTGTACCTTTTTGGATCAGGAATCCTTAGCAAATGGGTAATTTTAGGCATCAACAAATTACAATGACAATGAAATAACCTCATAGGTTGGGAGGGGAAGTGGGAGCTACTTTCAGTGAGATATTCAAGGCCGACACAGGCAAAACTGCACGGGGCACACTGCGATGCCATTACTTGTCACTATAAAGAAACTTTCTTCACCTATTTCCTCTTACTCCTCTGGTCTGTTCTTACTTTCAGCTGACATTCAGCTAATTAATTCCTACAGGGGTGTTAACGGATAAGGCAGTTCTGATAGGGTGTCAGCCGATAATGGCCCTAAGGGCCCAGCCTGACTTGTTTTGCCAGGCCTCCTATCACATCTGAAAAGCAGCCTCCAAAAGATGGAAACCCTTTGCAGGCCCACAGGAAATGTTTTCCTTGGGATCAGAAAGGATCAGAAAGGAATGGGAGTCAGGCAGTGCTGTTCACCGCTAAGGCCAGTGATGGTGTGGCTTGAAGGCAGAGAGGGGTTTCTTGGGCTGGAAAGGTAGGCAAGACCTCGGCTCCTAACCCCCCCACCTTTCCCATCCTCACCTCACTAGCATCTTTTTTTTTTTTTTTTTTTTTTTTTTTTTTGAGACAGAGTTTCACTCTTGTTGCCCAGGCTGGAGTGCAGTGGCGGGATATCGGCTCACTGCAACCTCCACCTCCTGGGTTCAAGTGATTCTCCTGTCTCAGCCTCCTGAGTAGCTGGGATTACAGGCGCCCGCCACTATGCCTGGCTACTTTTTGGTATTTTTTAGTAGAGACAGGGTTTCACCATGCTGGCCAGGCTGGTCTCAAACTCCTGACCCCAGGTGATCTGCCTGCCATGGCCTCCCAAAGTGCTGGTGTGTCCAGAATTTATTCATTCCAGTGGGTTCTTGGTCTCGCTGACTTCAAGAATGAGGCTGCGGACCCTCACGGTGAGTGTTACAGTTCTTAAAGATGGTGTGTCCAGAGTTTGTTCCTTCTGATGTTCAGATGTGTCCGGAGTTTCTTCCTTCTAGTGGGTTCGTGGTCTCGCTGAATTCAGGAGTGAAGCCACAGACTTTTGCAGTGAGTGTTACAGCTCTTAAAGGTGGCACGTCCGGAGTTGTTTGCTCCTCCTGGTGGGTTCCTGGTCTCGCCGACTTAAGGAGTGAAGCTACAGACCTTCGCAGTGCATGTTACAGCTCATAAAGGTAGTGCGGAGGAAAGAGTGAGCAGCAGCAAGATTTATTCTGAAGAGCAAAAGAACAAAGTTTCCACAGGCTTGAAGGGGACCCCAGCACATTGCCGCTGCTGGCTCGCTTATTTGGCCCCACCCACATCTTGCTGATTGGTCCATTGTACAGAGTGCTAATTGGTCCATTTTACAGAGTGCTGATTAGTCCATTTTACAGAGTGCTGATTGGTGCATTTTCAATCCTTTAGCGAGACACAGAGCGCTGATTGGTGCATTTTTACAGTGCTGATTGGTGCATTTACTATCCTTTAGCCAGACACAGAGCACTGATTGGTGTGTTTTTACGGAGTGCTGATTGGTGCATTTACAATCCTGTAGCTAGACACAGAGCGCTGATTGGTACATTTTTACAGAGTGCTGATTGGTGCATTTACAATCCTTTAGCTAGACAGAAAAGTTCTCCAAGTCCCCACCTGACCCAGAAGTCCAGCTGGCTTCACCTCTCACTGGGATTACAGGCGTGAGCCACCGCACCTGGCCGGCATATCTTAATCTGCTGCCAGGGGGCCAAACGACAGGGACACAGGTGATGGGCTATTCACAGCATCCCAACGACCTCAGTTCTCAGCAGCTTCTGGAAGGGAAACTTTTCGAACTCTGGCCCTTCCAGACAACCCCCATCTTCCACCTTCCTCCTTGAGTATTAGACAAGGGCACCTTTTGTGAAAGACACACTGGTCTTGCTGTGCACAGCTCTCATTTTGCTGGCTGGGTACTTTGCATAATCCTGAGAGTGAGCAACCCCTAAATCTTACACCCTAGACACCTCGTTTGTCTCACCCCAATCCCAGCTCTGCAAAGTTGCTAGATGGGGAGATATATACATGCAATCTCATTTTTCATTGCTTCGGGATATTTAAGGCACATTCCTAATCACTTTATTTGAGCGGCAGTGAAGCCATATTAGAATTTGGAATCTTTGACTCCTATTCTAGAGTTTTCCCTCCATACTAATGCTCCCAGAAGCACTGAAACCCAGCATCCATACACAAGCGATGCATTTAGCTACAACGGTAAAAAGTTCACACTTTTTTCTAAAAGTTCTCTGTGTTTTGAAACATATTTCAAGGAGGCAAAACATGGGGTTTTGAGTTTTTACCCAAGGGCCCCAATACCTTGGTGATATAGTTTGGATGTTTGTTCTCTCCAATATCATGTTGAAATGTGATCCCCACTGTTGGAGGCGGGGCCTGGTGGGAGGTGTTTGGATCATGGAGGCAGATCCTCATGAATGGCTTGGGGACATCCTCCTGGTAATGAGTTACTTCTTGCTCTATGAGTACACGTGAGTTCTGGTTGTTTAAAAGAGCCTGGAAGGCCGAGGTGGGCAGATCACAAGGTCAGGAGATTGAGACCATGGTGAAACCTCTACTAAAAACACAAAAAATTAGCCGGGCATGGTAGCGGATGCCTGTAGTCCCAGCTACTTGGGAGGCTGAGGCAGGAGAATGGTGTGAACCCAGGAGGCAGAGCTTGCAGTGAGCCAAGATCGCACCACTGCACTCCAGCCTGGGCAACAGAGCGAGACTCCGTCTCAAAAAAAAAAAAAAAAAAAAAAAAGAGCCTGGAACTTCCTCCCTCTCTCTCTTGGTCTCCCTTTTGCCATGTGACACACAGGCTCCCCTTCACCTTCCAACATAATTGGAAGCTTCCTGAGGCCTCACCAGAAGCAGATGGTGACATGATACTTTGTGTACAGCCTGCAGAACCATGAACCAAATAAGCCTCTTTTCTTTATAAATTACTCTCTCTCAGGTATTCAGTGGAATAGCTGATATTTATAGCAATGGAAACTGACTAACACACTTGGCTAATCTAGGTGTTTCCCCCATCCTATTTCTCTGCGTCACTAACTAACGTTACCTGTGCACCTGAACACTGCTTTTCCCAGTAGAAAAGGGCAGGTGGGCGAGCCGTGTACCTGTTTATGAGGCTGTCTTAGGAAAGCCTTTCTCAAATGATGTGCAAGTTCTGTTAGCAGTTCCGCATCCAGCCTCACCAAACCTGCTTTGCTTCAGGCACTGATGCCTTCAATCCATAGGCTCAACACTACATTCTCAAGCTAGTGCAGACCAAGTTAGGCAAGAGAAAAATTGTAGGTCTTTCTGTCCTAGTCTTGGCGTTCACTTTCTCAGAGGTGAGGCCCCAGGCAACCACATATCCCCAAGGCTACAGTCTCCTTCCCTTCTTCCTACGTGCTTAAAATGACTATTTTCCTCGTTTTCATACCAGTTCTACTTCTGGAGCGGCACCTGTTGTGAAGCCCTGTCCTTTAGTGGGGCCCCAATCACAGTATCTCTTGCTAGATCCTTCTTTTGAGGGGCTGGACTTTGCTCTCGCCACCCCCAGCCCCCTTGCTGGGATCCTGATTCATCCATTCCTATCATCTGGAATACCTGCTGCCTCCCTGATGTCAACCATCTTCAGCATGTCTCCACTGCCTGTCCCCAGTTTATGTCTGGATTTATGCCCAGTTCAGCCTGGGATTTTCCATGCAGCGCTGCTCCCTAGTTTAGACTGTGGGCTCTTTCTGTGGGCCATGGTACTGCTGGGGTGCTTTCTGTTGGCTGTCTTACCCCATGATCATTTAAATCAAACTGACTACACGTCACAGCCTGCTGTTTCTTGAGAAAAAAATTGCTCGAATCCCACTTCCATCCACACCCTACATTCTTGGCTATCTATTCTGACTGTAATTCCTGCCTTTGGCACTGCCCAAATCTGGCAGTCTTCCTTTCTCCGTCCTCTTTGGACCTTGGCTCTCCTCCCCACTTTCTGGCTGGTTCACCGTTCTTCCTGGTATTCTCACTGTCTCAGGGGAGGGGTCTGTATCATGCTTCCTGGCCCCTCAGAAATCCTCATTTCTTCTTCTGGTCAGCCCTTGTCATGTCTCAGTCCTCGGTCTTCCATCTTCTAACTCCCACTGTGGTTTGCAACCTACTTTTGTGCATTAACAGGAGCATGATGCATGGGTAGGTTGCTTAACTTAAAGAGTCAGGAGGGAGAAGAGGGCAACTTTTAGTTTTGGCCTCATCTCAGCCCAATTTCCTCCTCCTTCCTCACAGACAAGTGCATTTTTGACTATTTAAAAACCTGTAGCGGCCAGGATCAGTGGCTCATGCCTGTAATTGCAGCACTTTGGGAGACTGAGGCAGGTGGATCACCTGCGGTTAGGAGTTCAAGACCAGCCTGGCCAACATGGTGAAACCCCGTCTCTACTAAAAATACAAAATTAGCCTTGCATGGTGGTGCAATTACACCTGTAATCCCAGCTACTTGGGAGGCTGAGACAGGAGAATCACTTGAACCTGGGAGGCCAAGGTTGCAGTGAGCCGAGATCGCGCCATTGCACTCCAGCCTGGGCAAAAAGAGTGAAACGCCATCTTAGAATAAATAAATAAAAACCTGTAGCAAATATGCAACCATATATTCAGTTATATGCATATTTAAAAAAATGAACCCTAAACCCAACTATTTGCTTATCCTCCCATAAATTTAATTTTTGGTTGAGAAAACATAATCACTGAAGGTGTATGTGGCAGAGACTGCGCAGTCGAATCCTGTACACGTCCTCCAATGTCCCAGCAGGCTCCCTTGCAGTTAGGTGATGTAAACTATGACTGTAAGTATCTTCTTCATCCCTCTCTCCCGCTGCAATGACCTTGATAGCTACAAGTGGAGATGGATCTTTGAGCTATCAGATGGAAGGCTGTCTCTGCAGACCCACACTGGATTCTACATAAATAAGAAGTATAAGTGTAACTTCGTTGTGCTAAGTCACTGAGCTTTTCGGATTTGTTTGTTATTGCAGCATAGCTTAACATTGCTCTGATTAATGCCATATACAAACCTTAAACATGTGCGAGGTTTTATTTCTTCATCTGCCCGCACCCAAGAATTGCTTTCCTAAAAACTTAAAATGTATATAAATTATATGTGTTTATTATGGAAAATTATGAAATACAAATAAACAGAAAAGAAGAAAGTAAAAATCATCTATAATCCTCTTGGTCAGAGTTATCTACTGTTAACATTTTCATGTCTACACATCATGTTTTTTCTATGTATATAGAAATATAAATTTATGTATATATGCACATAAACTTATATGTGTGTTTACATATTATTGTAGAACCTACTTTTTTTGAGAGAGGAAGAGAGCGTCTCTCTCTGTCACCCAGGCTGGAGTGTAATAGAGTGAGCACAGCTCACTGCAGCTTCGACTGTCTGGTCTCAAGCAATCCTCCCGCCTCAGCCTCTTGAGTAGCTGAGATAGCTGAGACTACAGGCATGCACCACCATACCCGGCCAATTTTTGTATTTTTTGTAGAGATGGGGTCTTGCCATGTTGCCAAGGCAACTTCTGGGCTCAAGCTGTCCGCCTGCCTCGGCCTCCCAGAGTGCTGGGATTACAGGCGTGAGCCACTGCGCCTGGCCGCAACCTACTTTTTTATTTGACAAAATATTCTGTTAATTTTCTCAAAGCAATAAATACTATTCTAGAACTCAATTTTTAAAATTTTTTTTCTGAGACAGAGTCTTGCTCTGTCGGCCAGGCTAGAGTGCAGTGGTGCGATTTCACTGTAACCTCCCCTTCCCGGGTTCAAGCAATTCTCCTGCCTCAGCCTCCTGAGTAGGTAGGATTACAGGCTTATGCCACACATGCCAGGCTAATTTTTGTATTTTTAGTAGAGACAGGGTTTCACCATGTTGGCCGGGCTGGTCTAGAACTCCTGACATCATGATTCACCCGCCTCAGCCTCCCAACATGCTGGGATTACAGGTGTGAGCCACCGCGCCCAGCCTAGAACACAATTGTTAATCATTGCATAGCACCGCATTATGACAGCACCATGATTTATATACTGTTAGACAGTCTACTATTTTCTTCTACTGAAATTGCTGCAGTAACATTTCTACTTCTTTTCTACATATTTTATCACTTACTTCCTCTCCTACTCACAGACTAACTCTTAATCATCGACATTCATAGAATGCAAATGAGGTAATCCAAAAATAATAAAAATGTTCATGAAATTCACAATGTGATCATTTGGATGGGGAAGGAAGAGGCAAAGTTTTTGCAGTGCATTCATCCTCATAATCATAATGATGATTATCAAATTTTGGGTTTCATTCTGTGTAGTAATAACTGACTTGGCGGTTGCAAAGGAGATGGTACGGTAGGTAACAATAGGGAGCTGCTTTAATTAGCATTCCATGAGGCTGCAAGAAACAAAAACAACGATGAACTCAAACTTATAGTAGCTTAAACAAAGACAGAAGCTTATTTCACTCTCAGATAAAAGTCTGGAGATAGACATCCCCATATCGCACTCCCTGGGGTATCAGAGACTCAAGCTTCTCCTACTTATTCCCTGTGGATTTTTTCCATTCCCAAGGTCACTGAGCAAGACCTGAAATGATTGCTCTAACTTAAACCATCACATCTATATTCCACCCAGAGGACAGGATGTAAAGAAAGACGAAGAGAATGTCTCTTCTAAAACGCGTTTTTTTGGAGGTTGAACATACCAAGTCTAGTTAGACACTTGGCCATATGTGGGTCCAAGGGAGGCTGGGAAATGTTCTTTATTCTGAGTGTCCCTGTGCCCAGATAAAAATTGGGGATGCTGGGCCAGGCGTGGTGGCTCACGCCTGTGATGCCAGAACTTTGGGAGACCGAGGCGGGTGGATCACTTGAGATCAGGAGTTTGAGACCAGCCTGACCAAGATGGTGAAAGCCCTTCTCTACTAAAAATACAAAATGAGCTGGGCATGGTGGTACACGCTTGTAATCCCAGCTACTCGGGAGGCTGAAGCAGGAGAATTGCTTGAACCCAGGAGGTGGAGGTTGCAGTGAGCCAAGATTGCATTATTGCACTCCAGCCTGGGTGACAGAGTGAGACTCCATCTCAAAAAAAAAAAAAAAAAAAAAAAAAAAAAAAAAAAAAAAAAAAATTGGGGATGCTCTTGCAATAGGAGAAGGGAAGAACGGATATTGGGTGACAACCAGATATCGCTGACATAAGAAGCACCAGGTGATTTATAATGCCCACAAGTAAATAATTCAATCCAGCTTCTGATGGAGGAGGATCCAACAAAAGGAAAATATCTATTACATCAACAATAAAATGTAATCATATTTTCACAATGAACAGATGGACTAAAAAAAATACACATTCGGTACTTTAATTCCTGCTGGATTTCTGAAATCAGCCAGCTCCTTCTGAATGAACATGTGCTAAAGAGAAGGACAACTGGTAACCTCTTGAGCATCTTAATTAGCACTGGATTTCATCAGAATGGTGCTGTGTAATACATCAGAAGCTGAGCACAGCAGATTCCAGGCACACCTAGGTCTAACTGCCAAGTCCCTCAAATAAAGCAAGTGAGAAGAGCAGGCCATATACGTAGGGGGAGAAAGCTAGTCACCTTCACACTTCCAAGCTTTTGCTCTCATGGCTTCAGCTCCCTAGAATCCGTTGTCTCTTCTCTATGTGAAGAAGTGCTGCTCTTCCTTCTCATTATTTATTTATTTATTTATTTATTTATTTATTTATTTGAGATGGAGTCTCGCTCTGTCACACAGGCTGGAGTGCAGTGGTACCGTCTCGGCTCACTGCAACCTCCGCCTCCCGAGTTCATGCCATTCTCCTACCTCAGCCTCCCAAGTAGCTGGGACTACAGGCGCCCGCCACCACACCCGGCTAATTTTTTGTATTTTTAGTGGAGACGGGGTTTTACTGTGTTAGCCAGGATGGTCTTGATCTCCTGACCTCGTGATCGGCCCGCCTTGGCCTCCCAAAGTGCTGGGATTACAGGCGTGAGCCACTGCGCCCGGCCTCTTCCTTCTCTTTCTTGAAGAAACTAGTCAAATATTTCTTGGGATGCCTGTTCTTTGACCCTTTAGTTTTGTGTGTCATTCATTCATTCATTCATTCATCAAATACTGATAGAATCTACCATGTACCGGGCAATGTACTAGGCATTGTGGGGTGGAGTGGGGAGACTCAAGGACAAACTAGTTAAGACTGTGGCCTCAGGCTGCATATAACACTAATTCAATTAGATTTGTTTAGTCAGATAGCCCAGCACACTGGGGCAAGGGCTAGTAGCCCCGATACGCTGTGCTCTCTGACTAAACAAAGAATAGATAGCTCCAAGAGGGCAGAAACCTGGTATTTTAATTAGCACATATTTACAGAGCTCTCACTATGTGCCAAGCACCTTTCTGCTCTATGTGCTTAGAGAATATTATTCTTCTAAATCTTACGACAATCCGTGAGTGTGTACCCATCATCACCCTATTTTGCAGATGGTGAAACTGAAGCATAGACAGGTTAAGTAATTTGCCTAAGGACATGCAGCTAGTAAGCAGTGAATGTAAAACTGAATACAAGGAGACTGGCCCTAGCGTGCATGCCTAACTCATATTCTTCACTTCTTTACTATTCACACTATTCTGCATTTCCAGTATTGAATAGGATGCCTGGGATCTCGTAGTTATTCAGTAAACGTATGTTGAATGGAAGTGAGCTGGCTGCTCAACACTGGCCAAGTTATCCTCTCTGAGCCATAATTCCTACAAAGATAAAAAGAAGTTAGACTGGAAGACCTCTATGATCCCTTGAAATTCTCAACTATGGAATTGTAATTTTTTTCCTTATTCACAGCCTAAATAATCTTTTAGCTGAGGTCTGGAAGAGATCTTGTGGGATCATATGTGGAATTCTGGATTTTAGCCAGACTTCCTCCATAGTAACTAGGCGAGAATTCTTTTAGTTTATCAAATCCTTTAAGATGTCCCACCTTTTTGAAGCTAAGTAGTAGGTGATTCACAGATTTTATGAATAATGATGATAGACAAGATATCCCAAAAGTTTCTTCATAAGGTGGAAAGGTAAACTGCTTTCCTCCTGCATATGCACCAGTTTGGTAGCAAAGAGTATTTTGGTAACACCTTGTTTCAATTTTAGTAAGATTGTATCCTTAGCCACCAAGAGGTATCTAAGAGTGGACACTGTAATATTTCTCAGGCCAATATTCTTTGTAAGTGTGGCTACTAACAATGCATCACCTCCAATAAACTGCTCTAAATTACTCTTTCAGGTTATGCTATTGCATGACATTGTTTCCCAAAGACCTAAGCATGCAGTGCCAGGCGTTTGAGCAAAGGGCCAGAAAATCCCCATGATCTGACCAAATGCCAGTTTAGGTCATTATACTTTGGCCAGTTCTCTCCTCCCTACGGTGTCAGTTGGCTACTTTAGCCTTCACCACCCAGCGCATGCTGCTTGGTAATCACTGAGTTGGCTGGACTGTCTTCTCTGGTGAGTACTGTTCAGAAAGGGGCATTGAGTTGGGCTAACACTGACTGTAGGGAAGAATATTGGTGGTTATAAGCTTCTCTAAGCTGAAATCAACAGAGGTATTATTTTCTCCGTAGGGCTGAAGTCAACAGGGAGCAGGACTGTATACTCTTGCATTTGAGGATTTAACCTACTGCGTATGTTTTTGACTATTTGCTTGACTTTGAAAGTCCCTGATGTAATGATTTATCACTTTGCTGAGGCAGGGATTGAACACAAACACTGTGTGAGTGGCAGGAAGTTCACAGTGAGTCACCTCACCAGCTAGGGAGCCTAGTCAACCACCTCGCATCTGGGTATGTCTCCACTTGGGTATCTAATATATGATTTCCTTTAATTTTCTTGACAGCCTTGTAAGAGTCTTATTATTATCCCCATTTTATGCATGAGAGAATTACATGTTCTAGTGCTGCTCACACATTTAAAAATATTTGGAGATCTAAGAATGTTTTTCCCTTAAAGGTTTATTTTGTGGGAGGAGGGCTGGAGGCAAACTTAGGTAGAGAGACATGAATTCATAGCACACGCATCATAATCAATGTATGGGGGGTTCCTCTCTTGACTGACAGATTGATTTCTTCCTTCATCCCCAATCTCCACTCTCATTCTCTTCCCTTATGAATTCTTGCAAATGATCCATATAAATACAGAATTCAATATGTATGTGTTTTTAATTTACATAAATGACATTGTGTTTACATCTCATTCTCTTTCTTGCTTCTGAAACTCAAAACTATGATGTTAATGCCCATCCAGGTCACTAAATGTGTATCTAGTTCAATGCTTTGAATTGCAGAGTATTATTCCATAGTATGCATGCCTGATATTTTATTTAAATGTTTCCCTTGCTGTGGACACCAGGATAATTTCATATACATATATATGATTATTACTCTATGTAATATATGTTGTATATCTCCTATCTATATATGTGAGATTGATGTCATAGCACATATGTACATTCACTTCATTAAGTACTGCCAGATGGCTTTCCAAGTGGTTGTACCTGTTTACACTCCCACCAACAATCCATGTCACATTCTTGATATTATTCACCAAAGTTTTATTTGAGCTGATTTACTGATTTTCTTAAGTCTTTGTATAGTGGAACAATTAACTGGAAATCTTAATGAAAGAAAGGTAGGAAGGAGTTAGGTGAGCTGTGACTTTCCTGGCCCCCTGCTCAATAATTTCCCTCTCCCATTCTCCTCTCCTGTCCTGTGTTCCTTATTCCTTTCAAATTGTTCCAGAACCTGCTACAGGAAATTACTCTGAACTTTCTCCCTGAACCACTTCCTTCCTTTTCAACAGAGTTCTTTTTTCCTTCCCTCCCTCCCTCCTTCCTTCCTTCCTTCCTTTTCTTTTTTTTTTTTTTTAACAGAGCCTTGCTCTGTCACCCAGGTTGGAGTGCAGTGGCACTATCTCAGCTCACTGAGACCTCCACCTCCTGGGTTCAAGCAATTCTCCTGCCTCAACCTCCCGAGTAGCTGGGACTACAGGCATGCACCGCCATGCCCAGCTAATTTTTTTATTTTTAGTAGAGATGGGGGTTTCGCCATGTTGGCCAGGTGGGTCTCAAGCCCCTGACCTCAAGTGATCCGCCTCCCAAAGTTCTGGGGTTAGAGTCATAAGCCAATGCACCTGGCCTCATCAGAGTTTTCTACGCACCTCAATAGAATTTTCTCCAACTCCTTTCTAAGTATCCAAATTCCTCCTATTTTGTGAGGTACAACTTAAGAACCAGTTCCTCCATGAATCCCTCTTTAATTACTCTAGCCTGCACTTGTCTCTCCTATTTTTGACTACATATATCACATTTGGGGGTTTTATTTTTATTCAGTTTAACTCTATTATGTTCCATGTTGTTTCCAAAAAGAGAAATTGGGCAAATAAGATGTATAGTGTTTGGTTAGCCTCATTCTTCCAGGAGGTCACTAGTTTTGGACCACAGCCTACATCTGACTTACACTCCCCAAGTTCTTGTGGGAAAATCAGATACATGCACCAGGTAGTCTTACCTACCACCTTGAGTCAATCTTCTATAGGATTATAGAAAGATTTCACCAATAGTAGAAATATATAACAAGCATTACATCTGCAAAATACATAACCAGGCAGTCTTACAAACTCTCTCTCTCTCACTGGTTATATATATCTTTATTGACTTTGAGTTTGTGGAGGTAAAAATATGAGGTGGATCCCAGGAGCATCTGTGGCACTCTCTGCAGAGCTGTAGCCTGTTCCCAGAAGGTGCTGTCCTCATTGACCTTCCAACAACCACCTGCTCATTACCTGAACAACAAGGTTCCTAGAAGACACTGATCTTTTTTCGTCTCTTTCCCATAATTGAGCCACCAAAATTAAATGAATTCAGGGAAATACTCTTACCCACCACTGTTAAACTATACTATTTTGCATTCTCTGTTTTCCACATAAAAACCCTACATTGCAAAGGAAATGACTAATTGCTTTACCAAAATTTACTTTCTTCTTTCTTACAGTCAGAACTTTGACGTTATCCAGGATGGCATGGGTCTAGCCATAAAACCACCTTTCCCAGTCTGTTTGGCAGATGGAAGTCTATGTGACAGTTGTTGCCATTAAAATAAAAGCCACAGATATGGTGTAAGACTTTCTAGAATGCTATTTTTCTTTTGCTTTTTCTTTCTGAGACAGGATCTCACTCTGTCACCCAGGCTGGAGTGCATGATCATGGCTCACTGTAGCCTGGAATTCCTGGCCTCAAACGATCCTCCCACTCAGCCTCCCAAGTAGCTGGAATACAGGCATGTACACCATGCCTGGCTAATTTTTTTTGTTTGTTTTTTAGTAGAGATGAAGTCTCACTATGTTGTCCAGCCTGGTCAAGAATGTTCTCTAAAGGGAAACAACTCAGTTGGCACCCACCGATGCCCTTATCCTTTCTTTTTCTTTCTGCTTAGAATGTGGTCATGATGGCTGAGGATAGAGGTGGAACAGGTGCCATGCTGCTATCACAAGATGGAGACCACATACTCTAAGAATGCTGAACAGAAAAATAAAAGGAATCTGAGTCCCTGATGACATAATAGAGCTACCATAACCACCATGGATATCGTCTAGGTGCTTTGTAATATAAAGAGAGTAAACCCTCTAATTGGTTCAACCACTGTGTTTGCATGTTATTTACTGCATGCAGTCAAACTCAAATCCCGATTGTTATTTGTTTGCTTTTGACAAACCTGGACTCCCAAAGAATCTTGCAGTGGTTCAAAGGCAGCCTGATAGGGAAACCATCTGTTCATCCTTAAGGAGAGCCCAGTAGTTCTGCAGGTCAGACCTGTGGTGCTCATTTATCAAGCTTGTGATCTCTGCTTCTCTTCCATCTTACCAACTTTCTATGGCTGATATGGGATATCACCCATGGTTAGAGGTTTGTAACAGACTTTCTTTCTTACTAGTGGAGACTTCCTTTAATGAGAAAGACATCAAGTGCCACATGCTTACTTTCCTAGTTTCCTTTATGGTGAGGGTATAGACATGTGACTTAATCTGGTCCAAAGAGACCATAACGGAAGGCAACTGGGATACGTGGAAACAAATGTCCTTTCTTCTTCACTGGAAATGATGCCTAGAAATGCTGAGTCATCTATGGTCAGTGGCATGGACAGGATGGCAAGACATCAATGGGAAGCACTTGGATGCCTGGCAGACCTCCCTGTCACATCCCCAGCCCCAGATGCCAACTGCCTTTGAACATCTGCCTATTGTTTACACCACTTCTAAGGATATTCTGTTCTTGGCACTTAAAAGAACTCCAATGATACAGGGGTGTCAGAACAGGGCTGGTCACCCGCTTCAGTATTTTTTTTTTTTTTTGAGATGGAGTTCCGCTCTTGTTGACCAGGATGGAGTGCAGTGGGGAGTGCAGTGGCGCGATCTTGGCTCACTGCAACCTCCACCTCCCGGGTTCAAGCAATTCTCCTGCCTCAGCATCCCGAGTAGCTGAGATTACAGGCATGAGCCACCACACTGGGCTAATTTTTTTGTATTTTTATTAGAGACAGGGTTTCACCATGTTGGCCAGGCTGGTCTTGAACTCCTGCCCTCAGGTGATCCACCCTCCTCAGCCTCCCAAAGTGCTGGGATTACAGGCGTGACCCACCACACCTGGCCCCGCTTCAGCATTTCTAGGTCTCTTTCTTTAAAGTAAGCTCCTCAATGCCTTAGCAAGCTAGACCTCTGGGTACCTGCTTGGCTGGTCATTCAAACATACCCAGACAGGTCTGAATCTGCAAGAAGTATAGGGTAGACGTCATGCTAGGACTCCTCCTTTGCATGCTTAATGTAACCCCCATTTAGTATTGCCCATTTTCATACAATGACCACTGTGTGGCATGCTGTTATTTTTTAAAATAGTAAAACAATTTTTATGCTTGATGAAAAATATTTATAAGGAAAACTAATTGTTAAAAGAAACCAATAGTTTATTTTAAAAATCCACAAACATGAATTAAAATATGTGGAGTCAAACATAGCCCTAAACTTTTATCACCTAACTAAAATATTTGAAAATAATTTTGGGGTTTTTTAGGAACAATCCATAGCACTCAAAGAGGATACCAGAGGATACATATTTTATTTGCTACAAATAAGTATTGTATTACCATGGCCACACTATAATATTTCTTCAGATGAGATATTTACTCCTAGTCAATCTGGTGATATTAATTTGCTTTCTAAATCAGGTAGGGACTGCAGGACAGATAGGCTGAATATTTAATATTTCTGTTCAAAACTTCAAGATACATGTACCTTTCAAGTTGCTCTTCAGCCTCTTTCCTGCCACAGCAGGAGTGCTGCTTAGATGGTCAATTCTAAATGGAAGAACTCCAGCCCTCTCTAACTCACACAAAACACTTGGTTGAAAAGAGAACCTGGCCGGGCATAGTGGCTCACGCCTGTAATCCCAGCTACTCAGGAGGCTGAGGCACAAGAATCACTTGAACCCAGGAGGCGGAGGTTGCAGTGAACCGAGATCGCGCCACCGCACTCCAGCCTGGGCAGAAGAGCAAGACTGACTCACAAAAAAAAAAAAAAAAAAGTGAAAATTTCAGCCAATCATCTGAATGGTGTCAGCCTCATAGCAAAACATTGGAATAATTATTTTCTTTTACTTTTCACAGAGATTTGGGCAAGGTAGAGATACAGTTTTTGTTTTTGTTTTTTTTCCTGAAGAAGATACCAAATGACCAAGAGGAAATCTCTGATTTGAAATTACTAGAGAAAATTAGCCAATACCTCTGTGTATTATAGCTACACATTGTTATCAAGAATGTTAAGACCCCTGAATGATGAAGTGGTATACCACGAAGAAAGACTGCTAAATAGCAATGTGAGGATTCTCTTTTAGAAGAGACTAATTTGGTAAGGAAATAGTTAGACTTGGATTCTGGGTCAATCAGAAACCAACCCTGGTCCAAATAAGAATGAGGTAAATTCTTTGTGTAGCTATCACTAGAGAGCTTTGACCCCTATTCAGACTGCATTTTGATTTTTATTCTATTTGCAAGAACCCTAGGGAGGGGGAGAGTCACTGGCATCCCTAACGTAGCTCCCAACAGGGACACTGCCCATATTAAACAAGTGCAGGAGGGTTGGGAGGAAAAAGAGCTTTTGAGAACATCATGTGCCTTCCTTAGCGGTGCTCAGGGCATCGGTGGACACGTGACTGGAGAACAGTACTCACAGAACCAGGGCAGAAAGGAATCTGAAAAGGCAAATCATCCTAATTTGCACAAATGAGAGCAGGGTTTTCTCATTATTGGCAGATTCTGGGTGAAATCTCAGATCTCCTGATTCTTTCAGTTCAGTTTTCTTCCAGGATATCATCTGGTCAAAAGCTATTGAGAAAGTGAAGAGGAAAAAAAGAAAAAGATGTTGCAACTTTGTGTATCATGATGGGTATGAGTTTGCTCCTAGAAGCAAGGGAAAATAGGTATTTGCTACGGGTCTCTAAACTGAAGAAAAGACTTCACCAAAAATGCCAAAATATTCCTCAAAATAACAGTCTAATTTGGATGAGAAGGACTGCTACAAACATGATGACTGTAAGAAATGTCCCTCACTCCTCCCCACCTCCAGCGCTCTGGCCAATGATAAAGACAAAGAACTGGGTTAAACGGGAGCCAAAGCATAAGCATTATTAGGGCCTCAGTGGGCTTTCCTTGTGTCTGTGCCGCATGAGGTCAGTGGATGCCATGAAATGGACTCAGGGTCCAGTCTTACTTCTCCCAACTCCAAAGGAGAGCGTGAGGTGGGGATGCCAGCCATACTCTAGACCACTCTGCCTAGGAGCCAGTGACCTTTGAGGAAGCACTCGCATACCTCACCAGATTGAAAGGGCCAGCCAGGACCCTGTGCAGAGGGCCCTGTACAGAGAGGTGATGCTGGAGCATTATGCAGGGGTGGCTTCCCTGACTTTTTCATTCAGCTATCCTGTTCTGGTCTCCTAGCTAGAGAAAGGGGAACTCCCATGGAACCCCTATCTCTGAGAATCTCAGAGTGAAACCATAAATGAGAAGGAAGGACTAATTCCAAAGGAGCATAGGTCCAAAGAAACAGAATCCCTCCGGCTGACACTGGGAGGGCTGCCAGAGAATATTCCCCAGCACCTAGATTTTGGGAGCAGCCTAGAGCAGCCCCAAGGTCACTGGATGGTCAAGATAAAGTCAAAGAGGGGAGATTTCACAGATGGGTCCACCAGGCATCAGGAGGCCTGTGCTGATGAGAGAGGGGAAAGTGTGAGAAATTAGGAAAAAATGTTAGCGTCAGCACACAACTCTACGAATCAGACAACTCCTACCGGTAAGATAGCTTATGAATGTGGAAAATGTGACAGGTATTTCAGTCGAATGGCAGACTTCCACTGACATCAGAGAGGTCACGGTGATGAAAAGTTTTGAATGCAAAGAATGTGGATGACTTCAGATGCAGCACATTACTTGTTTGGCATCAGATAATGCACACTAGAAATAAACCATTTAAATGTAAAGAATGCGGGAAAGGTTTAAATTCAGATGCAGCCTTGATTCAGCATCAGAGAATCCACACTGGAGAATCGCCCTCTGAATGCAAGGAGGGTGGCAAGGCCTTTGGCAATAGCTCAGTCTTCCTTTAGCACCAGAGGTTCCACACTGGGGAGAAACTCTGTGAGTGTAACAAACGTTGGAAAACTTCTAGTTGTAGCTCAAGCTTCCTTGTCCATCAGCAATGCACACTTGGAAGAAACCCTATGAATGTAAAGAGTGTGGGAATCTATTAAGCACGGCCTTGACTCAGCATCAGTGAATTCACACTGGAGAGAAACCCTTTGCATGTAAGGGTTGCAAGAAGGCATTCGATCAGAAAATAACCCTGATTCAGCACGAGGGAGTTCACACTGGTGAGAAACCTTATGAGTGTAGAAGGTGTGGGAGCCCGTCAGCTGGTGTGGAAACTTCGTTATGCATCAGAAGCCACACACTCAAAAGGCACCCATTTAAGCATAGGGCTAGCCACCATCAGGCTCACTACACCCCTCTTTGTTTCTCCCTGTTGCATGATTTTTAAGTCCCCACTATCTCTCCTGGGCTGTGTTGATTCTTAACCATATGCCTCTGTCCCCACAGCTCTGCATATCTGGAATGCCCACTTCTCCACCTGTCCAGTCATATATTTAATTCAGACTCTTGGCTTCCATCATGAAATGTTCCTCAAATTCTCTGAGCCCTTGCCTCCCCAACATGAACTCTCTTCACAGTTAGAAAAGAAATAAAAAACAAACTCCAGAACTTTCAAACATAAGAGGAATGTAAGTTTCCAGATTCAAGAATACACCGAATGCCCAGCAAGATGGATTGGGGGGAACCTACATTAAAGAACACCACTGTGATTTATGAAAACACCAAGCTTAAAGAAGAAATCCTAAAAAGTTTCTAGAGAAAGGAAACAAAAGATCAGAAATGAGCATGGCTTTAGATTTCTCAACAGCAACCTTGAGAATTAGGTGACAGTGGTGTATGCCTTCAAAGTTCTAAGGAAAATGATTTCCACCCAGAATTCTATGCCTTCAAGGGTAAGTATAGAATAAAGGCATTTCAGACGCATTAGTTAGGCTCATGCATCCTTTCTCAGAGAGCAACACTAAGTAAGGGATAAACCGGGAAATAAAAAGACAGATATGTGGACACCCTATTTCAGTCTGTATATCAGAAGTCTCCTAAGTGCAAAAACAGAGGGGTTCTGTCCATGTGGAGCTGTATGCATCTTGGAGGACACCCTTAATAGGGTGAAACTTTCAGAGATCTACCCGGGGCACGGTGTCCACCCACCCTTCTTACTCTGTGCTACTCAATCGCAGTCTGTGCCTTTGTAAAATTCAGGGTGTACATATCCTTTGAATTAGAGGCAAGGCCCTATTTGTCTTAATTTTTTTTTTTTTTTTTTTTTTTGAGACACGGTGTCACTCTGTTGCCCAGGCTGGAGTGCAGTGGTGCAATCATAGCTCACTGCAGCCTCCATCTCCCAGGCTCAAGAGATCCTCTCACCTCAGCCTCTCGAGCAGCTGGGACCACAGGCACATGCCACCATGCCCCGCTAATTTTTGTATTTCTTTGTGGAGATGGGGTTTCACCATGTTGCCAAGGCTGGTCTCAAACTCCTGGATTCAAGCGACCCACCTGCTTCAGTCCCCCAAAGTGCTGCTGGGATTACAGGCATGAGCCACCAGGCCCAGCCTGTCTTAAATTTATCTCACTGCTCTTCCAAGTGACCTCAAGGCAGGAAACATTTTCTTGCAACTTCATCTAGTTATTTTTTATGAACAGGGAAGAACCTGCCATTATTTTCTGTTACCTGCGGAAATGAGGGTAGATGTGAATGTACTCTTTTGCACATCTGCCACTTTTGCAGGCAGCTTGATTTTGCCCATTGCAGGAAGCAGAGGGTAGTGGTTAGTATAATAATAATAATACACAGCAAGGATGACTTTGGTTTGAACCCAGGTGCGTGACCTTGCTTAAGTTATAGCAACTCTGTGTTCTAATTTCCTTATCTGTAAAGTGGGGATGACAATTAATCTACCTCATAGGTTTGTGTTGAGTATTTAATGTATTGATGCACGTAGAAGTGCTTTGAACAGAGGCTATATGTAATAAACCAAAGTGTTACCTATTAGGGCTTTAGTGATAGCTAGATTGGAAATGGTGGGACTGGGTGTAGAGGAAGGGGTAGAGAGGAGAGCCAGCTTTCTTGATGGCAGCAGTTCTAAGTAACAGAGAGAGAGGGAGAGAATGAGAGCGTGCCATGCACGGGCAAATATCCATTGCCCAAGTTTCAAAGCAGGGATGGCTGCTGAAAACGGATGCCAGACTTTCAATAATTTCGAGAAGGTAAGACTGTCATCCTCCTCCTTTTATTACCAGCCTTGTTTTAATAAGTAAAGCAAATTGTTCTTCCTTTGTGTTTGCTGTTGTTTTTCAAAAATTACCTAGTGACTCTCAAGTTGATTTTTTTCAATGAAATTTAGAATTTTTAGAAAAATTCAAATTCTAGAAATAAGACAAGCGCAAGCAGCACATCCTTTTAATGTCATATGGGAACAAAGGCCACCTTAGGATTGTAGGGAAATGTACTTAGTTCATTCTTTACTATTGATTAAAGGTCCCAGACTAATTACCTGCTAGGGGAAGTGCTTGCTAAATTGTAGGGAAGTTACCTGCTAAGTTGCAGATTTCTGTCCGGTAGAGATGCAGATAATTTCTGTCATTTGAAACAGATCACCTCAAAGAGTTATGGTCTATTGGGCAATAACCAGTTTGTTTGTTTTTTTAAATCAAATTTGGCAATCTTATCCTAACATTTCTTTGTTAGATTGCTTATAAGAAATGAATTGTTCAAACACTCTCAGAATCAGTCTTAATACCTTACTGGTTTCCTCATTAATTAATGAGTTGAATAAAACCTTTGACATGAGCTTAATATTTGCTGGGTAGTCAGGATGTTACCTTTCTTAAAATTATCTGTTAATAGATTATGTTTTTCCTAAAAATATCTTACTGGGATTTTGATTGGAATTCATTCCATTTATAGCTTCACTGGGGAGAACTGACATCTTTACAATACTGACATTAACTATTCAGCACCTTGTCTGTTTTTCCCTCTCCTCAGAGTTCTATAGTTTCCTTCATTTAAATGATACACATTCTTGGGTAACTTATCTTTTGGTTGTTGTTAATAGGAGTTGTTTCAGTTTTTATTTTCCAACTGGTTATTTTTTGGAATATAAGAAAGTTTTTTGGTGTGTATAACCTACCTTCTTACTGTATTGTTAGGTTATTTTTAATAGATTTTTTAAAGCATTTCCATATTTGATAATAATGTTATAATCAAATAATGATAATTTTGCTGCTCCTTCACCAATATTTGTAGCTCCTTTATCTTCTCATGAAGCACCTTCAGAACGGTGTTGAGTAATGGAATGGTGGGCGTTGTTGCTTAACATTATCAGGCTTATTGTGAGGTAAAATGTTTAAAAGGCACTGGAGGAAAAGCATATTTTTAGCAACTTAGACACAAGAGAAAGGTATCTTTACCAGCTCCATCTCTATTTTCACCTAGTTCCTTTCTCCTGCCAATATCTCCAGCCTTGAGTCCCCTATGTATTGGAGACAGGAAGGAAGTTTCATTAGTTATTATTGTATTAATCATCTCCATATGTAGCAACCGTAATGTGCTCTGAATTTACCCGGCATCTCAAAAAAAAATGCTGCTTTGATTGAGAGATAAAAGGAGGTGATTTTTAATGTTGGAAGTGAACTTAAGGGAAGTGAGTTGGAATAGGATATACAATTCCTGCAGGACAGGGCACCCTGTCCAGGTGAAGAGAAGGGGCCAAACAGCATTCCTGTTCCTGCCAAATGGCCCTGGTCACTGCTTTGGCCTTGCCAAGGGCAGGGCCCCCACTACAGACTATGTGGAGCTGCGAGCTGAATACAGAGCACTCTTCTGTGCCTCTCGCCTGTGGAGCAGGCTTGTCTGTCCCAGATCACACTTGAATAGATGAAAAGAATCCGTTTTTCCCTTGGCCCGAGGCCTGCAGTGGAGGCCACAAAGGCGCTTACAGACAAACTGGAGTGGAAGTGCAGCAAAGAAAGGCTAGAGAAGACTTAGGAAAGTTTAAGAAGACATCAACAAGAACATGTCTAGCTAATGTAGATAATGAGTTATTCAAATGGCCCCTTTGCTCTCATTTGGAGAAATGAACATTGCAAAGAAACTAATTACGGCCAGCTCCTGTAGTTTTACCGGAATCCTATCTCTCAACATCTTTAAGAAAATCTAGGTAGAAAGAAAGTTATTCGCCCTAAAGGTGGGACCCTGGGAGATGGGAAAACACATCTTGAGCAAGACCAATTTCTCTCCCTCAAGCTTGATACAGGAATTCAAGAGTTTAACCAAAGGAAGAGAAATGCCGGGTTAATGCATGATAATGACACCCAGTTGGGAAACCTAGTAGTGATTTTTATCAAAGGGCTTTGTTTGGTGGGTAATTGTGAGAACTGGTCCCTTTGTTTAAAAGTCGTTTTGGGGGATAGCTGGAAAGACAAGTCCTTCCTCTCGTTCTACTCTGGTTAGAGCCAGTGAAATGGGACTGTCACATCTGAGAAATGATCTCTCCTCATGTTCCTGTCCTGAGTGCTTTTTAAAGTACAGTCCTAAGATGTTTCGGAGACATCTGTCTGTAGTCCTAACCCAGCGTTCAACAAGGAGTAGGATCCACAGGACCTAAGCTCCCAAGGAAGCCTGATTTTTCTAGGTACCAAATGAGTTAACTTTTGGAAACACGTATTTTGAGAAAAAAAACAAGTAGACTATCAGGACTACCATAGAGTATCAGGTCTATGATTTTAATGGTGAAAGCTCTTCTACATTTTTTCCTACAATTTTATTTCTGCCCTTGTTTCCTAGCTGGCTGTTTCTGGCCTTTGGTGGAGGATGGTGTTTTGGAATGTCTGGCTTAGGGCACCTATGTCGACACCACTAGGGATGCGTGTTAAAGTGCAGACCCCTGGGCTCCACACCGGAACTACTAAATCAGAATATCTGAGAAAGAGGAGCAACGTGTGTGCCTAATTCTTTCAAGTTTGAGGAGAACTGGGGTTCTGAAGGCACAAAGACCTGAGTTTAAAACACAGTGTTACTGGTTACTGCATAATGTTAGGCAAATTATTTAGCCCTTGTCTTCAGTTCTCTGGGCTGCAAAGCAGGGATAATTCTATCTACTTGAAATTGTTGCAAATATTGTCATATTTATAATTAACATGAACCTTTAGCAGGAGCAGAAAATGTTTGATACACATTATTGATTATATTTGCTATCTTACATCAAATATTTACTCTGCTTCATCCCTAGCTGTTAACATTGATGCTATTCTCCAAGCCTAGCTGCCAGAGACTCCCGAGTGGCTGCAAATCAGCGTGGTTTACATCTTACCCATCCTTCCTTAGCGCTAGGTAATGAGTCTTCCCATACACTCTGCCTTATAAGCAAAGAAGAGCCAGTCGATGTGTCCCAGGGTTGCCCAGGACCCACAATAGGGACAGGCTTCCCCATTGCTCTTGACCCCACAGTTTCCTGCCTTGGTTTTCTTGTCTCTGCCCACTGGCTCTGTTTCTATCCGCAGCTATGCTCAATTTTTCGGTCCCTTCAGGCTCCTTTTGCTGGCCTATGGCCCTTGCTGCTTTTTAAAGTGCAGGCTGTAGTTATTTTCTTCTTACTCCCAATTCTCCCATCCAAGTACTAACCAGGCCTGACCCTGCTAGCGAGATCAGATGAGATCGGGTGCGTTCAGGGTGGTATGGCTGTAACATATTCACAATTCTCTATTAAAGACTCTCCCTTGTTCATACCCTTTCCTGTGGAACTCCCAGTGGTGCAACAAGGTCCTGCATGTCAGAGGAAGGGGATCCAGATAACCCACACTCAAATTCCCGATGAACACATTCAGAATGGCAGACATATTCAGAACGGCAGAAACATTCAGAATGGCAGAAAACAACTGGACTATTTGCTTAGAAATACTGGTCTTCTGGAGTTAGAGACTTTCGTCCTTACTCCATTTTATGAAAGTCTTCATGTTTGCTCAAGTCTACTCTTTTGTCTTTCAAGGCTGAAAAGTGCGTCTGCGACAGCCTTTTCTGGAAGGAATGTGTGTTCAGTGGGTTGTGTGGGAACAGTTCAAACAGCATTGTGAGCATGACAGCTTCCAAGTCAAGGAGTTGGTTATTAATTGCTCAAAGCTTGAAATGCCAAATATATGTGAGTGGGTGGTTATGATTTCTCATTCTCTGTCTCTCTCTTGCTCTCGTTTTTCATACGTAAGTTTCAGCAGTTGGACACTCTCCCCAAGAGAGCAGCGTAGAAAAGAAACATCCGTGGCACAGTTGTCCCTCCTTAATGGTTGAGTGCACAAAAGTTACATATAAAAAAGGTAGCATGAAGTAATAATGCTCCCACAGACTCTCAAAACACCAACTGTAAGCTACTTCATTCTTATGCCATTGTAAGGGAAGGAGTTGGGCAATATTATCATCTCCGGTATTCAGGTGTGAGATTGGAGGAATGGAAGCATTCAATCATTTCCCCAAGGTCGCTCTGTGAGTCTCTGGTGGAAACTGAACTTCAGTAACAGTGCAATTAGCACTTCATAAGCACCTGGTAGACCTTGACACTGCTGATCCTGGGTCCCTGGAGATGTACAGCTATTCTCCAGATAAATACTCTCTCTCTCTCTCTCTGTCCCTCTCTCTCTCTCTCTGTGTGTGTCTCTCTCTCGCTGTCTCTCTCTTCTTCTCTTTGTCACACACACATACACACACACACACACACGTACATACCTATGGTTGCATAGAAACAGGAACCTTCACTCTTCCTGGGCTCTGCTTTTCACAGGGTAACCAGGTATGTTATACTGTGATAACACACCTCACAGACATGTGTGTTGGGTTAAAGAAAATCCTGGATTTGTAGATAAAAAGAACTGTACCATCTCTGTGGGGATTACAGTACCAGTCCTGAATTCTGGGATATGACTGATCACAGTTATATTGCTTAGAAGTGAAATGAAAAATTGAGGTCTGAATAAGTTTAATTCAATGACCATGCAGTAATAAAGATAGGCTACAAGGTAAATAGATTTATATTTACAGAAAACCATACAAATATAAAGTATCTGGGAGTAAAAATTAATGAATATGTGGACCAGGTCCTGAGGGAATATGCTAAGAACTGAACCTATTTCCTATAATAAACTGAATTTAGGCAATAATTAGTACCAGCCAGCATTAATTGTGTTTCCAACTGCTCAAGGAGTTTAGTCAATTATAAAATTGTAACACTTCTACCAGAACATGCGTGAACTTGGGGACTTTTCTGGTTTCATCAGCCAAGGCCCAGGGCCAAGACCTCAGCATAAAACCAGTCTTTGCGACTCTCCTCGGGACTTCCCAAGGAAAAAGGGGAAATCAGTGTCAGATAGTGTTTTAAGAAACAGCTCTCCTGGGACTCACTTTTTAACTAAACAAAATCCTTAAGGCAAAGGACTGAGGCACTAGGCATGGAATTCTAAGTATCAGCCGGTGGGTGTGGGAAGAATTCTGACTCTCAGAAGTCTGTGTTGTGCACACACCTTTAGTGATAAGATTGCTCCACCAGCCATTACAAGTTAGAGAAAAAAAAAAAAAAAATCATGACACTAGAAATGTCCAACAACAGGGGACTAAAAAAATATGGCATAGACATATGATTATATACAAATAATGTAGAAATATTTATTGGCAAGAAAAGTTTAAAAAGCATTCAGGGGAAAAAAGCAGATTGCATGCATTATTTTCAGTATGATCTTGTTTCTGTTAAAATTTTTTATATATATCCATGTACATGAAGACATGTAGAAGATATGTACCAAAATATTAATAATGATTACCTCTGAATTGTAGTTATGAATTTTTCCATTTTACTGCCATTTCTAATTTTTTTAAACCAGGGGCTTGTGTTGTTTTCTCTCTTTTTAAATCTTTTTGTTTTTCTCAAATATAGAACGCTATACAGGCTACTCTGAATAAAAATGGTATTTTAATTTAACATAAACACAAAAGGCTATCCTCCCTTTTATCTCCTAAAGTAAGGAGAGATTCATGAGCTGCTTAGTAGTTCATCAATCATTCATGTGTCCTATGTTCCAGGTGTAGAGTATGGGAATCTAGGCTAAACAAAGCTGCGCTGCATCCTGTGTTCCTCCATAGAGAAGACTGAGGAAATTTCCACAGCACCAGGATACCAGGCAGAGTTTCCAATGGCAGTGGGCTACTGCCATTCATTTTATTTCTCCCACCCTGGACACATGTAGAATATCAAGGTAGTCTTTGAGGTAGGACAGTTCTTGTGATCTCTTAGGTCATCTCATTGGGTTCCTGCTGTTGCTGGCCATGGGGCCATCCCTGACACTTTAAAATTAGTTACTGACACAGATTCCTAAAAGCATAGTCTGAGATATAAAAGTTATTTCTGAGAAACAAAGTTGCTTCATTCTGAAGACTACGGTTAGAGGTTGTGCACCAGCAGACAAGAGTTTATGTAACAGTTTGTCTTTGTTCCTCGAGCCATGTGTGACCTTTCTGCTCCTTCCTGCTGACACCATCCCCGACCGAAAAAGACAATCTGCTCAGCTTAATGTCCTTCCTTCCCTCTGGAGCCTTCGTGGAGTGTAGTCACAGCAGCTGCATGACTTGCACATAATGTAAATACTTTATTTACTTTTGTATTTAATTTATGCATCTGTCCAATGTTTGCACAGCTGTTTGATGTCTGTATACTCGGAGATTAGCTTTTGTGGGTTTTGTCGATCTTAAACCCGAAGCATAGAGAAATGGAAGGGTCTCATTATTTGCTTTTCTTTGCCCAGCCTCCAGCATGGTACCATACAGATGAGAACTTAATGAAGAAGGATGCTTCTGAGTAAGATTTAGTCATCTCCTTGAAGATACTTTTCTCCTTTGGAAAAGGAAGAATCAAACTTTCCTGAACTTCTCAGGGAGAACATGGTGGTTGACTTTGTTTCTTCTGTCAAAGGACATCATTATAGTACCAAAGTGACATCGAGGAGGTTTTAACTCTCCCAAAAAGTTGCACCAGAGGATTTGGGGAGGTGTAGGATGTGACAGCCAGCCCAGAAGCAGGGCTAGTAATTATAAAATGGGTGACGATGGAAAAATTGCTCTCTTCTTCAGGGTTACTTGCCCATCAAAGAACAGCAAGGACTGGGCATGTGAAATGCCAATGGTTTGGCTAATCAACATGCCACAGCTTAGCTGGAGTCACTGTACTTGAATGTGGTTTTGTTTTTAATGCTGTGTTCTTGTGGGCATGGAAAGAGTTACAGCCAACTGCCCCAGGTATGGTAACTAGAGGCGGTGTTGGAAATGTAAATGTAAGGACCCTTTGTCTTCTCCCCTCCAGTAGTAAAGGGGACGAAAGAGAGTGGAGAAGGATTGCACTCTTCTGGTGGACTTTCTCCTGTGATGCATAGAAATGCACGGATAACGTTAAAAATATTTTAAATTGTATTTATTTATATATTTTAGAGATGGGGTCTTGCTATGTTGCCCAGGCTGGTCTCAAACTCCTGACCTCAAGTGATCCTCTTGCCTTGGCTTCTGTGGTACCTACCTGTAATCCAAGCTATGATCGCTTGAACCCAGGTGTTTGAGATGAGACTGGGCAACACAGTGAGACCCCCATCTCTAAAAAAGTATTGTCTTGTTTTGTGTGACCTGGCCATCAACACATATTTACCAAAAAGAGATATCTCTCTTTTATTATCATAAAGCATAGACTGAATTTTAGATAGGTTTTGAATCTCTCTGTGCCTGAATTTCTCTCAAAATTAATAGTGCCTCATATTTGATAAAGCACTAAGTTTTCTTTTGAAAGGTGCACAGAAAACTCTGCATTGCCTAAATTATAATTTTCTCAACTGTTTGACCCAACCTATCACTGTTGTAGTATTCTTTAACAGAGCATTCTGTTACCATGAGTAAGGGAGTTGCTGCTTTTTTTTTTTTTAAATCAATCAAGAACTACAGATAAGTACTTTTAAAATCAGACCATGACTGAGGAATGCAGGAGTCAACAAGTCAGTTTGAGTCTGTTATCAGCTCTGCCTGAGACTGGCCTTTTATATCACTCTGAGGAGTAATGCTGTTTGTTTTCAGAATGAAATGCATAAGAGAAAAAATTAAGTAGGGAACAGGAATATTTGGATAGGGTAGTTTTATTATTTTGTCTGACATATTATGTCCCCTAGCCCTCAGTATATCCAGGGATCATCTATGCTTAAAGTTAAATACAAGATAACTTCCCAAGCCAAGTACAAGTGATTTTAAAAAATAATAAAATGCCTTATAGGATTATCTACTACAGTTCTTAAGTTGCCCAGGAAACATCACATCACTGCATGCAGTGTCAGAAACATCGGTAAATCCTCCGCCAACAAGTATTTTGAATATAGCAGAAAAACACAGATGTTTTAGACCTTCTGAGATGCATTAAGTTCTGGAAACTGGAAGCCATAAAAGACAAAATCGTGGGAGGGGAATTGCTGGGAGCACCCTGGGAAAGCAGCCACCCTGGAGTTGAGTGACCTCTCTTTGATCTCTAGCTTTCCCAAGTCACTTTCCCATGCATTTCCTCAACACTGGTTTCAGTTCTTTAGATCTAATAAAAGCCTTTGGGGTTGGGAGCATCACTGAGTAGAGTGCTGATTCAGGCCAGGCTTGGAGGGAGGAGTGGAGCATTCAATGTGTTTACAGTAAAGTGTGTGTGTGTGTGTGTGTGTGTGTGTGCGCTTATGAGTAATAGCAACTTCTCACCACTGTCACAGCCACCAATGGGAGATTTAGCTTCCTCCAAGTCACCTCAATTAAACATACGCTCTAAATAAAGCAGCATGCTTGCTGGAGACAGAGCTTCAAAAAGTCCCCTAGATCTCTTTCTCCTTCCAAACATTTTGCTGCCCTGAAGCATGTCATATATAGAAATGTTATAGTTGCCTCTTTGTTCATTCATTCTTTCAAGGATCTCCACATTATATTGTTGGATAAGAAGTAGAATTAATACTTTACACAAATGCTTGCATTTCCGTGCTATTCCTTTCACTTCCTGATCATAGTGCACTCTGACTATAAAATGGATTACGTGTTGTTGCTCCTAATGCTTCAGTATATAGAGCCTCCCATGGTAGGTGATATACTTGGGTGACTCTACAGGTTGCTTCGCGACTTCCAAAAGTTTTTTCTGATAATTTTGGAAGTGCTGTGTGATTTAGAAATGCTGATTTACTTCAGTCTTTAGATACATTGAAAAAATATATTATTTCCTCCTCATTTTCAAAATACTACACAAAGAAGTTTGGAAAGTAATAATAATCACTGTTCACTTGCAAAATTCCTTTCTTCTAAAACATTTTTATAATAATTAAGTCATTCTATCTTTATGATACCCAACTAAAGAGGACAGCGGGCAAGCCCATTTTACAGATGGGAAAACAGATGTTAATTGCCTTGTCCAAGATTACATAGTGAGATAAGATAAAAAATGAAAGGGAAACTTGTCCTGCTAAAATTTATGTTCTTTCTCACCATGGTGATTATTTCAGTTTGGATTGAGAAGCCAATTCATATAATCTGGCTTTTTCTGTGCCTTTAACTTCTACTTATTAAAACCTAATTGCAAGGTTAGACTGTGATTTTGTCCTACGGGCACTAAATTCCTCATGTAATATGTACCTTTCTCTGCTGAATCTTGATATTTTCTTAGATTTTCAGTATAGTTTGTCTTGATTTGACTTGCAGTGCTCTGCAAATGATATAATTTTATTGTGGAATATATGAGGCTGGAGGGCTGGGGAGACGTCAGAGCTGAAAGTACAGGAAATTTAAATTACGTAATGTTACACTTTGCAATTGTTTCCACTTGTAATAAGTATAAAGATAGATCCATAGCAATAAACAACAGCAGGTAAGAAGTGTGTATAGAGACTTTGCACCATGATAGTACCATTTATGTATTCATTTGGCATAAACATATTCATTTGTGAATAAACAAAGTCCAGGCCCTCATGGTGCTTACATTTTAGGAACAGAGTCCAATAATAAATATTGATTACACAACATAATCATGTAGTGATAAGTGCTATGAGAAAAAAAAGAAGCAGAGTAAGGGGACAGAGAAGGCAGAACTATTTTATATAGTAGTAGGAAGGTGAATTTAAAAGCCAGGAAGGTGGAGTCTTCCTGGCAGGTCTGAGAAACCTCAGGAGGGAGGTGGGTGTGGCTGAGGCAGAGTGAATGGCAAAAGGTAAAAAACTGAACTGGTGAGTCAGGGCTGAAGGGACTTGAAAGGCTGGGAAAGGACTTTGGATTTTATTGCAGTGTGATTAGAAGCACAGGGCCCTGGAGTGTTTTGGGCAAGAACAAGGACATTATCTTACCAATGCTTTACAATAAATTCTCTGGTGGCTGTGTAGAGGCTAGACCATGGAGGTGAAAAAGTGGAAGCAGGGTGATGGTTCGTCTGTCCCAGTCACCCAGGAGAAAGATCATGGGGAGGGCAGACATAGGTGTTCGTGGTTAAGAGAGAAGGATGAGATTGGCTTCCGTATCATTTGAAGGTAGACCTGGAAGTGTTTGCTGCGAAAATGAACGTGGTGATTGAAAGGAAGAGATATTTTTTGTCCTGTGATGAGGCAGACTTGGAGGAATCAGTTTTGGGTTTTGTTTACAATATGGAAATCAAAAGTTCTGTTTGAGACACATTAAGTGGGAGATATCCAAATGGAGATGCCTGGAGGCAGCAGGATATAAGAGGGTGGAGTGCTGGGGAGGGGCCAGGGTTAAAAGTAGAGGCTACTTAAAGCCTTGCTGGAGGATGCTGCCTAGGGTGGCAGTGTAGAAAGAGAACAGGAGGGGCCCACGGTCAGAGCCCTGGGGCAGGCAGCAGATAGAATCACAGAGGAGGCCAAGGACCCCATTCAAAAGTGGACATGTCAATAGGTGGAGTTGGTGTTAAGGTTTAAAGACTGAAAAAAAAAATTTCATAGGAGAATAACACAAAGTTCTGAATTACTATGATAGAGGTTCATGATGAAAATGTGTTAGGGAAAGGAGAGAAGACGGAAAGTTTATCATTTCAATGAATGCATCAGGGATTAATAACATCTCACTGAACAGTAGTACTGGTGTTCCTTAAAATGTTGCCCATGGTAGTGGGCATGGATTCCACGTTTACAGGGGCTGTTTCACGAGCGTCAATATTAGCAAGGAGTATGCTACAGACAGACAACACATCTTTTTTTGCCATCTCTTTTTAATAGGGACACAATATGCAGCTGGCGCTTTGGCCAGGAAAGAATAAATAAGCAAGACAATGTCAATTGTCGCTTTGGGAAAATTCTCTGTTAAAATTCTCTATGAAACCTGGCCTACTTTCAGCAACTTTTCTCGATGCAGCTGTTGAGCATTCTCAATCTGGGGATGCAAATAAGCTTCTTCTCTCTCCCTTGCTCAATTCCCAGGCCGTCTTTCAAACTCAAGGTTAGGTACGTATTGCAGTCCTCTGTGTGGCTGCCCTCGTCACTGGCCCTACTTGTCTGCACCGTGATGCTGCTTCAGCGTCTAGAGGGGACTGCAATGCAACAGATCTGAGATGCCAGGAGTGAACCCAGATGCTACCTCCTGGCAGAGAGCAGTGCCAAGACTGAGAAAGGAGGCCAGCCTGAGGTCTCCAATAGCTTCGGCAAGAGGGGGAATTTGTTTTTTCCCTCCCCTCCTACCCCTCACCTTGTACATATTGAATCAAACCATACATAAGCTACACATTCAGTTATTTAACATTGGACAGACTTTTTCTTGTATAAGGAATGTTGCAATTTTTTGTGATTTATGTATTTAATCATTAAGGGTGTTATTAGGACAGAGGTAGTTGATTACAAACATCTGAAATGCCAAGGGCAGATGGCTGCAGAGTTACCCAGCAATCACAACTTCCAGTTCATATGCAGGTTTGGCAATAATAACTAGGACACAGGACATTTGGACAGTGTGGCCCAAGGAGAGGGAGTGCTGGCTCAGAATGAGGTTAAGGAGCATCACCCTTCAACTTGCTCAAACACCTCTATCTTTGGAAAACACACATGGCATCCCTTTGTTCTCTTCTATAAACTAGATATACTACATATAAGGAGAGAAAGTTACCAACATGTTTACAGGCTCTAAAGTAAAATATCTGTGTCATCCAATGTATGCATAATCCTAGCTCTTTTATATATTATGTACCTCCACCACTTAACCATAAACCATTTAACATCCATTCAGCTGCTGTGGCTGACTTTCAGGGTGCGGTGGTGAAACTGTGGGATGTGAAGGATTTCTGAAAAGAATGCATATTGTCATTGAGTAGCCAAGAGACTGGGGCCTTGGGCAAAACTTGCTTCTCATAGTGACTTGGTTTTCTGTCCCACACGACTTCCTCTTGCTATCACAGGATGTTTGTGTTTAATGCTCAACAAACCCCTAGAACAACAAAAGCTACCTAATCCATACCTGTCCCTCTCTGGCAGAGATGGCTCTCTGTGGCCCAAAGATGAACCCCAGGGAATTGCTGCAGTTTGGTGAAAGAAGAGTTTTAAACTATGGCCTTATTATGCTGAGGTCGAAGGTCTCTAGTTTTTGTTCTTTACCTTGCTGTTTCTGTAGCACTTACGAGGTATCCATGAAGACCCTTATGAATCTCAGGTGCACCTGACTATTTCCAGCAGAGGGCTGCCATGCATTTATTTCAAGTTGGCTTCTTTCAAATTTTCCCATCCTAGTTTGTGCTTCTAGGCAAATCTTCTCATTCCATCCCTTCCCTAGTACTTGTTCTTTAAAGCAACTTTGATTACACTGAAGCTGGAAGAGTGGGATTATTGTGCATGTTCACTCCCTAATTTCTCTCCAGGATGTGGTGAAATCCTGCTTCACGTATGCCCTTGACATTCTGCTAATCGCGGTCAAGGCCACGTTTTATATTCAATGACTCCCACTGAAATGACTAAATGCTGAGTGGACCCAAATTACTGCAGTGACATTAGATGATGCAGTATTTGGCATCGGTAGACTTGAGAATAAGAGTGAATTCTGTAGGTTAATCGCCCCCAACATTTATTTAGATACCAAACTGAGTCAGAAGTGAAAGGTACACGCTTGGAAGAAAAAAATGAAAATAGAACGCGGTAGAATGTCAAGATATCTTTCCTGTATTCTGTGACACAGATGGTCGTTGCAGGTGGAAGTGCTGCACCGCCTTTGGGGGCTGAACAAAAGGTACAGGGGAAGCACCAAGGGCAGTGCCATCCACAGGCAGGGGGTTCCCAGGGAGCTCCTTCCCTTGTCTCCAAAACCTCTTTTCAGTCTAGCCACGCACCTTCAGGTTGGCCACTCTTTCACCCTTTCTTGTCCTTTCTCTCCCCTGCCATGCCACTTTCAATTTTCTGGTCCATAACTCTGAATGAAGAAGCCAACTGAAGGAACTTTTAGGCCCCCGGATTCCAAATAATAACCGGGGCGCGTCCATTCTAGACCCAAATGTGCAAGGGATGGAGAGGCGAGGATCTTCCTGACTCGAGGCAACGCCCCCTCTCCTCCGCGGCGCGGTGACAGTGTTCTGGGGTCAGCTGGGAGTAGAGAGGAGCCACTGCCGTAGTCTCGGAGGATGCCTCTTCCCGGTGCTACTGCTGCTGCGGCGGCGGCGGCCGGTGTTTTATTTTTGCACCGCAGCACAATGCAGGGGCCGAGGCAACAGCCTACGTCGGGACCTCTCAGGCAGCGTCTCTACCCACTTCGCGTTCCCTGTCCCCCAGCCCGCCAGGGGCACCCGCCGAACGCCCCTCGCCGCCCCACCGCAGCGCACGTGCGCTCCCGGGACAACAGCAGGCGAGGCTTCGGCGCGCCCCCGCCCCCTCGGCCGCGCGCGCGCGCTCCGCCCGCCGCCCGCCCTCCTCGCGCGTGCTCGTGCCCGCGGCCGCGGCGGCGCGCCTCTTCTCCCCGCTGCGGGCGTCGCGGGTGCAGGAGGAGGCGGAGCGGAGGAGGCGGAGGCCGGGCGGGCGGCGGGCTCCGGCGGGGGCACGCGCCGGCCAGCTGGGCGGGGGCGCTGCGGGGGCGGCCCGAAGGCGTCAGGGTGAGGGGCTCTGGAGCCCGAGGACCCGCGTCCCCGGGGGCCGACTCCGCCGCGGGAGGGCGAGCGCGGTGCGTGCCGGAGGTGGGGACTTGGAGGCCGCGGCCCGGCGCCCCCGCCCCCGAGCCTGACGGGGCGCGAGGCGGGATGAGGCGCTGGCGCGGGGGACGCCCGGCCGAGCCCCCGCGGCTGCCCTCGGCGGCCAGGAGCTAGGCTCGGCAGCGCGGGCGGCGCTCGGCGGCGGCGGGCGGAGGGCGTCGGGCCCGGCCCGCGGAGGGCAGACACGGAGCGGCCAGCGGGGCGCAGGGACGCCACGGCGGCGCGGCGGGGCCGCGGGGCTCGGTAAGGCGGGCGCGCGGGAGGGCCGGGGGCGCCGGTGACGTGGGCAGGCCCCGCGGGGAAGGCTGCGGGGGGCCTCTCTTTCCTTCTTAAAATATTCTGTTTAGAGTGAGGGTTCCGGATCGCATGCTCCCGGAGGAGGGTCTCGGTTGTCCCCCCGCCGCCGGCCCCATCTCCCCGGCCTCCCGGGGCGGACGGCGCTGCGGGCCCACCGCCTCCCGCGCCCGCTCCCCGCGCTCCCCGCGGCCTCCGCGAGCCGGGCGTTCGGACGGCGTTCTGGCCTGCCGCAGCGCTCTCCGCCCCGGGCCCAAGGCGGGCGGCAGCCGCGACTCCCGGGAGCGGCCGAGTGGGGGCTCCAGGGACACCGGCGCTCCCGGAGGAGCCGCGGGAGCGTTTCCCTCCGCTGCCCGCGGGCGACATCGCGGGTCCCGCCCCCAGGTGTGCGTGGGCCCCGCGGGGCCAGAGGTCTCTGCTCCCTCAGGCTCCCGTGGAGTTCCCTCCTCGTCTTTCCGATTGACTGAAGTTGCCGCTGCATGTTGGACGACGGTGGTGAATTAGTGCCTTTTTTCCCCCTCACTTCCTCGCCACCCCTGTACCTTGGTTTCCCGTTTTGTTGACTTTATCAAATATTTATGTTAAAGATTTTCTTAAGCAGTACACAAGAAACGGGTAGGGAGAGAAAATCAGACTTGGTTTCTTAGCTTTAGTCTACCTTGGACCTTTTGTAGCTTCACCTTCTGTTTGTGAAACTTGAAGATGGAAGGAAGGAGGAGACCCAAGCAGAATGCTTGGGATGCAGTTTAATAGTCATCTTTTAGGAAATAGAATTTGGATAATTATAATTTTGATCTGAATGCAGAGTTACAATCTGTCTTTAAAATGCTTGGGGCACTGCGTGATGCTACATGGCTAGCTGGCAGCTGGGCCATAGCATTGTTGTCAGCATCTCTTTTATTTTCTATTCTTTCAGAGTTTTATTTGGCACAGATTTAGACCTTTTAAGTCAGTCTGAATGGGAATAACTTTTCTGATACATTGGTTGCTTTTGTAAACATTGTCTATGTTTGTATTTCTATTGGAAGAAGAAAAAGCAAATGGTGCTGGAGTGCTGTGGCTCTTAAGAGTCTCCACAGTTTGCTAGTTTGAATCAGTGACTGGATTGGTTGTAATATTTTTGAGTATTTATGGTTTTGACTCAATATATCCTTCCTTATTGGATACATTGAAGTCTAACTGAGAATCGATATTTGTTCCTTGGACTTGAGTGTGAAGGAAAGAGAAGCTTTAATTACTACTACAACATGACCTCAAAGTTTTTCAAGTACTCGTTGCTGTGTTTTCTTTTTAATGGGGCTGTTTGTGAAGATGAGGCATTAGGATGTTGTGATTTCCATTTTCAGGAATGTCTGGAGTCTGAGTCATTCTTGGAATTGGATATATGGTGATGCTTCATAGAGCAGGTGTCTCTATGGAAATGTCAGGTTGGAATTGTGTTTAAGCCAGTTATCTTCGTACCGTGGTCCCTATAGGAGTCCGTGTATAAAGCAGCACTTTGGACAGAGACTTGTCTGGACACAGCTAGGGTGGAAGCCCAGTTTACTGTATGATCGTTCACACTGAGGTGGGTGACAGGGTGAAGTAGTGGGGGAGAAAAACATAAGTGGGACAGAGAGGAAATGTTAGTTGGAAGAACCTTCTCCAGTTATGTAACTATTTTGTTTTCTAGGGAGAGACTAAGAACCAGCAAGACAGGCTCAACTGTCCTTAGAGCCTTTGATGTTGGTTTGAATTCCAGTAGTTATGTTCCTTCTGTGTTCATTTCCCAACCTCCGTATCATTTTCCAGTCACCAAAAGCTTTTCTGAAGTTGGCCTGCGACACTAATGGCAATACATTCATCTCTACTTTCTCTCTCTTTCGGTGCTATATAAACGATGTTTTTATTGTTGCTTGTTCTCTCTCGACTTATTCAAGTGTTTTCCTTCCCAAGCTGACCTGAGTATATTATCTGCACACTGTATGTTGATCGTAGACGCATGTAATAAATGTTAAGGACTAGGCATCTGTTTTCTTCATAAGGCTGTGGTAGCAGAAGAATGAAACAAAAAGGAACTTAACATAGTTGAACTTTTAAAGAGTAAGACTAATATTCTTGAGAATTTTTCGGATTTAACCCATGATTGTGAAGTCCAATGTCCATGGAAGTAGTCAGGAGGCAGCAAGGACTTGAAGTTAGGTTGTGGTTGCAGTTCTGCCCCATAGTAGCTGTGTGACAACGTACCTTCCTTGGACAAGTTATTTACATTTCTGAGCTTGTTTGCATTTTATGAAATAGAGATCAGAAGGCTTGCATTGTCTTTCTTACAGAGTTGTGAAGGATCAGATGATAGAAAGGATATGAAAATGCTCTGCAGAACTGTTTTTAAATATGTAAAGTATTGTCATTACGTATAAACTTAGTTACTAACCTATGTTACCTGGCAAATTGGCCTAGCAAACTCTTTTAAATGTTGTAACAGAAATTTAAAAAACATGCATATAAAGGCTGGGCAGGGTGGCTTACACCTCTAATCAAATGCTTTGGCAGGCAGAGGTGGGAGGATCCCTTGAGGCCAGGAGTTTGAGTCTGGGCAGCATAGAGAGGCCCAGTCTTTACAGAAAATCAAATAAAAACCATTAACTGAGTGTAGTGGCACACACCTGTAGTCCTGGCTACTCGGGAGGTTGAGATGGAAGGATCACTTGAGCCCAGGAATTAGGGGTTACAGTGAGCTATCATTGTGCCACTGCCTTCGAGCCTGGTCAACAGAGTGAGACCCTGTCTCAAAACAACAACAACAACAACAACAAAAACAGATAAGGAATGAGAACGTGTTAGATTTCTTCTAGTTCCAAAATTCTGTGCTCTGTCTTATTTAGAAAATCCACCGGTAGTACTTGCAATTTTGAACTCTCTGGAATTTTCAATTATTTGGAGACAGATCAAATTTATTGAGACTGTGAGCTACTGCTGCTGCTGCTTTTTAAAATTTAATAGAGTCAGGGTCATGCTATGTTGCACAGGCTGGCCTCCAAATTCTGGGCTGAAGCGATCTTCCTGCGTTGCCCTCCTGAGCAGCTGGGACTACTGGCCTGTGCCAAGGCTGGACAAGACTTTGAACTTCTTTAAAGTATCAGTTCACAATACCAAAGGAGGTTACAAGTTAATGATTTGTAAGAACTGTTTAGTAAAAAATATTTTATATTTGTCTGCATTATTTAGGGAAGGGATGGGCAAACTCTAGCCTGCAGGCCGTATCTGGCCCATGGCTAAGCATGATTTTTATATTTTTAAATGGTAGAAAACAATCCAAAGAAGGATAAAATTTCATGTCATGAGAATGATATAAAACGCAAATGTCAGTGTCCTTCAGTAAAGTTTTATAGGAACACAGTCGTTCATTCTTGGGTCTGTGGCTACTTTGGCAGTGCAGCAGAGTGGAGTACTTTCGTAGCTCGGCCTGCAGAGCCTCAAGTATTTATTATTGGTTCTTTAAAAGAAAAGTTTTCCAACCCCCGATTTAGGACTTAACTTTTTTTTTTTACTTTGATTAGCATATGTGCTATTTCCTATCATAGCCATTATAAGGTTAAGAATCCTGGAAAGGGACTAATTTTTGTTTTGGAGCCAGATAGACTTGAGTTCACATACCAGCTATGATATTTATAAACATTGATCCTGGACAAACTAATTAATGTCATGGGACCTCAGAGATTTCCTTTGTGACCAGGGAATATCAGTAGTATCTACCTTGGAAGGTTGTAGTGAGGATTAAATGAAATGGTACGTATTAAGGCTTAACACAATCTCTGACATACAGTAAGCACTCAGTAAGTGATAGATGATGATGATTAGAAACTCTAACCTGAAAGTATGTCTAAAATATTGTATATTACCATCACCTCCAGATTGTAGAGTTATTTTCCTGAGTGTTATGCTGTTTGCTATAGAATTTTCTCCTTTGCTGAAACTTAGTTTAGTTAACAGCTGATAAGTGGAATAACTTGAGAAATTTCCTGTATGCTGTAGTGTATTTTTATTAATCACTTGTTGACTTCAGATCATTAAGAATGGGTGGAAAGATACTTCTGTTTTTTATAGATCCTGATTCTTGATAATTTCCCGATAATGTTCTTAAGTTTATAAATTGGATTTAAATACCACTTCTATTTTGGTACTGGTACTGGCTTTTTTTTTTTTTTAGAAAGATGAATGAGAAAAGTCGGTTTTGATTAGGCCAGGGTTGGATAATTTTCCCCATATGTATATATACTCTAAAGTCTTCCTTATGATTTGCATAAACATCTTTATGGCATGCTTCTCAGAGTTGAAATAATAAAAGCTAATTTTTTTTTTCTAAGTAGATCTAGTTTACTATCCAGAGACTTTTATATTACGCTGCTTTTTGAAGTATTTGATTTAAATTATCTTACAGTTGAGAAATTTGGTGTGCCTCTCAACTTCAAATGCTGGTTTATTAACATTAATCTCAAACTAAGAGTGAGCAAATAAAAAAGGCCATTGTTCTGAGTTAAACAAAATAGAATTGGGGTCATTGTGGCTCTTGCAGTTCTACAAACTGTACAGTTTCTTGGCCTTAGCTGATGCTTCAGTGAAGTGAGATGATCCAGAGGAGACAGGGGAGGGCACTAATGTTCCCACACTGTCCTTGGTGGAACAGTGAGATGGAGGCAGAAGGGCTCTTCCACAAAACCAGGGAACAGCACCTGGAAAGCTACAGGGTTCTGATTATAGCACCTCAAAAAAAGTAGACCTAAAGAAGATGAGATGTGACAGAGTTTTCTCTTGAGGTTAAAAAACAAACCAAACCAGACGTTTCCTATCTGGAGAGATGAAGCTTGAGCAGGAATATTCCCCAAGGTAGTAAAGTGTAAGGATTTTATAAAATAGATATTTTCAGTTTTACTGGACAAGGGAGGGCTAGTCTTGTATTTAAAGGAGATTGTTTTAGGACAAGTAAGAGGAAGTGAGAAATGGGTGTTTGGTTTAATTTCTCATGAGAAAAACATGAATCTGAATGTTCAGAATAGAAGTAAAATTCTGGCTTTCAGAAACACAGTTTTTTTTTTTTTTTTGCTTCCGGCTATGTATCTATTTACTATTTTATTTTATATCCTGGATTATAATATACATAATATTGGAGGCTGTGGAGATGGAAAGCATTGAGAGGAAAAGCATGTGTGAACCATTCATTATGGAAATGTTATGTTCAATTTGTCTCTGTTTGAAAAGATAAGCATCATACTCTAGGAGAGAATCTTCTAGAAAATTCTATCAGTTTGCCCTAAAAATAGTAAAATCCTTATCTGGATTTCAACCTTGTGATGTGAGGAAAGCCATTTGACTCCACTGCTTTTATTCCCTGTGTGTAGCATGGAAACAGTAATTCCTGTTCCTCCTTTCATTGGAGAAATATAGGTGGTTGAAGGACTCTTAAGATGAGTAGCATTTTCAGTAGCTGTGCAGAATATATCATGTGAAGTTCAGTAATTACCCAGGATATCAAACACAGACCAAAAAAGTGAAGCAACTTTTAACAGGAAAATGAGTTTTGAACGTGGAGTCAAGAGGACCTGGATGTTTGTCTTGGCTCTGTTGTAAACAGCTTGTGACTTTGGACAAGTAATTTCTGTCTCCAAAGGTCCAGTTTCCATTGACCTACCTAAGGAGAATCTGACAGACCTTCCTGCTTGTTTTATATTCAGTGGCCCTCCAGATTAAGTAGGAATAGCAATCCTGACACAGTAGGATAAGGGAAACCACATCTCTTTGTATCTGTGAACTGACAAGTATCCACTGAGTACATCTGTGTATCTCCTGCCATGCTTCAGGCAGTGGAAGATAGATCGGTAAGAAGGTGTCATTGAGTCTTTGCCCTCAGGAGGTGTTCATTTCATGGGAAGACAAACTATTTTATGAAAAGGAATATTATAAGTAAGCAAGGAGATAGTGGAATGATCCGGCAGTTTGAGGACTTGTGATGTACTATTGGAGAGGATACTTTGTAGCCTTGTGACCTTGAACATGTAAAATGGGCTTTGTAGACTCCCTCCAACTCTGAAATTTGGTCATTCTGTCTTTGACGGAGAAGCAGCAGCTCTGAATCAACCTGTTGGTAGACAACCCAAGTAAGAACTGCTCAATTAAAGCCAGATTTTTACACACATTCTGCGTAATTGATTTAGTAGATGGAAGGAAAGGTTTACTTTAATTTACTAGAAATGCAATCAAGGGATAACCCTTCTTCTGAAAAATAAAGCGCGCGAGAAGTGACAAGAGACCAAAGTGAGCTTGTTCCTGAGGCAGTACATTTGTGCCTGGATCTCATTTCTTCTTGCCTACAGGTCTTCTATTCCAGCAGTTTTCTTTCCTAAGATATCATTCTCTCTTTACTGAATCCTCTTTCAGTTAGCATCCATGCCTTTTGTTACTTGCAGCAGTGATAGCTAGTTGTCTACCCAACGCCATTCTCTGTGGCTTCCTTTTAGTATATAGGATCCTCAGGGTTTATCTGGGCACATGTTGGCCCAGCTAGAAACTACATTTCCTAGCTTCTCTTTTATAGTTGGATGTGGACTAAATTCTGGCTAAATGGATGTGAACATAAGTGGTATGTGTGATTTCTGGGTTGTAGCCTTAGAAAGGAAGCTAATCGTTTTCTATTTTCTCTTTATCCCCTTTTGCAGATGAGAGTGTAGGATGTTAATGCACTGATGGGGCATATTATTCAACCTGCAAAGGTGAGGGCAATACCTTAGCGGGGGATGGATGAATAAGATGGATTTTTAGATGATCTTGTGGAGCAGAACTGCCTCCTAGCCTTGTACTTCTCATTTATCTTTGGGTGGTTAGGTGAGAGAGGAATAAAGTTTTATCTCTTGAGCTACTGATGCCTTAAATGAATAAATCACGCCTTTTAAACCACCTTTACCTTGGGATCCCCTTCATTTACATTTATTATCCTTTTTTTGTTTCCTTTTGCAGCAGAAATTTCAAGAGTTGTTTATTTTTGCTGTGCCTTCTTCTTCACCAGTGATTCTTTAGCCTGATCATTTGAGCTCATCAAATGAATTACTCTTCCTGCCAGTGACTTCTTCCTCTACCTCCCCCAAGTCTTTACCATTTCAGTAAGTGGCATCATCAGCCACCACTTGTGCAGGCCAGAACCCCTGGAGTCATCCTTATCCTTGATTTCTTTTTTTAATTGCATTCCAATGAAATTGTTTTTAATCAAGACTGCAGTGACCTGGATCTTGCCAAAGCTAGTGGTCAGTTCAATGTTTGTATCTTATTTGACCTGTCTCACCAGCATTTCACAGTGGCCAACTTTACTAGTTTTGACCTCTTAGTTGTTCATTCTCATTTTCTGTATGCTTTTGCCAGTTTATCTCTACTTTCCCACTCCTTGAAAATTTGGAATGTCCCTCAGATGATTTCATCCAATTTTTGGTTTCAAATACCATTTATATGCCGATGAGGCTCAAATTCTTATTTCTAGTACTGACTTTTTTCCCCCTTGAGCTCTAGACTCTTGTAACTCCATGCCTCTGCTTGGATGTCTAATGGATACCTCAAAGGCAGCATGAACAAAGGAGGGCTATGAATTACTCTTCCTGTCGGTGACTTCTTCCTCTACCTCCCCCAAGTCTTTACCATCTCAGTAAGTGGCATCATCAGCCACCACTTGTGCAGGCCAGAACCCCGGATTCTTCCTCCTCCTTGATTTCTTTTTTTCCTCCTCATCTCATGTTAAGTCTGGTCACCTCCACCTTTATAATATAAACCGAACCTGACTACATCTCACTTCTTTCACTGGCAAAAACCTAGGCTAGGCTAGTAGGCTTTGTCGTCTGGCAAACTGCCAGCAGACTTCCCTGCTTCTACTCCTGTCCCTGTCCTTCCCCTCATTCTTTCCATACACAGGAGCCAAAATAATGTTAAACGTTAATCAGATCGTATCATTCTGCTTACTGGCTTTCCAATACACTTAATGCTAAAACAAAAACTTAACATTTTACCGTGGAAATAAACCCTTCATTTTGGTCGCTTATGAGGCTCCATATCAGTGGTTCTTAACCAGGGAAGATTTTCCCCTCAGGTGATGTCTGGAGACATTCTTGGTTGTCACAAATTGGGGTAGGTTGCCACTGGCATCTAGTGGGTAGAGGCCAAAGTGGCTGCTAAACATCCAACATCCAGTAATGCACAGGACAACTCCCAGCAGCAAAAAATTATGTGGTCCAAAATGTTTGTAATGTGTGATATGGCTCCTGGCTGCTTCTCTGCTCTCATCTTCTGCTCTCTCTTCTTTTCTTCTTTGTTCACTGAGCTACAGTCTCAGTGATGTTCCTTTTTTTTTTTTTAAGTAGACTATTTTTACGTTCACAGCAAAACCGAGCTAAAGGTGCAGAGGTTTCCTGTATACCCCTTGTCTTTACACATATGCAGCTTCCCCCATTATCAGCATCCCACATCAGAGTCGCATATTTGTTACAGTTGATGAGCCTACATTGAAACATCATTATCACCCAAAGTCCATGGGTTACATTAGGATTCACTCATTTTTCCCACTTGTTCTGAGAGGAAAAAAAAAAAAAGACTGACTCTTGGTGTTGTACCTTCTATGGATTTGGACAAATTAATAATGACATGTATCCACATCATAGAATCTTATAGAGTAGTTTGACTCTGCTGAAAATCATCTGTGATTTGGCTATTCATCCCTCCCTCTCCCCAGCCCCTGTCAACCACCAGCCTTTTTACTGTTTCCATACTTTTGCCTTTTCCAGAATGTCATATAGTTAGAATCATAGAGTATGTAGCCTCTTCAGACTAGCTTCTTTCACTTAGGATAAACATTTAGGTTTCTTCCCTGTCTTTTTGTGGCTTGATTGTTCATTTCTTTTTTATTGCTGAGTAATATTCCATTGTCTGGATATACTACAGTTTATTCATTCACCTGCTGAAGGACATCCTAGTTGCTTCTAAGTTTTGGCAGCTGTGGATAAAGTTGCTACAAGCATCTGTGTGTGGTTTTTTTTTTAATAAGTAAGTTTTCATCTTGTATAAATACCTAAGCATGCGATTGTGGGATCATATGTTAAGAATAAGTTTAGTTTTGCAAGAAACTGCAACACTGTCTTCCCAAGTGGCTGTGCCATTTTACAACCTCACCAATAGTGAATGAGAGTTCCTGTTGTCCCACATCCTTGTCCACATTTGGTGTTGTCAGTGTTTTAAATTTTGGCGATACTTACGGGTGTGTGGTATATGACATTGTTTCTTCCCTTTGAATAAAAGCACGTTCTGTCTTAGAGATTTGTGTTTGCTGTTCCTTTTACTTAAAATGACTTACTTTTAATTTTTTTTAGAGACAGGGTTTTACTCTATCACCCAGGATGGAGTGATCATAGCTCGTTGTAACCTCGAACTCCTGGGCTCAGGTGATCCTCCTACGTCAGCCTTCCAAGGAGCTAAGACTATAGGTGCGTGCCACTGTGCCGGGCTAATTTTTGTAATTTTTGTAGAGACGAAGTCTCTCTATGTTGTCCAGGCTGGTGTCAAACTCCTGGGTTCAAAGGATCCACCTGCCTCAGCCTCTCAAAGTGTTGGGATTATAGGCGTGAGTTATGGCGCCTGGCCATGTACTTCTTTTAAGTCTTGACATGGCTGCCTTCATCCTCTCCCAGAGAGACCATGATGATTACCTGTATATGTAGCACCCCCACCTCTTTCTTTTATATCATCCCATTTTGTCTCCTTCATATTCATTAATTATTTGCTTATTTGTTTAATTAATTAATTAATTTATTTTTCGAGAGAGGGCCTCATTTTGTCACCCAGGCTGGAGTGCAGTGGTGTGATCTCAGCTCACTGAAGCCTCGACTTACTGGGCTCAAGCAGTCCTCCCACCTTAGCCCCCAAGTAGCTGGAATTACAGGTGTGCACCACCACGCCTGGCTAATTTTTGTATTTTTAAATAGAGATGGGGTTTCACCGTGTTGCCCAGGCTGGTCTCGAACTCCTGGACTCAAGTGATTCAACTGCATTGGCCTTCCAAAGCTCTGGGATTATAGGCGTGAGCCACTGTGCCCGGCCATGTGTTTAATTTATAACCCCCCTCTCTCTGAGCTACTCAAGGAGTGAGGGCTTTGTCTAGGCTCCTGCTGTATCTCTAGCATTCCTACTTAATAAACATTTGTTGATGATAGAGAGGTGCTAGAGTCACTTTTAGAAATGGAGCAGGGTTTTCAACAATAATGAGAAGTCACAGGATCCAGCTGGTAGCAGTAGAGAAAGTTGTGATTTGCTGGAGGGTGAAAAATCCATTGAGACAAGGCTGCTTTGGTCTTCTATTTAGTAACTAATTTTGAAGAATGGAGGAATTCACCTTTTTTTTTTTTTTTTGGTGAGGAGGCAAATAACGAAAGAGCAAGATGACAGGAACTTTTAAAGAAAGAAAGGTTACTTCGGGGTGTAACTTTGGTTTTGCCTGTGTCTCATACCACTAGTCTCTGCTTATAGAGCTATATCTTCATATTGCCGCTATATAGGCCCCCAGGGAATATGCCATCTGCCTTTCTCTAATATCAGAATTCCTTCTACATTATCCTTGGGAGGTACTTACCCTCTGCTTCTTTATTTTTACTGTCTGAAAACTCAGTTATTCACATGACCAATTAACTTTTTAAAAAGAGTTCTTATTGTTAGGAAATGTATCTCATTCTATGAAATTGGAAGACTACTCCATGCATTTCTGACTCCACACAGATCTGCTTTATTTTTCACATGATAGCTCTTTAGCTGTCTGTGAAAAATGGCTGGTTCTTTTATCTTCCCACCAGTCTTTTCTCTTTCTAGGCTCAATGGATTCATTTTCTTCAACTATTCCTCATAGGACAATGTTTTTAGATTATTTTTCAGGCCCATCCCTAACATTTTTGGGACTTGGGGTAAGGATACAAATTGCAGATCTGCTATGGTTTGGATATTTGGCCCCTCCACACCTAACGTTGAAATTTGATCCTCAACACTGAAGTTGGGGCCTAATAGGAGGTTTTTGGGTCATGAGAGTGGAGCTTTCCTGTCTACATTAATGCCTTCCGTGGGTGGGGGGTGAGTGAGCGAGCTGTCCCTCCGTTAGTTCCCCACAGAGAGCTGGTTGTGGAAAAGAGCCTGGTACCTCCCTCCACTTGCTTCCTCTCTCACCATGTGATCTCTGCACATGCGGGCTCCCCTTTGCCTTCTGCCATGAGTAGAAGCAGCCTGAAGCTTTCACCAGATGCCTAACCTTCCAGCCGGCAGAATTGTGCACCAAATAAACCTTCTTTATAAATTACCCAATTTCAGGTGTTCCTTTATGGCAGTAAGTACTAAACGGCCTAAGACGAGGTTCATATGTCTATGCAAGTTATGAATCAACTTAACTGATAAATAGAAAATGTTCCATTGCTGATTTTATCAAATAAAACTCCATAGTAACCTAGATCAGAGTCAAACAGAGAATTCAGATTCCTCTGAGTTTGTTTTTTTTGTTTTGTTTTTGAGACGGGGTCTTGAAACATATGTCTATACAAGTTATCAATCAAGTTAACTGATAAATAGAAAATGTTCCATTTGCTGACTTTATCAAATAAAACTTCATAATAACCTAGATCAGAGTCAAACAGAGAATTCAGATTCCTCTGAGTTTGTTTTTTTGTTTTGTTTTTGAGACAGAGTCTTGCTTTGTTGCCCAGGCTGGAGCGGAGTGCAGTGGCATGATCTTGGCTTACTGAAACCTCCGCCTCCCAGGTTCAAGTGATTTTCCTGCCTCAACCTCCTGAGTAGCTGAGGGACCACAGGTATGTGCCATCACGCCCTGTTAATTTTTACATTTTTATTAGAGAGACGGGGTTTCACCATGTTGGCCAGGCTGGTCTCGAACTCCTGATCTCAAGTCATCTATCCTCCTTGGCCTCCCAACTGAGTTTGTTTTTAGAACAAGCTGAGGTGCAGAGAGTCAGCCTCTGACCTGAGGTCTTCTTCTCTTCCCCAGGCTCCTTGAACTATGAAGTTTGTATGTGCATGTCTGTGGAACTCCAGCCTGTACACCCTTCAAAGAGCAGCTCTTTGACCATTCTTTGGCCTAGGGTTGTAAATACTATTGGTTGGGTCATCTGTCCTTAGGAGAACTGACTCAGGGAAGAGGCCTGAGCAGACCCTGGAAGAGGTGGGAAATTTTGGGGTCCCAGTCAAGATGAGGGCTGGGGCACGTAGGCTGCAGATGGGCACATCCTTTAGGCCCTTAGCACAGCTGGCCCCATGGTCAGGGGTATGGTTAGAGGAAGGCCAGTGCAAGGCCCTCTAAAGCTTGAGGCCTAGGATGGGTGCCATTGTTTAGGTCTGAGCAGTACTGTTCTATGCAAGTAAAACTCTGGTTTTGGTCCTATTGCTAGAGTTGGTTATTGTGGAAAATGGTACAATCTCTCTTATGGTGCCTCAAATTAGATGTGATGTTTTAGTTAGAGCTTCCTAACCAGTGTGCCAGCAGTTCTCTGAATGTGTTACAGATGGGCCAGAAATACTGATTCCCTTAGTTCCCAGGATTATCAGGGGTAGAGTGGCAAGAGCTTCTAGGCTGATCACTTTTCCAGCAGGATGACCTATTTACCCCAGGGTGCCTGTACCAGTGCTATTATGCTACCAGTATCAGGTGCTTTATGGGCAGGTTTAGGAGCATATATATATATATTTTAATGAACATCATCACTTGGTCCACCTGAAAGTGTAAGAGGTGTCACAGTAGGTTTTGTGCCCTTCTTATTAGTAGGGAAATAGATCCAGGTTAAGTCACTTATCTAGTGACATTTTCTTACTCAAGTAGGCCAGTTGAAACTAGAACTCCGTTTTTATGACCTATTTTGGTATTTCTCTCTACTAACCCAAATTGTGTTCCGTGTACCTTTTTTTGGGATAACTTGTCACTCTTATTCATCTAGGGCTTGTAGGAAATTACATTTTTTAGAGCTTTTCTCTCCCAAATTTTGTTACATTGTTTTCCTTTTATTGTTATTTTTTAATCTAAATATTCAATTTTATGTTTAATCCCTACTAAACAGAATTATTTTTATGAGATTCAACCAATTGATGCAGCATCTTGAAACTGGATTTTATGTGTTACTCATTTTTTATAGCTCTCTTCTTTAGATTAGTATTGTATTTAGTTACTACAGTGTTTGTGTGAAATGTGTGAAATGGTCACCTCAAACTCATTTATATAAGGTTAGATTACATAAGGCAGGAAAGTGTGCAGTACATTTTAGAAATATTCCTGTTGTAAAACAGTTAAAGTTCTGGTGCTTACATGTAAATTCACTTGTTTTTTATCTAATGCCTACTTTGTACTGATCTTAAGGAGTGTTATTTTATTGAAACCTCCCAGTAACTCTAGTAGTATTACTATCATAGAAGGGAACTGGGCCTCAGAAATTGTGGTCACTTGATCAGGTTTACTCAACTATGTAGGGGATCGATTCATACTTTAAATCCAGGTCTTTTTGCCCTTCAAGTGCCTGTGTTTTCCTCGGTACTACTTTGTAAATAATGTGAAGTGATTTCTGAATACTTAACTCGGGTTGGGAAGGGGATGTTTTCCACATTTATATTCTTAACATTTAGAGTAACAAATTCTCTGCTATTACTCCTGCACAGGACAACCTCTCTCTCTTCTCTCCCAACAGAGAATTACCATCTGGTCAAGAATGTCAGTAGCGCCAAGGTTGAGAAACCCTGCTGTAAGAGTTCTGAGTAGTCAAGGTTTTACTTTGAGTGCGTTTGTGTTTGCAGTTTCAGCTCTTTACCGTGATGATAGGTACTAGAATGCATGAGAGACGTGAACTACTTGTGCCTCCATAGTTTATATTCTTAATTTGTCCACTTCCCTCCCAGTTTGGAAACAGGTTGACAGTGAGGGTAGAGCAAGATGTTTATCCATTTGTATTCTGTGTTGTTTCTAGAGAATCAGGGATTTTATGTTAGAGACTTTCTGAATGGTGAAGGTTAGGCTTTTTAGGTTTTCATGCAGATTTTTATGATAATTTTCAATAGGAAAAGGTTGTGAGACATGGGCAGTTAAGCTGGCTTTCATGTACTGGCTTGCTAACCCACCTACTCTTATGAAGAGTTGTGTTGATTGATTAGAGCACAGATTTGAAGGAATGGTTGCTCAGTATTCTCATTCAGGTTCTTTGTGTTTTCACCTGTTTTTGAGTTCCAAGGCATGATCAGAACCTCATTATAGCAGTTTTCCCAATTTCTTTTCAGTACCTTCCCAGACCTGATTTTATGTCCCTTTGATCTAGATTACCGTGCCCACCTCCTTAAACTTGTTTCAGTGTGTCATTCTAAACTATCAAGAACCATCAAAAGTTCTCTGTCTCCTATGGTTCTATTCAACTCTCTTGCTTGAGCTTCAAGGAGAGCCTTTTTAGAATCCTTCTTAACTCAGGATTCTGTTTCACCAAATGATAAACATCTGTCCTATTAATATTACCAACAGCTACTGTTATTGCTAACTGTTTAATTGTTATGGACATGCTAACGAACTCTTCTAAGCCCCTTACATGTATTATCTGATTTAATCATCACAAGTGCCCCCATGAGGTAGTTACTTATAGTGATATTTTTATTGCAGTAAAATATACATAAAATAAAATTCGCTGTCTTAGCCATTTTTTAGGTGTACAGTTTAGTAGTGTGAATATATTCACATTATTGTGCAATAGATCTCCAGAATGTTTTCGTCTTGCAAAACTAAAACTCTATGACTGTGAAACAACTTGCCATTTTCCCCTTCTCCCAGGCGCAGTAACCACATTCTACTTTCTGTTTCCATGATTTTGGCTACTTTAGATACCCCATATACATGGGATTATACTGTACAATATTTGTCTTTATGTGACTGGCTTATTTCACTTAGCATAATGTCCTCAAGGTTCATCTATGTTGTAGCATGCGGAAGGATTTCCTTCTTTTTTAAGGGTGAATACTATTCCATTGTGTGTCCGTACCACATATTGCTTATCCATTAATTGTCAGTGGACGCTTGAGTTGCTTCCACCTCTTGACTATTTTGAATAGTGCTGCTATGAACATGAGTATGCAAATACCTCTTTGAGTTCCTGTTTTCAGTTTTTTGGAGTATACATCCAGAAGTGGAATTGCTGGATCACATGGTAATTATATTTTTAAACTTTCTGAGAAACAGCCATACCCTTTTTCCATTACAGCTGTACCATTTTATATTCTCATCAAGAGTGCTCAAAGGTTCCAGTTTCTTCACATACTTGGCCACACTTGTTTTCTTTCTCCTTTCCTCTTTCCTCTTTCTTTTTCTTTCTTTTCTTCCTCCTCCTCTTCTTCCTTCTTTCTCCTCCCCCTCCCTCTCCCCCCCCGCTCCCTGTTTTCCTCCTCCTTCTCCTCCTCTTCTTCCTTCTCCTCCTCCTCCTTTTTTTTTGCCAGTAGCCATTTTAATGGGTAAGGTGATATCTTATCATGGTTTAGTTTGCCTTTCCCTAATGATAGTGATGGTGAGCATTTTTTCATATGCTTGTTGGCCACTTGTATGTCATCATTGAAGAAATGTGTGTTCAAGGCCTTTGCTCATTTTAAAATAGTTTTTTTTGTTGTTGAGTTGTAGGAGTTCTTTACATATTTTAGATATCAATCCTTTTAACAGGTATAAAATTTCAAATATTTTCTCCCATTCTGTGGATTGCCTTTTCATTCTGTTGATAGTGTCCTTTGATATACAAACATTTTGATATTAATGTTGTCTAGTTTATTTTTCCTCTTATTGCCTGTGCTTTTGGTGTCATGTCCAAAAAATTATTGCCAAATCCAGTGTTATGACATTTCCCTCCTATGTTTTCTTCTAAGACTTCCATAGCTCTTATGTTTAGATCGTTGATCCACTTTGAGTTAATTTTTGTATATGGTATAAGGTAAGACTCTAATTTCATTTTTTGTGTGTGAATATCCAGGTTTCTCAGAACCATTTGTTGAAGACTCTCCTTTCCCAGTTAAATGGTCTTCACACTCCTGTAGAAAATCATTTGACTATATATACTAGTACTCATACTAATTTTATAGAGGAGGTGATTGACATTGAGGTGTAACTGATAGACAATATTAACATATTTTTAAAAAGAATTTGTTAACCTTGAAGTAATTTATATTTGGTACAGTAAAATAAAGTGAAGGTTTTTAGGGTTGTGAGGTTTTTTTTTGGTGTGTTGCAGTCTTCTCCCAGGATTTTTGTAGTTCTGCCAGGCCTTATAAAACAACTTTGAAATGGTTTTAAAATAGTAGTTTTGGGCTGGGCCTGGTGGCTTGTGTCTGTAATCCCAGCACTTTGGGAGGCCAAGGCAGGCAGATCACTGGAGGTCAGGAGTTTGAGACCAGCTTGGCCGACATCTGAAACCCCCTGGTGAAACCCTGTCTACTAAAAAAAATACAAAAATTAGCCGGGTATGGTGGCATATGCCTGTAATCCCAGCGACTAGGGAGGCTGAGACATAAGAATCGCTTGAACCCAGAAGGTGGAGGCTGCGGTGAGCCAAGATTGCGCCACTGCACTATAGTCTGAGCGACAGACAAGGACTCCATCTCAAAAAAAAAAAAAATAGCTTTTGCTATATTTAAAGCTGTTTATTTGTAAGGTGGGTTAAATGAATATATCAACATTAATTCAGTAGATATTTACTACCTATTAGAAGTGGTTTTGTAGGGAATAAAAATTAGGGGCTTCCTTTATGCCATTTATATTGTTAGGAATTAAAAAAACATGAGAGACAGAATGATTTGAAGATAATACAAACTTTTTTTTTGGAGCATGAGGAAAAATTAAAAGTTTGCAAGATCTATTTTAATTCTATTTTATTAGTCTGGCATGCCAGGTTTATTCTTTCATAAGTAAATATTGTTCATGAACATTTTGTCAGGTTTCCGTATTTTCTCTTAATTTGTGTGTTTTAAAAGGCAGACATTATTTCCCTGTGTATATAAAACTCCACCTTCATGTGTCATTTGGTACCATTTAGTTATGGTAATCGCTAAACATAAACATCTCTAAGTTTAGCTGTAAAAATCATCAGAACTTGAAGATTTTTTTCTTGTTACAGCAACAAAGGGATTTCTATATACTATTGCATTTTATTGCCAAATAAGATTCTAATATGTTTTGGTTGCCTTTTTTAACAGTTGCACCATTAATATGGGGATCATTTACTGAGATGTTTAAGTCAAAATTACCTTTGATTAACAGAACAAATTGCCTTTTCAGCTGTTTGCTCCCAATAAGAAGCAGTTTTCATCCATTTATTTACTTAAGAGTATTTCCTGAAAACTCTGGTGAATTTCTCAGCACCAAGTTGTTTAACATAGAAGAGAGGTGGAAACAAAAAATGCTTGGTTTTTACTGGCTTTCTTTTAGCATTTCTGTCTAGTTGAAATGGGGGCCAGGCTTGCACACATAGACAACTGAATTAATGTAACCGGACCTATTCCATCTAGGCTGACCTCTTGAAAGATAGGAGGGGAAGTCTAAAACAGGAGAAAAGTTTTAGAAATCCTTTGGATTAGGCTTACCCAGATTAGTGGTGTGTAAAATATTATGATATTCTTAGTGTTTCAGGATTATGGATTTTAGTAAAAGCAGAAAAAAATAAATTCTTGTTTAAATGAATCTATAATGGCACCAGTGGTTTGGAAACATTTCTGAGTTACTTGATTTTATGCGAAAAAATCTGGAATAACTTTTCCTTTTTTCCTTTAGACCATTTTTCTTTTATTTAACCTAATCCGAGCCACTTTATACCAATAACAATATTTCTGAATTCCTGTGATCTTTTATTTCCTTTTTGCTGCTTTCAGCTGTGTTTCTCTCCACTCTAAGCTCATTAAAGTTAAAAAAAAAAAAGATTGGACCCATTTTTTTTTCTGAGGAGTGTGGCGTTTAGCACCCTGTGGTGGCTCAGGATATTTTAAGTAGTATTTTCAGCTTTCTAGAAGTGTTTGCCTTATTTAGAAATAGTTATGGAAAGTTTTCTGTTTGGAGGAAACTGTTTCTTATCTTTGTTCTGGCAAAGTTCTTTGATCCTTTCAGCATCATGATTCAGTTGGTTTGTGTTCATGTAGGAGTTTGCAGCCTAGCTGCTAAAAAAGTTATGTCAGAGATGCTTATGTAACCCTTTTTAGATTAATTATTGGCTAATATTTTTGGGAGTAATTATTTTTTGATTGCTCAGCTGTAACATATTTTATTGTGCTAAGATTTTGGAGGTTGCTTTTAGCGCATGAAAGTAGTAGGAATTTATTTTTAAAATGGATGCTTTAAGGTAGACAGCTTAAACAGTTAAATGTTTGATTTTTATGTTTAAAGAATTATTAAAGTATATAAATAAACACAATATTATATTTTACATGATCATACTAAGGTGTTTCGCAGTTACAGAATGAGGAGCTTATTTTTTAAGACTTTTATCTATTTGAAAATAAATGTCACAACTGAGATTTCTTATTTAAATATATTTATTATCACATTTTAAGAAAGAAGTTTTAGTTTATAACTCTGTGTGAAAGCCCGTAATAAATTTATTCACTTTTTATCTTTCATGATTTAAGTAGAGACAGGGTGAGAAAAACCCTGAAGAAAGTCAACAAAAGCTTTCAAAACAATGTTATCAGAGGTATGATAATTATGATAAGAAATCATAAGACCATTGCCGCCAGTGATGTTATTTGTGTTTGACTAGAATTATCAGTTTTTTATGCCCAGGTAAACAAATTATTTTATTTCACAAAGGAGATTTAATAATTTATGGTTGAAGTGTAAATGAAATACTGTGGCTCTTCAGTTGTGTAATGCTCATGCCGGTCTCAGATGTAAAAGTTCAATCAGTGAGTTGTTGCAGCCCATTTCATTGAAGGAATGGAGACAAAAGTTTGTTTGTAACTACCATGGAACTGAGCACAAAGATGCCAGTGACCTTTGAACTTCTGTGGCTGTGCATCTGAACAAGGGATTGTTTGAGAATGGGAAAAGCTGCCAGTAGACTTGGGATATGCTTTCTCCTTGTTTTCTACAGAATTGTTGAATGACCCTACTCCAGAAAAACAAAAAAACAAAAAACAAAACAAACAAAAAGCTTAATTGGAAGAAATTCTTACTGGTCTCAGAAGAATCTCATGTCTGCATAGCAAAATCTAATTAGATATTCATATCCCAAAGTGATAGTCATTAAAAATACTGTCTCCACTTACAAAAATGGCAATGTTAATTACTGCCATTTTATGCATTGACAAGGCTGGTAGGTGCTTGTGGTTTCTTCCTCTGCAGTTCTTATTATGTTCTTATTAAAAGCTATCTTCCAGTTCTATGGTTGGAAAATCCTTCTATATCTGGGTCACACTAATTCCTTAGCTTTTTTTTTTTTTTTTTTTTTTACATTGCTTAAATGTTAGGCATTATTCTGAGAGTGAAACCTGTATTTGTCAAATGAATGAGTGAAGTAATAAATGTACAGGAAAAGTATTTTTTTGTGTGTGTGTGAGAGAGGAATAATGGCATTTGCAGTACTCTTTTTTTTTCTTCCAAAGTGCTTAACAAAAAACTAGTAACATCTCTCAGTATGAAAATACCATAAATACACTATCTCTTTTGCAGCCATTGTATATAGTTCTCTTATTTGCCCTAGCCAGTGTTCAAACTGGGCCCAAACACGACTATTTTTCAATTTTGTTGTCTTTAGAAACAGCTGAGTATTCAATACTAATCTTTCCATTTTGGAGAAAAAGCTGGTTCTAGTTTATATTGTTGCATATCCTGTCTTACACATGATTAATAAATTATGAAGATGTTTATATTTGAAGTTAATGTACCAATTTGCCATTACATAGTGCATGTGTTTTTAAGTGGTTCCTTTTTCCCATCAGTAATGCATTTGTGCATATTATTTCATATACTTTTAGGTAGTTCTCTTTATGACTAGTGGCTAGCACCATAATTTAGCTCATAGGTTATGATAGAGTGCAGAAATCTGTCATCATATTGCTTAACTGGAGTCACTGGGATTGAGTTTATGATTTCATTAGCTGTATTGTCTTGGTACCTGATAGGGGTAAGATGGGAAAAATTAGTACAGTAGTTATAATAAGAAAAGTGGTTGACTATTAACTTTCCTGAATGTGTTGAAGTATGTGTTAAAATACTGATTTATCAAAAATTTAAAATAAAATCTTAACTGGTTGATAGTTGGAGAATTTGTTCATCATAGTCCTGTGAAAAATTATTTAGGAAGTTTAGCTTTGAGTCTCGATTTATCAGCTACTCTTAAGAAATACAATAATTTACTGGCAGAAGTTCTTTAAGCTCTTTTTATGCATCTGTCTTAAATGCCTAAGACAACTAGGGCCTCCAGGAGTGGGTTATCTGGGAGGCTAGTTCCTTAGTGGAGGCAGAGATTTGGGGTGAAGGGGACTGTGACTGTGAAGGAGAAAGTTTGGCTGTAGGGAAAATGGTGGATAGAGTGGGAGCTCGGAGCTGGAAGAAGTTAAAAAGAGGGACGTGGCAGGCACATACTGCTGCAGATAGCAGGCTGCCTTTCAGATCCCAGTCTAAAGGAAACAAGAGAAGGAATCAGAACACCGGGGTCTGCAGCCATCAGATCGCCTTACCTGATGGAGGAGACAATCTTTAAATGGCTCACAGATTTAGAAAGTTAAACTCAACCACCTGGGGTTGATCAATGTATCTTTTACTCAGTTTTAGTTTTGGTTTATTTTGATTAAATTCTCTCCTCCGATGGTTGAATTTGGTTTAGATTTTAATATGATAGTTGTTTAAGAGAGAAAAAACAAACCATAGCACAGCACAGAACATATATTTGACAAAGTGCTATAAAATTGCCATATAACATTAGTGAATTGAATATTCCCTTTAAAAAAATCTTAACACGAAATGTATTACATGACTATTTTAGACAAAAATAAGACTTTTTTGAACTGTTCATTTTATTGACATGTTTTATGAAGGGAAAAGATAAAGAAGACTGAAGAATATGGAAAATATTAGGCAAATAATAGCATTTTTCACACCTATTATTCTGAGAGTAAAAGTATATATCATCAGATAAATGCCACATTACTTGATTTTATGAAATGGCCAATGTTAAGTTAATTTGGATGAATAGCAAATAATGCTTTGGGTCAGAAGGGGTAGACTGAGATTTCATTGTTCATTCTGAAAAAAATTTGTCAGGAAGTAAGTACTCTGTTTAGGATTTAAGAAGTTCTGTTTTCTTTTTTTTGGTTAATTATTAACTTACTGCTTCTAAGAACTGAGTATTTAGAAAACTTATTCAATGTTTTCTGTAATTTTAAAAATTAATGAATTATTTATTTTTAAGCAACAAAGTTTTGTTATGTTGCCCAGTCTGGACTTGAACTCCTGAGCTCAAGTGATCCTTCTGCTTTAGCCTTTTGAATAGCTGGGGTTATAGGCATGCATCATCATGCCTGGCTGTAATTGTTTTTTTAAATACTAAAATTGAGATCTGAAATGAAAACAGTCTTGACATTGCTCTATAGCTACTAACTGAAGAAATGGTGACTGTGCCCTGCCTTTTATAGTACCTGAACTTTTCTACATTTTCCTCCTGTGGTAAATAATATGAAAGATGCTTTAGAAAAATAGTTCCCAGACTTGTACCACAGAGAATTGCTTCTAGTGCCATAAGTCACAAACTTGTAAGTTGCTAGACTTAAAAAATATTTCAATATTGGTAAACATTATCAAGTGCACACCATGGTATAGCAGATTTTCCTACTTGTCTGAGGTTCATTTCTTCCCTTTTCCTTTCTAATAGAATTTAAATTTTGTTAGAAGCAAAACACAAAGCTTTTTATGCCTAGCTTAAAAACTATCGATGTCTTAGCTTCCCTTCCTACTGAGGTAGCCATGTGATCTAGTCCTGGTCAGTGAGATGTATGCAGAAATTTCTAGACGAAGCTTTTGGGAAAGCCCTTTTAGCCATTTCTCTTTCCTCCTGCCTAGAAATTAGACATGATGACAAGCTGTAGCAGTATTCTAGAGACTTTTAGGGAAAGGCTAAGAGATTCGCGGAAGTCTTAGCCCTTGTGTTCTTGAACTGCCAAACCAATGTCAGCAAGCGCTTCTCTCTGAACTTCCATTTCGTGAGGAAAATAAAGCCCTATCTTGTTTAAGCCCCTATAGTTTGGACTTCTTTTTACATGCATCTAAACATTATCCCTAACTGATATGATAATTTACATGCCCGTTATGATATTCTTTCAGGAGATTTGGATTCTTCTTACAGTTTAACAAGGGATGTTATCTGACTTCAAATCCAGAAGTCTCCGAGATTTTTGGAATTATTTATTTTAGACTTGATTGGACCAGCTGGATATCCAATTGGATGGATGTTAGTTACTTCTGGAGGGTTTCTTGCCTTTCAAAAATAGCCTGTAGCATTTCTCACTGTCATTTCATCCTCTCTCAGTTTAAGTCCCTGGCTTCATCTTGCTACATAATCTATATTGAAACCATAGAGCTCCCTCTGATTGGAGAGAATGTCCATGTAGTTATAGCACAATTAGGGTCATTTGGATTGGTCAAGGACAGGAATTTGACTGCTGACCTTATCTCCCTCCATACCAGAATTAATTGCGGTATTTTTTTTCCTTTTTAAAAATTTTAAACTTTTTCATGTATCATACACGTGTTGAGTAAGTGCATAGAACATACATATTCAACTCTATGACTTCTCACAGCTTGAACATATATGTGACTAGCATCTGATCAAGAAGTGAAGCTTGATTGTCCTTGTGGGTTGTCAGCATGCAGGCTTCTAACAGCATGGATTTGTTTTTGCCTGTCTTATTTTATATGCTGGAATTGCGCAGAACATATTCTTTTGTCTCTGGTGTCTTTTGCTCAGCATTGTCTATAAAATTTATCCATATTATTATATGTAATTATATACATTCTCATTGCTGTATAGCATTCCATTATGTGAATACATCTCAACTTATCTACTGTTGGTGGGCATTTGGATTGTTTTCAGTTTTGACTTATGAATATTACTCCTGAGAACATCCTACAACATATCTTTTGGTAAACATATGTAAGCATTCTGTTGAATGTATACTTTGGAGTAGAATCCGTGGATCATAGGGTATCAGTAACAAATGAGAGTTTAAACTCCTCTGCATTCTCATCAGCACTTGATGTCATTGTTTTTAACGTAGTCCTTCTGGTGGGTGTATCTTTTGTGAAGTGCCTGTTTATGCCTTTTGCCCATTTTTCTGTTGGGTCATTTGTCTTGTTTGTGAGAGTCTTTTTTATATTCTGGCTACTAGTTTTTTGTCAGATACTTGTATTGTGAGTATCTTTTCCTGCTGTCTGGGTTACATCTTTGTTTCTTTAAGTGTCTTTTGAGGCCTAGGTCTTAATATAGTCCAGTGTATCATGTTTTTCTTTATGGTTAGTGCTTTTTGGATACAGTTAAAAAAGATTTTTGCCTACTCTAATGTCTGAGAGATGATCTGTTTTATTTTCTTCTGTAAAAGCTTTATCGTTTTATCTTTTGTGTTTAGATCTGCATTTTTTCTGTAACGCTTTTTGTGTAGGTTGTGAGTTGGGGGTCGCAGTACCTTATTTTCACATGAGATTTAGTAGAGTCAGCACCATTTATTAAAAAGATGATCCTTTTCAATTGCATTGCAGTGTCAGCTTTGTTGTAAATCAGGTAAACCACATATGTGTGGGTCGTTACTCGACTTTGTTTATTCTCTTATGTTATTTTTCCTACCCTTCAGCAAATACTGTGCTGTTCCAATTATTATAACTTTATGACACGTTTGGTTACCTGTTAGTTTTAATGTATCCAGCTTTATTCTTCCTTAAGATGGCCTTAGCTAACACAGGATTGTCAGCTGGTTAGGTGGAGTTAATATTTATTTTGTATGCCTTCTAACTTTGACCATACACCATCCCTCAACCAGCTGACTGAAATACTGGCATTAATCCAGTTAGCCATCAAGAGAACCTAGCTAGACTTCTAGCCTCTTAATGGATTTTCAGATTTATTGAGTGAACAGAAAATAATTTATTGGTGTACACACAATACATCACATTTAAAATCATTGCTCATTTTTAGCGTAAATCACTGCAGTGTTCAGTAGTAAAATATCTAGTTCAAATGTGTGCATTTCAGTGTGCTGATACTTAATTTTCTCATTTGTAAGTAACCAGTTGTTTCCTTTATCATTATGACCAGCTCCGTAGATGCCATGTTTGGAAATTAGTTTGCTTAAAAAGGTGAAACAGGAATAGTGAAATAAAAATAAGACTGAATCTATTTGGAAGAATTAATTATCTGTGTGTGACATTTAAAGGCAATGATCTTTGTTAGTACCAACTAGATATTGACAGTTGAAAGAAGTTTGTTCTCAGTGCCCTGCCTTCTTTCCCCTTCCATTTCACATTGCTTCTGTTGGAGGAAATGCTAAGGTTTTAATGTAAAATAGTTAGTATTTATCTTCAAAAGTGACCATTTTAAAATCATGTTTACTTATTTTCTTTGTGGGGTGGAGAATGGGAAGGAGGAAGGGAAGCAGTGAGCCTTTGGGATGCAGTGACTGTATTCCAGATTCCCATATGACATGTCATCAAATATGATACATTCTTTAAAATTGAGACTATCTTAGGAAATTGAAAATATATGATCACTATACTAACTTTGGGGAACCTTTTTTCTACTTTTAAAAATAGGTTACCAATGATCACAGATCAATGTGCACATGGGCTGTATGAATATTTTCCCCCCCTTTCAATTAATAAATGGTGAGTTACAAGGGTGTAGGGGTCATGCTTGTCAAATATTTGAACTGAATGTGAGTTAGGCATCTAAAGCTATAATCACACTTATTTACTTCTAATTACAAATAAAGATGCACCATTTCATTTATAATGTAATTTTAATGGAATTAAACTTGAACAGTTAACACCACATAATTATATCCTATTTCAGTTAGAATAACTAACCAACCCAACTTTTCTATGATATCGGTCACAGTCTGTCTATATAACTGTATTATGGGCAGAAATTTTCCTCTGTTAGTGGATCAGGTACATATTGTGACCCAGTGATCTCAGTGACAGCATTTGTTGAACAGACCTTTATGGAGTGCATATTAATTTTCAAACACTTTGTAAGCACTAGAATATAAAGATAATTAAAATAGATATGATTCCTGTTACCATAGAACTTTCCAACCGGAGTTGGATACCTCAGGTTTATAAACATATTGTACTTGTACTACTTGAATTTGCATACTAATAACAATAAGTAATTTTTGATTGCCCTATGAGGATTCAGGCTTTCTATTCCAATTAAGTATAAGGTTCTTAGTACAATGTGTTAGTATCAGATTTTCACATATTGTGGGCTACTTTTCCTCAACATGTAATTTAGTTAATAGTGTATAAACTGGTTAGATTTAGCCTTTTGCACTCCATGCAAAGCGTATTCTTTCTGAAAATATTGTGGCTCTGTTTATGAGTGCTTGTGGAAACAAGAGCATCTAAAATAAACATGTGTTACATGTTCTTTATGTATTATGTTTCCTATCTATCACTCTTTTTGCTAGGATTGAAAAATAGTGAGAGTGTGTACCTACCTAGCCATACATTATGACCATATTTGGTAACACAAAATATGTCCTTATTCACAGATGTAATTTGTCTACTTAAATATCACTAAGTGCCTGTTTAAGAAGCAAAGCAACATAGTGAATAGAGTAGGGAAGAGACTCTTAATGGATCTTTATCTGGCAGTTCTTTCCCCCAAAACATATCTCAGCTTATTTTATCTGTATAGTTATACTTTTATACCTTTTAAACCACTCAAATTTGTCTGCCTCTCTCCATCTCCAGTGCTGCTACCCTAGTTGTGAAAGATATTCTCTCTCCAGTTGTTGCTGCAGCCTCCTTATTGTTCTGTTTGGCCAAAACCTAACTGATTCCAGTTCATTCTTCCTCTATTTTCAAGCCAGAATAATTACTAAGATGCATATGCAAGATTCAGGGAGCTTCTCTAGGTGGGGATTCCCTAGTGAGTTTAATGTTTAGTCCAGAAAGGAGCTAGCCCATGCTGAGTAGAGGGATTAGCGTTTACAAAGGCTTTCATGTTGTAAACCACAGCAGCAAGCTCCATTGGAACAAGGAGGTAGCCTCCCCGAGACTGTGGTTCTTTTACGGTTAATAGTCATTTACCTCTTTGCATGCTGGCATCAGTCATAGTACTTTATGGCAGTATATTCTTGCTTTAATGCAAATTCATGTAACAAAATTGTATGCAAATCCAGATACACTTGAACCTTGCTTCTCCTACTCAGTTGAATTTGGAAGACCTCTTCTGCTGCCCTTTATATCTAATCGCTTGCTTCTATTGATGCTTTACTGGACTGTTTTACTCTTTTGTGTGTGTTTAGTTAAGAAGAAGAGCTAATTCTTAATGGTGATCAATATTTTGCCCGGTTCAGTAAATATCTTTAATGAGTTGGAATCCGCTCTCAAGGACCGAAGTTGCCAGATAAACTGTTAAGTGAAAACAGTGTATTATTAGCATACCCATTGTCCTGAAAACAGTACAGTTAGCACAAGTACCATCTATTAATTAGCTAACCGTTCTTTCCTCTTACCCAGTTTTCGAGAGTAGGAGTTTGTTGTGTTCTTCTATTGCTAATCAAAATTAGACATGACTACAGTTGAGAGTAAAGCTGTAAAATTGGAAATAAACCAATTAGTGTAAGTGATGGTAAAGGTGTTAAAGATGATACAAGTATACTGTAGATGTAAAGTTAAAGTTAATTTAGAATTGGTCTAAAACTATAAATTGATATTACTACTTTTAATAATTGATATTTAAATTATATTTGAATTATTGTAATTATAATAGTTGATGTTATTATTTACTTTTTCTGTAGTGTGACAATACAAGGCTGAAGCACATAATCATACTGGCTTATTTGTGGTAATGGTACTTTTTTTTTTTTTTTTTTTTTTGAGATGAAGTCTAGCTCTGTCACCAGGCTGGAGTGCAGTGGCACAATCTCAGCTCACTGCAACCTCCGCCTCCTGGGTTCAAACAGTTCTCCTGCATCAGCCTCCCCGAGTAGCTGGGATTACAGGCACACCTCGCCACACCGAGCTGATTTTTTTTTTTTTTTTTTAATAGAGTCGGGGTTTCACCGTGTTGGCCTGGATGGTCTCAATCTCCTGATCTGGTGATCCCCCCACCTCGGCCTCCCAAAGTGCTGGGATTATAGGTGTGAGCCACCGCGCTGGGCTGGTACTTTGTTGTTTTTAACCTTCAGTATTTTCTGCTTTATTTCTTCGATAAATGTGGTTATAAATATATGTAATTCATATATTGTTGATGTGTTTCAGTATGATCATTAGACAGATTTCTGTCAAATATGTCATGTTAAAATTTAGTTGCACTTAAACATTGAGCTTGAGCAACTTAGATGTCATTTTCTGTTTTCCTAAATACATTTTCATATATTTATATAGACTGCTTATTTTTAGAAGTCTACTGTTTTCTACCATATGTTTTTTATAGTCAGAGGCACAATTTCTACTTAGTGAGGCTGTTCTAAGGTTCTGTGATGTAGGGTGATGGAAATGACTCATTTAGTTAGAATCGTATTTCATAGCCTAGGTTTTTGGAGCACGTCGTATTTCATTGAAAGAGGGACGAGATGCTTGAGAAAAAGGAGAGTCTGTAAACTAGATAAAAGTAATGGCATTTTTGCCAACTTCATTACCTCATCATCAGCACCTTTGGAGTTACTTAGTGGTGCCTCATCAAGATAGGATCTGTTTACTTTCTTGTCTCTTATTTTAGAATTCTCTTAACCAGTATCTGAGAAATTGCAACTTGCTGATTTAAATTCTTAGATATTTTCTTGATTTAAGCCAAATTTGAGGTTGGATTTTAGCATGCAGTGTAACTTTTTAGTATTTGTTACTTGGATAAATAACTATTTAAAAGGCAAAAATAGTAGAATTCATACACTGCTTATGGGTGTGCTGAATGGTGTGATTTCTATGAAGATTAAGTGAGGTATGACATATGTAAGCTAGTTAATTTTCTTCCTTCTTGCTTTTCTTTTTAATGTCATAATAGTTAAAACTCTTTCAATTGAATGAAAAATACCATGGAGCTATTAACAGAAATACAAATGTGTTAAAAAATGAGACTGTTGAAAAGCTTATGATAGTTTCAGAAATAATTCTGCTACAGGATAGAAAGTGAGAATTTTCATTAGAGCCAAACAAAGAGGTATAAGATATCACTTTGGATGGTAGGAGGAGGCTGGAATGAAGCCTCAGTGTTCTGTAGGAACCAGTTGTTAGTCAGCAATAGCATGGTTTTCAAAGTATGGTTTATTAAAAATTTCCCACAAATTCAACCTGATTAATTTTTTAAAAGTTGTGTTGTAGATAAATTGCTGTCCTTATTCATCATGGCTATCAATATTAAGAAATAATAGTATTCAGGGTTCCAGGATAATAAGTTTTGCGGTAGTAATTCAATATGTAAAATGAGTTATCATTTCACAGGTTATAGTTCAGTGGCATAAGATAATTAGGGAAAATAGACACCAACAAAATCTTCACAGCAGTTAGTGATTACATTCCTCTTAACACATGTTTATCAGAAGTATAACAGAAAATACAGAAATTTGCGTTTTCCCTGTTTTTCAGGGGGGTGTCACTGACAGAGGCTTGCTCTGTTGCCCAGGCTGGAGTGCGGTGGTGTGATCATAGCTCATTGCAGCCTCAACCTCTTGTGCTCAAGCAGTCCTCCCACTTCACCCTCCTGAGTAGCTGGGACCACAGGCATGTACTACCACACCCAGCTAATTAATTTTTTTTTTTTTTGTAGAAATGAGATCTCCCTATGTTGCCCAGGTTGGTTCTAGAACTCCTGGGCTCAAGTGATCCTCCCGCCTCAGCCTCCTAAAGTGCTGAGATTACAGGTGTGAGCCACCACGCCCTGCCTCACAGTCTTAAACGGGAACATTAATTGACATCAAACAACCAGTTAAGTGGCAAAGTTGGAGTCTAATTCTGGATTTACTGGATTTCAGAGTACCAGCATTGCTGTTTCTAGTATTGCTGCCTCTAGATGTTTTCATAAAAAAAACCCAAAACTTTTTTAAAGGACTAAATTAAGGTGTGGTGGATATCAAATGTTTCTGTTATTCCATTTGTTTCCTTATTTAGTCATTTCTTGAGTGAATAAACTTGATCTAGTTTATGGCTTTCTTCTTCTTATAGTCTCACTCTTGAATTGCAGCCCTTCAAGAATGCCACATGTTGGAAAACAGTTTGGGATAGATTTTCATGTGGTAGAAAATGAGTCTACTTTGGGAAACCGCTTTAATTGTGTAACAGTGAGTCAGCAGCAGTGTCTTAGATTGTAGTCTGCAGTTGAGACCTGGCATTAGCATCTGTCTTTGTAAGTATCTACTGGTACTAAAAAAATCTCAGTATTAATACCAGTGCAGAGTACTTTTTATAGATATGCGAAATCCTTTCGAATTGATACTTCTGAGTTGATTTGCACTCTGGTGTATGTATGTATGTATGTGTGTATATATATATATGTATATATGAGTATTACTTTTTTTAATATATACTGTATGTATATAAAGAGTATTACCGTTTTTTTAGTGAAACCCAATCCTCTTCACCTTATAGACTGCAAAGTTTTTTTTTGGTGTGTCTCAGTAGTGTCTTTATATTTTTAACTTGCCATGTAGTTGCTTTACTCATTGGTTATCTAGGATATTTTGTGCTGTTTTTAATGAATTCTAGAAAGATTCTCTTTTAAATGTATCCTCTGTCTTATGGAAACCTGTTAATTTTTTTATCTAATTCATTACCATTTGCACCATTTGTTATAAGAGCTAATTCGAGTGGCATTGTGTTATCTTTTTCTTTTGGTTTGCTAAGTGACCACGTTTAGAGGAAATGGACTCCAAGCTCCATGAGGACAGAGACCATGCCTGCTTTATTCACTATATACTATGTTTTGCACAGTACCTGGGACACAATAGGCACACAGTAAAGCTGAGTACACAAGGTTATGGCTAAATGCAAATACAGCAGAAAAAAACACATGGTCGTAGTTAACTCTAGCTTGAGTCATCAGCAGTACTGATGGGGAAGCACGTGTACAGGAAAAGGATGAGAGGAGGATTCAATCAGGTTTTTGGAAGTGTATGAGAAACTAATAATAGTGATAACATTTTTAAAGACTTATATTCCAGGCACTGTGTTATGACCTTTATGTGTACTATTTATCTGTAGACAGCACAGAAAACAATACCACAACAAAAGAATAATCAAAAGGTTGGAAAATGTCCTAGTTAGCTTAAGTAAAAGGAGGCTGGGGTGATTTAGGCACAGAGCACTACTTATAAAGATGTTTTGTTCAGGAGTTGTTGAGGTGTTGGTGAAGCATAGAATGATTTTCACTTAGATTTTGATTAAGAGTAAATTTTTAAAATTTAATTTTTAAATTTTAAATCGAAATAACGGGAGCCAAGACATAAATAAAAACACTGCATCGCATCGCAAGGAAGTCATTCTTGATGTAGAATGCTTTGAGTTGGATATTAGGGAATGTTAAGCTTAAGAACTTCTAGAAGGAAACAAATCTTTCCTAGATGGTTAGATAGGCTGGATCAGATAAGCTTTCACTTTCCTTTTTTTTTTTTTTTTTTGAGACAGCCAAGTAGCTGGGACTACAGGTGCCTGCCACCACGCCTGGCTAATTTTTGTATTTTCAGTAGAGATGGGGTTTCACCGTGTTAGCCAGGATGGTCTCCATCTCCTGACCTCGTGATCCGCCCGCCTCGGCCTCCCAAAGTGCTGGGATTACAGGCGTGAGCCACCACGCCCGGCCCTCACTTTCCTTTTAATCAGATGCTATGATTTGGTCAGATTGTATATAAATAATTCAGGGGAAAGATGTTTGGGTTTTTAAATTTTCTTTTTGTTGCATAAATTTAGAGTTTATTTAATTTGAAGGTAGAATAAATGAGTAAAAGAAAAATTTCCATTGACTGAATTTCATTTTATGACCCATAGAGGGATCAGCCCATTGCATGCCTCTCCCTGTAATACTTGGAGAATTCTAAGTTATTTGTAGTTAATGCTTTGAAAACATATATTTTATTCCTGTTTTGCTATTACAAGAGTTTTTTTTATCCTGAAAGCATTTCTACTAGAATGCAAAGGTTGTGCTTATAAATTCTGCAGTGTTTTAATGTTTTAAAAATGCGCTTCAAAAGATGGATGGAAAATTGCTGTATCATACCTTTCATATGATGTAAAAGAAAGTCTTTTTTTCCTTTAATATAAACTGGAAGATGAAATAAACATATTTTTAAGATAAATTTCTTTGAAGGCAGATTAATATAATTTGGTACATTTTTGTTTTGGAGGAAGTATTGTCAGAATAGTTGTATATTTCTCCTCCTTTGATGTATGTTGTTTGTGAGGTGTCTTTAAAATCCTTAAAAAAGTAGTTACTGGTTACTTTGAAGTCATGAAACAGGAAGTATGAATACATGAGAAGACAGACATATGAATGAACTTAATCAGTTTAAGATCTTATCACTGCTGGCAACTTGCCTCATATCCAGCTTTGAATGATGAACAAAACTGGGTCTGCACATCATTTATACTTTTAGCATGTAAACAGACTTGATCTTTAACCAAGAGTTGTTTATATGGGGGCGTAATAATTTTCTACTCCTGAGAATTGTGGAATAAGCATTTTATTGTTTTTAATCATTTAATATACATTATTAACAATTTACTAGATGCAAAGGATGGCTGGGCCTGCGGCCAGATGATGAATGAGACTTGCTACTATGTCAGTGTATTTACTATAGAGCGTGGAAGGTAGACCTAGTGAGGAAAAAAGAGGGTACTCTGTGGGAAATGCTGCCTTTAAGCTGAAATGAATGTGAAAGTGAAATCAGCTACCATCAGGTTCCAAACTGAAACACTGATATTATGATACTTCTCTTGAAAGACCTATTTTAACAGCATGGTTCATGGTAGAGACACGTTTGAGAGGAGGAAAACAGGCAGAGGATAGGCCCTTTTAAAATCCCACCCCCATGTTATAATTGGTCACCCTGCAAAATTAGTTTGAAATGCCTACAGAGATAGAGGGTCAAATAGAAATTGCTAAAATGGATCAAACCAAAGATTTAATCTCAGCATTCAATTGCCACTAGTGACCTATAGTCAAAAATAGTCTATTGCTATGGGAGAGCATGATTTCCATCTCTGATTGTCGCGTAAAGGTTAAGTATTGCCCTGGTTCTTTGACTAGTGATTTACAGCTTTGTGTCAATTTTTTCCAGAACCTTTTTGGTTCATTTTATTGGATTTCGAGGTATTGGCTTTCATAATTTTATTTCATGCTTTGGGAAATAAAATTTATCTTTTTCTTACTTATTCATTATCAAAACTTTTTACTAATTTATATTTTTGAATTTGATGACCCAAAGTCTATGGACTATTCATGCTTTTATAGATTGTGTTATCCCAGCTATTACCTTTTCTAACTGAGTCCCTTATTTGATGATACTTTGGTTGAAATTTTTGACCTTTCGTTAGTTCTGCCACATTTGGGTACGTTTCTCTGTATGAAATAGAATACTTTTTCTTGGAATCTGTGTTACAACTGACATGAGGGGGACCCCTCTTTAAATGAGTTTCTGATCTTTGAACCAATTTCCCCAAGCTCAAGATGACTCTGATGCTTAAAAAATTCTCATTCCCCTTGAAGGCAGGGATTGTATTTTATTGATTTATTCCCAGAGACTAGTATAGTTTTCTGATGCCAATGAGCTATAAATAAATGTTTAATGAATAGCTAATCTGTTGAATAATATCCATTGAATAAATGAACGAATCAAATATTACCAAAGGTTTAGTGAATATCTTTGTAGGTTAAGTGATTTCCTTTTATCTGAGAAAATACTGTGAAATAACTTCCAATAAATTATTTAGGCATAGTAGCTCTTAAGATATTGTTTATAACACTAGACACTGGTCGTAACCTTAAAGGCACTATTATTTAACATAATGAATTATGCATGTCATTCTTTGGCTACTTGAACCAGGAGAATGGGAAAATAATGGTGATATACTAAGCTGATAGGAGGCAATAAAATTGTTACCTTCATACATTATTATTATTATTATTTTTTATCTGTTGATAATTCTGTTGTGATCTTTATTTATTTATTTATTTTTATTATACTTTAAGTTTTAGGGTACATGTGCACATTGTGCAGGTTAGTTACATATGTATACATGTGCCATGCTGGTGCGCTGCACCCACTAACTCGTCATCTAGCATTAGATATATCTCCCAATGCTATCCCTCCCCCCTCCCCCCACCCCACAACAGTCCCCAGAGTGTGATAGTCCCCTTCCTGTGTCCATGTGATCTCATTGTTCAATTCCCACCTATGAGTGAGAATATGCGGTGTTTGGTTTTTTGTTCTTGAGATAGTTTACTGAGAATGATGATTTCCAATTTCATCCATGTCCCTACAAAGGACATGAACTCATCATTTTTTATGGCTGCATACTATTCCATGGTGTATATGTGCCACATTTTCTTAATCCAGTCTATCATTGTTGGACATTTGGGTTGGTTCCAAGTCTTTGCTATCATGAATAATGCCGCAATAAACATACATGTGCATGTGTCTTTATAGCAGCATGATTTATAATCCTTTGGGTATATACCCAGTAATGGGATGGCTGGGTCAAATGGTATTTCCAGTTCTAGATCCCTGAGGAATCGCCACACTGACTTCCACAATGGTTGAACTAGTTTACAGTCCCACCAACAGTGTAAAAGTGTTCCTGTTTTTCCACATCCTCTCCAGCACCTGTTGTTTCCTGACTTTTTAATGATTGCCATTCTAACTGGTGTGAGATGGTATCTCATTGTGGTTTTGATTTGCATTTCTCTGATGGCCAGTGATGGTGAGCATTTTTTCATGTGTTTTTTGGCTGCATAAATGTCTTCTTTTGAGAAGTGTCTGTTCATGTCCTTCGCCCACTTTTTGATGGGGTTGTTTGTTTTTTTCTTGTAAATTTGTTTGAGTTCATTGTAGATTCTGGATATTAGCCCTTTGTCAGATGAGTAGGTTGTGAAAATTTTCTCCCATTTTGTAGGTTGCCTGTTCACTGTGATGGTAGTTTCTTTTGCTGTGCAGAAGCTCTTTAGTTTAATTAGATCCCATTTGTCAATTTTGTCTTTTGTTGCCATTGCTTTTGGTGTTTTAGACATGAAGTTCTTGCCCATGCCTGTGTCCTGAATGGTAATGCCTAGGTTTTCTTCTACCTTCATACATTATTGATAGCTTTATAAAATGGTTAATCCTTTTAGAAAATGTTTAAAAAATAAATGTGAAAGACCATCACAACATCCATACTATTTGACTGAATGTTATAATTTTTAGAGTCTAAAGAAATAGTGCAAAATATGGAACTAACCATATATGCAGATACATTATTTGCAGAATTATTTATACAATTGAGGAATAGTGTTAAATGCTGACAAAGTTAATTATCTCTCTGACTCAGTTTTCTTTCTTTTTTCTGAGACAGGGTTCTCACTCTGACTCAGTTTTCTTATCTGCAAAATGGAAATAATAGTACCATCCTCATGGAGTTGTTATGAAGAATAAATGAAATAATGTTATAGTGCTTTGAATAGTATCTGGTATTTATAAAGAACTCAAATTTGCCACTGCAACTGCTGTTGTATTTTATTATTGATGCACAGGTCTCTTATTTCCTGTTGTGCCAGGCATTATATTAGGTATAATAGGAGATAGATAAATAAGTAAAAATTCTGTACTTGTTCACAAGGAACTTAAAATACATTTGGTAGTAAATGCAACATATTGAGAAATAATTTTAATTCCAGATCACAATATGGTGACACAAGAAAGTGTCACAATGCTACGAGAGCTCTAATACAGGAAAGTGCGGGTTACTTTGGGCTTGTGGGGGTGGAGAAGATGACATTTTCGCTGGGCTTTGAATGGTAGAATTCTGAGAGGTAAAATTCTGAGAATGGCATTTTACGGGGCACATGAGCAAAGACAGAGATGGGAAAACAAAGCAGGTATCTAGTGGATTAGAATTGTGGGATGTAACTTGGAGGAGAGAGAAAGAGTCCTCATATTGGAATGGTTGAATGCCAAGCTGAGGAATTTTTATTTTATTCATGTGACATTGGTAAATGAAGGTTCTTGTGACTTGATGAGAACTATGTTTTAGGAAGATGGAATATCTGCAAAATGGTTTGGTGGAGGTAGGAGAGATAGGAGCTGGGAAGACTATTTTTTTCCACTTATTATTCAGAAACATTTTTTGCTTACCTGTTCTTTGCCATGTTTTATGCTTTGTATTGAGGATAGTACTGTATCATATTTACTTATTTATGATTGTTAGTAATATTTCAGGACATAGATTATGAAAAGGAAACTAATGTGTTTCTGGGAATGAGAGGTAGACTAGATGTCAAATTACAGAAGTTGGATGACAGGTTTCTAAACCTTATATATGGAGTAAGGGAGAGGTGGAAGTTAAAACTAGCTCTTGGGTTTTAAACCTGAGGGACTTGGGGATTTGTTGCATTAGTCTTAATGCACATTGGAAAATAATGAGGATGAACTAGTATATGTGGACAGATGATGGTTTATTTTTGACTGACTTTGAATTGCCAGTGAAACATTCATTTGGTGCTATGTAGGGGGTAATTGGCAACGTGGAAGTGAAAGTTGAGGGAGTTGGGTGGCTAGAGAGTTGAAGAATATGGATTTGTACTTAAGTTGCATGCGTAGAGGTGGTAGATGAAGCCATTGAAGTGGATGAAGTTGTCATGGGAAAATGTGCAGGTAGGTGTGTGTGTGCAGTTAGTAGAGGTGGTTTGGGAGCTGAACGTTGTTTATTTTAAAAGAACCACTTTATTACAATTACATATGCTCGTTATTTAAAAAATCTTTTGGTACAGAGGTGTATCCAAAAAAAAAATCTTACTACCTAGAAATAACTGTCATTAATAACCAGAAAGATCATTCTGGATTTCTTTTTTCTTTATCTTTTTTTTTTTTTTTTTGAGGTGGAGTCTCACTGTGTCACCCAGGCTGGAGTGCAGTGGTGTGATCTCGGCTCACTGCAAGCTCCACCTCCCGGGTTCACGCCATTCTCCTGCCTCAGCCTCCCAAGTAGCTGGGGCTACAGGCTCCTGCCACCACGCCCGGCTAATTTTTTGTATTTTTAGTAGAGACAGGGTTTCACTGTGTTAGCCAGGATGGTCTCGATCTCCTGACCTTGTGATCTGCCTGCATTGGCCTCCCAAAGTGCTGGGATTACAGGAGTGAGCCACTGCGCCTGGCCTAGGTTTCTTTTTATGTATATTTGTAGGTAGTAATTTTAGAAATGTGTTATGTATTGAACAGTATATTTTATTGCATACCATAAGTGAGTGTAACAGCTCAAATCCCTCAGTTGTTTGAGGTTATGACATTTGTGTTGAGTTCCTAAAACACTAGCCCTCTGAACAGGGCTAGGAGGAGGTATCACTTGTGGGCTTGAGTAAGTATGTTCAAGTACTTGGCCTTGAGAGTGGTGACTCCTAAAATTTTGCCCCATAGGTGGTTTGCTTTTCTCACCCTAACCAAGGTCCTGCCTGTAAAACAATTATAATAATAAACATTCCTTTAGAATAAGTTTGTGTTATCATCAACTAAGTTGCAAACATAATTTTAAAAAGCAATACTCCCATGAGACTTTCAAAGAAAAGCAACAGTCTCCTGACCCTATCCAAGCTTGCCTCCCATTTCTACTCTATAGAAACAATGTTTTTCAGCTCTTTCAGCTTCCTCCCTACCAGGATTTACCACCCTATTTGTAAATACTATGTTTTTATTGGTCATTCTTGATTTATTATATTTACACATTGTCTAAATTTATTTGAACATTACTGAATACTTTTTAAAATTTTTGTCTTTTTCTGGAGAGGCAGCATCTTGGATTTAGTATGTCATTGGGATTTTTATTACTGAATGATCCAGTCAAAATTATTGTTTTGTGACTTCGAAGGGCTTCTCTGTGAGAACTTGTTACATAGACTTTATTTTTACTAAATCCAGTAGAGTATCTACTTATCTGTTTCTGGTTTCTTGTTTTTCTGCATGGGGTCTTGCCCTGTTGCCCAGGCTGGAGTGCAGTGGTGTCATCACGTCTCACTGCAGCCTTGACCTTCTGGGCTCAAGTGACTCTCCCACCTCAATCTCTGAGTAGCTGAGACTACAGATGTGCGCCAACACACCCGGCTAATTTTTACAAAATTATTTGTAGAGATGTGGGCTTGCTCTGTTGCCCAGGCTGGTTTTGACTTCTTGGGCTCGAGTGGTTCTCCCACCTCGGCCTCCCAAAGCGCTGGATTATAGGCATGAGCTCTTGCATCTGGACTACTTGTCTGTTTTTATAGTATCAAAATTGGCTATTATAACACTTGATGCAAATTTTATTTTTTCTTACCTTTCCAAATAAAAGGAAATTTAATGAGGTTTTAATGAAGTGTAAGTTACCATGTATCTATGTCCTTTAATTAAAATATTTTTTGTTTTAAAATTTTAACTTCATTTATTGAATGTAAGCTGTGTGTCAGGTACTGACATATACATTTTGTACATGTGAGCTCATTTATTCCTTATATCTCATAGGTACCAAGATCCCCATTTTATGAGTGAAAAAATGAAGTGTTAAAGAAATTAAATAACTTGCTCAAAGCTGCAGTGATGGTAAATAGTGGAGCAAGAACTCAAATTCAGGAATGTCTCATTCCTAAGTCCATATTCTTAACCACAGAGTTAAACTGTGCATTGTCCTCTCTTTTGGATTCCCAGATTTCTCCAGGAACCTTTCTTTCTATTTCCTCTGTTGAAATGTTACTTTTAAACTTAGTCTTTAAAATTTACATAAAATTAGCTTTTGCAGACTCAAAATTTTTTTCAAACCATATTAAAGATAGAAAAGCTTTATGCAGTGGTTTCTTATGATATAATGACAAAAAATATAAAAGAAAATATTAATCTCACTCTCAAGCATTTAGGGCTTGTGAGAAGGAAGAGGAAAAACGGATATAATCAGATTACTTACTTTTTGCTTAGTTCACAAATACTTAATACTTGTTTAAGGTCTTGTGTTGTGTATCTAAAGGAATTCAGAGACAAGACAGCTTTGGCCCGCAAGAATAATTCAACTAAAAGTAAGTATACCACAAGGCAATATAAATATCTTGTGAGAAGGGTAAACTAGGTACTGTGTGAATTTATTGAAGACCTAGGGAAAGCTTGTAGAAAAGGAAATTACTTGAGATGGGCCTACTGAAGGCTGGATAAGCACAATTAGGGAAGGGTCATTCCAGTAAGAATTTCCAGAGGCAGAAAACTACTGGGAGTGTGTTTGTGGAACAGCAAGTAGTTCAGTTTGACCAGATTTTTTTTTTTCCCCAAGGTCATATAGCTAGTAAGTGCTAGAAATGGAATTGGAATCCGAGGCAGTCTGACTCCAAAGTCTGCAGTAATAGCTATCTTGCTAAACTGCTATAACTTTACCAAGAAATTTATATGTCTAGTCACCCTTGGCTGTGGGGGTATATTGTATGATGAGGTTGGCAGGAGAATCACTTGAACCCAGGAGGCGGAGGTTGCAGTGAGCCGAGATCACGCCACTGCACTCTAGCGTGGGCAGCAGAGTGAGACTCCGTCTCAGAAAAAAAAAAATGAAAAAGTGTAGGGGAAATTATTTAATTTGTCACTGTGCATAGTAACTGTGCAGTTGCTGTGTAGGAAATGAAGATTACAAACAACAGTTCCTGCCTTAGAATTTATAGTCTGAGAGATAGGAGAAGAAATTTGGGATCTGCTGGTGCAAAAAGTCTGTTTTTTAAGTAATTGTGTGTGTGTATGTGTTGTAAGTTTTGGGAAAAAATTTAACTGAGAGTGGCATTTGAGTTGGATTTTAGAGAGTTGGCTGTTTCCACAGATTGAGGATGGAGGGGGAAGGCTTTGGATTAACGTGAGAGTAGACACAGGTGGAATAGTGTAGAGCATATTTGGAAAGTGGCCAGTAATCTATATTAGCAGTAATGTGGGAAGTGAGGGGGATTAATTAGAGATGATGCTAAACCTAATATGCTAAGGAATTTAGACTCTCTTTTATGGGTGTCGAAAGTGCTTCTAGGTATTGTATTTTAGCAGAATTGGTATCATCCAATTTATATTTTAGGAGGGTTATTCTAGGTGAACTAACTAAAAGGTGGTTAGTGTAATGCTAGTTTGGAAAATGAGCTTCTAGAGGCCTCACTTCTGGGACAGCTCCTGGCTCTGTCATTCTGGGTAATTTTGGTCATCTGACCAATCCTAAAATTACTCATCTGCAAAATGTGGGTAATGCTAGCACCCTCCTTACAGCGCTGCTGTGATGCATAAATGAGATTATGCTGCAGAATGCTTACTGCATATTCTAACAGAGTAAGTGCTCACACAAAAAAAGTTAGGTATAAAATAATGTTCTGGAAAAGGGCAAAGACTAGAAGTAGAAAGACTATATAGGAAATAGGAAAGTCTGTATTTAATAAGCTGTATAATATGCGAGGGCTTAGAAAAATTATTATTGTGGCCTGGCTTAGTGGTTCACACTTGTAATCCCAGCACTTTGGTAGGTTGAGGTGGGAGGATTGCTTGAGCCCAGGGGTTTGAGACCAGTCTGGGCAACATAGTGAAACATCATCTGTATAAATAATACTCTATAAATAATAAACAAAATTAGACGGGCATGGTGGTATGTGCCTGTAGTCCCAGCTATTGGGGAGGCTGAGGTGGGAGGATCACTTGAGCCTGGGAGGTCAAGGCTGCAGTGAGCCGAGATTGCACCACTGCACTCCAGCCTGGGCAACAGAGTGAGACCCTGTTTCATTGTGAAAATAACACTTTATTGCACATCAGAAGTCTTAATTATGTTTGGTTAGAGGTGTGTGTGTGTGTGTGTGTGTGTGTGTATGTGTATGTTTAAAATAAGTTCTATGATAATGCAATTGGTTGGTTTATTTTTTTGAGACTGCGTCTTAGCATCTTAACCAGGCTGCCCTGGAACTCCTGGGATCAAGCAGTCCTTCCACCTGAGCCTTGTAAGTAGCTGGGACTACAGGTGCGTGCCACCACACCCAATTTGCAGTTGATTATTTTAAATCCCATCAGTGTATGTATTACTCATGCATGTAAGAATAATCTTAAGTGTATGAGAGCACCTGTTACTGACATTTATAGATGTGTGGTGGTAGTGGAGGCTGAAATGACTAGTAAATCCAGTAGTGCATGAAATCCCTGATTGTAAATGGCCATTGGAAGATTTTTCACTTACATGTCCTCACTGTGCAACATTTTTCTCTGACTGGGTCATGAGAAGTGTGAAGAGAGGGGAGAAGAAAGGGCACAGAAAGGCATAAGCACCATTTATGTGGGTTAATGGTTAGGAATTATTCCTGGGAGGGTATAAGAGTTAGAAGGAAAAATCTTTTAATATGAAGGTGCTCTGTGTCCTCAAAGTTTGCAAGGACTATAAACAAATTCCATGATATTTGGTCTCTAGGATGGCAGATTCAGGATTAATTAATTTCACTCAAGCTTAGAAGAGAAATTAGGGTTAGTCAGAACTATAATTGAGAAGATTGAATTTTTCCTTGAGTCATCAAAAACCGCTGGCACTGTGGTGACTTTACTTTTTCTCTGCCCCATACCTACTACCTCACCAAACTCCCTTGTCACTACCATCAAAATGCATCTTCAGTTGGGCCACTTCTCACTACTTCTATTGCTACCACCCTAGTCTAAATCACTCTCACTTCTTTGGATCAATGCAGTAGCCTTAAACTGGTCTCTTGGTGTGATTTTTGTCCTACTTGGTCTAGTCTTTATAGAGCAGCCAGATTATCCTTCTCAGTGTAAGGAAAGTCATGTTCCTCTTTTGCAAAAAGGCTCTCAGTAGCTCCTCATTTCAGGGGTTCTTTGCATAGCTTGGAAAGCCCTGCCTGGTTTGGCCCTATTTCTGGAGCCTTTTCTCCTATCACTTTGTTGCCCTCACCGTACTGTTGCACCACACCGGACACAAGTGTGCTCTTGCCCCGAGGCCTTTGCACCTGTGCACCCATCTGCCTAGATCCATGTAATGCACTCAGTTCATTTAGGCCTCTGTTCATGTCCCCACCTCACAGAGGAAGGAGTTCTCTGAAAGCCTTATCTAAAGCAGCAGTCCTGAGCATTCTTCATTCCTTTAACATGCTAAAGCACTTATCACTACCCAATAAATAATCCTTTAAAAACATTTGTAATCCCCACTAGAATGTAAACTCCCTGGGAGCAAAGATTTTGTTTTCTGAAGTTTTCTCATCAGCTAGGATGTAACAAATGACCAGTAAATATTTGTTTAACTGATGAATGAGTTATAAACAAAGGGAGATTTGTATTTCTTTAAATGTGAGATTTACTATTCACATCAACATTTATTTTGATCTGTGTAGGCAAAATGAAAATAAGAAATATTAAGAACAAAAAAAGAAGACTACAGACAAGTATCCCCGATGAACATTGATGCCAAAATCCTCAACAAAATACTAGTGAACTGAGTCCAACAGCATATCAAAAAGGTAATCTACCATGATCAAGTGGGTTTCATACCAGGGAATGCAGGGATGGTTTAACATACTTAAGCCAATAAATGTGGTACACCACATAAGCAGAATGAAAAATGGAAATCACATGATCATCTCAATAGATGCAAGAAAAGGATTTGACAAAGTCCAGCATCCCTTTATGATGAAAACCCTCAGCAAAATTGGCATAGAAGGGACATACCTTAAGGTAATAAAAGCCATCTACCACAGATCCACAGCCAACATTATACTGAATGGGGAAATGTTGAAAGCATTCCCTCTGAGAACTGGAACAAGACAGGGATGCCTACTTTCACCACTTCTATTCAGTATAGTACTGGAAGTCCTAGCCAGAGCAATCAGAGAAAGAAAGAAAGCGCATCCAAATCGGTAAAGAGGAAGTCAGACTGTCCCTGTTTGCTGATGATATGTGATTGTATACCTAGAAAACCCTAAAGACTTATCCAAAAAGCTCCTAAAATTGGTAAATGAATTCAGCAGAGTTTCAGGATGCAAAGACATCATGACTGAGAACCCAAAAGCGAATGCAACAAAAAAGGTTTTGCACAGCAAAAGAAATAATCAGCAGAGTAAACAGACAACCTACAGAATGGGAGACTGTCTTCACAATCTGTACATCAGACAAAGGACTAATATTCAGAATCTACAAAGAAACCAAACAAATCAGCAAGAACAAACCAAACAATCCCACAAAAAAGTGGGCTAAGGACATGGATAGACAGTTCTCAAAAGAAGATATACAAATGTCTAACAAGCATATGGAAAAATGCTCATCATCACTGATTATCAGAGAAATGCAAAACAAAACCACTGTGCAATACCACCTCACTCCTGCAAGAATGGCCATAATCAAAAATAAAAAAATAATAGATGTTGACGTGGATGCAGTGAAAAGGGAACAGTTTTACACTGTTATTGGGAATGGAAACTCAACCACTATGGAAAACAGTGTGGAGATTCCTTAAAGAACTCAAAGTAGATCTACTGTTTGATCCAGCAATCCCACTACTAGATATCTACCCGGAGGAAAAGAAGTCATTATTCGAAAAAGATACTTGCACATGCATGTTTATAGCAGCACAATTCGCATTGCAAAAATATGGAACCGGCCCAAATGCCCATCAGCCAATGAGTGGATAAAGAAAATGTGTGTGAGTGTGTGTGTGTGTGTGTGTGTGTGTGTGTGTGTGTATGTATGTTTATGAATGACATAATGGCATTTGCAGCAACCTGGATGGAATTGGAGACTATTATTCTTTGTGGAGTAACTCAGGAATGGAAAACTAAATAGCCTATATTCTCACTTATGAGTGGGAACTAAGCTATGAGGATGTAAAGGCATAAGAATGATATAATGGACTTTGAGGGACTTTCAGGACTCGGGGAGTAGTGGGGAAGGGGGAGAGATAAAAGACTACACATCGGGTACAGTGTACATTGCTTGGGTGGTGGGTGCACCAGAGTCTCAGAAATCACCACTGAAGAATTTATTCATGTAACTAAGCGCCACCTGTTTTCTCTTATATGAAGACCAAGCTCAGTAATGCTGTGTTTTTATGGACCTATAATTGTGTCCATGCTGCCCTGTCATTTTACCAGTTCTTGTATTCGAGCAGATAATACCAAAAATGGTGCAAACTTACTTTTGCTACAGATGATGACAATTTTAGACTAGGTTACACATATTTACACATACAGTACCTAAGGGTAGGAGCTCAGGCAAGAGTGTAGGGAGGAGCACAGTAAATGTGAGATGAAATTCTAGAGCAGGTAAAGTCAACGTGGGGTGAAATTCTAGACCAGGTAGAGCTCGTGGCAGGTGCTGTGTTAGGTAGCTAGTTGAATTGGTAGGGAAATGTTTCAGAAGGTAAGATAACAGGTGACCACAAACTTGGTAGCTTACAGAAGTTTATTTAAGTTCCGAAGGGCTAAAGTCCGAAATCAAGATGTCAGCAGGGCCACACTCCCTTCACGTGGCCTTCTCTTTTGTATTTGTGCCTCTTCTGTCTCTTACAAGGATAATTATCATTGTTTAGAGCCCACCTGAAATGCAAGATGAGTTCATCTCAAGATCCTTAACTTAAATTTGTAAAGTTGTTTTCTAAATAGTGCAGTCTTTACAGGGTCCAGGTATTAGGATGTGGATATATATTTTTTGGGGGCCACTGGTCAAAACCTGTGAAGTCCTACTTAAAAGCCTGGTAAACTAAGGGAATGGTGAAATAGGGATTGAAATAGAAGAACAACTACCTGTGTTTTTTTGTTTGTTTTTTCTGTTGCTAGGTTTTTGTTGCTAAAAACCTAGTTGTCCTGACAGAGACGCCCCTTTAAATAAATAGTTCCTGTGCTGAGTATCCCCACCCTACTCTGGAGGGGTGGTTTTGTTTCTCTAAAAATTGCCAGATTCATTCAGGTGGCAGATTAAAAATAAGTAAATGATTTTCTTTTTGAGTAAGTAGTAGGGAGATCTTTGGGAAAAATAACCTAGAAAACAGTATTTGTATTTTTGCCATTCTTCTTGCAGATATATAGATTATATTGATATATTTTAACTTTGTCAATGTTTTCAACATACACAGAAAAGTACAAGATAATAGGTCTTAGCACTCACGTGCTTGTCACCTAAACTTAATAAAATTTTACATTTTTCATATTTCCTTAGGATATATATTTTAAGGAAAAATATATAGTAGACTATTTTACATATATATTTTTATAGTTTCAAAATATTTGGCACAATGCTTAGACTACATTTTTGAGAGTTAGTCATTTTTTATAGTATATACATTATTGGTGTTGTCAGGAGGACTTCTTTCAGATCAATATTTAACTGTGGGTATTTTGAAATGTAATAGTTTACAGTTCTGAAATAGCATGAAGTTCTTAAAAGGAAATCTTATTAAAAACTTTAATGTTAGATAGTTTGTCAGTAATCTCTTCCTTGAATTATTGCAATAGCCTTTGTTTTTTTGTTTTAAAAAAATTTTGAGATATTTAAAAACAAACAGGAAAGTACGGCAAGGAACATGAACCAACATACTTGCTCCATTAATTCCTTTTGCTTTACCATCTTGCTTCAGGTTTTTTTTAAATGAAATATTATACAATTGAACCCCTGATATTATTTTCCTTTCTTTTTACCTAGAAGTAACAGTTATCCTGAATTTGTTGAGACCTCTATTATGTCTATCCGTAAAAAATATATAGCATTATATGATAAATATTAAAACTGTATATTGCATAATATTAGACTGTATATTGTATATTATCATGTAGTATTAAAACTTTATATATAGTATATTAAAACCTTATATAAAAAGTATATCACTCTGCAGGCTTTTTTTCTCATTTATTCCATGTAATACATGGATACAGTTCATTTTAACTATTACATATATTTTCATTGTATGAATACACTGCAGTTACTTTTTCCATTATCCCCAAAACATTTAGATTGTTGCAGGTTTTTTTTTTAATATTATAGACCATGCCACATTGATCAGTCTTGTACACGTTCAGTTGTGCATGGGTGCATGACTTCTCTAAGGCATCCGAAAAGTGAGTTGCTGGGTTGAAAGGTGTGTGCCATTTCAGCATTGGTAGAGTTAGACAGAGCCCTTTCTTAAAGAGGTTTTATTATTTTGTATTCACACCAATTGTGTATTAGAATTTTTGTCATTTTGTATCTCCTGCTGTGAGTTGGTTAGGTCAAAAATCTTTTTATTATGGAAATTCTCAAACATATACAAAAGTAAATGTAGAATATAATAAACTCCTATGTACCCCCCACCTAGTTTCAGAAGTCTTTAATATGTGACCAATTTTGTTTTATCCAAAGCCACTCCCACCACCCATGATTATTTCAAAGCCAATCCCTGACATCATATCATCTGTTGCTATTTCAGTGCACATCTCTAAAAGATCAGGATTCTTTTTTTAAAGTAATGGTTACTTTTTTTTAGCATTACTTGTTTTCATTGGAGTATAATATTATACTCCAATAAAAATAGCATTATACTCCAGTAAAAATAAATACTTTATTGGAATATGATGAAATTCATGTCTTAAGTGTACAGTGTGAGAAGTTTTGACAAATATTTATGTTTAAGTAATCCATACCCCAGTCAAGTTAGAGAACAATTCCATCTGCAACTGGAAGAGATCTATGCAGGCCTGACCCTTGTGGAAGAGAGAGGGAAGTAAAAGAGAAGTTTTCTCGGGCTGGTAGCGGAAAGAGAAGTCAGAGAGATTGGAGGCATGAGAAGGACTGGTCATGCACTGCTGTCTCCAAGATAGGAAGGGGACATGTGATGCCAGTGTCCAAGCAGAGAGTGGCCCTGGTCTGACAGCCAGCAAGGGACCTCCATCCTACAACTGCAAGGAAGTGAATTTAGCCAACAACCCGCATGAACTTGGAAGCAAATTTTTCCCCCCAGCCTTCAGATGAGAGTGAATCTTGGCTGACACCTTTTTTTTTATGGCCTTGTAAGATCTCTAGTTAATATCATTAACATCATTACTGATCTCCTCAAGCTATCAAGTTCCTAGTATCAAATACAAATTCTCCAAAATCTGACTTTTACTTGAAAGTTCAAATTTTATCATTTTCAACAATAATGCCAGTTGTTTTCCTTGAAATGACTGGCTGACTTCATTTTTTAAGGAAATATCATTTGAGTAACCCTAATTTGTCTACCATTCTTTCAAATAGAAATAATATGCCATGAAAAGTGGGGCTAGATGAACTCATCTTCTAGTTCTGTCACTCAGGTGCTTTTCTTGGAGACAGCCCTCTGTTGTATTAAGTGTAAAGTGCTTTATGCCTGTTTCCTATTTCATCACCCAGAATATCTGTCTAACTGATAACGTAGATAATCTGTAGCTACACTAATGTCACCCGTGAGTGTGGTTCTCAAACTCTGTGGGACCAAGATTAATACAAAGGATGTTTATTAGGATAATACTGGTATCAACACCTGTGGGAAGGAAGAAATGGGAACAGAGAAGTGAGTAGAGGGAGAAGTTGAGTGTGATGCAGTCTCTTTGTTTTTTTGAGTCTGTCTCACTTTGTCACCCAGGCTGGAATGCAGTGGTGCAATCATGACTTCACTGCAGCCTTAACCTCCTGGGCTCAGGTGATCCTCCCACCTCAGCCTCCTTAGAAGTTGGGACTACAGGTGTGTACCATCAGGCCTGGCTAATTTTTGTATTTTTTGTGGAGATGGGGCTTCTCAATGTTGCCCAGGCTGGTCTTGAACTCCTGGGCTCAAGTGATTCGCCTGCCTCTGCCTCCCAAAGTGCTAGGATTACTGGCATGAGAGGCAGTCTTAAGAAAGGCCTTAGCTGACTCTAGGGAATTCTGAATTGGGATGACCCTTCAAAGTTGTCTTCAGTTGGGATGACTGACAAACCTTTATACAGTATCCCATTAGGTGTACTACTTTTATAGTTGGCCTCTGATTTTTTTAAGTGGTTGTGTAATGTTTTGTCCACAGTTGACAGTTTTTGTAAGATGTTGGAGAGCTAGAATCCATTGAAGAACTAGAATTTGTTGGAGAAATACAAGCTACTCCACTGTTACTGGAACCAGGACTTCCCTAGGTTTTTTAAAAATTTAAAGTTGTATATAATTTGTTTGCCGGTCACACATCATACTTACATTTGAGAATGTTGAAGATATTCCAAGCATTTTGCATTTTCTTTGGAAATACACTAACTTCCTTGTTAGTGTATTTAACAAAAAAGTGCGTCTGTACTGAGATTTCGTCTGTAATCAGAAAACAAAATTATTAGCCACATGTTTAACAGCTGTCAAAAATAGGGCAGGATGTCTCAATAGAAAACCGTAACAATAACAAACAGTAAATATTTGCACAAGAAACACAAAGTATGTGCTATGTAAAAATGAAAAATTACTTTTTAAATTTAAATTTTCTACTTTTTGAGATGGCGTCTTACTCTGTTGCCCAGGCTGGAGTGCACTGGTGTGGTCTGGGCTCACTGCAGCCTCTGCTATCCAGGTTCAAGCGATTCTCCTGCTCAGCCTCCCGAGTAGCTGGGATTACAGGCACCCACCACCATGGCCGGCTACTTTTTGTATTTTTAGTGGAGATGGGGTTTCTCCATGTTGGCCAGGCTGGTCTCGAACTCCTGACCTCAAGTGATCCGCCCACCTTGGCCTCCCAAAGTGATGAGATGACAGGTGTGAGCCACTGTGCCTGGCCAAAATGATTACTTTATGGTATTGGATAATATATTAAATTTTGGGCTCTTTATGGATTTTTATATTTCACAAGTTAACCAGTTATTGATTTGATGTATGATGTTTGATGTGATTCCTGTTGAAATAATTTAGCTCAAAGATATTTTATTTTAAAAAGTTTTACTCTCAGGCACATACTTATTGTGAAATATTACACATGAGAAATAATATTTTAAAAATATATTCTAGTTTAATTTGATGTCACTAATATAGCTTGGAGAAGACACAAATGCCTATACTAGTTTGCTTTTTCCATATTTAACAAAAATATTGTGAGATATTTTATAACCAAATTTTAAAAAAGTAAATAGAACAGTAAATATGTTACGGAATATAATTGCATCATTGTATGTTTCTGCTTGTATTCTCACTGTAAACTCAAATGAGAGAGATTAGGGAGAGGAAAGACAAATGCTTCCTGACTTTTATCCACTTCCAAAAACAACTACTTTTTTCAATAATATCTGAAACATTTCCTCAAAGACATGGATGGTGGATTTGGGAAACAAGTAATTTCTTTTAAAGTAGATTTTATTAAATAATTTGGATTGGCCAAGCAGTATAATGTTAAACTTTAGGTTTGTTTTCTCAACCTGTATGTTACAGTAATTATTTCTTTTACAAGAGTGCCACCCAATGTCCCAATTCTTCAGTAGCATATAACTTCGTTTTTCATTTAGCAGCTTAAAAATATATTAAGGCTGCGCACAATGGTTCGTGCTTGTAATCAGCACTTTGGGAGGCCGAGACAGGCAGATCGCTTGTGCCCAGGAGTTTGAGACCAGCCTGGGCAACATGGCAAAACCTTGTCTCTATAAAAATTACAAAAATTAGCTAGGTGTGGTGGCATGCCTGTGGTCCCAGCTACTAGGGAGGCTGAGGTGGGCAGATCACTTGAGTCGGAGAAGGTTGAAGCTGCAGTGAGGGGATCACGCCACTCTACTGCAGCTTGGGTGAGTGAGACCCTGCCTTCCACCCCCAAAAAAATTGTTGCTTGGAATTGGGCCATATTAATGTTATACATATATATCTCTTAATATTCAGACTGTTCTACCAAAAGTGATGCAAGTGAAAATCCTTAAGTAATTGGATTTTTAAAAACATCGATTCATTTTAAGGGATTCAGATATATCGTGGTTTTCCTGTGGCCCCTAGCCTAGTCGATAGCCTCTCCGCTACACTACCTTTTGTGTTCTTAGAGCTCTATAGACTTTTCAGCCTTAAATTTGCAGTTAAGGCAGCATTGGGATTGCATAGTAGTGGTGATAGTGGTGGTATAGACTTATCATAACATAGTGTAAAAACGATATGAATTAGCTCTTTGATAATTGGTAGCATTTGATAATTGAGCAAGTAGTAAAAAGTTTAATTAGGGGAAAAAGTTTTTTCAAAGGTTCACTAATTAATAGAAACATAACTTCCAGAAAATTATTTAAATAATATAATTTGTATATATTTTTTCAAATATTTCAAATATTTACATGTGACCTCTGCCTTAATTATAAATAAATTGCATCTGTTTATACAAATTCCCTTTGGTTTTCTGTCAGTACACACTTTATAAGTATGTGAGGTTAGTAAGTTAATGAAGACTAATGTTTTGCAATAATGCCCAAGTTAATCCAAAAGAATAGTATAATTAAAAGCCTATATTTGACAAAAGCAAGTTCAATTAAGATAATTGTATTCTTTAAAATACAGAGTTTAGATTTTTGTAAATCCAGAAACTTGTCCAGGTGGTACAGCATTCTGTAAAAAACATAAGGCTTAAATTTTGACTTTTTTCCCCTTGTTCTTCGTCCTAGGGTAAATGATGTAATAACTCACAACCTTATGTGAATTGGGCATAGCCAAATGTACCTTCGTAGGTGGTTGTGACTATTTAATAAAATTACATGTATTATTTAATGGAGTTTATTGCCAATTTTGTTATCTTTTTTTACATTTAATTTAACTTTTAAGTTCTGGGATACATGTGCAGGACATGCAGGTTTGTTATGTAGGTAAATGTATGCCATGGTGGTATCCTGCACCTGTCAACCCATCACCTAGGTATTAAGCCCTGCATGCATTAGCTACTTATCTTGATGCTCTCCCTTCCCCCACTTCCCCAACAAGCCCCAGTGTGTGATGTTTCTCTCCGTGTGTCCATGTGTTGTCATCATTCAGCTCCCACTTAATAATGAGAACATGTGGTATTTGATTTTCTGTTTCTGTGTTGGTTTGCTGAGGATAATGGCCTCCAGCTCCATCTATGTCCCTGCAAAGGACATGATCTCTTTCCTTTTTATGGCTACATAGTATTCCAATTTTGTTATCTTTTAAATGGGTTAAAAATAGTCAATTTTGTTGTCTTTTAAAAGGAAGAATCAATTTTGTTACCTTTTAAAAGGACTAACTTTTGGTTTTGTTGATTTTACTCTTATTTTTTTCTGTTCTCCATTTCTTTCTGCTCTGATACCTTTACTGTTTTTACCTGCTTGCTTTGAATTTAGTTTGTTCTTTTACCAGTTTTTAAATTTTAGGTTATTGATGTGAAATCTTTCTACTTTTTAAAATACACGCATTTACAGCTATAAATTTCCTCTAAGTATGGCTTTCATGACATCTCATTAGTTTTGGTGGTTGTGTTTTTGTTTTCATTTGTCTCAAAGTATTTTCCTATTTCCCATCTGAATTCTTTTTTGACCTATTATTTAGGAGTGAGTTTAATTTCCACTTACTTGTGTATCTCTCAGATCTCGTTATTAATTTCTAATTTTGTTCCATTGTTTTTAGAGAGCGTAGTTTGTGTGATTTCAGTCCTTTTAAATGTATCAAGATTGGTTTTATGACCTACCACATGTTCTATCCTAAAATGTTCCATGTGCACTTGAGAAGAATGTATATATTATTGTTGTTGGGTAAAATACCCTGTAGGTGTCTGTTAGGTCAGGTTGATTTACAGTGCTGTTCAGGTCTCTATTCCTTGTTGACCATTTAATTATTTTATCCAATACTGAAAGTGGGATAGACGTCTCTATTAATGTTGCATTGTCTATTTGTCCTCTGAAGTCTGTCAGTTTTGTTTCATGTATTTTGGGTGTCTGTTGATGGATGTCTGCTACAAATTTACCTCTCTCATTCTAAAATATCCCTTGTCTCTAGTAACAGTTTTTTTCTTAAAGTCTTATTTTGTTAGATGTTAGTGTAGCCATTTTCATCTCTCCTTTTGGTATTGTTTTCATGAAATACCTTTTCCATCCTTTCACTTTCAACTTATTCATGTCTTTATATTTAAAGTGTGTTTCTTGTAGAAAGCATATAGTTGGATCATGTTTAGTTCAGTTTTTTTTGTTTTTTTTTTTTGTTTTTAAAACTGTCAATGTAATGTTTAATTGGAATATTTAGTCTTTGTACATTTAGTGTGGTTACTGATAAGATAGGATTTATTTCTCCCGTTTTGCCATTTGTTTTCTATGTCTTATGTAATTTTTTCCCATTTTTCCTCCGTTATGGCATTCTTTTTTGTTAAATATTTTCCAGTGCATAATTTTAATTTCCTTATCTTGTATTTTAGTATATTTTTTGAGTTACTTTGTTAGTGGTTGCCCTGGGGATTATAATTAACAATTGAAAATTTAATTTATAACAGTCTAGTTTGAATTAATACCCACTTAATTTCAATAGTATATAAAAACTTTGTTCCCATATAGTGCCTTCCCTTCCCCGTCCTTTGTACTGTTATTTCATACAAATTATTCTTTATACATCGTGTGCCCTTTAACCAAATTTATGATTTGCTCTGTGCAACTGTCTTTTAAATTAGGTAGAAGAAGAAAATAAAAATAAAATATAAGCAAAAATACATTTATACTGTCATTCATACTTACCTATGTAGTTAGCTTTACCTGTGCTTTTTATTTCTTCATCTGCATTTGAGTTAATCTAGTGTTCTTTTATTTCAATCTGAAGGACTCCCTTTATTATTTCTTGTGGGGCAGATTTTCTAACTACAAATTCTCTTAGTCTCTGTTTATCTGAGAATGTCTTAATTTCATCATATTTGGTGGATATAGTGTGTTGTGTGTCTCTTGTAGAAACATATACTTGGATCATGTTTTTTTCTTTTTTAACCATTCTGTCAATGGAATGTTTAATTGGAATATTTATCCATGTACATTTAACATAATGACTGATAAGATAGGATTTACTTCTTCCATTTTGCTGTTAGTTTTTTATGTGTCTTGTTAATTTCTTTTTTCCCTTTTTTGTACTGGAAAATATTTAACAAAAGAATGCCATAATGGAGGGAAAAAAGGGGGGGAAATGACATTGTTTCACAAGTCTTGACTGACAGTCATTTTTCTTTCAGCACTTTGAATACGTAATTCTACTGCCTTCTGGCCTCCATGATTTCTGATCAGAAACCAGCTGTTAATCTTATGGAGGATCCCTTGTATGTGATGTGTCACTTTTTTCTTGCTGCTTTGTCTTTGGATAGTTTGATTATGATATGTAGGTGTGGATCTTTTTGAGTTTATCCTACTTGGAGTTTGTTTTGGATATACAGATTTTAATGCTTTTCATCAAAGTTGTAAAGGTTTTGGCCATGATTTCTTTAAATAGTCCTTCTGTTCCTTTCTCTCCTCCCCTCTCAGTGTATGTATGCAAGTTTGCTTGATGGTGTCCTACAGTTCTCTAGGCATTGTTCCTTTATCTTCATTTTGTTTTCTTTCTTTCTGTTTTTGGATTAGATAATCTCAATTGACCTATCTTCATATTTGAAGAATTAGATAATCTAAATTGACCTATCTTCATATTTGAAGAATTTTTCTTCTGTTTTCTCAGATTTGCTGTTGAGCCTTTCTAGTGAATTTTTCATTTCAGTAATTGTACTTTTCAATCCTGAATTTCTGTTTGGTTCTTATAGCTTTTTAAAAATATTCTCTATTTGGTGAAGCATCATTCTCATACTTTCTTTGCACAGTTTCCTTTAGTTCTTTGAATGTATTTAAGATAATTGATTTAAAATATTTGTCTAATACAGCCAACATCTGGGTTTCCTTAAGGTCAGTTTCTATTGATTGTTTTTCCCTCTATGTATAGGCCATACTATTTTATTTCTTGGCATGTCTTGTAATTTTGTTGTTGTTGAAGACTGGACATTTTATATAATATAGTGGGGTGGCAACTTTGAAAATCATATTTGGCCCCAGGATCCTTATTGTTGCTGTTTTTTGTTTTTTATTTGTTAGGTGACTTTTCTGTAATAATTCTGTAAAGTTTGTATTCTCTGTGCATGGCCACAGAAGTCTGTTCAAATGGCTTTGTGGTCAGCTAGTGATTGTACAGATTTCCTTAAACTCCTGGGACCAGTCATTTTCCCAGTTTTTGCTGAGAGGCTCTTTGTGTGTGTTGGTACACTCCTTTAACAGTCATCCAGACATTTGATAACTTTGCTTAGCCATCACTTCCTTCTTGCACAGAGCCTCATGAGTCGGTCTTCTCAGGACTTCTTTGAGCATGTACACAGTTCTGAGCATACACACAGCCCTGTACATGTGAATAGACTTTGAGATTTTCAGGAATATGTCTAAACTTTTCAAAGTCTCCATGGGCATCTTACTTCTCAGTTTTTTCTTTTAAGCTTTTTCATTAGTGTATTTATCTTTGTCCTACTGCTTTCTACCATTTCAGGCAGCCATAACATTAAATAATTGCCTCAGAATACTTTTTTTCTTTGCAAAACAGGCTCTCACCCTTCACTCAGATTGGAGTGCAGTGGCATGATCATAGCTCACTGCAGCCTTAAACTCTTTGAAGGTATCCTCCTGTGTCAGCCTCTCAAGTAGCTGGGACTACAGGTATGCACCATCATACCTGGCTAATATTTAATTTTTTATAGAGATAGAGTCTTGCTATGTTGTCCAGGCTGGTCTCAAACCCCTGACCTTAAATGATTCTCCTGGTTCATCCTCCTAGAGTGTTGGGATAACAGGCATGAGCCACCCCACCTGGCCCTCTAAATATTTTAGACAAATGCTTGTGGGGAAGAGATTTTTTTTTTTTGCTCTAGCCAAGCTGTGAGTCAGGTCAAATAAAGACAGTCCAAGTAGCGTGTTTGAGGATGTCACCCGATAGGTTGATATAATGACAGTTCTCTGGGAATGAGGCTTTGAAGGCACTTAAAATCCGTTGGTGGCTGCCAGGCTCCTGGCTTTCAGTGGTATTATGTGTTGCTGGTTTTCATGGTGACTGTGGAGCTGCAGATCAGAGGGAAGGAATAGGGTAAGTTGAAATACCACTTAATTTGCTGTTCTTACGGAGATTCAGCTGTTTTTCTTGAAAAAATGTTCCATGGATTGCTGCAAGCTTTTAGTTAATTTCCAGAATTTTGAAAAAGTTAAGGGGAGAATTTTCAGAGGTACTCACTCTACTGTTTTCACTGATGTAATTCTTATGGCTGTTACTTAAACCTCAATAAATGTAGGTTCCTTTCCTTCACTGTCATTGGTTTGAACTACCAAGATTTTAACACGTGACCATTCTGTTTTAGATATTTTACAATCTGGATTTAGATCCTACAGCCTTCTGAAATTTGAATCTCTTGCCATATATTCCAGCCCAATTCTGAGAATTCTGCAACCATGACAGAGTGGATGGTGTAGTGCATAGGACATTGGTGCTGACATCTGTTGTCTTTACTACTTTCCTGTCTGAATGCAAAACCTCAGTTAATGGACAACAGTGCACTTAGATCAGCTGTTTCTTGGTTTTTATTTCATTATTTCATCATCACCTTGGAGCCTATCAGCTCTTCACTTATACTCAAGAAGAAAGCCAACAAGTGAATTGAGTTGGTATCTTTTTATTTCTACCCTGACGTTTCTGGTACTGCTTCTTCATATGTACTTCAAGTAGTCCCAAAATGTGATTTAAGTATCTTATCTGGGCAGATGTCTAGTGGATTCTTTCTTTGGCTGAAACTTTGTTTGTGGTGAGTATCATAGACATTATTCATCTTAATTGCTTAATGTTCTTTGGGAAATCCTGGCATGTAGAAATCTCTTTGGCTCTCTCTGACAGGAGTATTGAATTTACTTTTTGTTTTGTTGTGGATCAGCTGTCTTTTACTTCTTTAGCTGTTTTTAAAAAATGAATATTTGGTATTTAAATTGATATCTAAACCAGATCTTTATTTTAGATTTTTAAAAGGTTAGTGAAAACATCTGTATTCATAAAAGTGAGCAAACATCTTTTCCACATTTTCCCCCTATACTATGCCAAGATTATATCTTGAAAATACACTAACTTTCTGTTTTCCCACTACCATTCCTGCCATCACCCAGCCTTCTGCCACCCCTCCCTAGAGTCTATTTCACTGCTTATTATATCCATCCTGTGCTGCAGCACTCAGTCATGAATTGTCAGGACAAAAGGAAAATGTAAGAAACAAATAAAAATCACTCTTCAATTCCACTGGTACCACAGCTAAGCTTTATGTAGTTGGCTAATGATAAATTTTGAACTGTTTAAACATTCCAAGCAAGCTAGAGGTACAGAGTAGCTAAAATTCAGTCTACTTATATTTGTTCAGTAAGGAAGCCACTAGCCATATGTGGTTATTGAGCCCTTGGGATGTTGCTATTCTGAATTAAAATGTGTACTGTAAGTGGAAAATTCAAGCTGTGTTCAAAGACTTAGTATGAAGAAAGAATGTAAAATCTCATTAATTTTAGGATATTGATTACACATTGAACTGATAATGATTTGGATGTATTGAGTTAGACAAAATATATTACAAAAATTAAGTTTACCTTTTAAAAAAGTTTTATTAAAGTAGCTACTAAGAAATTTAAAACAATATATACCACTTGCATTATTTCTATAGTATGACACAGCACCGCACTAGATCCTTGCTAGTCAAGGGGATACTGCAATATCCTTTTTCTACCCCCAGAATAGAGCATCTCCCGACTCCAGCCATACTCAGTCAGAATCTGCATTTTAGTAAGATCCCCATGTGATATCTTTTTACATTAAAAGTTTGCAAACAAGAAGTATTGCACTATTAGATTGCTGCAGGATGAACAGATTTACAGGAAAAATTTTGCATAGAATCAGTTACCAGAGAGGTTGCACTTAAAGAGTACTAAAAAGTAGGTTGTGAATGAGAACAGTGACAACATGTTTTCCCAGGTGTATTTCTGTTTAAACTCTTGGAAACGAGGGTAACTATCTTTCTCTTCTCCCTTTTGCTATATCAGTTTATTCCCTGGATATAACCTTTCTGGACCATGCAGAAATTTATTTTCTGTGAATTATTTTTACACTTAATTAGGGTGTAATTCTACTTAAAATTTGAGAAAACTTCCTGTGTCTTGTAGTGTAGCAGGGCATAGCTTTTGGCAATTAAAACATCAAGGTTGAAGTTCTCCGGCTTTTTTACTTAGTAGCGTTGTGTCCTTGGGAAAGTTGCTTAACCTGTCTGAACCTATTGCTTAACCTGTCTGAACTTGGACACTGAAGAAAAAACACTAATTTACCAGCTTTCATATACTTGCTGGTAAAACTGGACCAAGTAAATTATCACTTGGTCTCTTTGAGGGTTCTGTAACTCTTAGGTTCACTTGTCACGTTTCTTCTTGATGAGGGAATATGCTTTAAAGTAGCAAAAGAGACCAGTACTGCTTAAAATATTTGATCAATGCTGAAGGTAAATGAATGCTTCAGATGCTGCTGTTTCTTCCTCCTGTTGCTCAGTAAACTCCAATAGTAGCTATAGTTGTCAATATTTCAGAAGTAATTGGTCCCACAGTGCCAATCGGCAGGATTCTTTGGGTCCTCCATATTCACAATGTCCCTGAGTAAAGAGGGCCAGTGACTCAGTGAGGTCTTGGAAGGAAAGAGAAGATTCGAGTGTCCACAAGTAACATACTGTGGGTACGTCTAGAAGGAGCAGAAAGAAAGAAGAGGTTTGGAGCATAGGGTCCCATTGCCCACTATTTAAAAAAATTTTTTTTAGAGGCAAGATCTTGTTCTGTCATCCAGACTAGGGTGTAGGGGTGTGATCATAGCCCACAGCAGCCTGGACCTCCTGCCGTTGCCCACTATTGGCCTCAGCTTTAGGTTGAGGCTTTCCTCCGGGAAGCCTGTTGGTCCTCTACTGCTTGTACTCTTCCTCATTTCTTCAGTATTCACCATTGCAGGATGAGTGCAGAGAGCCCTGGAGTTTCTGGGGCGCAGCTCAGGACTGGGATTGGTTCCACTCATCTCTGCTGCCTGTGAATTTTTACCATAAACACACACACACACACACACACACACAGAGTAATGACAATTACAAAGCTTGTTTCGATTGTAATGGGGTTTTAGGAGGGAGCAAAATTAAAATGCATATTTCAGCCCACCCTTTTCCTTTAGAAGTCTAGTTCATTGTCTGATTTCTTTTAAATTTGTTCTTATTCATTAATAAATAGAAGTTTGTGATGTTTAATTGACATTAAAAATTCTATTCAATTAAAATGGATATGGTGGTTATCTTATTATTGTCTTTGCTAGAAACTTTGCCTCCTTAAAATAAGACTTCATGGCTTTGCATAGATTTTATTTTTGCGGGCAGTATCATTTTCCAGTTTTCTTTATATCATACTGGGAAAATTATGTGTCTGAAAATATCGGTGTCCTCAGCTTCCAGACATTATTTCTTTCATTTTTTTCTGTAGACTTTTTTTTTCCTAGTTAGAATATATAGCATCTTCTGAGCTGTATTTGAAACATCGCTTCACATTAGAATCACCAAGGGAGCTTTTAATAAATAATGATGCCCTCTCTTTATCCCTAGAGAATCTGATGTAGTTGGTGAGATTCAGGTTTTGGTATGTTTTAAAGGCTCCTTAGGGAATTGTAATGTGTAGTTAGACTTCAGAACTGTTGTGCCATTGAATTGAGTTTAACCTGTAAAATAGTTGTAAAAATGAATAAAATATAACTTGGAGCAAATATGTTACCATTACAGAGTCTACACAAAAACGGTTACTAGGCTTTAATGTAAGAGAATCACCTACGAGTTCTTAAACAGTGCGGCTTTCTGAGTCTTAACTAGTTTACTAGTTCTAGAGTGGAGCCTAGAAACCTGCATTTTTAATTGCTTTGCAGGTCACTGTGATGCAGATGGTTCACAATCCACTGCATCAAACCAAACTGGATTCTAATCAGAGGGTATGTGTTTATTGAGGAATCTGTATCTTCTCATGTTGAGAAAACTTGACCATGGCAAGTAAAAATTTATGTATTCTCCTGTACTTGGGGAATATGTACTCAACTTAGTTTTTGGACAGTTTTTGAGTGACCTTTTGTTTTCTGTTGTACTGATGCATTAAAGCTAAAATATATATATTTTTCCATTCCCCCTTGCTTCCAAAGTTTATTCACGGATTTTCATTGTTAGTATCAGTCACACTTAGAAAAATTCTTAGTTCTGTGCCATATACAGACCCTTCCTTTTGACTTAAAATTTAACTGTGTTGATTTATCTTTTTTTCCTCCCACATTCTCTGTGCTCCTGGACACTCCAAATGGTGAGTAAACATACTGAAGGGATTTAAGCTACATTATCTCAGTTAATGATATTCTGGTTTAAAAAAAGTTGATCCATTCTGGAGAATGTTTCAGATATAGGGAAAACATATTCATTGTTAAGTGATCTGGTCTGTCTGATCTAGTTTTCTAAAGTAATTTATGCAAGTGCTATAGTTTCAGGAACCTCATTTGCCCAAAATAGAATTTCTTCTCACTTTTTGTCCGTGAGCTTTAGGGTAGAGAAATGTGTTTGAAAACTGTATGGCCAGGTGTTATTTTTTCATGTCAAGATGGTTATGGATTATTCTGCTTGAAGCCTGGCAGACTAATTATATGGGATTGAGAATGAACATTGTTTGTGTGTGTGTATGTGTGTAGTTAATGTGAATATTAATAACCTCCAGATGTTAAGTTATTTTTGTTTGTAAGTAGGAGCATGTCTCTACTTTTTTCACTCTGGAAGACAATTGTGTGGCAGAAAAAGTGCTCTTGTGAAAGCGTCAGGCAAGAAGTCTTAAGTGCTTATCTTTATGCATAGTATGCTAATGTTACTGAAATTATAAAAAATGAGAAAAGTTTGAAAATTACTGTAGAAATATTTCTGGGCCAGAAGAATAGAGACTATGACCAGCTAGTCTGAGAGATTGCCAGACAGTGTGATTTTTGCTGGTTTGCAAGACTTTAATTCTCTACTCTTGTGTGCTGCTTATGTGAAGCATAAATTGCATGACAGATCTCAGAAACAGCCAAAACATTGGTTTAAACTTTCTTGTTTATCATTTGTGAGGATAGGAATACTAGAAAAGTTACCAAAAAGGTGTCTCAGCTTGAACTCAGTAAAACAGAACGGAAGGAAAAGATATGCTTTGTAAATTCATGACCATTTTTATCATTGATAATTACAACTATCTCAATAGCATGGATAAAGAATGAGAAAATGATTTTTGTATATATAGTCCTAGGTACTTGCAACTGAAATTTGTATTTATTTCCTGATAGGAAAAAAGCACACCTTTCAAAATAAAGGTATTTCTATTTGAAATAATGCCCCAAATGGGAGAAGAATTCTAAAAAGTCAGCGATCAGGTTCTCAAGAGCATAATCTGAGGTTGAAATCTAATTGAATGCAGCACCTCATCCCAATGTGGCCCAATGGCTGGTTGATGTAGGGTGGCTGTCTCTCTTGCCCTTTCTCAATTCTGAAGGGCCATGCTGACTTTAGTGCTCCCTGAAGGGTTGGCCGTGGCTCTCATTGGGTCTGCAGTGAAGTTCATCTGTTCAGCTTCTTTCTTTGCTCAATTCCTGTTTCTTCTCCTCCTTACAACAGATGTTCTTCTCATCCGCACTCCCTCATTAACATTCTACTTCACAAATGTGTCAGAGTCTGCTTCCTGGAGAATCTAACCTGCAGTATCCACCTTGCGTTACTATAAGGTTTTACTTTTTCATTGGCTAGGCATTGTCATCCTGAATAGTTTTGTTGTTGTTGTTGTTTTTTACATTCAGCACTGGGTGGAAGTTCTCCAGTGTGTCAGACACTTTCATTTGGAAAATATTTTACTCAGGCTCCTTTCCCCCGTTCTGTCTTCCTTTGGTATGTATTATTCTGTCCGTTTTCTGTCTCATCTCTCCTGCCTCCTTTTATAGTTCTCACATTGCCATTTATATTAATATCAATTTATATCTGAGGAGATCAGGGAAGGGTTCTTAAAGGAGATGACACTTGAGCTAATTTAGGACAAGGAGGATTTTGTGTAGGGGGCTTTGTGTGTGTGTGTGTGAGATTAGCTGCAGTGGGAGATGGAATGCATTGAAGGTGTAGGGAACCATCTCTCTAAAGAACTTGAAACAGCTTGATAAACGTGGAGAGTTATAAACAGTTCCTATGACTGACAGAAGAAACAATGTTAAGTGTAGAAGGACCAGGGCATGTTTATCATTTGAGGAAGTTTGCACTTCATTAGCAGTGGGCTACTATCGATAAGTTTGTCTTATGTTCTCAGGATCAGCTTTATAATAAATAGATATTATTTAACGTATTTAATATTTCACAGTATATTTAAAGTCATGAAATGATATTTAAAAGGTTTTGAATTTGCATAAAGCTAATGACTTAAGTGTCAACAGATTTTAAAAGTAGATATCACAGTTGGTTTTGATGTTTTACCTGAGTCTGCACAGTAACAAGAGCAGCTTACAAGCAGTTTACTGTGTAGTTGGTACTGTGTTAAGTCCATTGTGTACATTGTCACGCTTAATTCTCCCAGTGTCCTTCTCAGTTTGTTCCTATTAGTCCAATTTTGCAGGTAAGAAAATTGAGCCCTATGTTAAGTAGCCTGCCCAGGGTCCCACAGTAATCACCACGTTTGGGATTTGAACTTAGGTTTAAACTCACTACCAAGCTAGTGCTTTTAACCATTTTGCAAAGCTGACTTCAGTGATGTGTATATGTCTATTTCTTTGACTGGTGTATTTATTTCAAAAATTAGAATAATCCTTGAGTATTTCAAAACTTGTTTTCTTAGTCATTTCTTAAATAAAAATCTTCAGAAATCAGAAATGGAGAATAGACAGTACTGAGCTTTTTACTTTGAGTATATTTTTCTAGAGGAGGTATAAAGACATCTCAGGCAGTTCTGTGATTCATGATATATAAATTACAGAGTATATATATACATGGTTATAAAAGTTAGCTCTAGAAAATGCTCATAGAAGAGAGATATCTTTTATACTGAACTTTTAAAAAATAAATACTGCCTGGGATTTAACATCTTCCTATCACTTAGGCAGTGTTAGATTTTGGCAAGGCATACCCCTTGGCATGACATGGCCCCAGGGTGACCTATCTTGCACTACTGTTGTGTATCAGTTTCTTCATTAACCTTATATATGGTTTGTGTTACTGTGGTGGCAGCTTAGTTTTCAGAGCGTAGACCACAGGTTTCTGGATTACTTATAACAATAGCTAACAAGAAAGGGGGAGATACAGGTTTTGATATCAGACAGGGTGAATTTAGAGCAGAAAAGATTTAAAGAGGCAAAGAAGGAGGTTTACAATAATAAAGAGTGCACACTGATTGTTCATGCTCCAAATAACATAGCATTAACAAACATAAAGTCAAAACTATAAAAAATAAGGAAAAATAAATTATTGGACAAAGCAGTAGCCAAAAATTAAGTAAAGATTTAGAACAACCTGATTAATGTGAGGTATATTTAGTTAAAATATATTTAACTTTATGCTCAATAAACAGAGCACACCTTATTTTCAAGTTCTCTTGGAACATTACAAAAACTGATTATATATTGGGCCATTTAGAAAAAAAAACTTCAGTAAATTTCCCAAAATAGAAATAGTTGAGGTGGAATAAAAGTAGAAATTAATAATTTTAGAAAAAAACTTATAAAAACAAATCACTATCACTGGGCAATTAAAAATCTTAAATTTTTGAGTTGAAGAATTTAAAAATTGTAGAAAATGATGATAAAATGTATTAGAACCTATGGGGACTCAGCTAAAACCTGAAAGATTGTCTTTTTTTTTTTTTTTTTTTTTAAAGACAGTCTCACTCTGTCGCCCAGGCTGGAGTGCAGTGGCGCAATCTTGGCTCACTGCAGCCTCTGCCTCCTGGGTTCAAGCAATTTTCCTGCCTTACTCCCAAGTAGCTGGGATTACAGGCACCAGCCACCATGCTGGGCTAATTTTTGTATTTTTAGGAAGGTCAGGATTTCACCAGGCTGATCTCGAACTCCTAACCTCAAGTAATACACCTGCCTGGGCCTCCCAAAGTGCTGGGATTACAGGAGTGAGCCACTGCCACCGGCCTTAAATATACATATTAATAAAGAATTAGAATAAGTGAATTACCCATGTAACTCAAGGAGAGAGAAAAAGAATATCAAAGTATATTTTTCAAAGAGAACAGAGGAGGATTTGAATAAAGACTGGTAGTCTGAATAGTGGCCTGTCAAATATGTCCACATCCGAATCCCTGGAACCTGTATGTTACTCTGCATGGTGTGTTTGTTGCTGCTGCAACAAATTACCACAGACTTGGCGGCTATAAGAGTAGAAACTTACTCTTCTGGTTTTGGAGACCAGAAGTCTGAAATAAGGTGTGGGCAGGGTTGTCCTCGCTCCAGAGGCTCTAGGTGAGAATTCTTTCCTTGCCTTTTCTTGTTTCTGGTAGCTGCTGACATGCCTGTCATTCCAATTTCTGCCTCTGTTTTCACATCGCTCTTTTCTCCTCTGTGTCCAGACCCCCTCTACCTCTCTCTAACAAGCATTTAGAGACTGCCTGCATAATCCAGGATTATCTTCTCATCTCAAAATTCATTTATTCAAGTCTGCAAAGACTCTTTTTTCAAATAAGGTAGCATTTATAACTTATAGGGATTAGGACATGGAGGTATTTTTGGGAGCCATATCGGTTTGCCACACATGGCAAAAGGGACTTTGCAGATGTGATTAAGCTAATGATTTTGAGATAGGGAGATTATCCTGGATTATCTGGGTGAGCCCAAGGTAATCACAGGGATTCTCAGAGAGACAGGAGAGTCAGGCTGAGTAGTAGATGTAATAACAGAAGCAAGAAGTTGGAGTGATGTGAGGGGAGGGGTCATGAGCCAAGGAATGTAAATGGCCTTTAGAAACTGAAAAAGGCAAGGAAATAGATTCTCCCCTCTCCAGAAGGAACCAGCCCTGCTGAAACCTTGATGTTAGCCCACTGAGACTGATTTTGGACTTCTGACCTTCAGAATTGTAAGAGAATACATTTCTGTTGTTTTAAGCCATTGAATTTGGATGAGTTGTTACAACAGCAATTGGAAACTAATACCATGATCAAAGCAGAAATTAATACATATAGAATGCCCTGAGTGCTAGGATGTGTTCTAGCACATACAGGAACTCATTTAGTTCTCACAATTACCTTATGAGGAAAGGAACTGTTATTGCTAAACTGAGGCACCAAAACCCTAATCCTAACCAAATCATAAGGAAACCTTAACCCTAGGTTTAAGAAAGGGTAAAATTAAAGAGAGATGAGGGCTGGGGGTTGTGGTCACCCTGTGGTTGTAAGAATAGCAGCATGTGAGTTACTGTGAAGTGACGGAAGGAGGCTGCTCAGAAAGAGGAGAGAAAGTTGTTAACACCTGAGTAGAGGATGTGGCTCATTGTCTTGTGAGGTATATCCATTTTGAGTGTTCCTAAGCGGCTGGGGTCAGCTGCATGCAGTTTTCTTAATTCACTTGGTTTAGTGATGGACAAACTGTCCTGCTTGTTTTGGTCAATAAAGTTTTATTGAAAAACAGCCATGCCCATTCATTTGCTATTGTCTGTGGCTGCTCTCCTTCTACAAAGATGGAGTTGAGCAGCTGTGACAGAGACCATGTGGTCCACAAAGCCTAAACTATTTATTATCTGGCCCTTTACAGAAAAAGTTTGCTGACCGTACCTAGTGCTCTTGTCAGATCAAGTCACGCGTAAGCAAATGCTGAATTCATGCTGTGTTCACATTGTTCCCTCATATATCAATTTGAAACAAATTTGCATCTTCAAAGCAAATGTTGTGGCAATATTGTCTCTACATGGAACTTAAGACTGTAGTCCACCTCTGGAGAGCAGAGTGAAGGCAACAAAGGAGAGACACCTTCCTGGAAGCCCTTTGAACCCCCTCAATCTCTCTGTGCTGAAAGTGAGACCACCCCTTAGATAGTTTCCATTATATGAATCAATAAATTTATTTTCATTCAAGCCAGTTCTGGTTATGTTTTCTGTCACTTAAAATAGCAATTAAAAAAACATTTTTATTTTAGAATAATTTTAGATTTATGGAAAAGTTGCAGATATAGAACAGAGACTTCTCGTTGACCTCATATCCAATTTCCCCTACTGTTAACATCTTACATTAGTGTGGTACGTTCATCATACGTAAAGAACCAATATGGATATATTATTGTTAACTGAAGTCTATACTTCATTTGAATTTCTTTAGTTTCTTCATACTTTTTTCTTCTATTCCAGGATTTCATCTGGGATGCCATTACCTTGAATCATCATTTCTCCATAGGCTTCTTTTTGTTGTGACATTTTCTCAGACTTTCCTTGATTTTGATGAACTTTACGATTTTGACTAGTACTGGTCAGTTATTGTGTAGAATGTCCCCCAGTCTTGGTTTGTCTGATTTTTTTTTTTCTCATGGTTAGACTGGAGTTACGGGTTTTCCGGAGGGGTCTGCAATTCTCTTTTAAAAATTACTACTTGAGGTATAAGAAAACAAAACAAACATTCTTACCTGCAGGATTTTTAATAATTTGTATTAAAAATTATTTAAAACACTGACTTTTCGCCCTACAAAACTATTTATTCTCCTTTCCTGTCTCTTCCTGACCTCATTTAATGCCTCAATTTATTATCCCTGTAGTGTCTTCGTATGATTTGTCATTTTGGCTGTCACAGAGCACTGTGTCTATTTGAAGTGTTTTAAAATGGCTTATGTAGCATTATGAAAATGTTGCACTATTAAAAATGTTATCTACATCAAAATTCAAGATAAGGGAAGCTGACATTTTCAGGAGTTTTGTCTATTTATATTACATTAAATGTTACTAACATCATTTAATATTATCATATAATATTAATAATATAGCATTCATTTACTGTAATTGAGATTGGCCACACTATTTTTAACATGTCCTGCAGTACCTTATAAGGGTACTGTGATGACATCTTGGACTCATGTATCAGTGACTTTTCTCCATTACTGTTACACACCTGCTGCCAGTTGCAGGGAATCTCATTATATTATTATCGGCTGTCAGTTGCCTTTGGCAAGTAGTTCTGACAAATGGAAGATTAAAATGTAACTACTATAGGTGGCAAGCTACGTTCTTTGTGTCAGTTAAAATACCTCTTGAGTATTTTTCTGGTTTAACTCAGGAAGCAGTGATTTTGTCCATTTTCGGTGAAAGGTGAGTTTCATTGAACATTGCAGCCTGTTAGTGACTTGGGGACATCTCTTGATTACGCTGTATCTTAGTTTATATCATTTAAATTTCAGATAGCAGAACTACGAAGTGAATACAAATGTATGAGGCTAGACAAATGGAAATGCATAGGTCTTATACTATATTTTATTTGAAATATAATATTATGAAAGATAAGTTTTTGTGGTTTGGAGAATAATAAAATATATATATTCTTGGGACAACAAGGCAAAGGCCAGATACACATATAATTTGAGACTCAAATTAATCATGTTTGGTAGCCCAAATAAGGTTTGTTTATTTATATGAAAATTGAGCTTTTTTTTTTTTGCATCTACATTAAAATTTTTTGTCTTGTAAGAATTCTGGATCACAATTTAAAAAAAAACTTATTTTGGATACATAATAGTTGTACATGTTTATGGGGTACATGTGGTAGTTTGATACACACATACAATGTTTAATGATCAAATTGGATCACAAATATTTAAGTACACAAGAAGTTATGCTATGAAGTTTTGCAGACCATTTCATTTATGTAGTGTAACTTGCTCTAATTGCCATCTAAAACATTACAATTGTACTAGACTATGTACTATTGGGGCAATAACATTCTGCCAACTGTGGTAGATTCATATAAGTATTTAGGAAATATTACTGGGAAAAACATAAATTATGTTGAGGTAAATTAAGCAGTATAGTTAGTATAGTGATATTGGTACAGCTTAAATGAGAATAATTTGCTCCAGCAGACTGAAGAATTCCAGAATAAAAAAGTCAAAAGATGATTGTGACTTGCCATCTTTCAGATTGACAGAGCTGAAATAAAACTTTCTGTATGTGCATATATCACAAACACCAATATTTTTGCTTGTTTCCCACAATGAGAGCCTTATTTTCATATTAGGCAACTAGTTGGAAAATACAATTGATAGTTACATTTTTATTTCCACTCATTCAAGCCTCTTATTAATCATATATGGCTAATGAACAGACCTTCCATATTTGAATTGATCATTCTGAGATACATGATTAAAAATGGGCATTTATACGATTTCAGTACTTTTATTTTCTTTTTTCATATTTTGAGACAGGGTCTTGCTCTGTCACCCAGGCTGGAGTGCAGTGGTGTGATCATAGCTCACTGCAGCTTTGACCTTCCAGGCTCAAGCAATCCTTCCACCTCAGTCCCCCAAGTAGCTGGGACTGCAGGCATGCACCAGGCATGCCTGCCTAATTTTATATTTTTTGTGGAGACCAAGTCTCACTATGTTGCCTAGGCTGGTCTTAAACTCCTGGACTCAAGTGATCTTCCCACCTCATCCTCCCAAAGTGCTGGGATTACAGGTGTGAGCCACCACACCTGGCCAATTTTAGTACTTTACATTTAGGAATGATATTTCTTTCACTTGAATTATTTGTCATTGCAGAAAGTAAAGGCATATTTTTGGGGCTTAATTTTTATGCATTTTTCTTTCTTATGTAAATGCCTGATCATTAAACACAATCAACTGTGGAAGTTTTCAAATGTAGATTCTGGAATCAGTCTCTGGAAATCCAGGAGGTCTGTGTGAGGGCAGGGGAACCTGTATTTTCTTTAAGTTACACAAGTGGGTGGGTGATGCCTGGTCAAGTTTAGGAGCCAGTCATAGCATGTTTATGCATTTCTCTTCTAACCTTCTAAGGAACTCCTGACTTTCGGCTTGCATAGAAGGCACTGAAAAGAGTAGGGAATGAATAACTGTTCTATTGTGTTAGATGCCCAGCATTTTTGATGGAAGCAATTTTATTCTACAGAAAAACTTGAAAGATCTGACTGGCTCTAAAGGAATATATAGTAAATATTGATATTGGTTCAAAAACATTTTTATACAATTGTTTTTGCTATAATTGAGATACATTTCTGAGAAATCTTGTGGTTGTAACCATCATATACTAGAAATTAAAGGTCTGGGAAAAATGGAGTTGCACAAATCACTCAAAATCTATACAGCATTATATCCAGATCACTAATAAAAGCAATAGCAGTCTAGTAAAACAGTTAGTTAAAAACAGTTAGTTAAAAAACATGTCAGAGTCCTAATAAGTAAAGAAATATTACAGTAAATATAGGATTTTATCTTTAAAGTTGGTGGTTGCTGATGGAAAGGGATGCATTGAAGGTTTGAGGCTGATAGACTGCCGAGATTAGGACAAAGTACACAAAAAATGAGGAAGTGCTATGCAAAAAGCCCTACCAGGACATAGTAAGTGACCAAATTGAAGTAGCAACAAAGTGGCATGAATGAGCGCCATGAACAGTGCAGCAGTCCCGTGCAGTTCACTGCATTGGCTTGTGTCAGTGAACTTCGTGTTAAGCTGGACATACACGGCCAAAAAGTGTGGGAAAAATAGTTATATATAATCTGAGTTATATTGACATCATACCCCATTTACTAAGCTTATATGAACTAATTCACTTTATGCAAAGGAGTTATAGCAGAAAAGATGATACTTGGTTAGTGATCATTTCGGGAAATAGTTTAGTGGTTAATTGCATAATCTCTGGAGTCAGACTCAAAGCTCCACCAGTACGTCCTTGTGCAGATCGCTTAATGTCTCATTGTCTGTTTCTCTTGTGTTTTTGGAAGTATTTGAGAGTGGTATTTTTGAAAGTATTGTGGGAAAGCAGAAAGGAGAATGCTTTGGACTGGGTAATAATTTGAAAATTTCTCAGAGGAGGAGACATTTAAAATGTTTGTTTGAAGATAAACTAAAAGGCAACTACCACTTGTAAATTGTGTGACCTTGGGCATGCTTCAGTTTTCTCAGGTGTAATACAGGTTGTTTATTTTATCACATCACCAGGTTCTTCTGGTTATCAGAATTAAAATGAAATACAGTGTGAAAATTTCCCATACAGTTGTAAGGTAGAAGAAACAAATATGAATTTCTAGAGTTTAGTTTCCTAGCTGACTTCAGAATAGACTGTTTTCAAGGTTTCTTCTCCCTTTGGAAATAGTCAAATGTATGAAATCCCGGTAAATGCTAATGGTAGTTTAAAGTGTTTGTCTTCTGGCATGAATGCTTCTCTGGCTTCTCATTCTTTTCAGCAGTCGTAGCCATTGACTTAATTCTTCTTTATTGTCATAGACATCTGCATCAGCTCTTAGGCAAATGTTCCTAATTTCAGAGATGGTAGCCTCACAAAATTGTGAATAACAGCATAAGAATTACCCCCACATGGATTCACAACCAGAGTTCATGCACTTGAGCATTCTGTCACCTTGGTGTTATTTCAAGAATATTTTGAGGAAGCATATTGGTACCCTTACTGATATCCCCCGACATTCTGGTTATGATTTATGTCGATTTCATCTGTCAATTTTTAGAGTTACATACAAAACTTTTCAGCTTTTAAGTGGTATCCTTCGTGTTCTAAGTTTATTATATTTGATAAAACATTCATACACTCAATTGATTTTATGATCTTCAGTTTTATGCTTTTAAGAGTTAGAGAAGAAAAATCTTTACTTTCTTTGCCATCATGTATTACATTTTTCAGAAGTTTTTACAATTTTTTTTTTTTTGCTAAATTTGTAAACAAGAAATAGAACCAGTGTTTCAGTTTTGAGAAAAATGATGGCTTTGCCCAGTGGGTGTTTTCCGTTTGCAGTCTTCCAAGCCATTTCTGACATAAGAATTCAGCTCCTGTCAAGGCATGTGCAGTAAAGGTACCCTTCCAGGTGCCTAGACAAATCCTTAGTGCTGTCTATTTGTATTTAGAATCCTACTTTTTTTTATATTTACTTTTTTTTATATATCTTACTTTTTTTTGTATTTAGAATCCTACTTTTTTTCTTCTTTGTCCGTCTTCCTCTCTTATTGCCCTTAGCTGACCAGAGACTCCGTGCCATCCAGCCCCTTTCCTCTCTTGCCTCTCTTTAACTTCTTTTGTGCTGCAGATTTCAACTAAATTAAGTTCTAATTAAAATAATTTTCACCTTAAGGTTTGAATGCTCAACCAGCTTGACACTCTCAAAGATAATTTGCTTTTAAAATTGTTTATCAAAATAAATCTCTAAATAGGTTATGAGTCATTGTTACTAATGAGATTGTGTGTATCCTCGAACTGTTTTGGGGCAGAGAAAAAATGTTGAGAATCTCTCTTCTAAAGCCATACTTTTGAAGAAACAGTCTTAAGAGTTTTTCCTTGGAAAACAATGCTGTTTAAATTACCATTCTTTCTTGTGGCATACTCATTTCTTGGAATGTGTTACAACTATTTTTGTTATTAAGCTCTTGAATGTTAGACTATATAGTTATTGAAGGATTATAGTGAATTCAATTCTGAATACTTTCTGTTCTTTGGAAAGTTTAGAACTCTAAAGTTTCTATTTTAGATGGAAAATTTCCACTCTTTTTTGTCACTTGTTTTCTTTGCAGTATGTCAAATTGCTTTGAAAATAGTAAACTGCGATATTAGTTTAAGGTGGTATTTTTATTATGCTGGTATGTATTTTGTAATTTATGTTCCACTGCATTCCAGCCTGGGCAACAAGAGCAAGACTCTGTCTCAAAAAAAAAAAAAAGAAAAGAAAATGACAGAATGGATGGTCATCCACTGTCCGGTTGTTTGAAGGTGGCCAAACAAGCAATGCATGATTAATTGTCTTTTCCATTTGTTTACTTAAGAACTCCTCCTTAATTTGTGGATATATTTGATCCTTTCAGAATCTGTTACTGTCTTAACTGTTGTTTGATCTGAAGGTTCTGGTACATTGGCCAAATAGTATGTTTTCTTGTTGGGTAGTCGGTGGGAGGAGATCTAGTTCTCCTTGACAAAACTACGTTACTTGGAACTAACATGCTGGACGGCCAGGCTCAGCAAGGTTTATTAATGTCTGTTTCTCTGCATTAATATCATCTCATGAATCTGTGTTTTCTCAGGTGTGCAGCCTGTTACAGTTAAATCTTTTCTTGATCTCTAGAGTTGGAGAATGAAGTTTAATAGACTAGAATGGGATGTTCCTGCATTTTATGAAACTGATGAATTCATTCTAAGATAAGTTGTTTCCTCTTTCCTGACCAAATAGGAGTGCTTGTAATGTTTCTGTCCTCTACTTTAAGGATATTTCGAAGTTCACATAGCTTTTATATTATTCTTTTAAAACGGTAGGAATGAATCAGAGTGGCAAACATACTAGGTGGAATCTTAGTAATAGTCATAGATTGTTCAGTTGTGTGCAGGTAATGCCCTTCTTCTTAGTGGATTGTGTGGGAGGACGTAGAAATGTTGTAGATGGTGGGAGAGGACAAAAGAGCCCATTTTGGTTACAAGAGAAACATTCAAAACCTCTAAATGTGCCATGCCTTCGATAGCTGCCCCATGTATACATTCTTAATATGTTGCAAGAACAGATTATTTCTGGCCCATTGGTTGTTTTTTTCTTTGTACTTTCTATTATTTTATCATTTTTGTTGTTCTTTTGATTAATATTTATTTTAGAAGGCTTGTAGAAATGGCAGAAAACATCAGGGTAAGCCATTCAGTAAAGCTAGAGTGAAGAGGCAACCTACAGAATGGGAGAAAATTTTTGCAACCTATCCATCTGACAAAGGGCTACTAACATCCAGAATCTACAAAGAAATTAAAGAAATTTACAAAAAAAAAAAAAACCCATAAAAAAGTGGCCAAACGATATGAACAGACACTTCTCAAAAGAAGACATTTATGCAGCCAACAAACATATTTAAAAAAGCTTATCATCACTGGTCATTAGAGAAATGCAAATCAAAACCACAGTGAGATACCATCTCACGCTAGTTAGAATGGCGATCATTAAAAAGTCAGGAAACAACAGATGCTGGAGAGGATGTGGAGAAATAGGAACGTTTTTACACTGTTGGTGGGAGTGTAATTTAGTGCAACCATTGTGGAAGACAGTGTGACGATTCCTCAAGGATCTAGAACCAGAAATACCATTTGACTCAACGATCCCATTATTGGGTATATACCCAAAGGATTATAAATCACACGCACACGTATGTTTATTGCAACACTGTTCACAATAGCAAAGACTTGGAACCATCCCAAATGCCCATCAGTGATAGACTGGATAAAGAAAATGTGGCACATATACACCATGGAATACTATGCAGCCATAAAAAAGGATGAGTTCATGTCCTTTGCAGGGACATGGATGATGCTGGAAACCATCATTCTCAGCAAACTAGCACAGGAACAGAAAACCAAACACTGCATGTTCTCACTCATAAGTGGGAGTTGTGCAGTGAGAACACATGGACACAGAGAGGGGAACATCACACACCGGGGCCTGTTGTGGGGGTGAGGGGCTATGGGAGGGACAGCATTAGGAGATATACCTAATGTAGATGACGGGTTGGTGGGTGCAGCAAACCACCATGGCACATGTATACCTATGTAACAAACCTACACATTCTGCACGTGTACCCCAGAACTCAAAGTATATTCATAAAAAAAAAAGAATGGCTTACAGGAAATACAAGAGCTAGAGGAACCCATAGAACAACACTACTGGGACATAATCAGCAAGATAAAGACTGTCAGAGAATATACCGAACCTGGTTTCTTCAACCATATATGTTAATAAAAAATGGAGGAAGGGGAAACTTTAAAGAGACTTAAGAGACTTATTTACCAAAATATCATGTGTGGACTTTCTGATTCAAATGAATGAGCTATTTAAAAAAAGAAAAAATCAATGGCTGGGTGTGACAGCCCTCGTCTGTAATCCTAGCAGATTAGGAGACCCAGGCAAGGAGGATCCCTTGAGACCAGGAGTTTGAGACCAGCCTGGTCAACATAGCAAGACTTTATGTCTACAAAATATTTAAAAACTAGCCAGGCATGGTGGCACATTCCTGTAGTCCTAGCTACTCGGTAGGCTGAGGCCGAAGGATCCCTTAAGCCCACGAGGTTGATGCTGCAGTGAGTTATGACTGTGTTGCTGCACTCCAGCCTGGGTGACAGAGTGAGACCATGTTTCAGTAAATAAATTAATTAAAAAGAAGGTTCAAGGCAGTTGGAAAAGTTTACCTTGAGTGGATATTTGTGGTAATTGAGTGATTAGTGGATTCCTAAGGTAAGATAATATTTTTATTTAAAAATACTATATTTTAGAGATACATGCTGAATTATTTACGAATGAAATGATATGATATCTAGGATTTGCTTACATATAATCCAGTCAGATGGGGGTGGGGAGTAGAGATGAGATTTGCTCTTGTTAATTGTTAAAGCTGAGTAATAGATGCCTATTGGTTCATTATTCTATTATATATACTTTTGTATATGGTTGAAATTTCCCATAATAAAAAAGTTAAAATATTTAAATTAAATGATATTTGAGTACATACTAAGTGTTTAGGAGTGTGGTAATTGCTTTGAAGGATAGCATCATAGTATCTAGCATATATATTGAAAAACTAAAGTAGTAAGTTAAATAAATGAGAATTTTGTTTCCTTTTCCAGAAGAGTTAAACATTTTAGTAGATCCAAACCTAGATTCACCAAGTACTTTTCTTTTATTGTTATATTATACCTTCCATTTTTTGAACATCTATATAGGACTTTATCCTGTTTCATGTAATTACTTCAACAATATGACTGGGTATGATTATTCTGTTCAGAAGAGGAAATTGATCTTCAGAGATTTTTGGTGACTTGTGCAAGTTCACATAGGTAATAAGTGGCACAGAAGGAATTTGAATTGTCTGAGCCCAAATTTCTTAAATTTAAAAATCCAGCATTATTTCTAAATGGAAACCATGGATACTCAAGGATAATACTGTTGTTTCCAATTGCTGTGTATCTTGTAACTTGAATAGTACCTGTAATAGTGAAAAAGTAACTTAATGAATTGTATATCAGTAAGCAAAGTTAGAACAGTGATGTAACTTGAAAATTCTCAGTTGACACTTAAAAACAGCCTTATTATTTTTCAAGTAATGTTTGAGACATCAGAAAATGTACTTTGTATTCATTGTTCATTTTGAAAATATAACATAAAAAGCCCCAGAGATGATAATATTGATGTCTGGTTCTAGCAAAATCAGAAGAAGTAGACAGATATTAAATTCCTAATTTATAGATCATTCAAATTTAAACATAAATCTGTATATCTTTTAAAGAGCTGCATATATTAAACTTCTTTTTACTTCCCTGTTATATTTTATTCTTCAAATGATTAACTTTATTTTTGCAGTGGATAAAACTTAGCAGAACAAATTTCAATAAGAAAGGATAATGGGAAAAATGCTTCTCTGTTTCCAGAAATAAATGAGCAGGCAGGAACTTAAATTCTCCTTCCTAGGAAAATAAAATTGAAGAATTACTGATACCAGAATAGTAGTACACTTACTTTAAATCAAAATAAGATACCCCAAATTAAAGTTTAAAAGTACAGCATTTAGCTTCTGTCACTTGAGGATAGGATGTTTGTGATTTGAGAAAAATGCCTGTAATTTTGTAAGTAGTTGAATGGTCTCTAGTACTTTAAGTAAACTAGTCATTGTTGATTCTCATTTTTACTCTTACAACACTCTCTGAGAAATAGCAGAGGAGCAGTCAGAATAAGATAAGTAGCAAGTTGCTAAAATTACTTCAGTCTCAAACCAACTTCAAAGCAGAGTGAACTATACAGGTAAGGATATCAGTAAGTAAACGGCAGATTGAAAACATTGGATTTATTTCTATTTCTTCAACTAGTTTCGTGGGAGAAACTCTACTGAATTTGTGCAATACCTTGAGCTTTTCAAGCATGAAAACTTAGTACAACTTTTTTTTCTTTTCTTTTTGCATAGCCTTACCCCTGTTGATTTCATCCTAGTCTCTTCCTGACCTCTCCCCAGACTTTTCACTGAGGGGGAGTCTACCTAGACCATTTGCTTTCTCCCCTGATTATTCATTCAATTTATATTTAGAGTTATTATTTGCAGTATCATTAACATTAGGAGGAAGTCCAGTTACAGCGGTGAGCAGGAATATGGTTATATATAGTTTTTATATGTATATACAATTTATATGTATGATAAGACCACAATTTTCTGAGGTCCTAAAATATGTAATATAGCTGATGCCTTCTGTATCTCATGGACTATAGAATATTCAATCAAAATTTTAACTCAGAAAATATTATTTCCTTTAATTCAATCTTATATATATTTTATTTTTATAAATTATGTAATTATATATTTTATATAGTATAAATATATATTATATATACATATGTATATATGTACTTTTATATGTATAATTTATATATGTATAAAATTATATATAATTATGTATGCAATTTTATATATATGCAATTTTTTTAGATGGGGGTCTCACTCTGTTGACCGGGCTGGTGTGTAGTGGCACAATCACAGCTTACCACAGCCTAGAACTCCTGGGCTCAAACAAGCCTCTCACCTCAGCCTCCCGAGTAGCTGAGATTACAGGCGTGCACCACCATGCCCAGCTAATTTTTCTTTTTTCTTTCTTTTTTTTTTTTTGTAGAGACAGGGCTTTGTTCAACCTGGTCTTAAACTCCTGGCCTTAAGGGATCCTCCTGCCTCAGCCTCTCAAAGTGCTGGGATTGCAGGGTAAACCACCACACCTGGCTCAACATTATGTTTAAGAATTCTCAACCTTCATTATTTTTACAAGATCTTTTACTAAATCAGTCCCTAATTTTCAACACTATACTTTTACCTTAATTAAGTGTAGCCTATTTTCTTCTTTCAGTCCTATAGATTCCTTTTCAGATAGAGATACTTTTTTAATATCCAGTGTTCATTTAAAAAGATGACTGATTCTGATATGTTTTATTCATGTGTTACTTTACTGGTGTTTTTTGTTTTTGTTTACTACTTGCTCATGTTGAATAAGTTGCTAGAAAAATTATCACTTGCCTCAGATTTTATTTAACCAATATATGTAGTAGTTTTGATTTACTTTATCTGTAGATTGAAGGCAAAAACGGGTCGTCACTTAGACTGATAAGATGGTTGCTTAGCCAGTGAGAGGGATTTACTAAGATCACTAGATTCGAATGTATCTGATAAAGCAAGTGTTTTTGTTATTTGTTGAGTCTGCCAGTGGAATTCTGAAGTTGATACAACTTGCTTGTTCCGTGTGCCCATAGCTAGGTAGGTGTATGAATTGTTCTCTCTAGCCTCTGACTACTTGAATTTCATCCTTGCGCAGGGGCCGTGCTAATCTCTGTATTGTTCCAATTTTAGTATATGTACTGCTGAAGCAAGCACTGCTTTGATTTCATTCAGTAGAATCTGCTATGCTGGTAGCGTGTTTTTCTTTTCTTTTCTTTTTTTTATTTTCCCCCCCTTGCACAAGAGCACTTTGAGCTCTTTAGTGTTAGAACAAAGTATTTCTGAGTTGGCTTTTGTGACCTTTTTGAGAAAGGAAGCAATGAGACAAAGTGATGTGGCGTATGAATTCAACAGTAAATATTGGGTTGGTGCAATCCTTGTACTTGTAGATATTGTGGTTATTGTATATTTTTATTAATGTGGTTTAAATACCATTGATTTTGGTTCTTCATAGGTTAGGATGGGAAACATTTAGAAGGGAAATTGACTTAATTCCTGATATATAAATTTATTTCATGATTCTGAGATCTTGATATGAAAAGAATCTGTTTAAGTTTTCTTATTTATATCACATACATGATTTTACTTCTTGTCTTTGCTTTTTTTCATATTCTCTCTATTTTTGATTTATCTTGGTCAGTATAAGAATATTGCCTTCTTTATGCACATTGCCTTCATTTATTTTTGAACTTATATTTCCTATTCCTGGGACCTAGATTTTTCAGTCGTTCAATCCTATGTATTTATTCAGTAAACATTTTCATTGACTTCTGTGGTATACAGGGTAGAAAAACAGCATCCATCTACTCAAGAGAAGAAACTGTAGAGTGGATCTTTTAACTCATGCTGTTAACTTCTTTAAAACTAAAAAGTTAAACAGTGAATACATTTTTATGTTAGAAAGTTAAAAATATGTAAATAAGTTTAAGGAAGTAAAAATCATCTGCATTATCTTTGTTAGTTTTCCAAACTTTCTTCTTTGCATGTGTGTATTAAAAATACTATTTTTATTACCAGTATATATATGTGTGTATATGTATATGTACGTGTATATGTATATGTGTGTATATATACACACACATATATATAAATAAATAGAGAGAGACACACACAGACAGACAGACAGACAGACAGACAGACAGAGACAGGCTCTTGCTCTGTTGCCCAGGCTGGAGTGCAGTGGCGTGATTGTAGCTCACTAGCCTCGAACTCCTGTGCTCAAGCGATCCTCCCACTTCAGCTTCCTGAGTTGCTGGGTCTACAGATGTTCATCACAATGCTTGGCTAATTTTTAAAGTTTTTTTATAGAGATGGAGTCTCGCTTTGTTGCTCTGGTTGGTTTTCAACTCCTGGCCTCAAGGGATCTTCCTGCCTTGGCCTCCCAAAGTACTGGAATTACAGGTGTGAGCCACTGCACCTGGCTGTGTTTTTGTTTTTTTGTTTTCATGTAACCACTACATGTAAATGTTGTATTTTAGTGGCTGTTTACTTTTACTGGAAAAGTCATCACTGGCCTTAGATTTTATTTAACAATTATATACAGTAGTTTTGATTTATCCGTAGATATAAATAGTAGACTCACACTCTGTAGGGTTTTCTGATTATTTTTTTGGTTACTGATATCAGGCTCTAGAACAGTGGTTAAAAATTGTCTGGAGGGGATCTAGTTAGGTATACCGTTATAGTATTTTTCTACAATATTTACATGAGATGATGATTATAGAATGTATAATAAGGAAAGGTTAGTGATCCAGTGAAACCATAGGCTGAGATTATGTATTTGTTGAAAGCAGTTTTCTACATCGATAAACATTACATACTTTTCAAACTTGAATACCAGAAAGTATACTTATAATCTTTGCTTATTACAGTGAAAGATACAGGACCCAAAAACAGAAGACCATGTCAGTTGAATTTTGAGAGTTCTTATTCATACGGTTATGAAATTTCCACTTAATATCACTTATTAACACGGAAATGACATGTTGAATTGTCTTATGATCTGATTTTATATGTTCTTTATAATCCTTGAATTAAAGTGATGAAGAATATGGGTTTCTGTTGTAATTGTTAATTTGCCATACTTCACATTCATGGAAAGAATTCAGATAATTAGAAAATAACTTACTGGCTTAATAGGGACTTTTTTCTTATCTTTTAGATTAGCACTCTCTTTTAAATAATAGTAAAAATTACAGAGTGATTATATTTTTTAAAAGCCAGAGATTTACAGATTAAGATTTTTTTTTCAATTTTTCTATAATCACAGTAATGAAAACATTTTATGGTTCAGGGATGATAATGATGACAATGGCTATAATTTATTGAGGACTTTGTACTGTATACTACTATAGTTTCATTATATGCATTGTTTCTATTTTATACATTAACATCATAAGGGTATTATTTTTTCTATTTTAGAGACTACGAAACTGAGACTCAATTTAAGTTGCTTGTTGTATTAGTCCATTTTCATGCTGCTGATAAAGACATACCCGAGACTGGGTAATTTATAAAGAAAAAGAGGTTTAATGGACTCACAGTTCTGTGTGGCTCGGGAGGCCTCACAATCTTGGTGGAAGATGAAAGGCATGTCTTACGTGGCAGCAGACAAGAGAAAGAATGAGAACCAAGTGAAAGTGGTTTCCCCTTGTAAAACCATCAGATCTTTTGAGACTTACTTATTACCATGAGAAAAGTATGGGGGAACCACCCCCATGATTCAGTTATCACCCATCGGGTCCCTCCCACAATGTGTGGGAACTATGGGAGTTACAATACAAGATGAGATTTGGGTGGGGACACAGCCAAACCATATCATTCTGCCCCTGGCCCCTCCCACATCTTGTATCCTTACGTTTCAAACCGGTCATGCCTTCCCAATGTCCCCCAATGTCTTAACTCATTTCATCATTAACTCAAAAGTCCACAGTCCAGAGTCTCATTTGAGATGAGGCAAGTCCCTTCTGCCTATGAACCTGTAAAATCAAAAGAAAGTTAGTTACCTCCTAGATACAATGGGGGTACAGGCATTGGGTAAATACAGCTGTTCCAAATGGGAAAAATTGGCCAAACCAAAGGGGCTACAGGGCCCATGTAAGTCCAAAATCCAGTGGGGCAGTCAAATCTTAAAGCTCCAAAATGATCTCCCTTGACACCGTGTCTCACACCTAGGTCACACTGATGCAAGAGGTCGGTTCCCATGGTCTTGGGCAGCTCTGCCCCTTTAGCTTTGCAGGGTACAACCTCCCTCCTGGCTGCTTTCACAGGCTGGCATTGAGTGTCTGCAGCTTTTCCAGGCTCACAGTGCAAGCAGTTGGTGGATCTGCCATTCTGGGGTCTGGAGGACGGTGGTCCTCTTCTCACAGCTCCACTAGGCAGTGCCCAGTGGGGGCTCTGTGTGGGGGCTTCAACCCCATGTTTCCCTTCTGCACTGCCCTGGCAGAGGTTTTCAGGAGGGCCCCGCCCCTGCAGCAGATTTCTGCCTGGACATCTAGGTATTTTCATACATCCTCTGAAATCTAGGTAGAGGTTCCCAAACCTCAGTTCTTAACTTTTGTGCACCTGCAGGCTCAACACCTTGTGGAAACTGGCAAGGATTGGGGCTTGCACCCTCTGAAGCCATGGCCCAAGCTGTATCTTGGCCCCTTTTAGCCATAGCTGGAGCAGCTGGGGCACAGGGCACCAAGTCCCTAGGCTGCACACAGCAGGGGGCCCTGGGCCTGGCCCATGAAACCATTTTTCTTCCTAGGCCTCTGGGCCTGTGATGGGAAGGACTGCCACAAAGATCTCTGACATGACCTGGAGACATTTTCCCCATTGTCTTGGTGATTAACATTAGGCTCCTTGTTACTTATACAAATTTCTGCAGCTGGCTTGACTTTCTCCTTGGAAAATGGGTTTTTCTTTTCTGTCGCATGGTCAGGCTGCAAATTTTCTGAACTTTTATTCTCTGTTTCCCTTATAAAACTGAATGCTTTTTAACAGCAACCCAGTCACATATTGAATGCTTTGCTACTTAGACATTTCTTCTGCCAGATACCCTAAATCATCTCCCTCAAGTTCAAAGTTCCACAAATCTCTAGGGCAGGGGCAGAATGCCACCAGTCTCTTTGCTAAAACATAGCAAGGGTCACCTTTACTCTAGTTCCCAACAAGTTCCTCATCTCCATCTCAGACCACTTCAGCCTGGATTTCATTGTCCATGTCATTATCAGCATTTTGGTCAAAGCCATTCAACAAGTCTCTAGGAAGTTCCAAACTTTCCCACATTTTTCTTTCTTCTTCTAAGTCCTCCAAACTGTTTCAGCCTCTGCTTGCTAACCAGTTCCAAAGTTGCTTCCACATTTTCAGGTATCTTTGCAGCGGTGCCCCACACTGCTGGTACCAGTTTACTGTATTAATCTGTTTTCACACTGCTGATAAAGACATACATGAAACTGGGTAATCTATAAAGGAAAGAGGTTTAATTGACTCACAGTTACACGTGCATGGGGAGGCCTCAAAATCACGGCAGAAGATGAAGGAAGACCAAAGGGACACCTTACATGGCAGCCAGCAAAGAGAGAATAAGAGCCAAGCGACAGGGGTGCCCCTTATAAAACCATCAGATCTCGTGAGACTTATTCACTAGCATGAGAACAGTTTAAGAGAAACCACCCCCATGATTCAGTTGTCTCCTACCAGGTCCTTCCCACCACACATGGGAATTATGGGAGTTACAATTCAAGATGAAATTTGGGTGGGGACACAGCCAAACCTTATCACTTGTCTAAGACCACACTATTTGTAAATGACATAGTTGATATTTGAGTCTGAGCTTGTTTGACTTCAAAATACAGTACCTCCATTTCTATTTTTTCTGGTTTTATAAGAACAGCTTTTTGAAAGTGATTTTTATTCATATATCCTTGCAATGGTGATGATGTATTTTAAGATAGCCATTTTAACTTTTTTATAGAAATATCATTTAGCTTTTATGAACAGTTGAAAGTTAGATCTCCCTTTGAATACATGTGTTTAGTGAAGCAAAATCTGCTCTAACATGAAATTGTCAGTTTTCTATTCAAGTAGACCTTTTCTGTTATGTTTAAAGTTACCTGTAGAGAATCATATTAAATTAACTGGATTCTTTATTTTTGATATTTTAATGAAATAAAGTTGCCATAGTATGCATAAGAATTGTTTCCCCTTTAGATACCATTGTGAATTAAAGCAAATGTCAATGTATATATAATGATCCAGAATACATCAGTGTTCCATAATAAAGAAGGAAAGAGTTGTTTTTTCAAAGTTAATTATTTCAGTGGAGGAAACACCTAAAAAATGATTGTTATAAAAAAATCTAAATTTTGAATGAATGTATAGATAGTATAAAAATGAATAATGATGAATGACATTTTTACATTATATATATTGTGCTCCATACATTTGGAGGAAAATCTTCAGTCATTGGAAATATTTTAGAAGGATTCTTGCTTAATTTTTCTTTCTGATACAATTATATGATACATACATATATATTACACAGAGCACACATTATTCACATTTAGAATACAAAATTTTCTGAGAAATTTTATATTTATATTTATATTCATATTCATGAAGTAGTCTGTGGACAAAGCTTGGTGCCCAATTAAGGAGACATTTATTGACCCCTTGGCTATGTGCCATGCACTGTATTGAACAGTTTTGAAAAAAAAAAATTATAATATTATGATGGGAGAATGGGAACAACGAAATCAGAGCATCAAGATCTTGGTTCTACTGCTTTGCTATTGTTTTGCTGTGTGATATCCTGTCCATACCCCTCCCCTGATAGTGAACCCAAATGTATACTGCATTCAGCCATGTAGATACGGGTATTGGATATAGAATTAGATGTAGGTCAGCATTTCAGCAGTATCATGGCCTATCCCCCAAAAAAGAGAAAATAAAAAACTGTGAGATCAGAGACGTCTAGGCTAATAAGTGGAATGTGGACCAAAATGCAAACCATATAGTCTTCCCACAGAAGTAACATTTCATATGGCGTGGTTAGGTTTGGATTTTTGAAAAGTATTTTTATTTTTTTTGAGATGGAGTCTTGCTCTGTCACCCAGGCTGAAGTGCAGTGGCGCAATCTTGGCTCATTGCAACCTCTCTCTCCCAGGCTGAAGCTATTCTCCTGCCTCACCCTACCAAGTAGCTGGGATTACATGCATGCACCACCAAGCCAGGTTAATTTTTATATTTTTAGTAGAGACGGGTTTTCACCGTGTTGGACAGGCTGGTCTCGAACTCCAGACCTCAGGTGATCTCCCTGCCTTGGCCTCTCAAGTGCTAGGATTACAGGCATCAGCTACTGATCCTGGCCTGAAAAGTATTTTTAATGCAAGTTTATGAACTGGATAATCCTGGAGAAATTATGATGCTAAGTCTCAGTTTCTTCACCTGTAATATGATGGCTCCTGCCTCATGAGGTGGTTGGGAGAATTATATAATTCATTATGTTTGGGCCTTAATCCAATGCTTGGCATATAGAGTCAGTGCTCAGCATATGCAGTCATCACTTGGTATCCATGGGGAAATCGTTTCCAGGACACCCTGTGGATACCAACATCTGTAGATACTCAAGTCACTTATGTAAAATGTTGTAGTATTTACATATTACCTATGCACATCTTCTCATACTTTAAATCATCTCTAGATCACTTATAATAACTATCAATGTAAATGTTATGTAAATAGTTGCCATACAGTATTGTTTAGGGAATAATGACAAGAAGAAGCCTGTACTTGTTCAATACAGATAGGACCATCCCTCTTTTTTCCCTGAGTATTTTTGATTCAACCAAGAGGTTGAATTCATGCATGCAGAACCCATGCATACGGAACCTGTGGGCCAACTCTGTTGCTGTGATTATTACTACTTACCACTGCTACTAGGAAAGTCAGCACTTTTAACAATGTTTCTCTTCGAAAAAATTCATTCTGACTTGCAGTGTTTAAATTGTTGCTGTAAGAATGCTTCTCTCTTTTGCTGCTGTGGGATTAGCTATTTCCCTTCCCCTCAGGTTCCCTACCTCTTGGAGGTAGAAGATGAGAACCAGCTAGTTCGAAATTACTGCTGGTGACTCCTGTGGTTTAAGTCAAAGACTTCAGCTCTATAAAAGCTTGTTGGGAAAGTGAAGGCTGATCAGGATTTAAACAAATCAGGAAGAAAAGGAGTTAAAACCACCTTGTGGTCTTCAGCAGTATCTAGTCTCTCTCACACACTGGTAGCCAGAGTGATAGACTCGGCTGTGTTCCATCCCTGCCCCTGCTGTTAACCATCACCTGTTGATTCCGCTGGATTTTCATTTACTACTGGAGAAGGGAACAGAAAACAGAAACACATGTAGGTTTTGAATTTAAAAACTTTTTTTCCTTTTTTTTTGAGACAGAGGTTCGCTCTTGTCATCCAGGCTGGAGCGCAATGGCGTGATCTCGGCTCACAGCAACCTCCAGCCGAGGCGGGTGGATCACTTGAGGTCAGGAGTTTGTGACCACCCTGGCCAACATGGTGAAACCTCTTCTCTACTAAAAATAAAAAATTAGGCGGGTGTGGTGGCGGGTGCCTGTAATCCCAGCTACTCGGGAAGCTGAGGCAGGAAAAACATTTTTAAAAAACTTGTGATGGCAGAGTCAAAACAGAACAAGCCTCGGAAGATGTGCACATTAAACTGTCCTTCAGTATTCTGTGTAAAAATACCACTTACAGTTCACGTTTTCACTTTTGAAAGGCTTGAAGTGAGGGAAATCAACCATCATAATGAAAGAACAAAAGAATGATTAAAAGAAAAGGTGAATAGGATTCATGAAAACACTTTGAGGCCGGGCACAGTAGCTCAAACCTGTAAGCCCAGCACTTTGGGAGGCAGAGGCAGGCAGATCACTTGAGATCAGGAGTTCGAGACCAGCCTGGCCAACATGGTGAAACCCCATCTCTACTAAAAATACAACAACAACAAAAATTAGCAGGTGTCGTGGCACACACTTATAATCCCAGCTGCTTGGGAGGCTGAGGCAGAAGGATTGCCTGAACTGGGAGGTGGAGGTTGTAGTGAGTCGAGATCGTGCCACTGTACTCCAGCCTAGGTGACAGAACAAGACCCTGTTTCAACAAACAAACAAAACAAAACAACCCCCCCCCCCAAAAAACAACACTTTGAAGGAGTTAGAATTGTTTAGAAAAAAAAAAACTAGATTCTTAATGAAATAATATTTAAAAATCCAATTCTTTACTGAAGGTCATGAAAGATTCTATTTAAAATTAGTTAATATTTTGGTAAGGATTATATGTGCATGACATAGTGAAAAACTATCTTTCTTTCTCCTTTTTTTTTTTTGAGACGGAGTTTCACTCTCGTTGCCCAGGCTGGAGTGCAATGGCGTGATCTCGGCTCACTGCAACAATCTCCACCTCCCGGGTTCAAGCGTGTCTTTCTTTTATTCCTCTTCTCCAGCTGTCTGTTTTCCTCCGTGGAGACAACTACTGGTACTAGTACTGATCCTCTTCTTCCATAGATAGTCTGCATTTGTTTTTCCTAACTCCTCATTGAAAACACAGATGGCAGCATAGCATACTGCACATACTGCCCTATACTTTTACCCCTTTCTTCTTTGCCTTAACAGTATTCCTTAAGCTTTGTTCCATATTGTGACCTGTAGGGCTGCCTTGTTTTCTCATATACTCACTGTGTAGCATTCCATTCTATGGGTATTCTGTAATTTGCCTAGTTTTCTATTCCTCAGGAATTTAGGTTGTTTTTGCTATCCTATTTTGCTACTATAATGTCTACCAGAATGAATGTTCCTGTTTGCCTCTTACTTCTACTTGTGAAAGTGAGATAATTTCCTAAAAGAGAAATTGCTGGGCCAAAAAGATGTGCATTTTGAATTTTGGTAGATTTTGCTAAATTGCCCTGAACACAGGTTGTACCAGTTTAAACTCCCACCGACAGGCATGTTTCTTTTCCCATGTCCTCTTTCAGTTTGTTAAAACCTTTTAAAAGCTTTGCCTGTGTGATAGATTTTTAAAGTCATCTTATTATGTATTGTTTTACATTTCTGTTATCAGTGAAGTTAAATACTTTTAACATCTTTTAAGTTTCTTTTATGTTTATCTCCGAGTATTATATTTTTGTTCTTTGCCTATTTATCTTTTGAGCTCTTGGGTCTTAGAAATTTTTAAGAACTTTTTATATATTAAATAAATTAACCCTTTGTGATATGTTTCAAATATTTTTTTCTCAACTTGTTTGCATTTTGACTTTGCTTATAATGTTGTTCTGTTGTTTTTGGTTTAAAAAATTTTTTTTGAAAAGTTTTTAAAATTTATATATAATATATATTATATATAATATATAATATATATTATATATAATATATAATATATATTATATATAATATATAATATATAATATATAATATATATTATATAATATATATTATATAATATATATAATATAATATATATTATATAATATATATAATATAATATATATTATATAATATATATAATATATATTATATAATATATATAATATAATATATATTATATAATATATAATATAATATATATTATATAATATATAATATATTATATATATTATATATATTATATATATTATATATTATATATAATATATAATATATATAATATATTATATGCTCTAGGGACCTGCATATATATATATATGTGTATATATATATATTTTTGAGACAGGGTCTTGCTGTGTTGCCCAGGCTGGAGTGCAGTGGCGTGATTATGGCTCACAACAGCCTTGAACTCCCAGGCTCAGGCGATCCTCCCACCTCAGCCTGTTGAGTAGCTGGGACTACAGGGTGCACCACCACACTTGGCTGTTTCCCGCCCCCCCCCCCCCATAAAGATGAGGTCTCGCTACGTTGCCCAGGCTGGTCTTGAACTCTTGAGCTCAAGTGATGCATCCACGTCAGCCTCTCAAAGTGTTGGGATTACAGGCGTGAGCCACTGTGCTTGGCTCTTTATTTTTCAAATATGAAAATTCAAGAAGACTTCAGTAGATGTCTTCTTAATTTTTGATTAAATCAGATACAATGGAAGGTCAGGGCTTTGCAGTTTGTTGCTGCTTGGTAAAAGACAAATAGCCACGAATATCCAGCAGGTCAGTAGTTTCTGTCAACATGGCTCTTTTGTAAGTAACAGTTGTGTTGTTGACAGTCATAGATGCTATACCTTTCACTCATTTCCCAGCAAGTCATTTTATTGCCACCATGACTGTTTGCAGTTTAAATGTGTAAAACTTTGCATGCTTTTATTTGATGTGATTGTCAGCATCTTTGAACTTGGGACACTTAAACTTTTTTCTTTCAAGGACTGTGGACAAGCCCAACTTTTATGTCTCACTCTGGATACTTGAGCAGAGATGCATATGGCAGTCCTTACTGAGAGGAAGGAAAGATGGGTGTAATATTGGAAGGCATGAACCTAGGCAGGTCCCTAGAGCATACTTATCTTCTCTACTTATTGTGAGCCTCCTTAACTGTGAGATCTATAACTGTGCTTCTCATGTGCTTGGCCAGTGGATGGTGTTATTCTTTCTAGTTTTCTGTTTACCTTTCTGGAGTCCGAGATCAAAAAAGGATACAAATAAAGCCTGCATTTTGAAAATACCTATTTTTAACTTATTAAGTGGAAACTTTAGGAAGAGTCATTATTACAGAATAATTAGTAAAAAATCACCTTCATTTAGATTCTGCTTTTGGTTATGTAGGTCACGCAGCCTAAGGCAGTGGGAGGGTCTAGGTGTCACCAGTATGGCAGTCAGACGCAGTGACTGTGCTGCCTGTGATTTCCTGTCTGTACCCTGACTGTAATTAAACCAGCACCAGTACCTGTCACTAGGGCACCAGCCACACATCTGAGTATACATGAGTAGAGCTGAACAACCTGAATGTTGGTGCTTTTTATTCCATGCCTGGAGGTTTAGTTTTTTTTTGTTTTTTAAGTACAAGATGGAGACTGAAAGTGAGAGTAGCACTTTAGGGGATGACAGTGTCTTCTGGTTGGAGTCTGAAGTTATAATCCAGGTGACTGACTGTGAAGAGGAAGAAAGGGAAGAGAAGTTCAGGTGATTATGGAATTCACAGTTCCTTTGTCCTGTCCACTCCCTATCCCCACCCGCACCCCTTTTTCTTCTCTGCATTTCAGTCTTTTTTCCAATAAGACTTTCTGTTTTCTGGGGGAAGGTTTGGAGCTAAAGGGAGCAGGTTTTGAGTTGTATATAGCACTCCTCATTCCACAACTTGCCCTGAACTTGTAAAATGCATTTTAAAGGACTTGTTAGAACACCAGGAGGAGAAGGTGTTAGACAGGTTTTGTAGTAGCCTTTCAGGAATTTCAAGTAGACACTCATAATGAACTACTACCCCTTCCTGTATCTGATTTGTATCAAATAGATTTGATCTGAATTTGTATCTAATAGATTTTTCTTCCTCTTTTTCTTGGAATGTGGTGTGTGTGTGTGTGTGTGTGTGTGTGAGTGTGCGTGCGTGCCTGCCTGCCTGCTTTGTTTGCCTTATGCATGGGTATGAAAAATTTCGATTAAGTACAGATTGGTTATTTTGTGGCTTTGATCTTTACCCTTGTCTCTGATCTTGTATCTCGTGCCCCCTTTCCCCTAAATCTCTCTTGGTTTTTGAATCTCTGGTAGTATTAGTAACTTCATAATTGAAGTTTTTAGAGGATGCCTCCTGATGAAGCAGCTCTCAGTTTAGTGTCTGTGGTGAAGAAAGATGTCTTAACCAGTTTGTGAAAACAGAACCAATGTTTCATTCATTCTGTTGTACTGTTGCAAATTTTAGGGGGCTTTATTCTGGCTTTTCTTTTTCATTCAGAGTTAGCGATGTAATACCTTTGAGTATCACAAAAATCTCTTGATGAAGTTTGAAGTTTGTTGCTGCATATTATCACTGCCACTCACATGTGCAATTAAACATCTTTTATAAGTTTACCTATGAGAACTTGTATAGGTGAATATACTGTTTTCATCAGATACTGTCTTTGTGTTTAATGCTGAAAAAAAGTTTCTCCTTTTCTCGAGTCAAAGGATTTCTTTAACCACAAATTTTATTTTTTAAAGTCTAGGTTAAATGATGGAAGGGATTGAATATTGGGAACTCTTGATAACCCTCACTAAATTTTTTACTCAGGGGTTCAAATAAATGAGAAGTATATTTAAAATTTTAAAAGAATAATTTTCAGAGTATAAAAATGAATTATTAGCATATGATTATTTTTTGTCTGAACTTTTGTCTCATTTTCCCATAATTTTATCTAGCCTTTCAAATTTGAGTAAGTCCCTTCCCTTCCAAGGTATGCTAATTGTTAGTCACATGTTCTGCTTTTTAATATGGTTTGTGTCTTGCTAACAATGAGTAGGACTGAAGTATTTGTTTTGCTTGTAATAAAACTTTTTGACCTGGTATTCAAATTATAGAAGTTATTTGGGTATTTGTCAAAGGAAGAAACAACTTGGAACTTATTTCATTGTTGTTTTTATGACAGATTTGGTACTGTAATCCTAGATTTACTTGTAAGGCAGTGGGCGTCTCTCTGGGATTTTCTTTTGACAGTTAAAAGCAAATTTGTGTAAGGATGAGCTCTTCTTTTCCTTGGGAGTATGTGACAGCATTTTCACTCTGAGAAACTGAGCTAGTGATGTGTTGTTTAAGGAAACTATGATACCATAGGGCATTTGTCTTCTGTTTATGTTTCCTATCTGAATAGCACCATGGCTCTCCTAAATCAATTATATCTTTGTGATTTGATCTGATTTTATTTACAAATGTAACAAAGAGGTCTGGGCAAGGCCCAATTTCATGTAGTGTCTCTCACGCATTCAGCAGTGAGGCATGAGGAAATGTGGCAGCAGAGTGGTTTCACAACCTCGTGGTGGTGTTCCTGCCGAGATGCCCTACAGGAAAATGGAGGCATGGGTGTGGAAGGGGAAGGGTCGGATAGGAGTTGCAGCTGTAACCTTGGGAGGACCAAATAGTAGACTCAGTGTGGTATGACAGTTGTTTTTGTAAAATCAATGTAATAATTTTAAAAATGTCTTACCGTGTTTTTATAAAAATCTCTGCAAATACATGTGACATCAAGCTGTCGTATTGGTTACATTTCCATTCACATACACACACACAGCTGAGATGAGGGCAAAAGATTGTGCACTTTTCTTTTTCCCTGAATAGCTTGTAAACTACATTTTAAATGCACTCTTAAAAGCCTGCTTTTGTGTAACTTAAGGCACCATGGCTAAGAGAGTAAAGTCATACCACACCTAGAATGTAGGCTTCTGGTGCTTCCAGGTGCCATCTGCTTTAGGAGGAAGTAGTCTCAGAGACAAGTTAATGTTCGTCCAGTAGCTTTTGAAATAGCATTTATTTTTGGACTCAGTTGGAGGAAAGGATCCTTTTTATTAACACTCTTGCACTATGGGAAGTTGCCGGTCTCCTTCATGATGGTAGTTTAAATTTGTCTGCCATTGACTCACAGATCTTTCATTTTCTGATTTCTTATTTGTAGTGTGAAGCTAGTAATCGGTATTATTACCTACCTTGTCACTGTGGTAAAATAGTTATTAGACTAGAATATTTAGTCCTTAGAATAAAATAGTTCCTAGAGATGATTAGAAAAATCCATCCCTGGATAAGAAGGAGGAATATAAGGCAGAAAAGGAAAAACATAAATGTTTTAATTCTATCAAGAAAGAAAAACTTTACTTAGAAATTGTTATATGTAATGTACTAGGCCATATATATGCTTTATACAGTGTATCAGTTAACTGCTTATCACTCCTATAAAGCAGGTATCATTTTTCCTATTTCCTCGGTGAGGAATTTATGGCTCAGAGAGTCACACAGCCCACATTTGTCATGGTGGAGCAAAATTTTGCAAGTGGTAGCACAAAAATTTGAACCCAGATGTAACTGACTTTGAAAGTGAAGACTTTAATGAAAGATTTTTGGGGCTATCTTCTGCTAAATGCTATTTTCTGCTAAGTGATAACTTACAAGAGGCTACAGCTGATATCTCAAGTTTTGAAATTCCTTTTTTTTGAGGAGGTTATGAGCATCAATGATATATAGATTATGTGACCATCATAAAAATGAAGTAATGAACACAATAATGTGACTTTTAAAAAATGTGACCTCTAGGACACCTAGGAATCATGAAAGGTTCTAGTTCTTTGGCATTTGAAGGTAGAAATGTTTATCATATGATTTTGTTTAGACTTCCCTAATACCACGTTATGGGCTGATAGACAGCCTGGCAAATATGACATATAATTTGAAGCAGCTACAGAGATGATATAGTGCTTAATTGAACCATATTTTTGATCAGGATCTGTAGATGCCCACATCGCTGATCTTCACGTATATCTCCATTATTAAGGCAATTCATTTTAAGTGACGAGAAAGTTCTGACTTTAGTTAAACTGGATGATTTGGTGAACATATTTTAATTGGGGGGGACAATGCCTTTATTCATTTATAGCATTATAGAACTAATGATACTTCATGCACTTGACTCGTTGGTTGGTTGCATTATTCATCCTCTACCTCAGGGGTTCCCAACCCCTGGACCGTGGACCAGTTATCTTATTTGGAAGGATGCCACAAGTTAGAAGCTATTGTGGCAGTCTAAGTAGGTAATAAGGGTCTTGACTGTGGTATTGTACATCTTCTAGGCTCAAAACAGCTTTGAACTCCCAGGCCCAGGCGATCAGATCAGATCTAGATGATTTCTTTTAATGGCTCATTTCCCCTGGAAGCCCATAAAACAATTTCAAGATTTTCTGTTTTTATTACTCTGCCTGTTCTTTTATCTTCTGCAGAAATTCTTGATTTCAGGCTTCCCAGCCAGTTTTAATGATCCTGGAAGTACAGAGAGGTAGTATTAACAATTAACTGAGGCTGGGCATGGTGGCTCACACCTGTAATCCCAGCACTTTGGGAGGCTGAGGCAGGCAGATCACCTGAGGTCAGGAGTTTGAGATCAGCCTGGCCAACATGGTGAAACCCTGTCTCTACTAAAAATACAAAAATTAGCTGGGTGTGGTGGCGGGTTCCTGTAATCCCAGCTATTTGGGAGGCTGAGGCAGGAGAATTGCTTGAACCTGGGAGGTAGAGATTGCAGTGAGCCGAGATTATGGCACTGCATTCCAGCCTGGGTGACAAAATGAGACTCCATCTCAAAAACAAACAAACCTCAACAAACAAAAAAACCACGCAAAAAAACCAAAACAAAAAAAACCAATTAACTGTATGTCCATAAATACCAGTATCACACCCAGGCCCATTTTATACTGTGTGGCTTTTCAAAGGCACCACACCTTTAATAACCTATTACTTATGATGTCAAAAAAGATGTATATTTTGCCCAAAAAGCTACAACTTATATTGTTTTGTAACCTTGAAGAAACATCTGGGATTTAGTTTAGCCCCTAAAATATTATTTTAAAAAATTATTTTTAATTTTAGGGGGTTCATAGTGGGTGTATATTTTTATGGGGTACATGAGATGTTTTGATATAGGCACACAATGTGTAATACTCATATCATGGAAGATGGGGTAACCATCCCCTCATGATGGGATATCCATCCCCTCAAGCATTTACCCTTTGTTTTATAAACAATCCAATTATACTCTTTTAATTATTTTTCAGTGTACAATTAAATTATTATTGACTATAGTCACCCTATTGTGCTATCAAATACTAGGCCTTATTCATTTATTCTAACTACTTTTTGGACCCATTAACTATCCCCACCAACCTCCCACTATGCCCCCACCACCCTTCCCAGCCTCTGGTAACCATCCTTCTACTCTCTGTGTCCATGAGTTTAATTGTTTTGATTTTTAGATCACACAAATAAGTGAGAACATGTGATGTTTGTCTTTCCGTGCCTGGCTTATTTCACTTAACATAATGACCTCTAGCTCCAACCATGTTGTTGCAAATGACTAAATCTCATTATTTTTTATGACTGAATAGTATTCCATTGGGTATAAGTACCAGATTTTCTTTATCCATTCATCCATTGATGGACACTTAGGTTGCTTTCAGATCTTGGCTATTGTGAACAGTGCTGCAACAAATACGGGAGTGCAGATACCTCTTCAGTAGACTGATTTCCTTTCATTTGGGTATATGTCCAACAGTGGGATGGCTAGATCATATGGTAGCTCTATTTTTAGTTTTTTTGAGGAACTTCCAAACTTTTGTTCATAGTAGTTGCCTAATTTACATTCCTGCCAACAATGTGTGAGGGTTCCCATTTCTCCACATTGTTGCCGGCATTTGTTATTGCCTTTCTTTTGGATATAAGCCATTTTAACTGGGGTGAGATGATCTCTCACTGTAGTTTTGATTTGCATTTCTCTGATGATCAGTGATGTTGAGCACTTTTTCCTACGCTTGTTTGCCATTTGTTGCCGTCTTTTGAGAAATGCCTGTTCAAATCTTTTGCCCATTTTTAAATCGGATTATTACATTTTTTCCTATAGAGTTGTTTGGGCTCCTTATATATTCTGGTTATTAATCCCTTTTTGCAAATATTTTCTCCCTTGCTGTGGGTTGTCTCTTCACTTTGTTGATTGTTTTCTTTGCTGTGTAGAAGCTTCTAAAATATTCTTTTAACAGTAAGTATAACATTCACCCAACATACTCTCATCAGTGAATTTAATAGTAATCAGCAAAGTCTGATATGAACATCCCTTAATCTCAGAACATTTTAGGCAGTAATGGAGTCTAGCCATTAGGCTGTCTTCATAATCTGTGAAATGAATCTGTCTTAACCATGAGGCATGCCAGTACAAGACTTTCTTGGTATTTTAGTAATTAAGCCCTTTGGGATGGAGTCCAAGGTGGGCCTTTCTTCTATCTATCTGTATGAGTATTTTGATGTTCAAGAAAGGCCCTAGAGTACAGAAACTATATAGACCTGTATAAAAGTTCCTGATTATTAGGTTGTTTAATTGAAGTTAAAAAGTTTAAACCCAAACCTAATTTTTCTAACTCTTGCATTTCACTTTGGCACTGAACTCTCTTAAATAGTCAATGGGACTTTCAAAAATAAATTGAAATCCCTGAAACATTTAAAGCTCTATTTATAAATTAGTTAATTTTCTTTTTTTTTAAATTAAATATGTCAAGTGACTAGCTTAGCAAGATGATATTCAGAGCAGGCAAAACCTTCCCAGATACTTAATTTTGGAAGTTGCGCTATACTTTTCTTTACATTAATGATTAGTTTCCATTTCCATGTTCTCATAATCATACATGTATTTTCTCTATTTGAAAATAAAATGATTTCTTTCACCCAGGTTTTCTCTCTCTCTCTCTTTCTGTGTATGTATGTTTGTGTTTTAAATCATGGTTCTCTCTTCTCCTCTACTTCTCTTCCTTATAAAATAAGATCTTTAGGAAACTTTAACTTCCTCCTTCTGTCAGTCTCATACTTCTAGATGAGACTTTTGAAACTTTTATTCACCCATTCTGCCTCCGTCAGTTTAATGTTTTTTGCTTTTCATTCAGATTTAATTATTTGTGTCATTTTTAAATTATTATTATACTTTAAGTTTTAGGGTACATGTGCACAACGTGCAGGTTTGTTACATATGTATACATGTGCCATGTTGGTGTGCTACACCCATTAACTCGTCATTTACATTAGGTATATCTCCTAATGCTATCCCTCTCCTCTCCCCTCACCCCACAACAGTCCCCGGTGTTTGATGTTCCCCTTCCTGTGTCCAAGTGTTCTCATTGTTCAATTCCCACCTATGAGTAAGAACATGTGGTGTTTGGTTTTTTGTCCTTGTGATAGTTTGCTGAGAATGATAGTTTCCAGCTTCATCCATGTCCCTACAAAGGACATGAACTCATCATTTTTTATGGCTGCATAGTATTCCGTGGTGTATATGTGCCACATTTTCTTAATCCAGTCTATCATTGTTGGACATTTGGGTTGGTTCCAAGTCTTTGCTATTGTGAATAGTGCCACAATAAACATACGTGTGCATGTGTCTTTATAGCAGCATGATTTATAATCCTTTGGGTATCTACCCAGTAATGGGATTGCTGGGTCAAATGGTATTTCTAGTTCTAGGTCCCTGAGGAATTGCCACACCTACTTCCACAGTGGTTGAACTAGTTTACAGTCCCACCAACAGTGTGTCATTGTTTAGTGTTTATGTTGCTTCTTCTCTGTATCACATTCTATCTTAATGTATCAGTTTTGGATCATTTGTATTTGCTTGATACGTTCTTAAGTATTTTTGTTCAGTTAAGTTCTCTGGGTGATATTCTCTGATTTCTTGTATAAGCTCAAATGCCAATCTGTTTTTTTCTTTTCCTTTGTAGGTAACATGTTCTTTTTGCCAGACTACTTGTTAAGAGTTTCTTTTTTATTGTTATGTATATTTTGTTACCCGTTCTTTAGTTTGGAGCTTAGTGAGTTCTTTAGTTTGGAACTTAGTGACTTTCAGTCTACAGAGTCAAACCTTTGTGTTAGGGAAGAAATTTTTTTGTTTCCTATTATTGCCTTTGCCTCTATTAAGTCCCCTTAATCTTTTATTTTATGATATATTTCTTTTTACATTTTACTTTGTGAATTGAAGTTTTTTTGTACTTGTTCTCTTAGCTAATTTCATCTTCTTTTTTAATTGTTCAAATTCAATTTGAGTAGATAAATTATTTTTAAGGGTTCTTCACGTATAGATACATACACACAAGGTATTTTTATAATAAATTTAGGTTATTTTCTTTCTTTTTGAGCTTTGGAGCTTTATTCATTCAGTGTACATGTTCTGTTTTATTCTGACTGTTCAGAACCTATCTTTTAACTGCTAAGCAAAGTATCTGCGCTTCTTTGCCCTTTCCCCTGCTGTGTTTTCTTCAGTAGCCCCCATGATGCATATGGCTCTGCCTTGCTTGTCTTAGGTGCACACACCCACATTAGGAGCCCTAGTCCTTCTGGTCAGTTGTTAAATTACTTTACAGGGTAATTTTCCAGTTTTTGTTAGTACCCTGGGGGCAAGCATCTCTCTTGTTGTGGAAAGGGGTGGGGTATAGCCTTTGAACTTCTGTTTTTCTCTTTAGGTCAGTATGATACCACTTGCTTTTAAGTTTTTCAGTCTTTTAGTCTTTCAGAAGTGTATCAAAGTCTGATCTCTGGCCTTCTGGTGCCATCCATACCATTCTGTTAAGGATTTATTTTTTCCTATTTAACTTAATGATTTTTGAGACACTTGGAGAAGGAGAGATTTGCTTCCTCACATATATGCAGTCTAGGATTGGAAGTCCACTGGGAAGTTTTTTTCATAGGTTTTGAGAGGAAACTTTTCTGCAGGGAACATTCACTGAGGCAGAATCGTGGTGCCTTTCATGCAATTTGGTGGGTCTTAGGAGTGTGAATGGCTGCTTCAGTGTCCTCTTCAGCTGGCAGGTGGGGTCTTCCAGAAAAAAATAGTTTACCACATCAGGAATGATGAAGATATGGTCAAGCATTCCACTTTTCCTATCTGCAAAACAGGGCTTAAAATAGTATACCAAACAATAACTAGTTAGAAGATACAATGGAAGAAAAAGTGCCACTTTCAGGAGCAACAAAGATGAGATACCAGAAATAAACTTAACAACAAACTCTAAAACCTACATGATAAAAATGTAAAACATCATTGAAGAACATAAAAGAAGTTTGGAACAATTGAAGAATATGTCTTCTTCATAACTGGAAATACACAGCACCATAAAGATGTTAGTTTAAGTTAATTTGTAAATTTAATGTGATGATAAGAATCCTTTTTAAAAAACTAAATAAATTGATCTTGGCTAAATAATTTAACCAAGAAACTTTGTAGGAAAAAGAAAAAGAACAAGGGTAGTGGATATAGAGGACTTTTGCAACTAGATGTTGTATTGTGAAGTCTTAGTCTCAGTAATTAAAACCCATTGGTTGTGGGACATGAAGAGAAGTATTATGGGGTAGAATGGAAATCCTAGAAAATATACCCACGTTCATAGGAATATTTAGATATGGTAAAGATGGCTTCTCAAAAGCCAATGGAGATGATATGTACTATTCAGTAAATAGTTTTGGAGAAACTGAATATTCACCTGTGGAAGTAAAGAAAATAGGAATCCTACCTCATACCAAGGATGAATTACAAATGATCAAAGATTTAAATGTACTAAATGAAAACATAAAAAATTTTTTAAGGCCGGGTGCAGTGACTCATGTCTGTAATCCCAGCATTTTGGTAGGCTAAAGTGGCAGGATCCCTTGAGGCCAGGAGTTTGAAACCAGCCTAGTCAACATAGCAAGACCCCGTCACTACAAAAGAAAAATAAAAAACTTAGCCTGGCATGGTGGTACCTGCCTGTAGTCCCAGGTACTCAGGAGACTGAAGTGGGAGGATCTCTTGAGTCCAGGAGTTTGAGGCTATAGTAAGCTACAACTACACCACCGCACTCCAGCCCTGGTGATAGAGCGAGACCCTGTCTCCAGAAAAAAAAAAAGGTAATAGAAAACATAGAGAATTAACACAATTTTTTTTGTATAATAGGAAGGCATTTTGAACTATGATTTAAAGCAGTAAAAGAAAAAGCCATGAAGGAAAGGGTTGAGAAATGAGGCTACATAAAACAAAAAACATCTACATTACATAAAATATCTACATTACAATATATAAAACATCTGCATTACAAAAAACAAAGTAAGCAAGGACATATGACGACCTGGGAAAAATACCTGAAACTCATATTACAGATGAAGGATTAATCTCCTTGATATACAAAGAACTAAAAATGGTTAAGAAAAAGTCCAACAACCCAATAGAAAAATGGGCTAATATATAAAAATAATTTTTTTACTGTTGAAAATTTGTTTTTCAGATATACTTGTACATATATAGAATGACATAGAAATGCACAAACTTATTGTAGCATTGTTTGTAATAGCAGTAGATTGGAAAGAATTTATTCAAGTACTCATCAGTAGGGGATTAGTTAAATAAATTAAGGAATAGCTACACAGGGGAACATTATATAGTTGTAAAAACAGCAAAGAAGTTCTATGTATTGATATGGAAAGTCTCCAGGAAAAGTTAGAGGAAAACAAGGTATACAACAATGTGTAAACCTACTAAGAAGCAGCATATTTACACATTGCTTTTATACTCTGTGTGGCTGTATTTTTTCATACATATGAATAATTTATGTGTGAATATATGCAGCTATAGTAATAAAGTTTAGAAGACTATATTGGAAATTGATTACCTTGGCAGGTAGAGAATTTAATGGGTTGGAATTGGGCAGATTGGAGACAGGGATGGGAATAATTTTTCTTTATATGCCTTTTTGATTTGTGTATGGTTCAATTGTAATACATATGAAGAATTATAGTATATAAGACATTTTGAGTGGGAAGTGACCAAAACTGAATTCCAACTGGCTTCAGCAAACCTCTGTTCCATAGTCACCACCAATATAACTGTCCCCATCAGTGTTAGAGGGTTAGTTTCTTTATTTTTTAGGAATTCTGGGAATATTAGATTTATGTAAGTGATTATTAGTCCATATAGGCTAACCAGAACAGAGTTCCTGTATTTTAAGAGGCTTTACAATTTAATTTATTAATATCCTTTGAAAAGTAGGAAAATTTATTGCACCCTATGATAAACAGATAATGGCTTTTATCAGTTCCAGGCACACAGAACGCTGGTAGTCTCAGATTTATATCATCAGCCATGGGTAAAATGAATAGAGAACACCAAACTGAGCACTTAGGACATATCTCAGCTGTTCTCTCCAGTGGAATTGAGGCATATTTGTACACAGACAGACAAAAATTGACCAACAAACCAAATTCTCTGTTGCTAATAGAGAGTAGATATCAAATGGTCTGACCATAAAATGGACTTCCAGCCATTGTTGCCACCAGTGGATAGTAACTGGCGACAACTGTTGCAGAGCCAGAACCAAATTTGGCGAAGAATAAGAAATAAACAAAAACCGATCGGAAGAATAGAAAGAGAAAGATATCCTGCTTGGAATTTATTCCAGGGATGAAGAAAAGATATTCCTGGGAGTGAACAGTCACTGAGGTGCAGTTCCTGGGTAATATGCTATATTTGTCTTGAGAAGGAAATCCGCTTGGACTTCTCTGTGGAACTTCAACATTGTCAAGTGTAATTTTTCATAAGTTATGAGCAAGAATCTCATACAAATAAAGTGAATATGTGACAGATATTTACATAATTTCTTAGTGAGGGAAACAGCAAGATGATAAGGCTGGTTCCCATAATCTTTCAATTTGGGGGAAGTAGTTTTCTCTCCTATTTTTCATTTTCATTGAATGCATTCAGGTTTAAGTCTGAAGATGTTTTACAGAAAACTCTGGTAAAAAATACAGCAGTAGGTTACTTAGGTTTTATGATTGGCAGCCCTTAACTACAGCTTTTTTGTTAGATATGAAACTACAATCAAACACTTTAAGGATAAAATTTGTCCATAATTTTAAAAGCATAGAACAAGAGAGTCAAATAAATGGATACTAAATTTCTTATTGAGTTGGTTCATCATTGCATGGCCCATAATGTATATATAAATATAATTTTTATACCTCTTAAACTGTGTAACATTTACCAATAAGCTTTTACACTTTGAGGTATAACACATGTAATAAAGTCTACAAATCATGAATGTACAGCTTGATAAATTTATACAAAATATATACCCCGATAATCACAACCCAATCAAGGTATAGATTATTTCTAGCACACACAAAACCTTTGACCCTTCTAGTCAGTACTTCTCCCAAAGGTAACTTATTCTGACTTTGTCACAATAGATTAATTTAGCCTGTTCTTGAACTTAATGCCAATAGAATTATATAGCATGTACTCTAATGTCTGACTTCTGTTGCACAACATTTATGAAATTCATCTACTTTTTGCAAATTCCTTTTTATTTATGAGTAGTAGTCTATTGTATGAAAAGTATTAAAACTAGTATTGTTGATGTATTTTTTCTCTTAATAAATAATTGTATATAGTGGTATATGTAAATACACTTGATTTTTTTTACATATTGACCATGTAAACCAGTGATCTTGCTAATGTATTAATTCTAAATTGCTTATAGAGTCTTTTAGATTGTTTATTTACATGTTATGTCTTCAAATAAAAATGTTTTCTTTTCCAATTTTTTTTAATTATTATACTTTAAGTTTTAGGGTACATGTGCACAATGTGCAGGTTAGTTACATACGTATACATGTGCCATGCTGGTGCGCTGCACCCACTAACTCGTCATCTAGCATTAGGTATATCTCCCAATGCTATCCCTCCCCCCTCCCCCCACCCCACAACAGTCCCCAGAGTGTGATGTTCCCCTTCCTATGTCCATGTGTTCTCATTGTTCAGTTCCCACCTATGAGTGAGAATGTGCGGTGTTTGGTTTTTTGTTCTTGAGATAGTTTACTGAGAATGATGATTTCCAGTTTCATCCATGTCCCTACAAAGGACATGAACTCATCATTTTTTTATGGCTGCATAGTATTCCATGGTGTATATGTGCCACATTTTCTTAATCCAGTCTATCATTGTTGGACATTTGGGTTGGTTCAAAGTCTTTGCTATCATGAATAATGCCGCAATAAACATACGTGTGCATGTGTCTTTATAGCAGCATGATTTATAGTCCTTTGGGTATATACCCAGTAATGGGATGGCTGGGTCAAATGGTATTTCTAGTTCTAGATCCCTGAGGAATCGCCACACTGACTTCCACAATGGTTGAACTAGTTTACAGTCCCACCAACAGTGTAAAAGTGTTCCTATTTCTCCGCATCCTCTCCAGCACCTGTTGTTTCCTGACTTTTTAATGATTGCCATTCTAACTGGTGTGAGATGGTATCTCACTGTGGTTTTGATTTGCATTTCTCTGATGGCCAGTGATGACGAGCATTTTTTCATGTGTTTTTTTGCTGCATAAATGTCTTCTTTTGCGAAGTGTCTGTTCATGTCCTTCGCCCACTTTTTGATGGGGTTGTTTGTTTTTTTCTTGTAAATTTGTTTGAGTTCATTGTAGATTCTGGATATTAGCCCTTTGTCAGACGAGTAGGTTGCAAAAATTTTCTCCCATTTTGTAGGTTGCCTGTTCACTGTGATGGTAGTTTCTTTTGCTGTGCAGAAGCTCTTTAGTTTAATTAGATCCCATTTGTCAATTTTGGCTCCTGTTGCCATTGCTTTTGGTGTTTTAGACATGAAGTTCTTGCCCATGCCTATGTCCTGAATGGTAATGCCTAGGTTTTCTTCTAGGGTTTTTATGGTTTTAGGTCTAACGTTTAAGTCTTTAATCCATCTTGAATTGATTTTTGTATAAGGTGTAAGGAAGGGATCCAGTTTCAGCTTTCTACATATGGCTAGCCAGTTTTCCCAGCACCATTTATTAAATAGGGAATCCTTTCCTCATTGCTTGTTCTTCTCAGGTTTGTCAAAGATCAGATAGTTGTAGATATGCGGCATTATTTCTGAGGGCTCTGTTCTGTTCCATTGATCTATATCTCTGTTTTGGTACCAGTACCATGCTGTTTTGGTTACTGTAGGCTTGTAGTATAGTTTGAAGTCAGGTAGTGTGATGTCTCCGGCTTTGTTCTTTTGGCTTAGGATTGACTTGGCGTTGCGGGCTCTTTTTTGGTTCCATATGAACTTTAAAGTAGTTTTTTCCAATTCTATGAGGAAAGTCATTGGTAGCTTGATGGGGATGGCATTGAATCTGTAAATTACCTTGGGCAGTATGGCCATTTTCACGATATTGATTCTTCCTATCCATGAGCATGGAATATTCTTCCATTTGTTTGTATCCTCTTTTATTTCCTTGAGCAGTGGTTTGTAGTTCTCCTTGAAGAGGTCCTTCACATCCCTTGTAAGTTGGATTCCTAGGTATTTTATTCTCTTTGAAGCAATTGTGAATGGGAGTTCACTCATGATTTGGCTCTCTGTTTGTCTGTTATTGGTGTATAAGAATGCTTGTGATTTTTGTACATTGATTTTGTATCCTGAGACTTTGCTGAAGTTGCTTATCAGCTTAAGGAGATTTTGGGCTGAGACAATGGGGTTTTCTAGATATACAATCATGTCGTCTGCAAACAGGGACAATTTGACTTCCTCTTTTCCTAATCGAATACCCTTTATTTCCTTCTCCTGCCTAATTGCCCTGGCCGGAACTTCCAACACTATGTTGAATAGGAGTGGTGAGAGAGGGCATCCCTGTCTTGTGCCAGTTTTCAAAGGGAATGCTTCCAGTTTTTGCCCATTCAGTATGATATTGGCTGTGGGTTTGTCATAGATAGCTCTTATTATTTTGAGATACGTCCCATCAATACCTAATTTATTGAGAGTTTTTAGCATGAAGGGCTGTTGAATTTTGTCAAAGGCCTTTTCTGCATCTATTGAGATAATCATGTGGTTTTTGTCTTTGGTTCTGCTTATATGCTGGATTACATTTATTGATTTGTGTATATTGAACCAGCCTTGCATCCCAGAGATGAAGCCCACTTGATCATGGTGGATAAGCTTTTTGATGTGCTGCTGGATTTGGTTTGTCAGTATTTTATTGAGGATTTTTGCATCAATGTTCATCAAGGATATTGGTCTAAAATTCTCTTTTTTGGTTGTGTCTCTGCCCGGCTTTAGTATCAGGATGATGCTGGCCTCGTAAAATGAGTTAGGGAGGATTCCCTCTTTTTTTATTGATTGGAATAGTTTCAGAAGGAATGGTACCAGTTTCTCCTTGTACCTCTGGTAGAATTCGGCTGTGAATCCATCTGGTCCTGGACTCTTTTTGGTTGGTAAGCTATTGATTATTGCCACAATTTCAGCTCCTGTTATTGGTCTATTCAGAGATTCAACTTCTTCCTGGTTTAGTCTTGGGAGAGTGTATGTGTCAAGGAATTTATCCATTTCTTCTAGATTTTCTAGTTTATTTGCGTAGAGGTGTTTGTAGTATTCTCTGATGGTAGTTTGTATTTCTGTGGGATCAGTGGTGATATCCCCTTTATCATTTTTTATTGCGTCTATTTGATTCTTCTCTCTTTTTTTCTTTATTAGTCTTGCTAGCGGTCTATCAATTTTGTTGATCCTTTCAAAAAACCAGCTCCTGGATTCATTAATTTTTTGAAGGGTTTTTTGTATCTCTATTTCCTTCAGTTCTGCTCTGATTTTAGTTATTTCTTGCCTTCTGCCAGCTTTTGAATGTGTTTGCTCTTGCTTTTCTAGTTCTTTTAATTGTGATGTTAGGGTGTCGATGTTGGATCTTTCCTGCTTTCTCTTGTGGGCATTTAGTGCTATAAATTGCCCTCTACACACTGCTTTGAATGCTTCCCAGAGACTCTGGTATGTTGTGTCTGTGTTCTCGTTGGTTTCAAAGAATATCTTTATTTCTGCCTTCATTTCGTTATGTGCCCAGTAGTCATTCGGGAGCAGGTTGTTCAGTTTCCATGTAGTTGAGCAGTTTTGAGTGAGATTCTTAATCCTGAGTTCTAGTTTGATTGCACTGTGGTCTGAGAGATAGTTTGTTATAATTTGTGTTCTTTTACATTTGCTGAGGAGAGCTTTACTTCCAAGTATGTGGTCAATTTTGGAATGGGTGTGGTGTGGTGCTGAAAAAAATGTATGTTCTGTTGATTTGGGGTGGAGAGTTCTGTAGATGTCTATTAGGTCTGCTTGGTGCAGAGCTGAGTTCAATTCCTGGGTATCCTTGTTGACTTTCTGTCTCGTTGATCTGTCTAATGTTGACAGTGGGGTGTTAAAGTCTCCCATTATTAATGTGTGGGAGTCTAAGTCTCTATGTAGGTCACTCAGGACTTGCTTTATGAATCTTGGTGCTCCTGTATTGGGTGCATATATATTTAGGATAGTTAGCTCTTCTTGTTGAATTGATCCCTTTAGCATTATGTAATGGCCTTCTTTGTCTCTTTTGATCTTTGTTGGTTTAAAGTCTGTTTTATCAGAGACTAGGATTGCAACCCCTGCCTTTTTTTGTTTTCCATTTGCTTGATAGATCTTCCTCCATCCTTTTATTTTGAGCCTGTGTGTGTCTCTGCACGTGAGATGGGTTTCCTCAATACAGCACACTGATGGGTCTTGACTCTTTATCCAATTTGCCAGTCTGTGTCTTTTAATTGGAGCATTTAGCCCGTTTACGTTTAACGTTAATATTGTTATGTGCGAATTTGATCCTGTCATGATGATGTTAGCTGGTTATTTTGCTCGTTAGTTGATGCAGTTTCTTCCTAGTCTCGATGGTCTTTACATTTTGTCATGATTTTGCAGCGGCTGGTACCGGTTGTTCCTTTCCATGTTTAGTGCTTCCTTCAGGAGCTCTTTTAGTGCCTGCCTTTGGTGACAGAATCTCTCAGCATTTGCTTGTCTGTAAAGTATTTTATTTGTCCTTCACTGATGAAGCTTAGTTTGGCTGGATATGAAATTCTGGGTTGAAAATTCTTTTCTTTAAGAATGTTGAATATTGGCCCCCACTCTCTTCTGGCTTGTAGAGTTTCTGCCGAAAGATCCGCTGTTAGTCTGATGGGCTTCCCTTTTAGGGTAACCCGACCTTTCTCTCTGGCTGCCCTTAACATTTTTTCCTTCATTTCAACTTTGGTGAATCTGACAATTATGTGTCTTGGAGTTGCTCTTCTCGAGGAGTATCTTTGTGGCGTTCTCTATATTTCCTGAATCTGAATGTCAGCCTGCCTTGCTAGATTGGGGAAGTTCTCCTGGATAATATCCTGCAGAGTGTTTTCCAACTTGGTTCCATTCTCCCTGTCACTTTCAGGTACACCAATCAGACGTAGATTTGGTGTTTTCACATAGTCCCATATTTCTTGGAGGCTTTGCTCATTTCTTTTTATTCTTTTTTCTCTAAACTTCCCTTCTTGCTTCATTTCATTCATTTCATCTTCCATTGCTGATACCCTTTCTTCCAGTTGATCGCATCGGCTCCCGAGGCTTCTGCGTTCTTCACATAGTTCTCGAGCCTTGGTTTTCAGCTCCATCAGCTCCTTTAAGCACTTCTCTGTATTGGTTATTCTAGTTATACATTCTTCTAAATTTTTTTCAAAGTTTTCAACTTCTTTGCCTTTGGTTTGAATGTCCTCCCATAGCTTGGAGTAATTTGATCGTCTGAAGCCTTCTTCTCTGAGCTCGTCAAAGTCATTCTCCGTCCTGCTTTGTTCCGTTGCTGGTGAGGAACTGCGTTCCTTTGGAGGAGGAGAGGCGCTCTGCTTTTTAGAGTTTCCAGTTTTTCTGCTCTGTTTTTTCCCCATGTTTGTGGTTTTATCTACTTTTGGTGTTTGATGATGGTGATGTACAGATGGGTTTTTGGTGTGGATGTCCTTTCTGTTTGTTAGTTTTCCTTCTAACAGACAGGTTCCTCAGCTGCAGGTCTGTGGGAGTACCCGGCCATTTGAGGTGTCAGTCTGCCCCTGCTTGGGGGTGCCTCCCAGTTAGGCTGCTCGGGGGTCAGGGGTCAGGGACCCACTTGAGGAGGCAGTCTGCCCGTTCTCAGATCTCCAGCTGCGTGCTGGGAGAACCACTGCTCTCTTCAAAGCTGTCAGACAGGGACATTTAAGTCTGCAGAGGTTACTGCTGTCTTTTTATTTGTCTGTGCCCTGCCCCCAGAGGTGGAGCCTACAGAGGCAGGCAGGCCTCCTTGAGCTGTGGTGGGCTCCACCCAGTTCGAGCTTTCTGGCTGCTTTGTTTACTTAAGCAAGCCTGCGCAATGGTGGGCGCCCCTACCCCAGCCTTGCTGCCGCCTAGCAGTTTGATCTCAGACTGCTGTGCTAGCAAGCAGCGAGACTCCATGGGCGTAGGACCCTCCGAGCCAGGTGCGGGATATAATCTCCTGGTGCGCCATTTTTTAAGCCCGTTGGAAAAGCGCAGTATTCGGGTGGGAGTGAACCGATTTTCCAGTTGCCGTCTGTCACCCCTTTCTTTGACTAGGAAAGGGAACTCCCTGACCCCCTGCGCTTCCCAAGTGAGGCAATGCCTCACCCTGCTTTGGCTCATGCACGGTGTGCGCACCCACTGGCCTGCGCCCACTGTCTGGCACTCCCTAGTGAGATGAACCTGGTACCTCAGATGGAAATGCAGAAATCACCCGTCTTCTGCATCGCTCATGCTGGGAGCTGTAGACCGGAGCTGTTCCTATTCGGCCATCTTGGCTCCTCTTTCTTTTCCAATTTTTACATTTTTTCTTGCTTTTTTCCCCAAGTGAATAAGACCTCAAGTACAGTGTTGAATAGAAGACAACATTCTTGATTTTTTCATGATCTCAGTGGGAAATCATTTAGTATTTCAGTGTTAAGTGTGATGCTTAGCTGTATTTGTGTTTTTTAATAATTTTCATTAAAATATTTTGAAGAGTTTATGAATAGGTATTAAATTTCACCTATTGAAATCATATGTGATGGATTACATTTATTGATTTGCATATGTTGAACCAGACTTGCATCCCAGGAATGAAGCCGACTTGATCGTGGTGGATAAGCTTTTTGATATGCTGCTGGATTCGATTTCCCAGTATTTTATTGAGGATTTTTGCATCGATGTTCATCAGAGGTATTGGCCTGAAGTTTTCTTTTTTGGTTGTGTTTCTTTCTGGTTTTGGTATCAGGATGATGCTGGCTTCATAAAACGAGTTAGGGAGGAGTCCCTCCTTTTTAATTGTTTGGAGTGGTTTCAGAAGGAATGGTACCAGCTCCTCTTTGTACCTCTGGTAAAATTTGGCTGTGAATCCGTCTGGTCCTGGGCTTTTCTTTCTTTTTTTTTTTGGTTGGTCTATTAATTACTGCCTCAATTTCAGAACTTGTTATTGGTCTATTCAGGGATTCAGCTTCTTCCTAATTTAGTCTTGGTAGGGTGTATGCATCCAGGAATTTATCCATTTCTTCTAGATTTTCTAGTTTATTTGTGTAGAGGTGTTTATAGTATTCTCTGATGGTAGTTTGTATTTCTGTGGGGTCAGTGGTGTCCCTAAACATTTTTTATTGTGTCTGTTTGATTCTTCTCTCTCTTCTTTATTAGTCTAGCTAGTGGTTTTTTGTTTGTTTGTTTGTTTGTGTTTTTCAAAAAAACAGCTCCTGGATTTGTTGATTTTTTTTTTTTTTTCTTTTTGGAGGGTTTTTCATGTCTCTGTCTCCTTCATTTCTTCTCTGATCTTAGTTATTTCTTGTGCTTTGCTAGCTTTTGGATTAGTTTGCTGTTGCCTCTAGCTCTTTTAATTGTGATGTTCGGGTGTCCATTTGAGATCTTTCTAGCTTTCTGATGTGGGCATTTAGTGCTATACATTTCCCTCTTAACACTGCTTTAGCTGTGTCCCAGAGATTCTAGTATGTTGTCTCTATTTGTTCTCATTTGTTTCAAAGAACTTCCTGATTTCTGCCTTAATTTATTTATTTCCCCAGGAGTCATTCAGGAGCAGGTTGTTCAAGTTCCATGAAATTGTGTGCTTTTGAGTGAGTTTCTTAATCTTGAGTTCTAATGTGATTGCACTGTGGTCTGAGAGATTGTTTGTTGTGAAGTTAGTTCTTTTGCATTTGTTGAGGAGTGTTTTACTTCCAATTATGTGTTCGTTTTTAGAATAAGTGCCATGTGGCACTGAGAAGAATGTATATTCTGTTGATTTGGGGTAGAGAGTTCTGTAGACTTCAGAACCAAAGAGAAAACCACATGATTATCTCAACAGATGGAGAAAAGGCCTTTGATAAAATTCAACATCCCTTCACGTTAAAAACTCTCAATAAGCTAGATATTGATGGAACATATTTCAAAACAATAAGAGCTATTTATAACAAACCCACAGCCAATATCATATTGAATGGAGAAAAGATGGAAACATTCTCTTTGAAAACCAGTACAAGACAAGGGTGCCCTCTCTCACCACTCCTATTCAACATAGTATTGGAAGTTCTGGCCAGGGAAGTCAGGCAAGAGAAAGAAATAAAGGTTATTCAGATAGGAAGAGAGGAAGTCAAGTTGTCTCTGTTTGCAGATGACATGATTTTATATTTAGAAAACCCAGTCATCTCAGCCCAAAAACTCCTTGAACTGATAAGCAGCTTCAGCAGTCTCAGGATACAAAATCAATGTGTAAAAATCCCAAGCATTCCTTTATGTCAACAATAGGCAAGCAGAGAGCCAAATCATGAATGAACTCACATTCATAATTGCTACAAAGAGAATAAAATACCTAGGAATACCGTTAACAGGGGATGTGAAGGGCCTCTTCAAGGAGAACTACAAACCACTGCTCAAGGAAATAAGAGATGACACAAACAAATAGAAAAACATTCCGTCTTCATGGTTGGGAAGAATCAATATTGTGAAAATGGCCATACTGCCTGAAGTAATTTATAGATTCAGTGCTATTCCCATCAAGCTACCATTGACATTCTTACAGAATTAGAAAAAACTATTTTGAATTTCATATGAAATCAAAGAAGACCCCATATAGCCAAGACAATCCTAAGCAAAAAGAACAAAGCTGGAGGCATCACGCTACCTGACTTCAAACTATACTACAATGCTACCGTAACCAAAACAGCAGGGTACTGGTACCAAAACAGACATATAGACCAATGGAGCAGAACAGAGACCTCGGAAATAACACCACACATCTACAACCCTCTGATCTTCGACAAACCTGACAAAAACAAACAATGGGAAAGAGATCTCCTATTCAGTAAATGGTGCTGGGAAAACTGGCTAGCCATATACAGAAAACTGAACCTGGACCCCTTCCTTTCACCTTATACAAAAATTAACTCAGGATGGATTAAAGACTTAAATGTAAAACCCCAAACCATAAAAACCCTAGAAGAAAACCTAGGCAATACCATTCAGGACATAGGCATGGGCAAAGTCTTCATAACAAAAACGCCAAAAGCAATTGCAATAAAAGCCAAAATTGACAAATGGGATCTAATTAAACAAAATACCATCTCCACAGCCAAAGAAACTTATCATCAGAGTGAACAGGCAACCTATAGAATGGGAGAAAATTTTTGCCATCTACCCTTCTGACAAAGGTCTAATATCCAGCATTTACAAGGAACTTCAAACATATTTACAGGAAAAAGATAAGTAACCCCATCAAAAAGTGGGCAAAGGATACGAACAGACACCTCTCAAAGGAAGACATTTCTGTGGCCAACAAACATATGAAAAGAAGCTCAACATAACTGATCATCAGAGAAATGCAAATCAAAACCACAGTGAGACACCATCTCACGCCAGTCAGGATGGCGATTATTAAAAAGTCAGGAAACAATAGATGCTGGCGAGGCTGTGGAGAAATACAAACACTTTTACACTGTTGGTGGGAATGTAAATTAGTTCAACCCTTGTGGAAGACACTATGGCAATTCCTCAACGATCTGGAAGCAGAAATACCATTTGACCTAGCAATTCCATTACCCAAAGGAATATAAATCATTCTACTATAAAGGCACTTGCACACATATGTTTATTGCAGCACTGTTTACAACAGCAGAGACATGGAACCAACCCAAATGGCCATCAATGACAGACTGGATAAAGAAAATGTGGTACATATGCACCATGGAATACTATGAAGCCATAAAAAGGAATGAGATCATGTCCTTTTCAGGGACATGGACAGAGCTGGAAGCCATCATCCTCAGCAAGCTAACACAGGAACAGAAAACCAAACACTGCATGTTGTCATCCATAATTGGGAGTTGAACACTGAGAACAGGTGGACACAGAGAGGGGAACAACACAGATCGGGGCCAGTTGTGGGGTGGAGGGTGAGGGGAGGGGACGGAAAGTAGAGGACGAGTCAATAGATGCCGCAAACCACCATGGCACATATATACCTATGTAACAAACCTGCGCGTTCTGCATATGCATCCCGTTTTTTTTTTTTTGAGGAAATTAAAAAGAAAGAAATTATATATATATATTTCCCTTTAATAGTGTAGTGTGATCAATTATAGGGCTTGATTTTAGAACATTTAATAATTTGCATTTTGAACTAAAACTCATTCGGTCACTATCCTTTTTGTATATTACTGGGTTTTTGTATATTACTGGGTTTGATTTTATATTTTGTTTAGGAGTTTTATAACTGTGTTCATTATATCAACCTATAATTTTCTCTTCTAGTAATGTCTAGCTTTTGCTCTAAACTCTGGCTTGGCCTTATTGGATGGATTGGGAAGTGTTCCTTTTATTTTTATACTTTGGAAGAATGTTTATACAATTTTTATTATCTTTGGCTTGTATGTTTAAAAGAGTTCAATGGATTCATTTGGGCTTGGAGTTTCCTTACAGATTAATTTTGTTTAATAGCTGTAGGACTGTACAAATCTTTTTGTTTATTGTTTCAGTTTTGGTGAATTGGGTTCCTCAGAGGATTTGTTCATTTCAACTAAATTCTCAACTGCATTGCAGTGAAAATGTTCATAATGGCCTCACAATCTTTTTTTTTTTTTTTTTTTTTTGAGACAGAGTCTCACTCTGTGGCCCAGGCTGGAGTGCAGTGGTGCGATCTCAGCTCACTGCAAAGCTCCGCCTCCCGGGTTCACGCCATTCTCCTGCCTCAGCCTCCTGAGTAGCTGGGACTATAGGTGCCCGCCACCACGCCCAGCTAATTTTTTGTAGTTTTAGTAGAGACGGGGTTTCACCGTATTAGGCAGGATGGTCTTGATCTCCTGACCTCGTGATCCATCCGCCTCAGCCTCCCAAAGTGCTGGGATTACAGCCTTGAGCCACCATGCCCAGCCCAGCCTTAGAATCTTTTTAATGTTCACAGGCTTTCTGTTTATGGCTCCCTTTTTATTATCTATATTGTAGATTCTCCATTTTTTTATTGGTCAGACTTATTCTAGGGATTGTTCATTTTATTAATCTTTTAAAGAATCAACCTTTGGCTTTGTTTTCTTTTTTATGCATTTACTTTCTATTTTATTGATTTGTTATTTAAACATTTTTAAATACTTTCCTTGAATTAATTTACTATTCTTTTTCTAGCTTCTTGTGATGGAAGCTTAGAAGTACTAATTTTTCAACTTGTCTAATTTCCAGTAACATGCATTTAGAGCTATGAATTTTGCTAAATACCTCTTTAGTTGTATCCCACACATTTTCATCTATTGTATTTTCATTATCATTCACATAAAAAGACTTTCTAATTTCCATTGTGATTTTTATGTTTGATTTATGAGTTATTGAGTATTGTGTTTCTTTATTTCCAAACATTTAGAGGAATTTCTAGTTATCTTTCAGTCATTGATTTTTAGTGCAGTTCTGCGGTGGTTACAAAACGTGTTTCATGATTTAAATTTTTTTAATTTGTTGAGACTTCGTCTTCTAGCATTTAGTCTATTTGTAAATGTTTCATATATGCTTGAAAAGAATGTGAAAGGAAAAATGAGTTTTGTAGTTGTTGGGTTTAGTGTTCTGTGTTAGTTCACATTGGAAAATTGAATTGTTCAAGTCATATACTTACAGTTTTGTCTGCTTATTTTATCAGCCATTGAGAGGGATTTGCTAAAATCTACAACTGTGATAGTGGATTTATCTGTTTTTTAGTTCTTTCAACTTTATGTATTTTGAGGCTGTTATTTTTTGCATACAAATTTTGTTTACAATTTATTGCATATAAATTATGTTAACCTGTTAATTTGATGCCTTTATGAAACGTCCCCCTTTATCTCTAGTAATACCTTGTGCTTAAGGTCTACTTTGCCTGATGTAATATAGCTACGCTAGCCTTCTTTGGCTAGTGTTTACATGGTTATCAATTTTTGTAATCCTTCCATTTTCTACCTTTTGGTGTTGTTATATTTAAAGTATGTCTCTTAGGATATAGTTATTGCTTTTTATTTTGAGACAAGTTGCTTTTCTGTCACCCAGGCTGGAGTACAGTGGTGTGAACATGGCTCACTGCAGCCTCGACATCCTGGGCTCAGGTGATCTTCTCACCTCAGCCTGTGGAGAAGCTGGGACCACAGGTGTATACCATTTCACCTGGCTAATTTTTGTATTTTTTTTTACAGTTGGGGTCCAACTGTCTTGCCCAGTCTGGTCTTGAACTTCTGGGCACAAGTAATATGCCCACCTTGGCCTCTTGAAGTACTAGGATTATAGGTGTGAGCCACTGCACCCAGCAGTTGTTGGTTTTTAAATCCCTGCTTATAGTCTTTGTATTTTAATAGGGATCTTTAAGTCCATTTACTTTTTTTAACTAAAAGAATTCACATGCCATGTGATTCACTTTTAAAGTGTACAATTCAGTGGTTTTTAATATATTCACGAAGTTATACGAAAACCACCATTATCTAATTCTAGAACATTTGAGAAAGAAATCCCTCACCTGAAATCCCTCACCTATTAGTAGAACTCTCCATGTTTCCATCTCCTCAGCCTCTGGAAACAACTAATATAATTTTTGTCTCTATGGGCTTGACTATTCTGAAAATTTCATATATAGAGAATTATATGATTTGTGGTCTTTTGCCTCTGACTTATTTTATTTAGCATAATGTTTTCAATGTTTATCCCTGTGGTAGCATGAATCAGCACTTCATTCTTTTTTAATGACTGAATAATATTTTATTATGTGTACCTAGTGCATTTTGTTTATTTATCCTTCAGTTGCTGGGCATTTTGATTGTCCCTACTTTTTGGCTATTATGAATAATATTGCTATGAATATTCATGTACAAGTTCTTGGTAGACGTGTTTTTATTTCTCTTGATTAAATACCAGGAGTAGAATTGCTTGGTCATTTGGTAATTCTCTGTTTAACATTTTGAGAAACTGCCAGTCTTTTCCACAGTGGCTGTCCCATTTTACATTCCTTCTAATAATGAATGGGGGGTCTGATTTCTCCATATCTTTCCCAGCTAGTCTGTTTGCTTTCCAAATTATTAATGTGCTTGAATTTAAGTTTACCATTTTAATATTTGTTTTTATTTGCCTTGTTTTATTTCCTCTCTTATTATTTCCTGCCTTCTCTTAGATTAATATGTATGTTTTATTTTTCAAAAATCTTTTCCTCTATCAGCTTTTTAGTTATACATTTATTTCTCGTTCTTCTAGTGTTCACTATAGAGACTGCAACATATATTTGACTTATATACAGTATTCCATAAAATAGAACTTTTCTCACTTCTCAACCAATAGAGAAATCCTAAACTGTTTGACTGAATGTACATTTCTTATCCTTTGTGTTTTTAATGTGTATATATTGTTAACTTCATAAGACGTTATTTTTATGTTTATACAGTATTTACTTATATTTCCCCACTTTTGTGCTTTATTCTTTTCATGTGTTTTTGTAGTTTTGGAATCAGTTTTCTTCAATTAGGAATTCTCTTTACTATTTCTTTTATTGCAGTCTCTTGGTGGTAGTTTTTTTCAGCTTTCGTTTGTAAATAATTTGTTTTACCTGCTTTCAAAATGGTTACTTTGGTGAGGCAGAAGATTCTAGGTTGGAAATATTTTTTCCTTTTAGCACACTGAAGGTTAATTTCATTATTTTCTCTTTTCCATTGAAATGTCTTCTCCCATTGTAATTATTGCTTCTTGGAAGTCAACTTTAAAAAATTCTCTGGCTGCTTTTAAGGATTTCTCTTTGTGTTTGGTTTTTAGCAGTTTGACTGTAATTTACCTATGGTTTTAATTTTTAAAAATTCTGCTTGAGGCTTATAGAATTTCTTTGAATCTTTAGTTTGATGATTTCATCAGTTTTGAAAACTTTTTAGCATTTGTTTTCAAATATTGCTTTTGTCACATTCTCTTGTTTTAAAAAATTATCTCCCTTATCTCTGTCATCAATTTAGACATATTTGAGATCTTTTTTTTTAAACCAAGTCTCTCATCCTTTATACTATTTTGTGTATTTTCTGTTCCTTTTTTTCTCTGTGTTCTTCAATGTGGATATTTTCTACTAAACTATCTTCTAGTTCACTAACCCTCTCTTTAGCTATGTTTATTGTTCTACTAAATGTATCTGGTTAGTTCTTAATTTCAGATACTGTATTTTTCAGTTTTAAAATGAACATTTGATTTTATGGCTTCCAATTCTCTGTTGAAATTCATCATTTCTCTCTTATTTTTTACTTTCATTCAATTGAACATATAAATCATAAATGTTTTTAGCAATTTGATAAAAATTTAACTAAATTCTTCTTATGTATTCCTCTTCTCCCCATACTATGTTCAGAAAAGTAACTGCTTGTCATCCATCTAATCTCAGAGAGGCTTGTGTTTCCATAGTGTTTAAACTAGTTGGTTGCCCTGAGACCTCAGTTTTCTGTTGTGTCCTAGAAAAGTTAAGATTTTCAAATTATCTATTTTTTTTTTTATTATTACTAGGCTAGGGGTGATGCTCTTTACAGCTTTCTGCATCATAGGCAGAAAATCACAAATGCCATTTTAAAGTCTCTTTCTGATAATGCTATGATCTGAATGAAATGTGAGTCTTTCTGGTTTGACTATTTTTTTTCTCAATTTTCACTAGTTCTTGTTTTTTTAAGCATGCCTCATAATATTTACTGGATACTAGATAATGTGAACGAAAGATTTGCAGAGAGTCTGGAGAACGTTTTTTCCTCCAAAGACAGTTAATTTTTCTTCTCGTACTTCTGATTCTGTCAAGGCTTGGTTTGGGGATTTGTTAGAATTTTTCTATTGCTGTTTTGTCCATACTCTTAAGGCATGGCTTTTTTAGAGTCACACATAAGAGCCCAGGGGTTTTTCAGTGCTCCTCCATCTCGGCAGTGCTTGCTTGCCAGCCCATCTCCTCAACATTGATGGGCTGCCAAAATGTCTACTTGCCTCTTTACTTGGTTTGTTTTGGGTTTCTTGGCATCCTGTCCTACATATTTGTAAGCTTAGGACTCAGTTAATAATTTGAGGTGAATTTTGCTGTAGATTTCTGGGCTCTTTCTCTTTAGGTCTTTTTTGGGGGCATTTTACATCCTGAATTCCTCCCTACTTTGGTAATCCCAGCCTCCAACCTCTGCCTTCTCATCCCACTAAGATTACAGTTATTATCTTGGGCTCTATTTCCCATGATTGATTTGAAAAGTTATCTTATACAGAAAGAAGGATTAAATGTGGAAATTGCTTGATTGGGCTTTCCTTATCTCAAAGCTTGTAGCCCTGGATGTCCCATCTGTATTGATTGCTTTCTGTTGCCTTCAGACAAGCTGTTTTATATGTTTTGCCCAACATTCATAGTTGTTCTCATTGAAAATGTTTATTTGTTGCACTCTGCTCCATTGATTGGAACCGGAAATACCATATCTTTTCTTTATTCTGAAATGATACTAATGCTTAGCACAGTTCTGTAAATATTGATTCAGAGTAACTAATTGCTGTTGCAAATCTTTTCAAGGTTCAAATTGTGTTGAACTGATAAAAATCAGTTTTTATATAATAACCATGGACCATAAAGGTTAACTAGCTGTAAACCTTATTTTATCTTTTGGAATAAAAGCAGGTGTTTGGTACATTAGGAGAGACCTCTGAAAGCCAGAGTAGAAATAAAGGATCACTGCTATTCACTTAAGCTCTTTTAGCTAAACTTCAAATCTGACATGTAGTTTTTCTGCTCTTTCAATTGTGATCATTGGAAGGCTTTCATAGAATTGGAAATTCTTATCAGAATCTTTCGTGTTTTGATCTCTAGGAAGATGAAGTCCTCAGTACATTCTGAAGAAGATGATTTTGTTCCAGAGCTACATAGAAATGTACACCCTCGAGAGCGGCCTGATTGGGAAGAAACTCTTAGCGCAATGGTAAATCAGTTTTATACAATTGTTCATATATACATATATATGTATATATAGCACTTATATAAGGAAAAGGAACTGAGGACACATTACACAAAAAATTTTGTTGCTTTGTTCATTTATTCAGGAAATATTTATTGAGTGAATACTGTATACTTGGCACTGTCGTAGAGTCTGTGGGCAGAGTAATAGGGTTACAGAGTGGTAAAAATACAGTGTGAAAGGATAGGTGCTAATTATATAGGGTAGTCACAGATGGCCTCTGTGGGAAGATGAGGTTTGATCAAAGACCTGAAGGAGGTGAGGGAGTGAGTAGTGTGTTTATCTGGAAACACATCATTTTAGGCAATGGAAGAACAAGTTACAGGCTGTGGCATAGGATTAGAGAACAAGTCGGAAGAAACACAAATAGGATAGTGTGGCTGAAACTGGATGAGAAAGAAATGAGGTCAGAGAAGTGGTTTGGGTGGGTGGAAAGCAGATCGTGCAGTTTCTTGTACTTTATTGATGAAGACTTTTGCTTTTTATGCTTAGTGAGATGGGAAACCATTGGAGGATTTTTGGCTGAGCAGTGACACAATCTGACTTAAAATGTTAAAGAAGTCTCAGGTTACTGTGAGTAGGAGGAGGCAAAAGAAGTAAAGAGAATCTGTGTGTTATAATTAGTAGGTAAATAGTGATGGTGGCTTGAACCAGGATGATAGCACATATGGTGAGAATTGGTTAGATGTTATAGTTTTACTGATAAAGACAGCTGTTGTCAATGAATGGGTAATAAGAGTATGAGATGAAGATATATTAAGAATGGCTTCAAGTTTTTTGGCTTCTTCAACCTGAAGAATGGAATTTATAGTACTGAGATGCTGGAAAAGCAGTTTTTGTTGGGGGATAGGTGGAAAAATCAGCAGTGTAGTTTTTCACATAATACATTTGAGATACTCATTTAGTTTATTAAAACTTTTTGTAACAGGTCTATTAATAAGAATGAAGAAATTCTTCTTTTGTGGGAGAGGACATTTTACTTAACTGTGGTTAAGAGTCAGTGTTCTCTGTCAAAATAAAATGGAAACATTCATCTATCAGTGCTGATCTGTAATGATATTTTACTTACTTCATTTTTGAAAATGTCTTTCACTCAGGCACAGCAAATACTGACATAAATTCACAAACATTTTAATTGAACATATTTGTCACTAGGAAGGCATTTATAGAATTCTGTTAGGTTCTCTTCTTGATATTTGCCTTTTAGCATGTTATTATATTGTCAGTTAATCAATTCCAATTAAAGATTAGGTGGAAGTTCTCAGTTGCACAGTTAAATGGAATTTGCAGTATGGAAATTTACTTTGCATTTACATGTGATCTGAAAAACCCTACTGGACCTGTAGTTTGAGCTCAGAAAAAAATATTCACTACACATTTGTATGGGAATGGAAATCTCCCTTCTTGTTTTAATATTTGATAATTTGGGATGCATGGACAGTAGCTTGTGATTACTTGTGATTCTCAGAATACTAGTTGTCATTAAGATGACTTTATTGTCAGTGTTTCTTATATATAAGCTATGTTTTCTCTTGTAATTGTACATTAAGTTCACCAAGAAATATCATCAAGTCTGCAGTAAAAACTGATTAGCAAAGTCATTTAGCGTTCCGTAATAAATGTCAAAAATATGTATATCTAAAGCCTTTTTGTATTCCACACATATTTTTACCAAAATTGGTTATAATGTATCTTAGTAGATTCCACTTCAGGTTTTACTGAATTAATGTTTGCTCAAGTTATGTGAGAATATTCTTGCCTGTAGTTGTCCCGTGCTGACTGTTCATAGGAGCTAATTCTTCAGTCATTTCACACTCAACATTGACTCCTCAACAACAATAGCAATATTGGTTCCATTTTTTGACTTACCAAGAGTCAAGGAAAACCACTGAAATCATTTGCCTTGTTTTTAAAGTGACTATTGATTTGCTTCCAATGTCCTCAACATTTAAAAAATATTATTATGTGTAATTTATTTTAGATTTTTTTATTATTATACTTTTAAGTTCTGGAGTACATGTGCAGAACATGCAGGTTTATTACATAGGTATACATGTGCCATGGTGGTTTGCTGCACCCATCCACCTGTCATCTTCATTAGGTATTTCTCCTAATGCTATCCTTCCCCTAGCCCCCACCCCCTGACAGGCCCCGGTGTGTGATGTTCCCCTCACTGTGTCCATGTGTTCTCATTGTTCAACTCACACTTGTGAGTGAGAACATGCAGTGTTTGGTTTTCTGTTCCTGTGTTAGTTTGCTGAGAATGATGGTTTCTAGCATCATCCATGTCCCTGCAAAGGACAAGAACTCATCTTTTTTTATGGCTGCATAGTATTCCATGGTGTATATGTGCCACATTTTCTTTATCCAGTCTATCATTGATGGGCATTTGGGTTGGTTCCAAGTCTTTGCTATTGTGAACAGTGTTGAAGTAAGCATACGTGTGCATTTGTCTTTATAGTAGAATGATTTATAATACTTTGGGTATGTACCTAGTAATGGGATTGCTGGGTCAAATGGTATTTCTGGTTCTAGATCCTTGAGGAATCGCCGCACTGTCTTCCACAATGGCTGAACTAATTTACACTCCCACCAACAGTGTAAAAGTGTTCCCGTTTCTCCACATCCTCTCCAGCATCTGTTGTTTCCTGACTTTAATGATCACCATTCTAACTAGTGTGAGGTGGTATCTCGTTGTGGTTTTGATTTGCATGTCTCTGATGACTAGTATTGATGAGCTTTTTTCATGTTTGTTGGCCACATAAATGTCTTCTTTTGAGAAGTGTCTGTTCATATACTTTGCTAACTTTTTGATGGTTTTTTTTTTCTTGTAAATTTGTTTAAGTTCCTTGTAGATTCTGGATATTAGCCCTTTGTCAGATGGATAGATTGCAAAAATTTTCTCCCATTCTGTAGGTTGCCTGTTCACTCTGATGATAGTTTCTTTTGCTGTGGAGAAGGTCTTTAGTTTAATTAGATTCCATTTGTCAATTTTGGCTTTTTTTTTGCTATTGCTTTTGGTGTTTTAGTCATGAAGTCTTTGCCCATGCCTATGTCCTGAATGGTATTGCCTAGGTTTTCTTCTAGGGTTTTTATGGTTTTAGGTCTTATGTTTAAGTCTTTAATTCATTTTGAGTTAATATTTGTATAAGGTGTAAGAAGGGGTCCAGTTTCAATTTTCTGCATATGGGTAGCCAGTTTTCGTAACACTATTTATTAAATAAGGAATCCTTTCCCCATAGCTTGTTTTTGTCAGGTTTGTCAAAGATCCAGAGGGTCGTAGATGTGTGGCGTTATTTCTAAGGCTTCTGTTCTGTACCATTGGTCTATATATCTGTTTTGGCACCAGTACCATGCTGTTTTGGTTACTGTAGCCTTGTAGTATAGTTTGAAGTCAGGTAGCGTGATGCCTCCAGCTTTGTTCTTTTTGCTTAGGATTATCTTGGCTATGCAGGCTCTTTTTTGGTTCCATATAAAATTTAAAGTAGTTTTTTCTAATTCTGTGAAGAAAGTCAATGGTGGCTTGATGAGGATAGCATTGAATCTATAAATTACCTTGGGCAGTATGGCCATTTTCACAATATTGATTCTTCCTATCCATGAGCATGGAATATCTTTCTATTTGTTTGTGTCCTCTCTTATTTCATTGAGCAGTGGTTTGTAGTTCTCCTTGAAGAGGTCCTTCATATCCCTTGTAAGTATTTTATTCTCATTGTAGGTATTTTATTCTCATAGATATCATCATCCTAGGTATTTTATCATCCTAGGTATTTTATTCTCTTTTAGCCATTGTGAGTGGGAGTTCACTCATGATTTGGCTCTCTGTTTGTCTATTATTGGTGTATAGGAATGCTTGTGATTTTTGCACATTAATTTTGTATCCTGAGACTTTGCTGAAGTTGCTGATCAGCTCGAGGAGATTTTGGGTTGAGACGATGGGGGTTTTTTAAATATACAATCACGTCATCTGCAAACAGAGACAATTTGACTTCCTCTCTTCCGATTTGAATACCCTTTATTTCTTTCCCTTGCCTGATTTCCCTGGCCAGAACGTCTAGTACTATGTTGAATAGGAGTGGTGAGAGAGGGCATCCTTGTCTTGTGCAGGTTTTCAATGGGAATGCTTCCAGCTTTTGCCCTTTCAGTATGATATTGGCTGTGGGTTTGTCATAAATAGCTCTTATTATTTTGAGATACATTCCATGAATACCTAGTTTATTGAGAGTTTTTAGCATGAAGCAGTGTTGAATTTTATCAAAGGGTTTTTCTGCATCTATTGAGATAATTGTGGTTTTTGTCATTAGTTCTGTTTATGTCATTGGTTCTGTTTTGTTATTGGTTCTGTTATGATGGATTATGCTTATTGATTTTCATATGTTGAACCAGCCTTGTATCCCAGGGTTGAAGCTGACTTGATTGTGGTGGATAAGCTTTTTAATGTGCTCCTGGATTTGGTGTGCCAGTATTTTATTGAGGATTTTCACATTGATGTTCATCAGGGATATTGGCCTGAAATTTTGTTTTTTTGTTGTGTCTCTGCCAGGTTTTGGTATCAGGATGATGTTGGCCTCATAAAATGAGTTAGGGACGAGTCCCTCTTTTTCAGTTGTTTGGAGTAGTTTCAGAAGGAATGGTACCAGCTTCTCTTTGTACCTCTAGTAGAATTTGGCTGTGAATCCGTCTGATCCTGGGCTTTTTTTTTTGGTAGGTAGGCTATTAATTACTGCCTCAATTTCAGAACTTGTTATTGGTCTATTCAGGGATTCGACTTCTTCCTAGTTTAGGAAGGTGTCTTCCTAGTTTGGGAAGGTGTATGTGTGCAGGAATTTATCCATTTCTTCTAGATTTTCTAGTTTATTTGTGTAGAGGTGTTTACAGTATTCTCTGATTGTAGTTTGTATTTCTGTGGGATCAGTGCTAATATCCCCTTCATCATTTTTTATTGTGTCTATTTTATTCTTCTCTCTTCTTCATTAATCTGGCTAGCAGTCTATCCATTTTGTTAATCTTTTCAAGAAACTAGCTCCTGGATTCACTGATTTTTTTTAAGGGTTTTTCATGTCTCTATCTCCTTCAGTTCTGCTCCTTAGTTATTTCTTGTCTTCTGTTAGCTCTTGAATTTGTTTGCTCTTGCTTCTCTAGTTCTTTTAACTGTGATGATAGGGTACCAATTTTAGATCTTTCCCACTTTCTCCTGTGGTCATTAATGCAATAAATTTCCCTCTAAACACTGCTTTCACTTGTCCCAGAGATTCTGGTATGTTGTGTCTTTGTTCTCATTGATTTCAAAGAACTTATTTATTTCTGCCTTAATTGCATTATTTACCCAGTAGTCATTCAGGTGCAGATTGTTCAGTTTCCATGTAGTTGTGCGGTTTTGAGTGAGTTTCTTAATCCTGAATTTTATTTTGATTGCCTATTGTTTGAGAGACTGTTATGATTTCCATTCTTTTGCATTTGCTGAGGAGTGTTTTACTTCCAATTATGTGGTCAGTTTTAGAATACATGTGATATGGTGCTGAGAAGAATGTATAGTCTGTTGATTTGGGAGTGGAGAGTTCTGTAAATGTCTATTAGGTCTGTTTCATCCAGAGCTGGGTTCAAGTCCTGAATATCCTTGTTAATTTTCTGTCTTGTTGATCTGTCTAATATTGACAGTGGAGTGTTAAAGTCTCCCACTGTTATTGTGTGGGAGTCTAAGTCTCTTTATAGGTCTCTAAAAACTTGCTCTATGCATCTGAGTGCTCCTGTATTGGGTGCATGTATATTTAGGATAGTTAGCTCTTCTTGTTACATTGATCCCTTTAGCTCTTGTCTTCTTTGATCTCTGTGGTTTACAGTCTGTTTTATCAGAGACTAGGATTGCATTCTCTGCTTTTTTTTTTTTTTTTTTTGCCTTCCATTTGCTTGGTAAATCTTCCTCCTTCCCTTTATTTTGAGCCTATGTGCGCATGTGAGTTGAATCTCCTGAATTCAGCACCCCGATGAGTCTTGACTCTTTATCCAGTTTGCCAGTCTGTGTCTTTTAATTGGGGCATTTAGCCCATTTACATTTAAGGTTAATATTGTTATGTGTGAAATTGATCCTGTCATTATGATGCTAGCTGGTTATTTTGCCCGTTAGTTGATGCAGTTTATTCATAGTGTTGATGGTCTTTACAATTTGGTATGTTTTTGTAGTGGCTGCTACCGGTTTTTCCTTTCCATATGTAGTGCTTCCTTAAGGAGTTCTTGTAAGACAGGCCTGGTGGTGACAAAATTTCTCAGCATTTGCTTGTCTGTAAAGGATTTTATTTCTCCTTTGCTTATGAAGCTTAGTTTGGCTGGATATGAAATTCTGGGTTGAAAATTCTTTTTAGAATGTTGAATATTGGCCCCCTACTCTCTTCTGGCTTGTACGGTTTCTGCAGAGCTCTGCTGTCAGTCTGATGGGCTTCCCTTTGTGGGTAACCTGATCTTTCTCTCTGGCTGCCCTTAACATTTTTTCCTTTATTTCAACCTTGGTGTATCTGACAATTATGTGTCTTGGGGTTGTTTTTCTCGAGGAGTATCTTTGTGGTGTTCTCTGTATTTCCTGAATCTGAATGTTGGCCTGTTTTGCTAGGTCGGGGAAGTTCTCCTGGATAATATCTTGAAGAGTGTTTTTCAGCTTGATTCCATTCTCCTCGTCACTTTCAGGTACACCAGTCAAAGATACATTTGGTCTTTTCACATAGTCCCATATTTCTTGGAGGCTTTGTTTGTTCCTTTTCATTCTTTTTTCTCTAATCTTGTCTTCACGCTTTATTTCATTATGTTGATCTTCAATCTCTGGTATCTTTTCTTCTGCTTGATCAATTTGGCTATTGATACTTGAGTAAGCTTCACGATGGTCTCGTGCTGTGTTTCTCGGCTCCATCAAGTAATTTATGTTATCCTCTAAACTGGTTATTCTAGTTAGCAATTCCTTTAAGCTTTTTTCAAAGTTCTTAGCTTCCTTGCATTGGGTTACAACATGCTCCTTTAGCCCGGAGGAGTTTGTTATTACCCACCTTCTGAAGCCTGCTTCTGTCAATTCATCAGACTCATTCTCTGTCTGGTTTTCTTCCCTTGCTGGCAAGGAGTTGTGATCCCTTGGAGGAGAAGAGGTGTTCTGGTTTTGGAATTTTCAGCCTTTTTGCCCTGGTTTTTCCTCATCTTCATGGATTTATCTACCTTTGGTGTTTGATGTTGGTAACATTTGGATGGGGTTTATGTGTGTATGTCCTTTTTGTTGATGTTGATGCTATTCCTTTCTGTTTGTTAGTTTTCCTTCTAATAGTGAGGCCCCTCTGCTGCAGGTTTGCTGGAGTTTTCTGTATGTCCACTCCAGACCCTGTTTGCCTGGGTATCACTAGCAGAGACTGCAGAACAGCAAAGTTTGCTGTGTGTTCCTTTCTCTGGAAGCTTCGTCCCAGAGGGGCACCCCAGATGCCAGCTAGAGCTCTCTTGCATGAGGTGTCTGTTGACCACTGCTGGGAGATGTTTCCCAGTCAGGAGGCATGGGGTTCAGGGACCCACTTGAGGGGGCAGTCTGTCCCTTAGCAGAGCTCCAGCGCTGTGCTGGGAGATCCATTGCTCTCTTCAGAGTTGGCAGGCAGGAGCGTTTAGGTCTGATGAAGCTGCACCCACAGCCCCACCTTCTCACAGGTACTCTGTCCCAGGGAGATGGGAGTTTCATCTACAAGCCCCTGCCTGGGGCTGCTGCCTTTCTTACAGACATGTCCTGCCTAGAGAGGCAGTCTGGCTACAGTGGCTTTGTGGCTCTGTGGTTGGCTCCTCACTGTCCCAACTTCCCAGGGGCTTTGTTTACATTGTGAGGGGAAAATTGCCTGTTCAAGCCTCGGTAATGGTGGACGACTCTCCCCCTACCAAGCTCGAGCATCCCAGGTCGACTTCAGACTGCTGTGCTGGCAGCAAGAATTTCAAGGCAGTGGATCTTAGCTTGCTGGGCTCCTTGGGGGTGGGATTGGCTGAGCTAGACCACTTGGCTCCCTGGCTTTAGCCCCCTTTCCAGGGGAGTAAATGGTTCTGTCTTGTTGGCATTCCAGGCGCCACTGGGGTATGAAAAAAATACTCCTGCAGCTAGCGCGGTGTCTGCCCAAATGGCTGCCCAATTTTGTGCTTGAAACCAGGGTCCTGGTGGTGTAATCACCTGAGGGAATCTCCTGGTCTGCAGGTTGTGAAGACCATGTGAAAAGCGTAGTATTTGGATCAGAATGCACCGTTTCTCACAGCACAGTCTTCTCATGGCACAGTCCCTCACATCTTCCCTTGGCTAGGAGAGGGAGTTCCCTGACCCCTTGCCCTTCCCAGGTGAGGCAACGCCCCACTCTGCTTTGGCTCGCCTTCCATGGGCTGCACTCACTGTCTAATCAGTCCCAATGAGATGGGTCAAGTCCTGCAGTTGTAAATGCAGAGATCACCCGCCTTCTGCATTGATCTCGCTGGGAGCTGCAAACTGGAGCTGTTCCTATTTGGCCATCTTGCCAGCCACCTCCCAGTGTCCTCAATCAACTCTTTAAGCAACTATTCTCACCAGTAGATTTAAATCAATTTGTTTTTTTTTTTTTGACACATTTCTTTTACTGCTGCAATCAAATGTGATTTGATAAACTCACCATTGGTAAATGACTTTCCTTGCTTGCTGATAAATGAACTACTAGGAAATGTACTTAGGTTGCAATCTTGTTCTTTTTTGTGAAGAAATTCTGTGTGGTGATGTACTCAGTTTTAGAATTTTCTAATTTTTGAGAGTGTTAACTTTCCTGTGAGTTGAGAATATTGTAATGAGTGCATAGTTTGGTAGTGTCAATGTATATTCCATTATTTTAGCACAGCTGTGGTGTCATTGTATGATAAACACAATGTTTTGTGATCTAATTTGATAACAAAATAATAGATATTCACCTGTGCCTTAAAAGTATGACACTCAAAGTCCACCTCTTTCTTCTTTTCTTATTTTTATTCCTATGTATATGTATTGGTAATTTTAAAAAATGTGGTATGATAATACACGTGGAAATTGAAATGCTGTTCAGTTGTAATTTGATACTGTATAGTGTGCCACGTAGCAGTGGGGATTGATGGGAGAGCCACATGTGGTCTTTTTGCAGCTATTCACCTCTGCCATTCTATTGTGAAAACAGCTGGAAATAATACATAACAAATGAGTGTGACAGTGTTCCAATAAAACTTTATTTATGTATACCAATGTTTAAATTCCATGTAGTTTTCAAATGTCAGTAGTCATTCTGTTTTTTGACTTTTCTCCCCAAACATTTATAAATGTAAAAACTACTTTTAGCTCAAGGGCTATACAAAATAGGTGATGGACTGGATTGACTCTTGATTTTCAACTCCTTCTTTATCATACAATTTTTAAAAAAATGTTATTTCAGTAGTTTTTGGGGAACAGGTGGCTTTTAATTACATGGGTAAGTTCTTTAGTGGTTGTTTCTGAGATTTTGGTGCACCTGTCACCCTAGCAGTGTACATTGTACCTGATGTATAGTCTTTTGTTCCTCACTCACCTCCCACCCTTCCCCTTGAGTGCCAAAGTCCATTATATCAGTCTTATGCCTTTGTGTCCTCATAGCTTAGCTCCCACTTATAAGTAAGAACATAACGGTATTTGGTTTTCCATTCCTGAGTTACTTCACTTAAAATAATGGTCTCCAAATCCATCCAGGTTGCTATGGATGCCATTATTTCATTCCTTTTTGTGGCTGAGTAGTATTCTGTAGTGTATATATACCACATTTTCTTTATCCACTTGTTGGTCAAGGGCCAGTTAGGCTGGTTCCATATTTTTGCTGTTGCAAATTGTGCTGCAATAAACATGCGCGTGCAAGTGTCTTTTTCATATAATGACTTCTTTTCTTCTGGGTAGAGATCCAGAGGTGGAATTGCTGGATCATATGGTAGTTCTGCCAGTTCTTTAGGGAATCTCCATACCATTTTCCATAGCGGTTGTACTAGTTTACATTCCCATCAGCAATGTAAACGTGTTCCCTTTTCACCACATCCATGCCAACATCTATTATTTTTTGATTTTTAAATTATGGCTATTGCTGCAGAAGTAAGAAGTTATCTCATTGTAATTTTAATTTGTATTTCCCTGATAATTAGTAATGTGGAGCATTTTTTCATGTGTTTGTTGGCCATTTGTCTATCTTCTTTTGAGAACTGCCTATTTATGTTCTTTGCCTACTTTGTGATGGGATTTTTTTTTCTTGCTGATTTGTTGGAGTTCTTTGTGAATTCTGGATATTAGTTCTTTGTCAGATGCATAATTTGTGAATATTTTCACCCATTCTGTTAGTTGTCTATTTTCTCTGGTGATTATTTCTCTTGCTGTAGGGAAGCTTTTTAGTTTAATTAGGTCCTGCCTATTAATTTTTGTTTTTGTTGCATTTGCTTTTGGGTTCTTGGTCTTGAACTCTTTGCCTAAGCCAATGTCTAGAAGAGTTTTTCTGATATTATCTTCTAAATTTTTATGGTTTCAGGTCTTAGATTTAAGTCTGATCCATCTTGACTTGATGTTTGTATATGGTGAGAGATGAGGATCCAGTTTCATTCTTCTACATTTGGCTTGCCAATTATCCCAGCACCATTTGTTGAATAGGTATCCCTTACCCAATTTATGTTTTTGTTTGCTTTATCCAAGATCAGTTGGCCATAAGTATTTGGCTTTATTTCTGGGTTCTTTATTCTGTTCCATTGGTCTACATGCCTTTTTTTAAATACCAGTACCATACTGTTTCTGTAACTATAACCTTGTAGTATAGTTTGAAGTTGAGTAATGTGATGCCTCCATGTTTGTTCTTTTTGCTTAGTCTTTCTTTGTCTATGTGGGCTCTTTTTTGGTTCCATATAAATTTTAGAATTGTTTTTTGTAGTTTTGTGAAGAATGATGCTGGTATTTTGATGGGAATTGCATTGAATCTGTAGACTGCTTTTGGCAGTATGGTCATTTTCACAATATTGATTCTACCCATCCACGAACATGGGATGTGTTTCCATTTGTTTGTGTCATCAGTGATTTTTTTCAGCAGTGTTTTGCAGTTTTCCTTGTAGAGATAGTTCATCTCCTTGGTTAGGTATATTCCTAATTTTTTTTTTGGCAGCTGTTGTAAAAGGGATTGAGTTCTTGATTTGATTCTCAGCTTCGTTGCTGTTGTTGTACAGCAGTGCTACAGATTTATGTATATTAATTTTGTTTTCTGAAACTTTACTGAATCTATTTATCAGATCTAGGAGCTTTTTTAGATGAGTCATTAGGGTTTTCTAGGTATATGATCATATCATCATCAAACAGCGACAGTTTGACTTCCTCTTTCCTGATTCGGACACCTTTATTTCATTATCTTGTCTGATTGTTCTGGCCAAGACTTGTAGCACTATGTTGAATAGAAGTGGTGAAAGTGGGCATCCTTGTCTTGTGCCAGTTCTCAGGGGCAATGCTTTCAGCTTGTCCCTATTCAGTATAATGTTGGTTGTGGATTTATCATAGTTGGCTTTTATTACCTTGAGGTATGCCCCTTTTATTCCAGTTTTGCTGAGGGTTTTAATCATAAAGGGATACTGGATTTTGTCAAATGCTAGTTCTGTGTCTGTTGAGATGATCATATGATTTTTTCTTATAAATTTTGTGTATGTGGTGTATCACACTTATTGATTTAGATGTGTTCAACCATCTGTGCATTCCTGCTGTGAAACCCACTTGGTCATGCTGTATCATATTTTTGATATTCTTTTGGATTTGGTTAGCTAGTATTTTGTTGAGGATTTTTGTATCTGTGTTCCTCAGGGATACTGGTCTGTAGTTTTCTTTTTTTGTTATGTCCTTTCCTGGTTTTGGTATTTGGGTGATGTTGGCTTCATAGAATGACTTAGGGAGGATTTCCTCTTTCTCTGTCTTTTGGAATAGTTTCACTAAGATTGGTACCAATTCTTCTTTCAGTGTCTTATAGAATTCAGCTGTGAAAACATCTGGTCCTGTACTTCTTTTGTTGGCATTTTAAAAATTACTGTTTGAATCTCACTACTTGTTGAACTCTGAACAGACTACTTGGTGTGTTCAGAGTTTCTGATTCTTCCTGGTTTAATCTAGGAGGGTTGTATATTTCCAGGAAATTATCCATCTCCTCTAGATTTTCTAGTTTGTGCACATAAAGGTGTTAATAGTAGCCTTGGATGATCTTTAGTATTTCTGTGTTATCAGTTGTATTATCTCCGGTTTCTAATAGACCTTATTTGGATCTTGCCTCCTCTTTTCTCGGTTAATCTTGCTAATGGTCTATCAATTTTGTTTGTTCTTTCAAAGAACCAGCTTTTGGCTTCATTTATCTTTTGTGTGGTTTTGTTGTTGTTGTTTCCACTTCATTTAGTTCAGCTCTGATATGGGTTATTTCTTTTCTTCTGCTGAGTTTGGATTTGGTTTGTTCGTGTTTCTCTGTTTCCTTGAGGTGTGACCTTAGTCTGTTTTCACTCTTTTAGCCTTTTTGATATGGGCATTTAATGCTATGAACTTTTCTCTTTGCACCGTTTTTGCTGTATCCCAGAGTCTTTGACAAGTTATGTCAGTATTATCATTCAGCTCAAAGAATTTTTAAATTTCCATGTTGATTTCATTGTTGTCTCAAAGATCATTGAAGAGCAGATTATTTAATTTTCGTGTGTTTTTACAGTTTTGGGTGTTCCTTTTCGAGTTAATTTCCAGCTTTGTTTTACTGTGGTCTGAGAGGATACTTGATATAATTTAGATTTTTCTTAAATTTATAGAGACATGTGACCTATCATTGGTCTATCTTGGAGAATGTTCCATGTACTGATGAAAAGAATATATATTCTGCAGTTGTTGGGTAGACTGTCCAGTAAATATCTGTTAAATCCATTTGTTCTAGGGTTTAGTTTTAAGTCTATTGTTTCTTTGTTGACTTTCTGTACTTTGTAGTACTGTCAGTGGAATATTGAATTTCCCCACTATTACTGTGTTGCCATCTATCTCATTTCTTAGGTCTAGTAGTAATTGTTTTATAAATTTGGGAGACCTCGTGTTAAGTGCGTATATATTTAGGATTGTGATATTTTCTTGTTAGATTGATCCTTTTATCATTATATAATGTCCCTCTTTGTCTTTTTTCTACTGTTTTTGCTTTAAAGTCTGTTTTTTTCTGGTATAAAAATTGCTACTCCTCCTTGCATTTGGTTTCCATCTGTGTGGAATATCTTTTCCCACCCCTTTACCTTAAGTTTTGTTGAGTCGTCACCTTAGGTGAGTCTCTTGAAGACAGCAAATAATTGGTTGGTGGAATTTTTTTTTTTTTTTTTATTCATTCTGCCATTCTCTATCTTTTAAGTGAGCATTTAGGCCATTTACATTCACTGTTAGTATTGAGATGTGAGGTATTGTTCTATTCATCATGCTAATTGTTGCCTTAATATGTTGTTTTTCATTATGTTATTGTCTTATGGGCCCTGTGAAATTTATGCTTTAAGGAGGTTCTATTTTGGTGTCTTTCAGTGTTTTGTTTCAAGATTTAGAACTCTGTTTAGCATTTCTTGTAGTGCTGGCTTAGTAGTGGCAAATTGCTTCAGGAATTTTTTGTCTGAAAAAGACTTTATCTCTCCTTTTATGAGGCTTAGTTTTGCTGGAGATAAAATTCATGGCTGACAAATATTTTGTTTAAGGGGGCTAAAGATGGGAACCCAGTCTCTTCTGATTTACAAGGTTTCTTCTGACAAATCTGCTGGTAATCTGATAGGTTTTCTTTTGTAGCTTATTTGATGCTTTTATCTCACAGCTCTTAAGATTCTTTCTTTCGTCTTAAGTTCTGAGTGGGGCACTGCAGGAGCCAGGCCAGCCTCACCAACTATGAGGGATTTAGATAACCTGATGACTGTGTGCGCGGGTGATTTTTTTGCGGTGAATATTTCAGTTGTTCTTTGAGCTTTTTGTATTTAGATGTCTAGATCTCTAGGAAGGCCAAGGAAGTTTTCCTCAATTAACCCTACAAATAAGTTTTCTAAACTTTAGATTTCTTTTCTTCCTCAGGAACACCTATTTTTCTTAGGTTTGGCCATTTAACATAATCCCTAATTTCTTGGAGGCTCTGTTCATTTTTTTATTCTTTTTTTTTTTTTTTTTGTCTTTGTCAGATTGGGTTAATTTGAAAGCCAAAAGTTAATTTGGGTTAATTTTCTTCAAGCTCTGAACTTCTTTCTTCTCCTTGTTCTCATATATTGTTGAAACTTCTCAGGGTGTTTTGTATTTCTGTAAGTGTGTCTTTCATTTCCAGAATTTGTGATTGTTTTTTCTTTATGATACCTGTTTCTCTGGAGAATTTCCTATCTATATCCTGTATTTTCTAAAAAAATTTCTTTACATTGGTTTTCACATTTTTCTGGTGTCTTCTTGATTAGCTTTACAATCAACCTTCTGAAATTTTTTTTTCTTCTGGCAAATCAGAGAGTTCTTCTAGGTACAGATCCATTGTTAGGGAGCTGGTGTGATCTTTTGGTGGTAGTATAGAATCCTGTTGTGTCATATTCCCAGAATTACTTTTCTGGTTCCTTCTCATTTTGGTAGTCTGTTTAAGTGGAAAGGTGTGGAACTCAAGTCTTAATGTTCAGATTTCCTTGTCCTATGGGGTTATCCCTTGATGTGGTACTCTCCCCCTTTTCTTGAGGATGGGGCTTCCTAAGAGCTGGACTGCAGTGAATCTTATTTCTCTTCTGGGTCTAGCCACCCAGCAGGACTACCAGGCTCTGCGCTGGTGCTAGGGAATGTCTGCAAAGAGTCCTGTGATGTGATCTGTCTTCAGGTCTCCCAGGCATGGATACCAGCACTTGCTTGGATGGAGGTGGCAGGGGAGTGAGGTAGACCCAGTACTTGGTTGTAGATATGTTTAGTGTGCTGGCTTTCTCGAATGCTGGTTATGCTAGCAGTAAAGTTGTCAAATGGAGAGACTAAGGACCATTGGTTAGCCAGGATGTTGTGGGCAGTGGAATTAGCTATTGTCTTCTTCTTCCTGGCAGCAAGATTATTCTGTCATAAGTTGCTGTTATGGCCCAAGTAGATTGGCCTCCAGCCTGTGGGTGGCATTTTCAAAAGAGCATCAGCTGTAGTAGTAGTAGGGGGATCTGTGCTTGCCCTGCATTGGCCAGGATAAGGATTTTAGTTTGTCAGGTGATGGATGGGGCCATAAAGCCCCCAAGAGTTTCTATCTTTTGTGTTTGGCAACCATGGGAAATAGAGAAATACCATCAGGTTGGGGCTGGTTTAGGTGGGTCCAAGCTTAGACTTTCCTTGGGTGAGGCTTGCTGTGGCCACTGTAGGGGATTGAGGGGGTGGTTCTCAGGCCAGTGGGGTTATGTTCCAGAGGGGCTTTTGGTTGCCTCTGTTGTTCCATATAGTTTCTCAGGGAAATGGGTGATAGCTGTAGCAAGAGGCCTTACCCAACTCCCTCATAGTTGGTGAGGCTGGCCTGGCTCCTGCAGTGCCCCACTCAGAACTTGCCCCAGGCTGTGAGCTTTCCTGCTGAGAAAGCAAGCATGGGTTTCCCACCTTGCCCCTCCCTGTCTGTCACCAGTGGCTCCTACGTTTGTATCTGAAGCAATTCCTGTTTGCCCCCAGATTCTGCTCAAGGAAATTCACGCCCAGTCAGAATTACTACTTATTTCAGTAGGAAGCTCTCTCTGTCCTGTGATCCCTCCCTAATTCTGCTGCCTGCCTTCCCTGAAGGCCCCTGTGAAGTATAGTTGGGGATGGCTTCCCTGGGCTTGAGCTGGAGACTGGGAGTACATGCAAGTCACTTCCTCTCACTGCTGTTTCCACTTTTATGTTTTTCATGAGTCCTTAAATTTGTTTAAGCTCTAGGTAAGTTTAAATCATTTTCCTGTAATCTGGATTTATGGATTCTCCAGTGGGGTTGTGTGTTCAGAGGCAGGTTTTCTCCCTCTCATACTTTGGGAACTCAGTTTTTTGCCTGTCCTGTGCAATTTGCAGTGGCATGCTGCTTCATTCAAAGATCTTTGAATTCTTTTGATTTTCCTGATACATTTCTTTGGTGGTTCTTGGAGCAAAAGATCATGGTAAAGATCATGGTGTTCTCCACACACTGTTCTGTCTGTCCAAGTGGGAGCTACACGTTAGCCCTGTCTGCTATCCACCATCTTGTCCCTAAGTCTATTCATGTAAGTAACTTAAGATGTAAGACTTTCCTAAAAGTTTCAGATGGGAAATAGTTTTATTTCACTTCTTATAGTATGCTGTTCCTATCTGTATCATGATGCTTTCCTTATTGTATTAATCTAGTTGAATACTAATGTCTTTGTCTCCCTACTAGGTTGTGAGCTCTTTGAGGAAGGGTAGGGGTCATCTTGTTTTCATTTTATTGAAGGATAAAGTTTAAAAGAGGATATAATCATGACTCTCATAGAAATATAGAATGAGCACAAGCCAAAGATATTTAACTCATTATTAATGAAAGAACAAGTCAGTTGTTAAAAGTGGTTCAAAGGAGAATTCAAAAATTACCATACTCTTATAGAGCAACCATTCTAAAATGCATGCAAATGGATGTAAATCTGGCAAAACTGTTCTGTTTCACTGGGTACAGTTTGCATTTCTATGGATAGGAATGATTTCTATTACTCTCATTTTTCTATAAGGCAAGTTCCATCTCTGCAGAGTTGTAAAACAGCTGATTCAAAAGACAAACAAAATCCCATACGCCTATGGAATCAGGCAATCCTCAGAGGTGCCAGCATTCCAGGGAAAGAACATTCAGTAACTTTTTTTGCCTCTTTTTCAATCCCCTACTTTTCCTACAATTTTTAAATCTTCAGTAAATCTGTATTGAATTTACTGAATGGAACAAAGGTGACATTAGTATTTCATGTGATGGTCTGTTTACTCTGTATTAAAATGTCATATGCTGTATACATATGAAATTACTGATTTCACTTCTGGAATCCACAGTGAGTTGTCTAAGCACTTATGGAAAATACTATTTATATAATACATTTTAACATCTCATTATATTCTTATTTTATACTCTTATTAATTTCTTTATGTGTAAGCTCCTTGAGGGCAGGTGCCATAATCCTTCTTCTATTTAAAAAGAAAAGCATCACTCTGAATAAATAAGTGCAATGCTAGGTTGCAAAAGTGTGTAGTGAATGATGAAAACAGTATAAATGAGATTACAGCCACAATTTTACTACCATTTCTCTCAAAAATCATACTGATTTTAAGCAATAAGTAAGTTAGGGACCCTTTTTTCTCAATAATAATCTAAGTGAAATATAACTTTGAGAGTGAAATTTTTTATTTAGGGAGCCCTTTATAGAGTATTTACACTCAATTCCATTTGGTTAATTTTTTAAATTACTTCAGAGATAAAAGGGCTTAAGTATTACATTTTTATTGATTTGTGTTATGACATCAGAATATTAGTTTTTTAATAAACATATCTAAAAAGGAGCTGGAAATTTTGGAACTTAAAAATTTTAGGAGTTTTATATTTATTATAGTCATTTAAAAATCAAAACAATGGTAAAAACCTAAAATGGGGCTCTATCCTTTTGTAATTTATGGTTATGTACTCTTCATAAATCTGTAACTAGATTCAGTATTTCAAGAAATCTAATAAAATGCTATAGATTTTCTGAATTACTAAAAGTAAAATATTTACAGTTTACAGTGAGATTGTTTATCAATTAAATATTAGGCTCTTTCAGAAAATAAGATATTAAAATTATGAAGAGAAAGAAACCACGGAGAGTACTGAACCCTGTATATACTAATGTATGTGTAGCATATACAATGTGGATATGCTGGTGATGATTCATGTCCTGGCCAAGACAGAGCATAATACTGCAAGATTTCATTGCACTATTCGAAATGGCACACAGTTTAAAGCTTATGAATTATTTCTGGAATTTTTCATTTTACATTTTTGGACTGCAGTTGACTGTGGATAACTGAAATCATAGATAAGGTGAAATTTAGACTGGATCTTTTTAACCCATCAACTTGTAAAAACATTTTCAATTTGAATAAAAGAAAAAGTATTTGCAAATGTTTTTTAAATCAGTATCCTTGGCTCTTTTATTCCTGTGTGATGTTTAACTGTTTATTTTGATTAATGAGTGAATTTTAATTCAGAGGACCTAGTGATGTTTATCATCTCAGTCTTTAAAAGTGGAATGTTTTATGTTATGTTGCTTTGTGAACCATCACAAATGTAACCATTGATTAATATGCAAAGCCCAGGTTTTGAATTTTTGCCAGTTTGTTTGGAGCTCTTCAGTAAACAACTGTTAAGTCTGTCTCTATCCTATCCTCTCCTGTGGTACGTCTTCTCTGGCTAAAGATTCTAGACTTCTCTGGCTAAAGATTCTGTGACTTCTCTGGCATAAATCAAGTGGTATTAATTATTGAAGTTATTTAATACGTTACTGAGAACTCTGATAGTTGGAGTCTATGAAATTGATAATTTTATAGGTCAAAATTTTAACAATTGGCAGTTTCATAATGTAAGGCCTATAACCGTTTGAATTGTTGAACCAATGCTTAAGCATGTGACTATTGTTAATCATTAAACTGAAAACTATATTTCAAGTATGCTCTTTAAGTTGTTAGGTGATCTGGATGTTGCTTTTACTGATATAATTTGTTGTATAGCCTTTCAAAAAATTTTTAAAACTTACAAGATATTCAAGGAAAAAACTACATGAAACATGCAGGTGGAGGGACAATGGTTCTTCTAGGTCTTACTTGGAGTGTCATGGTGGTCTAGGATCTTGCTGTTTCTACCTTTATTAGAAATTTTTCAAAATAAACATCTAGTTTCTGGTCTTTCTTTTCTTCTACCCTTCTTCTATTCATACTCTTTTCCCAGAATTTATATCATTTATATTTATAATATATCTTTAAATATTGCATGCACATTTTTACTAGTAAATCTAATGTACACAGAATTCAAGTGTAGAAAGAGATCAGTATCATTTTCTAGCAGCGCTGAAGACCAACAATAACTTACCATAATAAAGTACCTGTAAAGGTAAAGTTCTTAGAGTTTCATAGGAACCTTTGTATAAAATGTCTGGTAAAATTATATACATTGTTGGAACCCTGTATTTTTAGCGAGCCTTCTGAATTTAGGAGTATCTTTAATGATAAGGGACTGAGATGAAGGAAAGGATGAATCTCAGTTATAGAAAAGTATAACATTTAAAAGCTTTGCTAATATGTAAATGTGTTAATTTTAGGTTGATTAACCAGCTGTTGCCTAGCAGAGGAGTTGTGATTATTATGCTAATGGTGCTTTCTAATAGTTTTTTCCAAATTATTTTAAATATCGCCTCCGAATAATTTTTCCCTGTGGTTAATTGGCTCTGTGAGGAGATATTTTCTAGAAGTGAAGTTTAAGGCAACACCCTTGCTGCAAAAGAGCTAGTTTTATAATCACTTTCAGAAATCATGTTTTTTCCTTCAGTCTTCTCATCCTGTTGTTCCCACTCAAAATAGAGAATTGAATAAGAATAGTGATACAATTTACCCTTGGGGCTTATTTGATAGCTATTTCTGTGTTTGTGAATTACCAGCTACTGAAATTTACCTGTCACCTTCTTTGATTCCTGTTTCTGGTGTTTAGCACTTCCACATTGGTGGTGCTAGATAACACATGGGAGGCTGTGTTCCTGAGCCTGGTCTGTGGTGCCCAGATATTAAGACATTAGGAAATATTCCCCATTTAGCACTATTTTTAGTTCAGAGCTCTTGAGTTTTCTTATATGTGAAGTGTTTTTTTGGTAAAATTGCTAGGCTGTTATCAAGTCTGATGGAGGTGCATAACGCTGAAAAGAATTTTGAGAGAAACCGCTAAACAGCATTCACAGATTCGATTTAGAAAGTGTCTGTGTATTTTAAATAATTATTGCCATATTCTGTGGAGACTCTTACCTGAACTCACAATATATAAACATATAAAAGCCTAATTATTTTTTTCCTTAGTACTGTACAGTGATGATTTTTCTAAGGACCTGCAACCATTTTGAATAAGTAAAGAAAATTGTAGTTTGTTTTTAGCATTAAGTCTATTTTGTTATATCAAAATTCTTTTGCAGATATTCACAGATGTAACTCAGTTATTTGAATTCCTTGTGACACACTTATTTTTTAAGAATCACTTTAGTAACATTGTTGTTCAAAATAATATAACACAGTTTTAATAAATCTATCTTTCTGATGGTACAATAGTTTCCTTGCATCCAAGGAGAATATGTTCCAAGACCCCCAGTGGATGCCTGAAACTGCAGATAGTAATGAACACTATATATACTGTGGTTTTTCTAGTACATATGTACTTGATAAACTTTAATTTATAAATTAGGCACAGTAAGAGATTAACAATAATATAAAACAGAACAGTTATAATGATATACTGTTCACAGTTTCATGGATAGAAGGTTCATTCTTCCTGTAGATCTCAGCAGCCTCAGTGTATGATTTCTTTTCTTTCCTTATTAAGTTGAGAACTTCACCTTTTCACTTACAGAAGCACTTTCCAGCTCCTCTTTGTCATATCCATGTTGGCAGCATCACTCCTCTTGTGCTTTGGGGCTATTATTAAGTCAAAGAAGTGTGAGTTGAATACAAGCACTGCAATACCATGACAGTTGGTCTGGTCACTGAGATGACTCCCAAGTGAGTCACCGGCGGGTAGTCCACAGTGTAGATGCACTGGACAAAGGAATGATTCATGTTCCAGGTGGGACGGAGTGGGGCAGTGCGGGACTGTGTGAGATTTCATCACATTACTCAGAACTGCATGCAGTTTAAAACTTATACATTGTTTTTTTCAGGAATTTTCCATTTAGTATTTTTTGACCAAGGTTGACCATGGGTAACTGAAACTGTGAAAAGTGAAATAACAGATAAAGGAGGACTACTTATTGGATTTCCCCTACATTGTCTCTGTTCTTTTTAAGAAAGGGGACAATACTTAGACCAATGGTAAAATCTTCTAAAACATGTCATTTCAGAAATTCATTATGTGTGTTTCTTATGGTTAAACTGCAGGAAACTGGCAGTCCTGTTTGCCTTTCTTGACAGCACAAATTTTGTATCAAAATCTCGTTTATTCAGTTGATCATATATATATATATATATATATAATTGCAGTTTTACCAGCATATAGACAGCTGCTTTTTTTTTTCTATTTAAGAGGCCCAATTTTTTCCCCCTTCATCACTATATTTTAAGCAGAAATGATATTTTTGTCACCATTTCAAGAAATATTTATAACATTAATCTAAAGCTTCTGTGACCTCTGTCAAATTCTGACTACAAATGATAAAGATAATACAATAAATAAAATTTGAATCTGTTAAAAAAAAGTGAAAAGTGGCAAAAAGTCACTTTTTCCTCAGAATTATTTTCAGATGCTTTTTGTTAGCCTTATACAGAAAGAACACTTTGATCAAGTCTTATTATACTTTCCCCATGCATATTTTAGTGGTTTTTTTTTTCCTTTAAGAAAAAGAGCAATCCTGGTCCACTTTGATAGCAGCATATACTTAACACTGATTGCATTTTGATGTCCTTTATGAATGTGTATTTGGTGATATTATTTCTGATTTTCCATGGCAATTTCAGATGTTTTTATTGTTCTTAATTATTAACTACTCATTTTGATTAGTAGTTTGCCTTTCATGACAGTACAAATTTAGTATTGAAACCTTGTTTATTCAGTTGAACTCATGTATATAAATATACATATGTATGTTATTTGACTACGGTGCCTTGTCAAAGTATGAGAGCGTTTTATGTAAATGAACCTGTACTGTATATGTAATTATGTCTGTACTGTTTAGTAATTAATGTCATAGATCTGGAGTTGGGACATCCTACCTTCTGTCTGCTCTGTTCTCTACTGTAGGAGGCCGATCCTGGCAAATAACATTTCTCAGGCTCCTTTGCCAGCAGGCTTTTGGCTCGGTTTGGCAAATGGGAAGCACACGTGGAAGACAGGAGGGCAGAAAGAGGGGAAGAGCCGGGGTATTTCTTCCTCTCTTTTTCTGCCTTGAGAGGGGTCTCCACTACTGTTCAGATAGCTTATATCAGATAACTCATAATTTGGTTCAGTGATTAACAAAAAAATCTTTTTTACTACTATAACATGGGCACATTTCTTCATAGAAGCATTTTTATTCTTGTTCTTTCCTGACCATAAATATGAATACCTAGCTTTGCACATTGTAGTTATATAGATTATCTAATCTCATTGATTTATGACAGGTTGTTTTACATTTGCAAATGGTTGCTGTAAGTAATACGCAGAGGAGGAAGAAGCTAGCTTATGACTTTCTCTTTCTCTCTTTCCTTTTTCTTTCTCTTTATCTCTTTTGCCCTTTCCCTTGTAAAAATAAAACATACAGAAAAGTGAAAAGGAAAAAAAAGAGGCTTTCCCATAATCCTATTTCCCATGGTGGTGAGATTATTTTGGTATAGGCTTTTTACAATGGAGAGTTTTTTTTTTGATTTTATATATTTTTATTTTTAATTGTAATAAAATACACATAGTATTTACCATCTTAACCACTTTTTCTTTTTTTTTTTTAATTATACTTTAAGTTCTAGGGTACATGTGCACAACGTGCAGGTTTGTTACATAGGTATACATGTGCTGTGTTGGTTTGCGGGACCCATTAACTCGTCATTTACATTAGGTATTTCTCCTAATGCTGTCCCTTCCCCATCCCCCTACCCCATGACAGGCCCTGGTGTCTGATGTTCCCTGCCTTGTGTCTATGTGTTCTCATTGTTCAATTCCCACCTATAAGTGAGAACATGCAGTGTTTGGTTTTCTGTCCCTTGCGATAGTTTGCTCAGAATCATGGTTTCCAGCTTCATCCATGTCGCTACAAAGGACATGAACTCATCCTTTTTTATGACAATGCTGAGAGTTTTTTAACAGAACATCCGTATAAGCACATTTTTCCTTATACAAATGTCTTCAAATGGTTAGTTTCAAAGAATATTGCTTTGGGATATATTCTCCTTTCCCATCATGTCTGGGAATATGATTTTTAAAATAATTATGGACAATATACAATTTTATATTTCCTTGCTTTTCCATTTAAACATAAGCATTCTACCTGATTATTAAGGTGCTGTGCAGTGCAGGTGAAACTTCATATTCCCTATTGTATATTATGGGAGTTGTCATAGGTAAAGGAATTGGCAGTTTCACTGGAAGGAAAATATCTCTGAAGAAGACTGGCTAGTGGACACAGTGGTAGACACCTTGGAAGGGGGAATTAAAAAACGTTGCCATGGAAAGGGAAAGGAATTAAATTTTCCTCCCTTTAGGGGGAAAGAGTGTTGTCTTGAGAACTGCAGAATGGGATGTGGAACAGATTGTAGACTTCACACTTAAAATGCAAGATTGCCAGGGAGATAGGAGAGCTGGTTATTGAACTGTGTCAGATCTGTGTACCTCCCTCCAGTTACCTATCTCACCTGCAGAATTTGCTCCTTCCTCTAGGATTTGCCTTCAAGTGCATAGCTTACTCCTTTGAGGAAGCCTTAAGAAGGTGGTTTGGGATGGTACTGAAGTCATTGCATTCAGTGGGATCCTGGGAGTGCTGGGAGGCAAAAGCTTCTGAGGCTTTACATCCCAAGTCCTGGGAAAGAGTTTTACTTCCATGAGAGATAAAGGAGCATATAAAATCTGAGAGCACTCAGAAATTCCTAAGGTCTTAGATGTTGTTAGTATTTGTTTTTTGTTGAATATGTATAAGAAATTATCACAAGCTTAAGGGCTTAAAAGAATACCCATTTATCATCTCACAGTTCTGCATGTTAGAAGTCTGGGCAGGCTTAACTGGGTTCTCTGCTCAGGGTCTCCTAAAGCAGAAATCAAAGTATTGGCTGGGCTGGGTTCTCATCTGCAGATTCTGTTGGCAGAATCCAGTTCCTTATGGTTGTAGATCTGAGGTCACTGTTTCCTTGCTGGCTGTCATTGTGGGAGGTGTGGTGGCATAACTTTTAGGGGCTGCATGAATTCCCTCTCATGTGACCCCCTCAGGCTTCAAAGCCAGGGGTGGTACTTGGTGCTTCAAATCTTTGACTTTCCCTTCTGCTACCAGCTGGAGAAAACTCTACATTTGAAGTGCTCATGTGATTAGATTAGGCCTATCCAGATAATTTTTATATTTTAAGATCGACTGACCTGGGATTTTAATTACATTTGCACCCTCTATTCTCAGCAGTACCTAGATTGATTGAACAACCATGGGGTGGGAATCTTGGGGGGCAAGGGAGACCCTCTTTAGAATTTTGCCTACCACAGTCTTACATGTTTTCTCTGGTATTTATACTTCATAATATATTTAACGTGATAACATTGATATATTAGTTTGTTTTCATGCTGCTGATAAAGACATACTCGAGACTGGGAAGAAAAAGAGGTTTAATGGACTTACAGTTCCACATGGCTGGGGAGGCCTCACAATCATGGCGGAAGGCAAGGAGGAGCAAGTCATGTCTTAACATGGATGGCGGCAGGCAAAGAGAGAGAGCTTGTGCGGGAGAACTCTTTATAAAACTGTCAGATCTCGTGAGACTTACTCATTATAACGAGAACAGCACAAGAAAGACCCGCCCCCTATGATTCAATTAATTACCTCCCACTGGGTCCCTCCCATGACATGTGGGAATTGTGGGAATTACAATTCAAGAGCAGATTTGGGTGAGGACACAGTCAAACGATATCAATTGACATTTGTCAATGGAAATTACACATATTTTAGAAGTTTTAATTTCACTAATATGCCATAAAATCGATTGGGCAGGGGAAGCATATATATAATCTGTTGTTGTTGATGTTAAATGAAAATGTTGATAAACATATTTAATGACTATACAGTAATAGGACATATTATTGCTGTTTAATTAATAAGACTTTGAGTTTTGTTATATATTTTTCATTTAGATTAATACCTTTATGATGAGTTTTGCTTTTTCTTTTTACTATTATTTTATAGGGAATTACTTAACTAATTAATATGGAGATTCCCAAATTACTTGCCAAAAGGGTTTTATTAATTCATATTCTAATAAGTAATGTTTAGTGACTTTTGTGCCATTGTTTTCAGTCTTAGAAAGTTTTAAAATATAGAATTTTGATAAGAGGAAAGCTATTTCTCATTGTTCTAATTTTTTATTTTTAAAACTTCATTGTTTCTGAACTTTTTATATGCCTGTTTTAGACATGGTAGGTTTTGTGATAAAAATCCAGTTCAAATTCTGTGATTAACACACTATGCAAATCTCTTCTTTCTTGGTCTCAGTTTCCTCTTTACAGTGGAATGTCTAAATGAGTTATCTTTCAACTCTGTGATTATGTTGAACATCTCTCCATACGCTATTTTGTTTTCTTAGTTAAAAATTGGTAATACTCATTGGTGTTCTGTTAATACCTGTCAGTATGGAGTTTATAGTGTTTTGAAAGGGTTAGACACATAAATAATATGGAGAGGATGGGCTTGTGGTGGGGCTGAATGTAGAAGTAGCCAGCTTTGTGGTTCTGTATCAGAACACAGTGTGTTAAACTACTTTTAAGTCAGTTTACAGTTACCCAGTCAATGTTAGCACTTTGAATATGGGACCAAGATAACAAGCTATTTGAAAGATTCTTTAAAGGGTCTGTACGGTGGAGGAATGGTAGAATTTTTTTTGGATTAGGAAACAGTGAAGTAGACAGAATAAAACATTGCTAATTCCTAGTTTTGCAAGTTTTCCATATCAAATTGTATTTTCCTGAAATGGATGAACTGTTCTTTATGTGGTTTAACTGGTTCAGATTATAGGGATACAAATATTTCCCTCATTAGAGATGCTCTACTGTTTAAGACGGCATTGTTTTTTTTTTTTTTTTTACCAGTAAGGGTATACTTGTGGCTTATATTAAGCTTGTGGTAAACTATAGATCTCAGATCTTGTTACATGAATTCTTGTCAAACAGTTTGCTCCCCATCCCCATACTTATATAATTGAATTTTGAATTTAAATTCAGGGCTTCAGTTTTTATTATTGATAAACTTCACATTCATTTGGTTTGTCTTGGCAGCTTTTAAAAATCTCTTTGAATTCTGTCACTCAGTTTGTGAATGTCCATTTCAGTTTTCTTTTATCTATGAATTTGATAAATGTATGTCATATATTTTAATGTGCTTTTATTAAAATGTTAAGAAAAGAATAAAAAAGCCCTGTGATATTCTACCTCCTTCCTGCTGCATGTTAATGTACAGTAATTGACACTGAACATTCTTTAGTATTTAATCAGCTTCAAATTTAACTGTATTAATATTGAATTCTCATTTTATAATCTTACGCACGTGTATCGTAAAACACTATATGCTGTGCCATAATCAAGATTTAATACATCATCTGCATGTGACTGTCCACTGTCAGTCTAGCTGCCTTATTTAAACACACAGACACACACCCTCAAAAAAGAAATGAATATGGGTTTCTCCTTAATTTCTTCGATTTTATATTTGTATCTCTTATGCTTAAAACCTTAGTTTTTGGTGACATTAACAACTATTTGTTTGCTTTAATCGTCTTCTTTTAATAGTTTCAGAACAATAATGTCAGTATTCCCAAACAGTTTGTTTCCTTTCATTTCTAGGACATATCCCACTAGGAATATATTATTAGTACTTTTCTTCACTGTCATTTGAGGTAATTGTTCTCTGTGTGCTTAAGGCACCAACTTATAATTAAGTTCATTTGTTTTATTTGTTTTTTGATCTTAGGGATTGCCCTTTCATCCCATTTTAATTTAATTTAATTTAATTTTACAAATACTTAAAACACTTACATGACCCCAAAATCTGAACTACAAAACTGAGACATTCAGAAAAATCTTCCATCCCTGTCCCTTTGTTCCCTCCTAGGTAAGCATCTAAATTAGTTTTTAGTTTATCTTCGCATTTTTTTAAGTGTAAGAAAACACATATATATATTTTTATATTTACAGTCTTTTAGTTAGAAGGTAACCTGTTTTTTTGTACCATGCTTTTTTTTTTCAGTTTTCAGTTCATATATACTGAAGACTACTTCATAGCAATAAATTGAAGTATTCCTCATTCCTTTTATAGCTAAGACTATTCCATTGTGTGGATGCAATATAGTGTATTAAACTGTTTTCTTATTGATAGACATCTAGGTTGTTCTCACCCTTTAGTTACTAGAAACAGTCCTGCAGAGAATAACCTTATACTTATGGATGCATATGGCATTTTGTACTTTTGTCAGTATAAGAAGAAAATGGTTTAAAAAAATCAGTGTTAGTTTGGTAAGATACAAGAAAGAGCAGAGGTAAATATGTTTTCAATCTACTACTCTGCACCAGAAGTCTTGCTAGGTAGTTCTTATCATGAATGGGTGTTGAGTTTTATCAGACAATTTTTCTGTTATCTATTGCAATAATCTAATGCTTTTTCCTCATTTTAATTTTAATTAAAGACTTAATAGATGTTCTATTAAACCATCTTTGCATTCTTGAAACAAATTTAATTCACTTATGATGTATGTTTTTAACACAATGATAGATTTGATTTATTATTCTATTTAGCTTATGTTTTTTGCATTTGTGTTTAATGAGATTAGGCTATAATTTTCCACTTCCTTGCTATTGTCTGTTTTTCCCATTTAATTTTATTTACTTTGTTATTTAGGTATATCTTACATACAGAGAAGTCACAGATCTTATCTTACAGCTTTATGACTTTTTGCTTATGTTTTCTTCTTATGTGATCACCACCGAGATTTAAACATAGAACTTTTCCTGAAATTCAGAAATCTCTCTTGAGTACCTCTCAGTCATTATCTTTCCCACCAAAGGTAATCATTGTTTTTATACATGAAATCCTGCAATATGTAGTTTTTGTGCCAGGGTTCTGTGTGTAATAGAATCTTATGTGGGCTTTATTTCTATGATGATTATTTATGTTTGGCACCATTTCATATTCTTATTGACCCTTGAGATATCCTCTTTTATAATGTGCTCATTCAAGTTTTGCCTTTTTTTTCTGTTAGGTTGTCTTTTTTTAGGTTAATGTTTAGAAGTTCTTTATCTATTATGGGCACTAGTCATTTATCTGAGACATATCTTCCAATTTCTTCTTTTAGACTCTGACTTATCTTTTTGAATGCTTAATTTTATCATTTGGTAATCAGAAATGCTTAGATTTAGTGAAGTCCACTTTATTAAATTCGGTAGGGTGTCGGAATAATTGTTTTTTCCGTGTGTGTCCTTTTAAGAAATCTTCGCCTATCCCAATGTCATGAAGGTACTTTGTAGAAGAACATGTTAACCTTTTATGTTTGGGTCTGTGAACTATTTAAAATTGATTTTTGTGCATGATGTGAGGTTTGGGTCAACATTCTTTTTTTGTTTGTTTCTTTTTGAGATGGAGTCTCGCCCTGTTGCCCAGGCTGGAGTGCAGTGGCGCGATCTCAGCTCATTGCAAGCTCCGCCTCCTGGGTTCACACCATTCTCCTGCCTCAGCCTCCTGAGTAGCTGGGACTACAGGCACCCGCCACCACGCCTGGCTAATTTTTTGTATTTTTAGTAGAGACAGGGTTTCACTGTGTTAGACAGGATGGTCTCGATCTCCTGACCTTGTGATCCGCCAGCCTTGGCCTCCCAAAGTGCTGGGATTACAGGCGTGAGCCACCACGCCCGGCCAGCGTTCATTTTTATTCATATAGAAATCAGATTGACTTAGTACAGTTATTGAAATGGCCATCTTTTTTCTGACTTAATTGTGGTGGTGCCTTTGTCATGAGTCAGATAACCATATTGTTGGCTGCTGTCTGAATTCTCTATTGTGATCTTTTGGTCCATTTTTCTAGACTTAGACCAGATACCACACTGTCTTAGTTATTATACTTTTACAGTAAAACTTGATATCTGATAAGTAGTGTCTTCCAGCTTTGCTCTTATCTTGGTACTTCTGTGTCTTTTGCATTTCTATATACATTTTTAGAATTAGTTTCCCAATTTCTGCAGATAAGTCTACAGGTAATATTGGGGAAGAATTGACGCCTTGACATTATTGTATCTTCTAATCTATGAAAATGAGGCACATGTGCATGTATAATATATCTATTTAGATTGTCTTTAATTTTTGAACAATGTTTGTAGTTTTTAGTGTAGAGTTCTGTCTCAATGTGTTCTGGCTGCTATAACAGAATACCTTAGACTTGGTAATTTATAAACAATAGAAATTTATTGCCCATAGTTTTGGAGGCTGGGAAGTCTAAGATCAATCCAGCAGATTCAGTGTCTGGTGAGGGTTTCTTTCTTAGATGTGGCACCTTTTATGTGTTCTCACATGGTGGAAGACAAAACAGGCTACCACAGCTCATGCCTCTTTTATAAGGGTACTAATTCCATTCATGAGGGCAGAGCCATCATGAAATCACTTCCCAAAGGCCTGACCTCTTACTACCCTCACCTTGGGCGTTAGGTTTTAATATACACATTTTGATGGAACACAGATGTTCAGAACATAGCAAGGTCTTTCACATTTTTTATTAGAAATGTTCCTAGGTATTTGATGTTTTCTTCAATGCTATTATAGTTGGAATTTTAAAATTGGTTTTAAAATTTTATATTCTGCATGTTTATTGCTAATATGTTTCAAATCTAGTTAATTTTTGTGTATTTACTTTATGCCTAGAGACCTTGATACATTCTTTGATTAATTCTGAGTTTGTGAATTCTTTCAAATTTCACATGTGCACAGTCTTTTATTTCTTTTACTTTCCTGATTACGCTGGTGAGGCACTCCAGAATAATGATGAATAGATGTGGTACATACATCCTTCTCTTGTTCTTGGTACCAAATTTGAAACTTTAAATATTTCATCATTAAGTACTATAGACCTTTAGTTTCTTTCTGGATACTTTTTAAAAAATCACATTAAGGATGTTCTCTCTCTCTCTTTTTTTTTTAATGAACAGGGTTTGGAATTTTTTCAGATGTTTTTACTGCCTCAGAGATGACTATATGATTATTTTCTCCCCTACAGTCTTGGGATGATCTGTTTGATCGTAGTGTTTTTATCTTTTTTACATACTCTTGGTTCCAATTTACTAAACTTTTCATATTATACTTAAAATTATTATTTTATACTTCAAGTAGAATGTAGAAATCCTACCACCATCGAGGTTCCCTTATCTACCATCCTTATGTTATAGTTTTTATATAGATCACATAAACTTTCATCAAACAGTTTTATAATTTGTGCTTTCAACTGGCACATATATTTTAAAGCATGTAAGTGGAGATTAATAATCTGTTATATTTGCCTAATTATTCACCATTTCTGTTGTTCTCTCTTCATGCCGGAAGGGCCAAATTTCAGTTAACCTAAGTTATTTTCCTTCTACCTGAAGAGCTTCTTTTAGCATTTCTTTTAGAGCCTGTCTACTGGTGACAAATTCTCTTAGTTTTCTCTTATCTTAGTATGTTCTTATTTTTACATCATTTCTGAAGGATATTGTCACTTGATGCAGATTTCTGGGTTGAGAGTTCTTTCCGAATTGTATAGACGTTGCTCCACTGTCTTCTGGTTTCTGATGAGAAATCCACAGTCATTTAAATCCTTATTACTCCATACCAATACATAGTGTATCTTTTTTGTTTCTGGATGCTCTCAGAGTACTTCCTTTATATTTGGTTTTCAACAGCTTGATTATGATGTTTTGGTTTGTAGTTTTCTTTGATGTTACTTGTTTTGTTTTCTGTGATCTTGAATCTGTAAATATATATCTTTCAATAAATTTGTATTGTTTTCAGAAATTTCACTTTTTTCCTGTACTATTGTGTTTTTTCTCATCTTCAGAGACTTCGAAGACATGAGTGTTAGAGCTTTTGATATTGTCCTTTAGCTATCTATAGGTCTGTTCATATTTTGTCAGTCTTTTAAAAAAATTAACTATCTTTTCTTCAGATTGCATGATTTTTTGTCTGTTGTCAGGTTCACTGACTCTTTTCTCTGTCACTCTTCCTCCTGCTCACTCTTCCCCCTGCTTACTCTTCCACCGGCTCTAAACATGTAAGACGTGCCTCCTTCCTCTTTGCCTTCCGCTATGATTGTAAGTTTCCTGAGGCCTCGCCAGTCATGCTTCCTACATAGCCTGTGGAATCGTGAACCAACTAAACCCCTTTTCTTTGTAAATTACCCAGTCTCAGGGTATTTTATTAAGCTAAGCCAGTATTTTTTATTTGAGATGCTACATTTCTCTGTTCTAAAATTTATATTTGGGTTTTTTATAGTTTTTATTTTCTTTTTGTAAGAGAATTTCAGTCTTTCCATTGGTTCCAATATCTAATGCAGTGTGTTTATAATACCTGTTTTAAAGTCTTTGTCTGATTAGTCCAATCTGTTTCATTTCAGATTTGACATTTCTAGGTTGTATTTTCCTTTGGAAATAGCTCATATTTGTCTGGTTTTTGATATAGCTAGTAATTTTTAATTATGTCGTGGACATTCTGAATATTATGCTGTGAGACTCTGACTCCTTATTGAAATCCTCTGGAGAGTGTTGATTTGTGCTTTATTAGACACCAGCCTGGCTGGTTTCAGATTGAAGTTTCCATCTAGATTTTTATAGGTGGTGTTTTCAACATCAGTTCAGTTTCATGGGGATCACTGTGGTCTTATCCTGCTTTTTTTTTTTTTTCTCCCCACGATCTTGCTCTGTTGCTCAGGCTAGAGTGCAGTGGCATAATCATGGCTTTCTGCAGCCTTAACCTTAGGCTCAAGCAATTCTCCCACCTCAGCCCACTGAGTAGCTGCAACTACAGGCACATGCCACCATGCCTGGCTAACATTTAAATATTTCTGTAGAGATGGGGGTCTCCCTCTGTTGCCCAGGCTGGCCTCAAACTGCTGGATTCAAGCGATCTTCCTGCCTTGGCCTCCCAAAGTCTTGGGATTACAGGCATGAGCTACTGCGCCCAGCCTGCCGTTTTTTATTGGGGACTTTGCCCACATTCTCTGGCTCTCCAAGACTGCTTTTCTTGTTTTCTTTCGTGAGAAAGATGAAATTCTTTAAGAGTTTTAAAACTCTTGCACTGAGCATTAGGAAAAATAGCTCATGCATGCTAGGCTTAACACCTAGGTGATGGGTTGATAGGTGCAGCAAACCACCATGGTAGATGTTTACCTCTAACAAACCTGCACATCCTGCACATGTACCCCAGAACTTAAAAATAAAAATTAAAAACAAAATAGTCTTGTCTTGCACTATTTTTCCTGATTTGGGCTGCTGTCAGGTCTAAGTAATGCAAGAAGAGAGAGAAAATAATACCAAGGGTTATCCCCACAGCCTTTATACAGTAGGGTCTTCCTTTATTGTTTCTCTACTCAAAAATGAGTTTTCACTCAGGCTCTTAAGTACCCATACCACCACTCACCTGGTGATGTGGTTTGGATTTGTGGGCGCATCCAAATCTCATGTCAAATTATAATTCCCAAAGTTGGAGGAGGGGCCTGGTGGGAGGTGATGGGATCATGGGGAAGGATTTCCCCCTTGCCGTTTTCGTCATAGTGAGCGAGTTCTTACGAGATCTGGTTGCTTAAAAGTGGTTTTGGGTGGTTTTTTATTGGAGACTTTGCCCACATTCTCTGGCTCTCCAAGGCTGCTTGTCCTGTTTTCTTTGGGTGGTTTTGATATCTGTGGTTAACTGGTATTATAAAATGAGTTTGAAAGACATCATTCTTTTTCAGTTCTATGGAATATTATTATTCTCTCATTTCTCATTGTTTCCGTAGTTATCATAACTATTCCAGACGAATGTAGAACCAGCTAAAGTTCTATAAAAATTCCTCTTGACCTTTTTACTGTTAATTTTTAATTGAAGTTTAACACACACACACATAAGTGAGTAAAATGCACTAATGTTTGTCCATTTGATGTCTTGTATACTTCTGTGAAACCACCACCCACACCGAGATATAAAACATTTCTTGGTAAGGTTTTTTTGTATTTCTCACCAGCCAGTTGTAACACTTATTTCTATGAATAATTTTACCTATTCTTGAACTTCATATAAATGTAATAAGACAGCAAGATTTTTTTCTTCTGTCTTCTTTCATGTACTATAACAACTGTTAGATTTATTCATGTTGTTTAATATATTAATAATTATTTTTCGATCACAGAATTCCATTGCATATATATATATGCCATAATTTATTCACTGATTCTACTCTTTGTGTATTTGTAATGTTTCTATTTTTAGTGGTTATGAATAAGCTTCTGTTAATATTTATGTACAAGTTTTTGTTGTACATGTGAAATAATTTAGGGGGATACATATTTGGGAGTGTAGTCATAGGATCATGGAGTATGCTTAGTAGGAATTACCAATTATCATACAATTTCCCAAATGGCTATGCTGTTGTATACTCTAACCACCAATGCATCTTTGCCAACACTGGTACCCTATTCTACTTTATTTTTAATTTGGGCTTTTTGGCAGGTGTGCACTGTTACTTCATTGTGATTTTATTTTGCTTTTTCTTGATGAATAATGACACTGAGTAGCTTGATTATTGGCTATTAGTATTCTGTTCTGTGAAATAACTGTTGAGGTTTTTTTTTTTGCAAGTTTAAAAATTGGATTATTAGTTATTTTGTTACAAGGATTTCTTTATATATGTTGAGTATAACTTCCTTGTCTGTAATTTTGATGTCGTTGAATGTATTAATTTTTTTCACTTATGAGTTTTTTTTGCTTCTTGCTACTTACCTCAGATTTATTATTGTGTTTATTTTTAGAATATTTATTATTTTTCATAATGAATGAATTTCCATCCTGAATTAATTTTTGTATATTATTTAAGAGAAGATTGAAGTTTTATTCTTAATTTTTGCATACTTTTAAAAACTGTACTGTTCTGATTGATTGACAATGCTGTTCTTTTGAATTGCATTGGCTCCTTTGTCATAAATAAACTTTTATTGTATACGTGTGGGCCTTTTTTGGATTGCATTATATTTCATTCATTTGTTTATCCTTAACTCCAGTGGCACTTTGTCTTACTTAGTATTGCTTTATAAGAAGTCTTGAAATTAGAAGGTCTAAGTAAGGCCTCCAATTTCGAGGTTTATAATTTTAATGGAAAGCTATTAACTATGTTGGCATATTATGTCATACAAATATGACTAGCTTTAACTTAATTTTTAAAAAATCTTGAAGATAGAGAATATAAGTTGAAAACAGTATTACACATACCAATAACTACATACCAACCAAAATGTGAAATTATGTTCAACTCTTTTTATAAAAGAAAGGTGAAGAAGTAACTATCAGAATGAAAAAAGTAAAGATTGAATAATATTTAATGTTTGTGAGGTTGTCAGAAAATAGGCATTCTTGTGCATACTTGGTAGCAGTGTGAATTAGATCAGGCCCTCTGGAAGATCATTTAGCAGTGTGCTTCAAACAGTAAGGGTAAAATATGTATATATATATATTTTTGGAGTCTCCCATGTCTACTTCTTTCTACACAGACACAATAACAATCTGATCTCTCTTTCTTTTCCCCATATTTCCCCCTTTTCTATTTGACAAAACCGCCGTCGTCATCATGGCCCGTTCTCAATGAGCTGTTGGGTACACCTCCCAGACAGGTGGCGGCCGGGCAGAGGGGCTCCTCACTTCCCAGACCAGGCGGCCGGGCAGAGGCGCCCCCCACCTCCCAGACGGGGCACTGGCTGGGCGGGGGCTGCCTCCTACCTCTCTCCCGGACGGGGCGGCTGGCCGGGCGGGGGCTGCCCCCCCACCTCCCTCCCGGACGGGGCAGCTGGCCGGGCGGGGGCTGCCCCCAACCTCCCGGACGGGGCGGCTGCCAGGCGGAGGGGCTCCTCACTTCCCAGACCGTGTGGCTGCCAGGCGGAGGGGCTCCTCACTTCTCAGACTGGGCGGCCGGGCAGAGACACTCTTCAGTTCCCAGACGGGGTTGCAGCCGGGCAGAGGCGCCCCTCACATCCCAGATGGGGTGGCGGGGCAGAGGCGCTCCCCACATCTCAGACGATGGGCGGTCGGGCAGAGACGCTCCTCACTTCCTAGACGGGATGGCAGCCGGGAAGAGGCGCTCCTCACTTCCCAGGCTGGGCGGCCGGGCAGAGGCACTCCTCACATCCCAGACGATGGGCAGCCAGGCAGAGACGTCCCTCACTTCCCAGACGGGGTGGCGGCCAGGCAGAGGCTGCAGTCTTGGCACTTTGGGAGGCCAAGGCAGGCGGCTGGGAGGTGGAGGTTGTAGTGAGCCGAGATCATGCCACTGCACTCCAGCCTGGGCAACATTGAGCACTGAGTGAGCGAGACTCCGTCTGCAATCCCAGCACCTCGGGAGGCCGAGGCAGGCAGATCACTCGCGGTCAGGAGCTGGAGACCAGCCCGGCCAACACGGCGAAACCCCATCTCCACCAAAAAATGCAAAAACCAGTCAGGTGTGGCGGCGCATGCCTGCAATCCCAGGCACTCTGCAGGCTGAGGCAGGAGAATCAGGCAGGGAGGTTGCAGTGAGCCGAGATGGCGGCAGTACAGTCCAGCCTTGGCTTTCACAACTTTGGTGGCATCAGAGGGAGACCGGGGAGAGGGAGGGGGAGGGGGAGGAGAGGGAAATATTTTTAATCATAAAATTAGAGCTATTAAAATGACTTTGTTAACTGTAGACTTTCATAGATAATAATGTCATCTAGGGGAATTAAAAATCAGAAATAAAATCTTTATGTGCTTTTCTAGGGTAGTTAACAATACTCAGTTTCTTTGACTGTTTTCCTTGAAGGCTGCTAAATTTTAGTGTTTTAATGGGGATTGTGGATGTCAAATACTAGTAAAATATGTACACATGTTATTCCATTGGCTTCATGCTCAAGGAATTTATCCTCTTGATGAATGGAAAAGTCTTTTATTAGAGAACACTACATGACAATTTGCATTAAAAGATGAATAAAAATATAATGAAATGCCCCAATATACTGTATACAGGATAAATCCTTTGAAAGATTAATGAAGGAAAGTATCAGCATTTGGCAAAATTATTGGTATAGGATTAAACAGACTAGGTGGATTTGAATTGGATTTTGGGGACAGGGTTGTATAGGCAGGGATAATGAACATGTTGAATTATATAGTGTAAACAAGTAGGGAAGAGTGAGGAAATAAAAATTGTTATTGAATCCATTAATTTCCTTAATGTTTTTGTCTAATTTTCCAGGAAGCCAGTTAATTGCTAGAGATAGACACATAGAGAGTTTAAATGTAAATGGTGCGTGCTTTTATGAACATATGTTCAGTTGCCTTTTGAGGTCTTTTGAATGTTCTGTTGATGAATGATGCTGTTACTGTGTTGATGATATTATAAACTCTTATTTTGGAAGCATAATTAAGTGATAATTATAACATGAAAAATAGGAAAACTTGTTATTTTTATGAATGAATATCAGTTAATGAACTATTTTCTAAAAAAGAACTTTCTTAATCTTTGGTTTGGAGCAACAGAATAAGTAACTCAAGCTGTGTGCTCTCAATAGAAATTTAAGATAATTTGTTTTATTTTTAAAATATGTAGGTGAAAATATTAGTTCATCAGGTGATTGAATAATAGTACAGTATTTTCCTTTCAGTTCTACTGGCTTCATCTTGAAAGAGTAAATGACAAAACCTTGTTATGTTAAAGTGTATTGTATTTGTTCATTCACAAAAATATACTGAGAGGCTAGGATATTCCTGGAACTTTTCTGTGCTATAGGAAAATATTGCTGGACAGAACATACATGGTCACAGACTAGTTGAACTATTGGTTCAAACATATTTTCTTGAATCCTCTGAAGCTTTTTGGACCATTGTTTGGTTCACTGGCCTAATTATTATCATTTTGTCTTTTTAGGCAGAGGTTTTCCCGTCAGGCCCTTTTGCATAGCCTGTGGATTTACCTTTGGGTCATGTTTCCATCTACAGTCCAGTCAGTTGTGGTTGCAGAGGTGTGTGGTACATGATCTTCCTCCCTCATATGGATTATAGGCTGGGCAGGTTTTCTCGTTTTCTCTTTAGATGTATTTAGGAACAGTGGCCTCCCTAGCTAGCACAAAGAGCTTGTTTTCAAAAGAAAGCTAACGTTTCAATTTCCAGTCTACCAAATAAAGTCATCACCATTTATTAACTCAGTCTAGTGGATTCTTTTTTATTCTTTTATATTTTTAAGTCAATTTATTAACAATACAGAATAGTGAAAAGCCACTTTATTAGAAATTTTAATAAGAATCTAAGCTTGGCGAACCTGTTAAGTAAATTTTGGTGCACAAACATCATAAAAGATGAAAGAGTATTGTCACACTTTCACTTTTTTTTAATGGCAAAACCAGGTGATCCAGGTTGTCGCAGAATATTGCATGAAAAAGTACTTTCAGTTGAATGACCAACTGGAGAATACTGTATTTCCTTTTTTGTCCTTAGAAATATATTGTTCACTCAATTCTTAATACTCCATACTATATTCATCTAGGATATTATAATTAGTCTGATATATCATGTACGTAGTTGTTTTGCCATCTTTATTAGAGTCTAGAGTGCTGTTGTCTCTTTGTACCCACCTTTTCATGTATCTGTTCATTATAAGGTATCTTTCTTTGTCAGTGTTTTTCTCTTTTCTATAAGTGAAAGAAAATGAAAACTATTGAATTAGTGAATATATTAAATGAAAGTGAAATGCAGACTAGAAAGATGGTGTCTCCAAGCTTTTTAAATACCTTCTTGAAGATGAGGCAGTTTAGGCAACACAGTGTAAAAACTGGATGATAACTTATTTCACTGTGGCATCAACTTTGTAGGACAGGGGTTTGTGAACTTTAACCTTGTTGGATGCCTGTTTTTGCATATCAAGTTTTATTGGAACATGGCTGTGTTTGGTCATTTATAAGTAGCTACTTTTACACTACAATAGCAGAATTGAATAGTGGCAAAGATAATGTGGCCCACAAACCTAAAATATTTACTGCCTGGCTCTTTAAGTAGTTTGTCAACACTTTTTCTAGGATATTATCTCATTTTCCCTTTTTAAAAATATACTTTTTATTTTAGTCTTAAAATTTTTTTTCTAGTATGATAGGGTATAATTGAATGATGATGAGTACTGATGAAATAATACCTAGGATTATGAAGTAACTTTGTTTCAAGATAGAGGAAAAATAAGACAAGATGTTATCTCATATTTATAAAAAGTTTCATTGAATCCATGTGGTAGCCGCAAGATGGAATGAGTTCTGTTTCATTACTAAAGAATATAGTAATACTCTGTTTTCTTTGGGAGACCTCTAAGAAGGAATAAAAATATATCTAAGAAGTCTTGATCATGAAATACCAACCCTTATAAATAGTTAAATTTGCTAAGAAAAAAAAACCCTCAAAAAGGAAAATTGAACCCAGCACACTGTGATGATGTAACAAGGTTTATTTCTCATAAGTTCATGCATTGTTACCTCATATCTTTGAAAAGTCCTATTTAAAAAAAAAAGTATGTAAACTGTCTGGCTTTTTTGTTTTCTCACAAGAAAACATTACAAAAGTTAAGGTTGTGATTCTCCTCCCAACTTACTTTAACGGCTTATCTCACATTATTCTCCCCTATTGAATCATGTGGCATGGGCTATCATAATTCAACTTAAGTTTTTTAAAAATTATAAGTCATAGGTATTATAGCACAAATTTATTTTTAAAATTACTTGATTGTATCACTGACGTTAAGAATTCACCACTATGAAAACTATGACAGACTAAGGAGTAATTTGGAAGTATTATATACATGTCATGTTCAGATTTTGGTGTGAGAAATACATGTTTTAATCTCCTAATTTCTTTGTTTATATTAGCATTTTAATGTTTATTAATTATTTTAACAAAGGTTATTTTATTCCAACAACTTCCAGGGGAAATTTTAATTCGTATTGAGGTATATAATAGCTGGTTTTGAAATTTGATTACAAAAGCATGAAAATTGTTATTCTCACAGAAAAATTTCCCTTATACAGTAAAGCTGAATATTTAAATCATGTGAATAATTTATATTCTTAATAATTAAAACTCAGTAATTTTAAGATTATTAAACCAAGATATATTTTGTAGGTAAAAAGTCAGCAGAACTATTAACATAAATTATAACCTGCTTTTTAAAAAACTGTAATACTAAAGTAATAGCCATAAATATTTTGTCTTTATTTTTTAAGGCAAGAGGCGCAGATGTTCCAGAGATTCCTGGAGATCTTACTCTTAAGACGTGTGGCAGTACAGCCAGTATGAAGGTTAAGCATGTGAAAAAGTGAGTATAACTTTACAGTGGATTCTAAATGAATTCCTACGAATGGAAATCAGTTCTTCAATTCTCTTAAAACTTTTATTTAGACTTTTTACAAAAATATGCTGTTACTGTGCAACTGTTAATCCTTAAGTTATGACTCAGCAGTCAGTGGAACAGGCCTACAGATTATCCACTCCTCTAAAATATACTTTATTTTTGTTCTTGAAGCAACTTATGTCATTTTCTGTTATTTTACAGTTGTTTGATAGGAACAGTCTAACCATGTCATTCTTGGTACCCTTAGTGCATGCTCTCATTCATTCAGAAATATCAGCTTTATTGTTTGAGTTATGAGATTATTAGATTTCAGGTTTGCCTTTGAGGAGCATGAAGTAGATGCCAAGAGTTGACTGTTAAGTGAAATACAGGTTGAGCATCTCTAATCTGAAGCTATGAAATCCAAAGTGCTCCAAAATGTGAAACTTTTTGAGTGCCAACATGGCAGCACAAATGGGAAATTTCACACCTGACCTTACGTGAGTGTTCACAGTTAAAATTTTGTTTCATGCACAAAATTATTTAAAATGTTGTATAACATTACCTTCAGGCTCTGTATAAAATGTATTTGAAATATAAATGAATTTTATGTTTAGACTTGGGTCCCAGCCCCAAGATATCCCATAGATATATGCAAATATTCCAAAATCTGAAAAAATCTGAAATCCAAAACTCTTCTGGTCTCTGTGTCATTTTGAACAAGGACTATTCATCGTGTACCTGAAGGTAATCAGTTTTAAAGAGGAAAACCATCTTTTCACTTAGTAGAGTTAGATAGCTATGCTTCATGTGTAAGTAGAGGAAAGACAAGGATAAAAATGTTCATTCTGCGTCCAGGTCCACCACTCCAGGACTGATGGGCTGTGACAACATTCACAGGTAAAATCTGGTTTTCTACTTTGTGTTGGGAATGCTTCTGGTTAGAAGCTGGCTGTTCACAGTTTCCATAACATTTGCCGAAAATAACAGTTTTTCTATGGACATTGATTTGGATCAAAATTAGGAGATAACGGTGATGCTTTTTTTATTTTGGGTTTTGATCTGTACACTAAATGTAATACTCATCTGACTCAGTGTATTTTTAAGAGGATTTGTGCGGATATGTGTGGCTCATGCGCATGTGCTTACAAAATATTTTTGCTTGCATGAGCTCTTAAATCCACTGCATTTTTCCCTGAAACTTAGTAATTTTTACTGTTTCATTATCTCGTTTCTTATTTATTTCATGTGTTTCAGGTTACCCTTCACTAAAGGTCACTTTCCGAAGATGGCTGAATGTGCGCATTTCCATTATGAGAATGTTGAGTTCGGCAGCATACAGGTATACTGAAATATTTCTTACATCTTGAATTAAGATTTACATATTTACCTTTATATCTAGATGCTTATCTATATATCTGTATCTAATAGATGACACTTTGAAGTATTTTTTTTTTTTAATCGATGTCTTATTGGTTGAGGTAAAATCTTTCTTCTCTTCTGTTGACAAATACTTGATGTCACGTTGACATATAAAAGTAACCATCACACTAACATGTATCAGTTAAGGAAAATCAGTCCTGTCCCCTTCCGTTTTCCTATATCATGTCCATATGTCCATGGCTTTGTGTAGTGACTTTCTATTCTGAAATTATGTAAACTTGTCTTAATTAATTGTTGTGAGCTTTGATACTTGGTAGATTAAAGTGTTCTCACTTTATTCTTCTTTTTCAGAAATGTTTTTACTGTTACTGCCTTTTCATTCACATACAAATTATTGAATCTAACTTGACATCAAGCTACATACTTTGCTCTTATTATATGATTGGCAGCTTAATGTCCTTTGTACATTATATATGTATTAATGTGAAAAAACTATTAAAAACTTAAAAAATAGCTAGATTGTGGTTATTTAAAAAATTATATTTCCCCAGGGGAACAAAAGCCACCCTTTACATTGTCTTTCAAATTAGGCTAATAGAAAAAAAAGTCTTGATTTCTACACACAACATGGAGAGATAGTCCACTTCCTGTCCTTGCCCTAACCACTGTCTCTCCAGAAGAAAACTCCTGAGACATGACTGATTTGTGTAACAGTGTGCTACTTTTTGTAATTTTATTTCATAAACAAGTGAGATGAATTTGATCTATAGGATTTATGAAAGTGAAGGACATTTCTATTTCAAATAAATTGACAGTTTAAAATAGCACTAGAGATTTATAATGCTGTGACATCAAACAAAGGATATTTTGTTCCATTAGTGTGTATATCCTTGAGATTGCAGTTAACATGATAAATTTCTTAGGTCAGGAAGAACTGATTAAGAAAACAGTAATGAGTACATTTTTCATTTTGTGACTGTTAAGCATTTGATATATCTGTTTGAGTGATTTAGTTTACTCAGCTTGCAATTTAGGTAAATTATTTTCTACTTAATTTATTTTGCTTTTTTTTTTTAATCTTTACAAGGTTGAATGAGCTCTTTTGGGGGCAGTAAACGTTGTGAGGAGTTTTAGCAAATTGAAAAGAAATAGGAGGCTAGAGATCTAAAAACAGTCCAAAGAATATTTAAATGTTAACATTATATGAAAGGTTAGGAAATCTCTAAAGCATCTGATTTAAAATAAAAACAAAACTGTTAATGGTAAACATTGTATAATGAAATAGAAAAAGCACTGGCCTTAGTTCACAAACATAGATTCTAATTTTCTTTTTGCTTCTTAGGAAATTTATGACCTTGGGCAAGTAGCTTATCCTCTTTGGTTTTATTTCCTTTATGAGGTGAATGAGGTTGTGCTAAATAGTATCATAGTTCTAAACTTTTATTATTTTATATTTAAAGAGTTTATAATGGCTGCATTGAAGATGTGGGTAGGGAATAGACAGTTGTTATTCAGCTGCGTTTGGCTCTCCTGAGATTTTGTTAAATGCTGGTTATTAGAGTCCAGTCCTCTTAATTGGAGGACTGTGTCTAATTTTTATGGGGAGAACACATTAGGTAGACTTTCTACCAATGAACAGACCTGTAATCTTCATTTTAGAGGGTCACACCATGTTTCACTTTCCCCATTGCACTTCAACCCTGTAGAATTCCATTACTCAGGCAGAAGAGGGAAGAAAAGATGTGATACTAACTCAGTTTGTGACCCTGCTTGTATGAGGTGTATGAGTGAGATGTTTCAGGATTGTATTGATTGACCAGGAGGCCTGGAGTATGGAAGATAGGGGTGGTTCAAAGGAAACCAGCCCAGCTGCACCTTGCCGGTCCATACCAGAATCTTTCTGTGTTTATGGTCCTCTATTTGGCACAGCTCTCCTGCCAAGTTTTGTCTGCTTCTGTTCTGTGTCTTTGGAGACTGGCCTCTACATACCACATCTACCAGTTTTGCTTGCCTTCTGCTTCTGGTTGAATTCAACCCATGTTAGATACCATCAGGAGGAAAACGTTAGTTTCCATTAACTAAGTTGTGTAGCAAAAGAACTATAATAGCATCCTGGCTTGACTTACATGCTTATGTTTTTTATCTTGGGTTGCTGTTCTCTCTTTGGCTAGTATAAGGTTTTACATTTTGATGGACTGATTGAATGCCATTTAAAGAAAAACAAAAACAATCATATTAACCTCTAAACAATCCTATGTTCTATCTGCTACAGGCAGTTAAAATAAAGTTCCTATGTCTCAGTTCTTATTCTTTATCATTTTATAAACATCTTGCTTTTTACATAGGTAAATATTAGCACATTTGATTCTAAACATGTTTATGGGGAATGAATCCTTTATTTTCAATATAAGGTTGGAATATGTTCTGAAGAGAAAACAAGTAAGAAAACTTAGTAAAATGTATCAATAATAGATCATCAGTTGTATGCTGGGCAGCTCTAGTATAAACCAGTAGGTTATTCATACTGTCAATTGGCCACTTGGTTGTTGCTTTTTAATATGTACCAATTCTGGGACATTCTGCAGTGACATACCTTCTCTTTTTCACTCTGATCTTAGAAATTTCTCTTAGATTTACAGATTCATTGTCTTTATGTTTATAGCTCTTTCTTCTCTTCAGATCTTGAAAGTTTATAATTGCAGTTGGCCATCATATCCTAGTATGACAGAGATGTTAACGTCTTCTACATTTTAAAAATCCAGACAAAATAATCTTTAACTTTCTGGCTTTTAGTTCTGGAATGAAATAGTTATTTTTAATCCTATATGTTAGAAATTCCAATGATCAATTTTATGTAGTCTGAAAGACACAGTTGCTTAAAAAACAATTTAGACATGTCAGTACTTTTACTGGGTCAGTACTGTCATTACCATATAATGATATGTAATGTACAAAGGACAATTTTATGATCTCTCCTTTGAATTCCAGCCTTGTATATCCAGCTGACTTCCCTGCATCTTCACTTGGATGCCTAATAACACCTCAATCATTGCAGCGTGCCCAGAACAGTCTTTCAGACCTGCTCTTTCTGCTGACTTCCCATCTTGGTAAATAGCAACTCTATCCTTTCAGTTCCTGAGGCCAGCCAAGAACCGTGGAGCATCTTGGGCATCTCTCTTTCTGTCAGTCCTCACATCCAGTCCATCAGCAGATTTTTTGGCTCCATCTTTAAAATAAATCCAGGATCTAACCATGCCCACCTGCTTCTCTGCTATCACCTTACACTAAAGCATTGTCTTTTGGGGAGGATTATTTCAATAGCCTTCTATATTTGGCACAGCAGCAAGAATGATTCTTTTCAAATGTAAGTCCAGTCATGTCACTTTTTAAAAACTCTCCAGTTAGTTTTCATCTTATTCAGAGTAAAAGCCAGATTTCTGAAACTTTTCTACAAGGATTTACAGAATGTACCCTTACCTTTCCGACCTCATCTTTCTTCTCTTCCCCTCAGACAGGGTGATCCAGCCACAGTAGCCTCTTTGTTTTCTGCCAGTATGCTCACCCCCTTCTCAGGGCCTTGGTACTTTTTGTTTCCTTTACTTAAAATGCTCCTCTAGGACAGCCACACACCTTGCTACCTCCTCTTTTAAAAGTACTGGCTCCAGTGCTATCTTCCCAGACTGCACCTTCCTTACATAAGATTGCAACTGTAGTCACCAGCATTCCTCATCTCCCTCTCTTTGTTTTATTTCCCTCCATACCACTTAACACCATTCGGCATGCTAAATATTTTATTATTTATTTTCTTCCCCTCAACATCTAGAACAGTGGTTGACACATAAAAACTACTCAATAAATATTTGTTTAATGAATAATAGATGAATGAGATGAATGGATGAATGAGTTTATATTTGAAGAAGAGATACAATTGGTTTTTAAAATGCTGTTTTACTATTTTGTTTTTATTAATCATTTTAAATTTGTTCTTATATGATAAGAATATATGTTCCTTATGAGTGTTTATTTATTATAAAACAAATTATGTAACCATCCTGTTTAAGTCTCAATTTGGTACATTCAGTTGTAGTGTGTAGTATAGGAGAGATAATATGCTGAGGAGAAAGGTGCTGGTGTGGTGTAGAATGGGTATGACCGGCTGGTGCAGTTAGCCTTGGTCTTGCTTTCCTTATCTTCACACTGAAAAGGAAGTACGGTTCCTAGATACCCTAGAATACTAGGTGACAGCTAATGTTCCTTCAAGCTAAGAAATTGTAGATGAACTATGAGTTCTGACTGAGGTTGTGATAAGGTGGAGAGGAACAGAGATATAACAGCACCGGGGAGGATAGGTTGTACCATGCCATGTTCTTATTTTAGTCTACTTCCATGGAGCTTGAATAAGCTATTAATATCTGTAAAAATTAGTACAGATAATTGCTCATGTCATAGAAGTAGCTTGTTGAAACATCTTTATATTCCTGAGACACATTATGCTGAGTTATATATATATTTAAAAATAAATTCCTTTTTTACACTCTACTAAGATTTTATAATTTCTGCATCTATGTTTGTTGGTGAAGTTAACCTGTGTGCTATACTTGTCCCACTAGCCTAAGTCTGGGGAATTTCTGCTCCCCTATCCCATTCTCCACCCCTTTTAAATAAATGCACTGGAATAGTTTGTGTAAATGGGAATTACCTGTTCTTTGAAGGGTTAGTAGAATTTTCCTGTTAAAACCTTTTGAAACTGGTTCCCAATTGGGGACTTAATCTTTACCATCTTTACTTACCATTTCAACTTATGATTTGATTATTGCTCATTAGGTTCTTTTGTATCTCCTTAGGTCAATTTTTATCATTTATATTTTCTTAAAAATTGTTCATTTAATTTAGCTTTTTAAATTCATGGGTTATAAGTTATACACAAGATATTATTAAATCTTGGTCTTATCAAGGAACCAGCTTATGGTTTTACTGATCAACCAAATTTTTTTTTTCTGTATTTTTCATACCAATAATTTCTAAGCATAACTTTCCTTTTGTTTCTTGAATTGAAAGTTTAGTTTTTCTAGAAAAGAGTTGAGAATAATGCGTATTGCCTGCTAGGATTTGCCTCTCAAAAACTAGCTTTGTCATAAACCAACTTTGTCAAATATTAATATTACACAACATATACTACTTAATCTCTGCTTTAGAGAAATAGAATGCAACAGGTATTGTTAATGATTCATTTGTTTTTAGGAATTACTTTTTAGTAAATGCATTTAAGTTTGGATATTTTCCTGTGAATAGTAGTTTGGCCAAATTCTACAGGTTTTGATTCATAAATGTCTTATGTTTAGTTTAGAGAAATTTAAATTTCACAAAAAAGATTAACAATTACTAGAAGGGGCTTTTTGTTTTAAGTAAAGCCACATGTAGTTTAAAATTCTGCAAATTTATTGTTACTGCACTTATTTTCCCTGTTGTATTATTCTGCAGTCCAAAAACAAAGATTAATTCACATTTCACAAAATATTTTTCAGTAAGAAGGGGGGAAAATCTCTTGTAACACGCAAAGAAATGATGAGTTTGAGGCAGCGCTGTTCCTGCTGTGCTTTGTGTTGTACCGCCATCTAGTGTGTAGGGGGGGAAAAGGATATGTTTGATTTGTATTTTCTTTATCATCTGGTTATCTGAAGTTATCACTTGATGTGTTTCTTTTTAGCCAATTTCATACAAAACATTAAGTTAAATTAACCTGAATGGTAGAGTTCAGGTTTTTGTATAAATAAGGAATAGGAAAAGTATGAATTTAATATCTGTGTCTCGAGCTTTCTATATGCAAGCTGCCTGCAAGGGACTTGAAAATGCTGTCGTGGCTTTCTATCATTACATGCATTTCTGCCTTGATGCTGGGAAGGCGGAAAGAAGTAGTAAAGTTTGACCTGAGTGTAGGAATATTGAGGGGTAATAATGCAAACAATTTTAAAAGCCTGAAGTTTCATTTAAAAAGTAGTAATCAGAATTATAATAAAAATACAAGCCAATATTTATTGAATGTTTTGTCTGAGCCAGGCATTATATCAAATACTGTTTCCACATTGTCTCAATTACGCTCCACAACAATTTCAGGTGCAGAAATTTAGGTAAAAAGAGTTTAAGAACTCACTCAAGTTCTTAAACCGTTTTGTGGACTGTATTTGAATCAAGGCGGCCTGACACTAGAGCCATTCTGCATGTTCTTTTGTATTGCTAGAAAAGAATAGACTGACTCAACTAATACTTTAACAAAAAGGAGTAAATGATGGTTCTAGAGTATCTCGCATCTTTAATGTAGTTGAAGGTTAAAAAGTATGATACATAATACTGCAGTGTAACCTTAAGTAATTTCCAGTGTGATCTTAAGTAAATTCTTAATGTCTCTGGTCGTCAGTTTCCTCATTTGTAAAATAGAAACAAATATATCTATTCTAACTATATCATAAAGTATTATGGGAATTAAGTGACATAATAATTGTGCAGTACATTTTAAAGGGCTTTAGAGAAAGGCAGAAGTTCTAGGGGAGCACTTAGGTAAAGTCAAATAATCATCTTTAAAATGTGGGAAGTCATACTTGTCCCGATGACCCAAGGACAGTGTTGTCAGGATTGAGGCAGTGGATACTGACTTCACCTGAGTACTTCCCATCAGTTAAGCTTTCATCATTAATAAAAATAAATTAATGAAAAGGTTATCTCTCCCCATTTTGTTAAGACACTTGCAGTTTGAAAAATTAACTTGTACATATTTTCAGTTTAAAAAAATCTTATACAGAAGTACTGTTACTACATGTGTAATCATTTGAAATAAAAGCCATGCTAATTTTATTCTCACCCTGGCCACAAACTTTAGTTTTCCTCAAAAGAAATAAAAATCTTAGCCTTACTTTTCTGCATGTTCTGCAGTATACTCCCTCTTATACAAGGAAATCATTGTCCTTTCAGGAGAGAATTTGAAATGAAATGTTCAGATAGTGAGTCATCAGTTCCACTGTCATCTAAGTACTGGATTTTCACTGTATCTCGTTTGAGATTATTCAGTCCAAGAATTAGATGTGTAAAAGTGGTTGGACTGTGAAAAAATATATCTATAGTGGAGTCAGCCATAATTTACAGGCAGTTTACTTATAGTATTGTTGAGTCTGAAACTGTGAAGAGTCTGAGATGTTTTCCTACTAGTAAGCTAACAAGTTGGCTTCCCACAATTACAGACACACTACACACATTCTCACTCTCTTTCTCTTTCTCTCTGTAGCCTCCCTTTCCCCCAGCAGAAACATCAAGTCTCTGGACCAGAAATCAAGCCCTTGTTTACTTGAAAAGTAACTTACGTTGGTTCCCTAGGCCCTGGTTCTCCATAAAGTGATATGGTGACAACCAGAGATATCCTGTGTTTACAAGTGGGATTTGGTACCACAAGAGAACTCTGCACTTATGAAACTTGAAGCTTATACAGGATAGCTGGCATTCCTGCCCATTCTCCTTTCTCAAGATGGAGAGAGAGAGACCTTTGCTCTGAAATGTAAACAAAATCTCTGGGAAAAAGAAGCAAAGATCTGTATTTCACAAACACCCTGGAATGTAAACATGGCTTGGGGGAGAGAGAAAACTTTTATCTCTAGAGGGCTCCATCTTTAGAGTTACTGGGTTAAGTTCAGTCCCTTAGCCCAGGTGCCAGTGCTCTTTGCTTAGAAAGCCCCGACCATGCTGAAATATGAAAGTATGTATGAAGCAGTTTCCTGACAAGTATATGTTCTTGAGTGAGCATCAGTAAGATGAGGGCTGTGATTCTGCTGTCGTGTTATTTGGTCTCATTTTCCATGTATTCTTCATATGGTGGGCATCACTGTGAACTGATGGTGATTTTAGTGTTTAAAGATGAGCACATCAGTTACTTTATCAGATACTCAGCTGAGAAAACAGTGCTCTATTCCCATTCTGGGAAGAAAAACTCTTAGGTCTGCTAAGATGCTTGTAGGTCTCTAGCTTTTTCCTGGTAAATCTGAAGGGTAATTTTGCCGTTTATTGATTTTCGCCTTATGTGCTGGAATTAGAACTTATTTCACTTATTAACCATGTAAGATGTAATTCTGCTGTAGAATTATTCTTCCTCTTGGCGTCCTGAACTCAGTAGTTTTAAAGTAGTATTTTCAGTGTCAAATATTAGGAGGTTGAAGGTAGGGTGGGTGGACCACATAATATTATACAACAGAAATCATTTTTTTTGTGTCTCCACGTCTGCTACACAGGCTGTGAGGTGAAAGAAAACTTGTTTACAAACCCCATAGGTATGACACATGAAATTGCAGCCATTATAGAATTACAAAAGATGAATAAAAGAAAAGAACTCTTTCCGTGTTCCATTTGCAATCCGTTGATTAGGCTTTGGTGAATGGTTTCTTCTGTGGGTGGGTGGTATATTTTTACCCTGCTCTATGCTACTGATTTCCATTCTCCATATGGAGAAAGAACTTTTCTGAACATTTGAAGACTTGCTGAATAGAGTTGTATTTTTAAAGATCCTAACAACACTAATTGTAATTGGTTTCCATGGTGATAGAAAAGTGAACTCAGTACAGGAAAAATAACTCCAAAGATAGATTTGGAAGAAATTTAGAAATGTGGGATTTGGAAATCCTGTTTGCCATTTCTAATAGATGAAGGACTGAAATATTATTAAATTGAGAAGTGAAAATTATTTAAATCACTGAGTTGCTGTCATAAATTTCTACAGGCAAATATAGTTCAGTCCTTCATAGTGTATAGTCTTTGTACATGTAGTTCAGGTACTGCATAAAATACATTAATATTCAGACGTGTATAGGGTGTATTAAAACCCACAGTTCTCTTAGGATAGTTTTATTGAATATCTTGTATGTGCTAGCCACCTATGTGAGTACCACTGATGAAGCAGATAATCTTTCCTCAGAGAAAACAAGTAATATACCAATAAGTTTAAGAGAAAAGCAATGTTATAAATGTTATAAAAGTGCTTGTAGGTATTCAGTGGTGAGAGAGATTATGTCCTGTGGCATTCAAAAGTCTTCATCTTTATTGAAGATTGAATAGAATTTGGATATGCAGAGATAGAAGTGAAGAACCCTCAGCCAAGGAAAAATAGTACAGACAAAAAGGTACTTGTGTTTTCATTGTTCAACTCCCTCTTATAAGTGAGACCATCAATTGCTTTCTTAGTAAGAACTGAGAAAGTATTGCAGGATTTTGAGAAGAGAGTACCATGATCAATGTGTGATGGAGATGGAGAGAGACCATTTAAAATACTGTTGTAATTATCCAGATGTAAGGAGGCCTAGAACCAGGGAATTAGCAGTGGGGAGTAGGAAAAAAGGGGATGACTGTAAGAAGTTTTAGGAGACATGAGAGATTAAAGAATCAAAGGTGAAAAATGAGACCTTGAGCCTGGAAATGTAAAAAGAGAGCATGTGTGGAAAGGAGGAGAAGTAGCAGAATCTAGGGCGATTAGGTTGGTCAGCTGGGTGAATAGTAGTACAGTTTGTTTTGTGAATTCAGGAGGAGGAGGAGAATATGTGAGGAAAGATGACGAATTCAGTTTTGAAACTAAGCACCATATTTCAGGGAGAAGACAATGTTTGTTTATTCATTAAATACATAGCGATCCCTACTTAAATCTCAGGTACAGCTGACCCTTGAACAACATGGGTTTGAACTGTATGGGTCCACTCATATGTGAATTTTAAAAAATAAATACATTGGAAATTTTTTTAGAGTTTTGCAGCAATTTGAAAAAACTTGCAGATGAACCATGCAGCCTAGAAATTTGGAAAAAAACTAAGAAAAAGGTATGTCATGAATGCAAAAAATATATATAAATACTAGTCTATTTTATAGCTTACTACCATAAAATACACAAATAGATTATAAAAAGTTAAAATTTATCAAGACTTACATAAACACAGACTGAACATGGTGCGATTCCTAATCAAGAGGAATGTAAACAAACATAAAGGTGCAGTATTAAATTATAATTGCATACAATTTAATGTAGTACATACTGTACTACTGTAATAATTTTGTAGCCACCTCCTGTTGCTATTGTCAATTCAAGTGTTACAAGGATCCACTTAAAACACTGTGTGATACTTAATCATCTCTGTATGTGCATTGCGTATTGCAGTAAAAAGTGATCTCTTATGGTTCTTCCATACTTTTCATTGTATTTGGTGCAATACCATAAACCTTGAATAACACCACGAGACTCATACAAAATGCTACTAGTGATGCTGGAAATGCTCCCAAGAAGCAGAGAAAAGTCATGACATTGTAATAAGAGGTAGAATTGCTTGATATGAACTATAAATGAGGCCTACAGGCACATTTGTCTGCCATTTCAATCTGTTGTAAGGACTGTTATTTTTAAAAAAAGAAAATTAATGAAGCTGTTATTGCAGCTATAGCAGTAGGTGTGAACATCTTGCACTTTTTGTGAAATACCTTTTTATCTCATATTGAAAATGCAGCTTTTATGTCGGTGCAGGATTGCTATAAGAAGGGCATACTTATAGACTATAATATGATTTGAGAAAAGCAGTCATTTGCTTTTGATTTGTATTTTGATTTATATTTTGACAATGTAAAGTAAAAGGAAGGTGAAGAGTCTAAAGCTGGAGAATTTAATGCCAGCAAAGGATGGTTTGGTAATTTTAGAAAGAGGTTGGCTTTAAAAATGTCAGGATAACAGGAGAACCTGCTTCTGTCACCCAAGAGGCAGCAGATGAGTTCCCAGATAACTTTAAGAAAATCACTGAGAAGAAAGGATATCTGCATGGAAAGTTTTTAATGTACCATGAAGCAGCCAAATATTTGAATTTTTGGTGTCCCAGAAAGTGAAGAGAAAGTGAAAGGGATAGAAAACTAATTAAAAAAAAAAACAAACTAACTAAAACTTTCTAGTTTTAGCAGGAGATTTAGATATGCAGATACAGGAAGCTCAGAAATTCCCAAATAGATACAATTCAAAAAGGCCAAGGCACATCATAGTAAAACTGACAAAAGTGAAAGACAAGAATTCTGAAAACAGGCAGAGAAAAGCATCTAGTCACTTATAAAGGAACCTCCATCAGTTCCTCAGACTAATGGTGAAATTTTTTTTTTTTTTTTTTGAGACAGTCTTGCTCTGTCACTCAGGCTGGAGTACAGTGGTGCAATCTTGGCTCACTGCAACCTCTGCCTCCTGGGTTCAAACAATTCTCCTGTCTCAGCCTCCCGAGTAGCTGGGACTACAGGTGCAAGCCACCATGTCTGGCTAAATTTTGTATTTTTAGTAGAGACGGGGTTTCACCTTATTGATCAGGCTGGTCTCGAACTCCTGACCTCAGGTGATCCGCCCACCTCGGCCTCCCAAAGTGCTGGGATTACAGGTGTGAACCACCGTGCCCAGCCAACTAATGGTGAATTTCTAAGCAAAACCCTTACAGGCTAAGAGAGAATGGGATGATACACTCAAAGTGTTGAAAGAAAGAAAACTATCAGCCAAGTATACTATACTCAGCTTATTTCTCCTTCATAAATGATATGCAAGAGATAGAGGTGAAGAACCTCCTCATAAATGAAGGAGAAATACAGTCTTTCCCAGAGAGGCAAAAGCTGAGGGAATTCACTCCTGCTAGACTGTATCTCCAAGAAATGCTTAATTTAAGGGAGTCCTACACCTGGAAGTAAAAGGATGATACCTACCGTCATGAAAACATACAGAAGTATAAAGCCCACTGGTAGAACAAACACACAAATAAGGAAAGGAAAGGACTCAAATCTTAACCACTGTGGGAAACCACAAAACCACAATGATAAACAGAAAAACAGAAAGAATAAAAGATATGCAAAACAACCAGAAATCAATTAATGACAGGAATAAGCCCTCACATATGAGTAACAACCTGGAATGTAAACAGATTAAATTCCTATAGATCTTCCAAAAGATATAGACTGGCTGAATGGATAAAAAGCAAACACACAAAAAAACCCATGGTCCAACTATATGCTGCCTACAAGAAACTCATCTCACCTGTAAGACGTATATAGGCCAGGTGCAGTGGATCACTGGAAGCCAAGTGTTTGAGACCAGCCTGAGCAACAAAGTGAGACCCTGTCTCTGTGAAATTAAAAAAAAAAATACTATCCAGGCACAGTGGTGTGCACCTGTAGTCCCAGCTACTTGGGAGGTTGAGGCAGTAGGATCACTTGAGACAAGGAGTTCGAGGCCACAGTGAGGTATGATTATGCCACTGCAGTGCAACCTGGGTGACAGAGTAAGACCCTCTTTCATAAAACAAAAACATACAGACTGCATATAAAGGGAAAAAGATACACCATGCAAACAGAAACCAAAAGTGAATAGGAGTAGCTGTACTTATATCAGATAAAACATACTTTGAGTCATAAATAGTAAAAAGAGACAAGGTCATTTAATAATGATAAAGGGATCATTTATCATTATCCTCTTGTTCAGCAAGAGGATATAACAATACTAAACATACATGCATCCAGCATGTGAGAACCCAGATAAATGAAGCAAATGTTATTGCATCTAATGGGGGAAATAGACTCCAATACAATAATAGTGGGGGATTTGAACACAGCACTATCAGCATTGGACAGACCATCTACACAGAGAATTAACAAAAACACATTGGATTTAAATTATACATCAGACCAAGTGCACCTAACAGATATTTACAAAATTTTCATCCAGTTGCTGTAGGATACACCTCATCAGCACATGGAACATTCTTCAGAATACACCATATGTTAGGACACAAAACAAGTCTCAACAAATTAAAAAGCATTGAAATCATATCCAGTATCTTCTCAGACCACAAATGGAATAAAACTATAAATCGGTAACAAGAGGAGCTTTGGAAATTGTGCAACTGCTTGGAAATTAAACAATATGCTCCTGAATGACCATTGGGTTAAGGAAGAAATTAGAGAGGAAATAAAAACATTTTTTGAAGCAAATGAAAATGGAAACAGCATTTCAAATCTTATGGGATACATCAGAGCAATGCAATGAGGAAAGTTTATAACAATAAACACCTACATCAAAAAAAGTAGAAAGACTTCAAATAAACAATCTAATGATGCACCTCACGGAAGTAGAAAAGCGAGAACAAATTGAACCCAAAATGAATAGAAGGAAAGAAATAAAGATCAGGGCAGAACTAAATAAAATGGAGACTAAGAAAAATACAAATGATCAACAAAATTAAAAGTTTTTTTTTTTTGAAAAGATAAGCAAAATTGGCAAACTGCTACTTAGGTTAACCAAGAGGAAAAAGAGAGAACACCCAAATAAACAAAATTACAAATGAAAAATACACATTGACCAGGCATGGTGGCTCAATGCCTGTAATCCCAGCTCTGTGGGAGGCTGAGGCAGGCAAGGCAGATCACTTTAGGCCAGGAGTTTTGAGACCAATCTAGCCAACCTGGTGAAACCCCATCTCTACTAAAAATACAAACATTAGCCAGGCATAACGGCGTGTGCCATAGTCCCTGCTACTTGGGAGGCTGAGATAGGAGAATCGCTTGAACCCAGGAAGTGGAAGTTGGTGGTGAGCTGAGATCACATGCTGCTGCACTCCAGCATGGGCTACAGAGTGAGACTCTGTCTCAAAAAAAGAAAGGGGGAAAAAATAAAAGAAAAATAGACATTACAATGGATGCTACAGAAATACAAAAGGTCATGAGACTGTCATGAACAACTATACAGTAAGAAGTTGGAAGACCAGGAAGAAACGGATAAATTTCTGGGCACGTGCAGCCTACTAAAATTGAATCAGGAAGACTTAGAAAACCTGAACATACCAATAAGGAGTAATGAGATTGAATTAGTAACAAAAAGTCTTCTAACAATGAAAATCTCAGGAATGGATGGCTTCACTGCTGATTTCTACCAAGCTTACAAAGAACTAACATCACTCTCCTCAAACTATTTCAAAGAATTGAAGAGGAGAGAATTCTCCCTAACTCATTCTATGAGGCCAGCATTAACATAACACCAAAATCCGAAAACTACAGATCAATATCCCTGATAAACATAGATGCAAAAATACTTAACAAAGTACTTGCAAACTGAATCCAACAGCACATCAAAAAATAAGACACCATGATCATGTGGAATTTATTCCAGGGATGCAAAGATGTTTTGACATACACAAATCAATAAACATGATACATCACATCAGCCGACTGAAAGACAAAAACCATCGTTTCCTCTCAAAGACACAGAAAAAAATTGAGAGATTCAACAATCCTTCATGATAAAAATTCTCAACAAACCAGACACAGAAGGAACATACTTCAACATAATAAAGGTCATATATGACAGACCAACACCTAACATCATACTGGATGGGGAAAAGATGAAAGCCTTTCCTCTAAGAACTGAAACAAGACAAGGATGCCAACTTTTCCACTCCTATTCAACGTAGTATTGGAATTCATAGCCAGAGCCATCAGGCAAGAGAAAAATAAAAAAGCATCTAAATTGGAAAAGAGGAAGTTAAGTTGTGCCTCTTTGCAAATATGATCTTACATTAAGGAAAACCTTAAAGACTTCATGGAAAACTTTTTGATCTGATAAATAAATTCAGTGAATTTGCAGATACAAAATTAACATACAAAAATCAGTAATATTTCTATATAGCAGTAATGAAATAGCTGAAAATGAAAAGAAGAAGGCAATCGTATTTACAATAACTAAACAAAAAACCTAGGAATAAATTTAACCAAGAAGGTGAAAGATTTCTATGAGTAAAATTGTGTAACACTGATGAATGAAATTGAAGAGGACACAAACAAATGGAGACCTCCCATGCTCATGGATTAGAAGAATTAATGTTGTTAAAATGACCATACTGTACAAAGCAATTTGTAGATTCAATACAATGTCTATGAAAATACCAATGCCATTTTTCACATAAATAGAAAAAACAATCCTAACATTTATATGGAACCAAAACAGAGCCTGAATAGCCAATGAAATCCTTAGCAAAAAGAACAATGCTGGAGACATCACACTACCTGTCTTCAAAATATGACAAGGGCATTGTAACCTGAACAGAATGGTATTGGTATAGAAACAAACATGTAGAGTAATGGAACAGAATACAAAACCCAGAAAGAAATCCATGTGTTTACAGCCAAATTTTTTTATAAAGTTGCCAAAAATATACATTGATAAAGGACACACCCTCTTCAATAAATGTTGCTGGGAAAAGTGGATGTCCACATGTAGAAGAATGAAACTAGACCCCTATCTCTCATCATATAAAACAATCAACCCAAGATGGATTCAGGACTTAAATGTAAGACCTGAATCTATAAAACTACTAGAAGAAAACAGGGGAAACACTTCTGGATATTGGTCTTGGCAAAGATTTTATGGCTGAGAACTAAGCACAGGCAACAGAAACAAAAATAGACAAATGATACCGTATTAAACTAAGAACCTTTTGCACAGCTAGGAAACAGTCGACAGAACCTCTGAAGAGACAGCTGGTGGAGTGGGAGGAAATATTTGTAAATGATATCCCACAAGGTAGTTATACAAGGAATTCAAACAAATCAACAGCAAAAACAAAAACAAAACAAACAAAAACCAAAAAATAAAAAAACACAAATCTCATTAAAAAGTGAGCAAAGGATAAGAATAGAGTTCTCAAAGAAGATATACAGATGGCCAACAGATACATGAAAAATACTCAACATCACTAATCATCAAGGAAATACAAATCAAAACCCACAATGAGTTATATTATCTTACTCCTGTTAGAATGGCTATATTTTAATACAAAAAATAATAGATGCCAGTGAGTATGCAGAGAAAAGGGACCTCTTAAACACTGTTGTCAGGAATATAAATGAGTACAAGCACTATTTAAAACAGTATGGAGATTTCTCAAAAAACTAAAAAAAGAACTACCGTATGATCCAACAATTACACTACTGCATATGTATCTAAAGGAAAGTAAATCAGTGTATCGGATTGATACCCGCATTCCCATGTTTATTGCAGCACTATTTACTTTAACAAAGATATGGAATCCAATAACAAAGATATGGAATCAACCCACATGTCTCTCCACAGATGAATGGTTAAAGTATGGTGTGTGTGTGTGTGTGTATATATATATATATATATATATATATGCAATCGAATACTATTTGGCCACAAAAGAATGAAATTTCTGTCATTTGCAGCAACATGGATGGAACTGAAGGTCATCATGTGAAGTGAAATAATCTAGCCACAGAAAGACAAATATTGCATATTCTCACTTACATGTGGGATCTAAAATACTTGATCTAATGGAGGTAGAGAGTAGAATAACAGTCTGAGAAGGGGCAACATGATGAAGAAGTTTGATTAGTGGGAAGAAACATGCAGTTAGATAGAAGGTGTAAGTTACAATGTTCAATACCAGAGTAGGATGACTATAGTTAACAACCATGTATGTGTATTTCAAAGTAGCCGAAAGAGAGATCTTGAAATGTTTCCAGTACATAAAAATGGTAAATACTTAACGTGATGGAAACCCCAAATACCCTGATTTGGTAATGACGCTTTCTGTGCTTGTAACAAAATATCACATGTAACTCACAAATATGTAAAATATTATGTATCAATTTAAAAATTGTGCATTCAAAGACACTATCAAGACAGTGAAAAGAACCCACTGAATGGGAATAATGCAAGTCATATATCTGAAGCAAATTAAATGTAGACCTATTACAACTCAACAACAAAATATCAACAACCCACTTCACAAATCAGCAAAGGGCTCGAGCAGATATTTTTCCAAAGAAGATATAGAGGTGATCAACAAACATATGAAAATATTCTAGCCTATACATTATCGAAAGGTCATATTGAACTCAACTAGTGCTTTTGTAGAACTGCCTATTTCTCCCTTCACTTCTGTCATGTTTGCTTTATATATTTTGGTGCTCTTTTGCTTGGGGCCTCCATGTTTATAATTGTTATATGTTCTTGATGAATTTTCTCATTTCATCAATATATAATGTTCATTTTTGTCCTAATGTCTATTTTGTCTGATACTAGTATAGCTACCCAGGTCTTTTTGGTTGTCATCTACACGGAATATAGTTTTTCATCTTTTCATTTTCAACATATTTGTATCTTTGGCTCTAAAGTGAGTCTCTTGTAGAAAGCAAGTAGTTGGATTGTGTCTATTTTTAATCCGTTCTCCATCTCTGCCTTGTGATTGTAGAGTTCACTCTGTTTACATTTGTAGTAATTACCCTTAAGGAAGGACTTATGCCATTTTGCTGTTTGTTTTCAATATGTCTTATATTTTTTGCCCCCATTTTTGCTGTTACTGCCTTCTTTCTTATTTAATTGAATTAGTGACGTTTTGATTCTCTTCTCATTTTTTCCTCTGTATATTTTATATGGCTGTTCTCTTTATGGTTACCACAGTGATTACATAGAACATCTTAAAATTATAACAGTTTATTTTGAATTTATGCCAACTTAACTTCAATTCCATACAAAAGCTCTACTTTTTTTTTTTTTTTTTTTTGAAACAGAGTTTTGCCCTTGTTGCCCAGGCTGGAGTGCAATGTCATGATCTTGGTTCACTGCAACCTCCGCCTCCTGGGTTCAAGCAGTTCTCCTGCCTCAGCCTCCCAAGTAGCTGGGATTACAGGCATGTGCCACCAAATCTGGCTAATTTTGTATTTTTAGTAGAGATGGGGTTTCTCCATGTTGGTCAGGCTGGTCTCGAACTCCTGACCTCAGGCGATCCGCCTGCTGTGGCCTCCCAAAGTGCTGGGATTACAGGCGTGAGCCACCACATCCGGCCCAAAATCTCTACTTTTATACAGCTCAATCGCCATCATTAAGTCATTGATGTCACAGATTACATCTTTATGTATCATGTGCCCAATAGCATACATTTATGAATGTGTCTTTTAAATAACATAGAAAGCAAAAAGTGGGGTTCTAAACCAGAGTTTCGGTATTACTGGTGTGTGTTTGCCCATGTATTAACCTTAACTGGAGATCTTTTTATTTTCATATGGCTACAAGTTACTGTCTAGTGTCCTTTTATATCAATGTTAAGAACTTTGTTTAGCCTTTCTTGTGGGGTAGGTCTAGTGTTGGTCAACTCTTTCAGTTCTATTTTTTGGGGGAAATCTGTGAATGTCTTAATTTCTCCTTTATTTTTGAAGGATAGTTTTGCTGGATATAGGATTGCTAGTTGACTAGGTTTTTCTTTCAGTATTTTAAATGTATCATCCCTCCGCCTTTTGGCCTCAACATTTCAGCTGAGAAAATAGCTTATAATGTTTTTGAGGATCACTTATATGTGACCAGTTGCTTCTTTTTTGCTGCCTTCAAGAGCTTCTCTTTGACCTTGTCTTTTGAAAAATCTGATTATAGTGTGTCTTGGTGTGGAACTCTTTGGATTTTGGATGTGCACATTTATGTCTTTCATCAAATTTGGAATGATTTCAGCCATTATTTTAAAAAATAATATTTGCCCCATTCTCTTTTTCATTCTTAGATTTCCATAATGCAAGAGTTGGTCCACTTGATGGGTCTCATAGGTTTTTTAAAGCACTGATTAATTTTTAAAATTATTTCTTCTTTCTGTTCATTACATTTTATAATTCTACTTGTCTTATCTTTAAGGTGACTGATTCTTTCTTGTTCTTGATCAAATCTGTTGTTGAGCTATCTAGTGAATATTTGTTTTCTTTTTCAACTTTTATATTAGATTCAGGGAGTACATGTACAAGTGTATTTATTACCTGGGTATATTGTGTGATGTTGAGGTTTAGGGTAGAAATAATCCCATCACCCACCTACTGAGAATAACACCCAAAAGTTAGTTTTTAAATCTTTTCCTCACTGCCACCCTCCCCTATCTAGTAGTCCCCAGTGTCTATTGTTACCATCTTTATTTCCATAAGTACCTGATGTTTAGCTCCGACTTATAAGTGAGAACATGTGGTATTTAGTTTTCTGCTCCTGTGTTAATTTGCTTAGGCTAATAACCACTGTCTGCATTTATATTGCTGCAAAGGACGTGGTTTTTTCTTTTTTATAGCTGTGTAGTATTCGATGGTATGTGTGTACCATATTTTCTTTATCTAGCTCACTTTTGATGGGCACCTAGGTTGATTCCATGTCTTTGCTATTGTGAATAGTGCTGTGATGAACATGTGAGTGCATGTGTCTTTTTGGTAGAACAATTTGTTTTCTTTTGTATGTATATCCAGTAATGGGATCGCTGGGGCAAATGGTAGTTCTGTTTTTAAAGTCCTTTTGAGATATCTCCAAACTGCTTTCCACAATGGCTGAAGTAATTTACATTCCCAACAACAGTATATAAGCAATTCCTTTTCTCTGCAGCCTCACCAACATCTGTTGTCTTTTGTCTAGTCAGATTTTAACTTTAGTGATTGTACCTTTTGGCCCCAGACTTTGTTTTTTTAATACTTTATAGCTTCTTGCTAATATTCTCATATGTTCATACATCAGTTTCTTGATTTCCCTTATTTCTTCGTCCATGGTTTCTTTGAACTTTTTGAATGTGTTGAATACAGTTTATTTAGTGTCTAGTTAAGTCCCATATATAGACTTCTCAGGTACAGTTTTTGTTTTTTCCTCTGATGAATGTGTGCTTTCCTGTTTCTTTGTATACCCTGTGACTTGTGTGGCATACTGTACATTTGAATATTATAATGTAGTAACTCTGGAAACTGGGTTTTCGTCTATCCTTAAGAGTTTGATTTTTTTCAGTTGTTCATGGCTGCGGTTTGTTTGGTGATTTTTTTCCCCAAACTGTTTTAGTGAAGACTGTATTCCTTGTCATATGTATTCAGTAAAGTCTTTCTTCTTTTAGCTTGTGTTTAGGTAGTGTTTTGTCAGGGATTTTTTTGAATGCCGGGAGTGAAAAATAAAAATCAATGAAAAAGCCACTTTCTCCGGTCTTTACATGTTGTACTGGAATACTCATTCAACACCTAGCGAAGCTGTTTACAGGTCTGCCTTCATCTTCCCTTCATGTTACACTTATCCTAGAGGTCAGCTGGAGGTGAAAACCTAGGGACTTCTTAGCTTTTTGTGAGTATGTGTCCTACCCTGTGTGTGTGCATGGCTTTCAAAATACTTCCATATACCCAGGCACTTTTGAATGCTGTCATTTCCCAGAGACCTCTCTACTCACCTTTCCCTCTTAGATTTTAGGTTGTCTACTTTATGTCTCAAATACATTTTTTTTTTGCTCCAGATAGTTGTAGAGTTTTTGTTTGCCTTACTGTATTTTTAAGCAATATTTAATGGTTTTCCTCCTTGAATGAGTTCCATATTAGGTGAAATGTAGGTAAGCACCTTGCATCAGTTCTTCAGGTAGCCTCTAGACAGGTTAGAAGGGACAAACAATAGTTTGTGAATAGGGTCTGTCTGTTCCTTTCAGGCCCAGTGAGGGTTGGCATCATCCAGACTACTGCTGAGCCAGAGAGGTTTGGGGCAAGCACAAGCAAAAATGCCACAAAGCTTTCCTATTTTGAAGTGGCTTTTTCCTTGATTCAGTGATCTCTTGGTTATTCTAAACCCTTTACTGTTTTCTGGAGTACTGAGAAAGTTGACTCTGAGAGATTGTGCTTGTTTTTTGTGATTTTTGGAGGGATTGAAGCTTGTAGCCACCTATTTTACCATTTTATTGACACCATTTGGCCATCTGCTTTCTCTTTTAGTTTTTTCTTTTCTTCTTATCTCCTTGCTTTTTTTTTTTTTCTGAAATGTTCTCTCTCCTTATGCCTTCCTCCCCATTTCTTCCTAGAGAGATTAATTTTATTTCTAGTCTTAATTTCTTTTAAGGTTATTGACATTTAAAAATTTTATCCTCTTCCTTTTGGTTTGGAAACTAGAAAATAGAAAATATGTATCATTTTTCTATTCTTTTTATGGCTACAATTAAAATCATAACTCAAATACCTAATTTAAAGGCTAAATTTTTTGGTATCTCTGATTCTGTCATAAAGTATCAGCATTTAGAATATTTTAACCGTGATCACTCTTTCCTCCATGTTAGTGTTGTTCAGGATGATAATTCTAACTTTTCATCTTTCATAATTAAATACTATTCTTATATAGCTAAATTTGTTTAGATTTATAAACTTATTTCCTGAATTTCTTGTTCAATATTTCTACCTTACTTCTCAGTTTATTCTTTTAGAATCCCTTTTCTTCTGAAGTACATATTTTAGAAATTTTTTTTGGTGAGGTTTTGTTGGTGGGAACTCTTCAGTTTTTGTTCGTCAGAAAATGCTTTTTTTTGGCTCTTATTTTTACATGATAGTTTAGGTATGAATAACGTCTTGGTAAATCTCTTTTCTCAGAACTTAAAGATATTCTTAAATCGTTCCATCTGTTACTGTTGAGATGTTAGGTGTTCTATAGTTACTTAGATATTTCCTATTTCTGGAACTGTTTATTCCTTCCTGCAGTTCTGGGTTTTTATCTAGTACCATTTCTCTTTAGCCTGAAGAACTTGTTTTAGTTTTTTTGTTGGACTAGTCTACTGGAGACAGATTCTTTCAGATTATTTTTATTTGTGAATATTTTTATGTTGCTTAATTTCTGATGGTTATTGGCATGAATTATATTAATAGTATTGACAACATTTCTTTCAGCACTTAAAAGATGTTTTCTTTTTGTCTTCTCCCCTCTCTTGTTTCTGATGAGAAGTCAGCGTTATTTATACTTTTCCACCATGAGTCATGTATGTTTTTTTCTTTATAGATTGAAAGTTTTTTTCTTTATCTTTCCTTTTCAAAATTATAATTATGATATGTTTAGTACTGATTTATTCATTTAGTTTGGGGTGCGCTGAGTTTCTTGATTTTGAAGCTGATGTTTTCACATATTTTGGAAAGTTCTCATCTGGTATCTCCTGAGATATTCTGCTTCATTCTCTCTTATCTCCTTCTGGTACTCCAATTATATCTATGGTTATGTGTTTGACATTCTCTTAGGGAGCTGAACTGTATTGTTATTTTTGTTCATTCTTTTTTTCTCTTAGTGATTCAGTGTGGATACTTTTTATTGACCTGTTTTCAAGTTCACTGCTCCTTTCATTTACTGTTGCCAGTTTGCTCTTAAAATCTGATATAAAAAATCATTTTTCGCATTTTCTATGGAACTTTTTTCATAGTTTTAATCTCTGCTGGATTTCCCATATTTTCTTTTGACTGCTGTAAGTACCACATGTATGTAGAATCAAGTATCTGTCTTTTTGTGTTTGGTATATTTAACATGAGCACAGTGTTCATCCCTGTTGTAGCATATGTCAGAATTTTTTTCTTTTTAAAGGCTGAGGCTGAATAATATTTCATTTTGCCTGTTTGTGTACATGTGTAAATGTGTGCACCACATTTTGTTTATCCAGTCATCTGTTGATGGACATTGGGTTACTTCTGCTTTTTAGTTATGATGAATAATGCTTCTGTGAACATGGGTTTACAAATGTCTCTTTGAGACTCTGTTTTGTCTTTGGGGGGTGTATACCCAGAAGTGGAATTGCTAGGTCATATGGTAATTCTTCTAGGTCATATAATAATTCTTTTACGTTTTTTGAGGACCACCATTCTCCTTTCCACAGTGGCAGTACGAATACCACCAACAATGTACAAGGGTTTTAGTCACTCTAATTTGAAACCAGCACTTGATGTTTTCTGTTTTTGGATAATAGGTGTCCTTATGTATGTGAAGTGGTATCTCATTGTAGTTTAGATTTGCATTTGCTAATGATTAGTGATTTTGAACATCTTTTTGTGTGCTTACTGGTCATTTCTATATCTTCTTAGGAGAAATGTCTATTCTCCAGTACTTTGCCCATTTTTAAATTGTTTTTGTTTTTGTTGTTGTTAGGTGATAGAAGTTCCCTCATTTTGAACCTATGGTTCTCACTGCACGTGAGATAGGTGTCTTGAAGACAGCATACCAATGGGTCTTGGTTCTTTGTCCAGTTTGCCACTGTGTGTCTTTTAATTGGGGTATTTAGCCCATTTACATTCAAGGTTAGTAGTGATATGTGTGGATTTGATCCTGTCATCATGATGTTAGCTGGTTATTTTGCAGACTTGTTTATGTGGTTGCTTTATAGTATCATCGGTCTGCTTATTTCAGTGTGTTTTTGTAGCAGCTGGTAACAGTTTTGCTTTTCCATATTTAGTGCTTCCTTCAGGAGCTCTTGTAAGGCAGGTCTGGTGGTAACTAATTCCCTCAGCATTTGTTTGTCTGAAAAGGATCTTATTTCTCCTTTGCTTATGAAGCTTAGTTTCACCAGATATGAAATTCTGTGTTGGAATTTTTTTAAGAGTGTTGAATATTGACTCTCAATATCTTCTGGTTTGTAGGGTTTCTGCTGAGAGCTCTGTGGTTAGTCTGATGGGCTTCCCTTTGTTGGTGACCTGACCTTTCTTTCTAGCTGCCTTTCACATTTTTTCTTTCATTTCGACCTTGGAGAATCTGACAATTGTGTGTCTTGTGGATGATCTTCTTGGGAAGTATCTTACTTGAATTCTCTACATTTCCTGAATTTGAATATTGGCTTCTCTAGTTAGGTTGGGGAAGTTCTCATGGATGATATCCTGAAATATGTTTTCCAATTTGGTTACATTCTCTCCATCTCTTTAAGGGCCACCAGGGAGTTGTAGATTTGGTCTCTTTACACAATCCCATATTTCTTGGAGGTTTTATTTGTTCATTTTCATTCTTTTTTCTCTATTCTTGTCTGTCTGTCTTATTTCAGAATGCCTGTCTTCAAGCTTTGAGATTCTTTCCTATGCTTGGTCTGTTCTGCTGTTAATACTTGTGATTGCATTATAAACTTCTTGTAGTGTGTTTTTCAGCTCTATCAGGTTGGTTACATTATTTTCTACACTGGCTATTTTGTCTCTCAGCTCCTGTATTGTTTTATCATGCTTTTTAGCTTCCTTGGATTGGGTTTTAGTGTACTCCTGTAGCCCAGTGATCTTCATTCCTATGCATATTCTGAATTCTATTTCCATTTCAGGCCAGTTCAGGACCCTTACTGGAGAGATGATACATTCGTTTGGAGAATAGAAGGCACTCTGGCTTTTTGAGTTTTCAGGGTTCTTGTGCTGATTCTTTCTCATCTTTGTGGGCTTATGTACAGTCTTTTAGGTTGCTGGCCTTTGGATGTTTTTTTCCCCCTTTTATCCTATTTGATGACCTTTAGGGTTTGATTGTGTTATAAAGGGGATTCAGCTGATTGGCTTCATTTCTGGAAATTTTTTGGAGGACCAGCGCTCTGCTCCCAACTGTTTTGCACCCAGACTTTGTTCTCTGTCTCCTTGAGGTTAGGAATCCACTGTGTTGGTGGGGACCAAAGTGCTCCTGGACTGCTGGTCACTACACTCCAATGGGTGGTGACAGTCAAAGCATTTCATAGTGTGGTGATAGCAGGGTCCATCCTTGTAGCAGCAGCTGCAGCAGAGTGCTAGTGGGTGCCAGGGTGCTTGGCTCCCTATGGGCATTCACCACAGTGGCAGGGGCAACGCAGCTGGGTGGTGGGTGGAGGCCCTCTGTTGGTTACTGTGCACACAGTTGTGCTGGAGGTGGTGTTGGCTTGGGAGCTGGTGGGCGCAGGTCTAGGTGCCTTCTCTGTGCCCCATAAGCAGAAGTGGTCACTCAGGGTGGGAGAGGATTCACTGTTCTCTGTGCAGTGTTAGTATAAGGGCAGGGTGCGGGCAGGGTTGGGGTTGGCTGGCTCTGCCCACCAAGGCTCCGTCTACAGTGGTGGTCAGCAGGTGGAGGTAGGGTGGATTGCACTCTTGTTCACTGGTGGAGAAAGGAAAGCGACACCTGCCCATACTGACATGTGCCAGCAAAGTGATGTGTGGAGTTGCCATGGCCTCAGGGGAAGCTGACATATGGGGAGGGAGTCTGGGCTGATGCATGGTCATAGATGCCACCCCTCTGCAGCTCTCCACAGGTCAGGCATGGTCCACCATTGCAGAAGCTGTGATACAGCTCCCAGGACATGTGAGGCTGCCCTGCAAGCATGTGTGGCCAGGCTGGGTCCTTGGGAGAGGCCAGCACACCAAGGGATGGTCAGATTGAACTGGCCCCATCTGATGGGCAAGACCATCTTGCAGAGATCAGGTCTAGCAGTTCCCCTTGAAGTAAAGCCACCTATGGTTGCAAGTTGAGCTTAGGGGCATGACCACTCCTAAATGTGCTCTGCTATAGATGCTCCTGCATCAAACCTTCTGGGCTCCACATCAACTGGATTGCTGCCCCTACCACTTCTCTAAGAAGCTCTCCCTGCCAATTCAAGTGTCCATGGTGGTCGAAGGGGGGTCTCTGCCTGCCAGGGTTTCAGAGGCCTGTGGCGAGTGCAGGTTGCTCCTTGCCAGTTCAACTCACCTGTTCCCCTGGAGCTGCTGGGATCCAGGAACGAGTCCTGGTGCAGTGCACAGTAGCCCCATGCAGGGTTCCCAGCTTTCTCCCCCTTCAGCCCAGCTTCTGTGTCTTCCCTCTGTACACTCTTGGTGCCTTCCCTCTGAAGATCTGTTAGAAGCACGCCAGTCATCTTGGTCTCTCAGTGGGAGCTGTTTCACCTGGCTGCATCTAGTCAGCCATCTTGTTCTCCCCCACTGCTTATAATTGTTGTATCTTCTTTGTGTATTGAACCTTCTATTAACATATACTATTTTTTTTTTGTTTCTAAACTTTTTGGTTTAGTGTGTGTTTTATTTATTTTTAGTATAGTCACCTCCACTCTCTTTTGGTTTCAATTTGCATGGAATATCTTTTTCCATCCTTCCAATTTCAATCTATTTGTGTATTTGGGTCTAAAGTGTATCTCCTGTACCACCATACATAGTAATGCATCACTTAACAGGGTTATTTTCAGAGGGATATATTATTAGGTGATTTTGTAGTTGTGAATATCTCTAAAACGTACTTAGAATAGGTATAGCCTACCATAGACCCAAGCTATCTGGTGTAGCCTATTGCTTCTAGGCTACAAACCGGTTCAGAATGTTAATCTTCTGAATACTATAGGCAGTTGTAACACAATGGTAAGCATTTGTGTCTCTAAACATGGAAGAGGTACAGTAAGAATGTGGTGTTATAATCTTATGGGCCCACTGTGATATATGCAGTTTGTCATCGACCAAAATGTTGTTATGGTGGCACATCACTGTAATTGAATTATGTTACTTTGTTATTCTGCCAATCCCTGTCTTTGATTGTACTGTTTATTTCATTCACATTAAAAGTAATTACTGATAAGGAGGGACTTCTCTCATTTTTCTATGTTTTCTTTATATCTTATAGCTTTTTTCCCTATATTCCTGCATTAATGCTTTTTAAATGTGTTTAGTTGATTTTTTATTGTGAAATGTTTAAATTTCTTTCTTATTTTCTTTTGTTCACATTCTATAGCTATCTTTTTGTGGTTGCCATGAGGATTACATTTAACATTCTATAGTTATAACATTCAAATTTGAAGTTATGCCAGTTTAAATTTATTAACATAGAAAAACTGCTCCTGTAATAGCTCCATGGTCTCCTCTTTTGGTTGTTGATTATCACAAAATTACATCTTTATACATTTTTCTGCTCTGAAACATAAATAATTTTTTAATTGTATTAGCCTTTGAAATGATGTAGGAAAGAATGTGGAATTAAAACCAAAGTTAAAATAATGCTAGCCACACTTTGGGAGGCCGAGGCGGGTGGATCACGGGGTCAGGAGATCAAGACCATCCTGGCTAACACAGTGAAACCCCGTCTCTACTAAAAATACAAAAAATTAGCTGGGCATGGTGGCGGGCGCCTGTAGTCCCAGCTATTCAGGAGGTTGAGGCAGGAGAATGGTGTGAACCCGGGAGGCAGAGCTTGTAGTGAGCCGAGATCGCGCCACTGCACTCCAGCCTGGGCGACAGAGCAAGACTCCGTCTCAAAAAAAAAAAAAAAAAAAAAAAAGAAAAAAGAAAAAGAAATAATGCTAGCCTTTAGACTAATAATTTCCTTTTAAGTATTAGTCTCTTAAATCATTTAGATAACAAAAAGTGGAGTTACATATCATTGTACAGTAATACAGGATTTTATAATTGCCCATATATTTACCTTTATTGAGTTCTTACTTCTTCATTAGGGTTTGAGTTAGTAGTGTTTGTGTGTATGTGTTTTAATTTATTTTACCCTGCAGGTATCCCTTGAGAATTTCTGTTTGGCAGGTCTAGTGATAACTGACTCCCTCAGCTTTTCTTTATCTGGGAACATCTGAAGTTGGGATTTTTAAAATCTAGGAACATCTCCCTTACTTTTTAAGGACAGTTTTGCTGGTTATAGAATTAGTGGTTGACAGTTCTTTTAGCACTTTGAATATATTTACCTGCTGTTTTTTGACCTTTAAAGTTTCTAATGAGAAATCTCCCAGTCTTACTGATGATCCCTTGCAGGTGTTGAGTCACTCCTATCTTGATTCTTTCAAGATTGCCTCCTTGTCTTTGTATTTTGAGCATTTGATTATTGGGTGTCCTAGTGTGGGTCTCTCTGAGTTTATCTTACTTAGAGTTCGTTGAGCTTCTTGGATGTTTATATTCATGTCTTTTATCAAATTTGGGAAGTTTGGGGCCATTATCTTTTCAAATAATCTCTTTGCCCCTTCTCTCTCTTTTTTTATTCTGGTACTCCTACATGTGTATGTTGGTTTGCTTGAGGGTGTCCCATGGGTCCCTTAGGTTCTTGTTACTTATCTTCAATTATTTTTTCTTCCTATTACTCAATCATTTGTATTGTCTTATCTTTAAGTTAACTAATTGTTTCTTCTGCCTGCTCAAATCTGCCTTTGAATCCCTCTAGTGAATTTTTCATTTCAGTTGTTATACTTCTCAGCTACAAAATTTGATTTTGGTTTCTAGGCTTTTTATCTCTTTATTGATATTTCTATTTTGTTTATATAATGTTTCCTTGACTTTTTCCACAACTTCCTTTAGGTCTTCGAACATCTTTAAGATAGTTGTTTGTCTAGTAAACCTACTATCAGATCTTTTTCAGAAACAGTTTTTTATTTCTATTTTTATTAAAAAAATTTGTAGATTTGTAGAGATGGTGTTCTATGTTGCTCAAGCTGGTCTTGAACTCCTGGCCTCAAGCTATCCTCCTATCTCAGCCTCCCAAAGCACTGGATTACAGGTGTGAGCCACCGTGATTCATTTTAATTCATTTTTTCCTTTGAAAGGTTCATGCTTTCTGTTTCTTTATATGCCTTGTGATTTTTTTTTTTTTGAAAAATGGACATTTGAATCTAATGATGTGGTAACTCTGAAAACCAGATTCTCCTCCTTCCCCAGGGACTGCTGTTTTTATTGTTTTTGTTTTTTTTTTATTGTTCTTGTCTGTCTCTGTGCCAAAGATCAGCCTGAGTTGGAACTTAATGTCTTCTTTTGTCTTTCCTAAGTCTGTACCTTTCTCTGAGAGTGTGCAGTCACTTTCTAATTTTCTCTGTAAGTCTTTTGAATAGGTCAGTTGCTTTTGAATGCCCTAGTCTATTATATGTTCCCAAAGGAGGAAAAAGAGAAAAATCAAGGGGGACAGGGAAGGAAAAGGGCGTTGGCCCTTTATGTCTGCTGGCAGTCACTTTAGCCAGAGGAGCATGGGCCTGCAAACAGTGGAGCTAGGTGTAATGGACACATAGCTATTTGTCTGCACCTCTGCAATCCAAAGCAGTGATCCGCAGCCACAGCATAGATCTCTGAAATTTGGAGGCAGTGTTCTTTTTGTCTGTCTTGACTCTTGTAAGGTATGTGTATGCTGCTCCAGGAGTATGTGCACAGCTGCCTGCTATAGGGGTGGCCGGGCGGGGCGGGGCGGGGGGGTATAGGGAGCTGTTATTTTCTTAAGTGCCGATGTTGACCAAAATGAACTACAGTTTCCCATCCAAGCCTTCCCTTGGAAGTAGCAGACCTTCAGTAGATACCAGAGTTGTCAAAATAGTTATCCACCGGACAGATTCTGCCAGTGCAGTTATTGTCTAGGTGGAAAGATCGATTCCTGGTGAGTCTGCCATTTTTCCAGAATCTTCTCTTTCTCGTGTGCTTTTGTGTGTTGTTTGCCTGTTGAACTGTATTTTAGAATCCCAATGATATTTAATTTACATTCTCTTTCTTACTATTTTTATATCTGGCCCAATTCTGTGTCTGCTTTATTTTACCCTTGCCTCTCATGACCATGTGTCACATTTGCTTGCTTATCTGTGTGTTTTGTAATTCTTTAATGTGAAATATATAAGAAACAGCTGGGACTGAAGTCAGTAAACTTACCTCCAGGAAAGGGCTTATCTCTTCTTCTTTCAGTCTGTTGAAGTGAGGTGCTGCATCAGGCTGATCTGTATTTGATATAGATCTGGTCTTTTATGACAGCTTTACTTTGATTGAGTTTATCACTACTTTAAATATTTTGAAGTTAAGGTTCTGAGATTTCTTTCACAAGGAAAATTGAAGAGTGGTGAGATGCTGAAGATATCTTTGTGCTTTGCTATGAAGCCCAAATCTTCTGAGCTGAGGGAGAACATGTTCTCTTTCTCTGCTTTGCAGCCTGGATGCTTATTCTCTTGTCTGTCCAGTTCTTTCCCCCAGTGTTTTGTGCCTCTGGAGAGCACTCTTCCCCTTGCCCTATGCAAGAGCTTTGAGGGTAGCTGTGAAGGCCTGAAGTTTCTCCCAGCTTTTCTGTGCCACCTCCATCCTTCAGTTGTTGAGTGTCCTGAGTGCCTTCAGAGGGATATCTTCCAGTTCTCCTTTCCTCTGTTTCACTGCCCTGCTCCCAGTCAAGGGAGGTTAGCTGCCTTGTGCTTGGGGAGGCTTCCCATACTTCACAGGTTCATTCTCTCAGTTCTCTTCCTCTCCTGCAGCCTTGGTTTACTCACCCGATATCCCTGGTGAGTACCTGTGGGAATCAGTTGATGGGTGAGTGTCAACTCTCTGCTACAGAGAGTTGTAATTTTAGTTTATCACTTTAGTGATTACACTACAGTGTAATTTTAGTTTATCACTTTAGTTTATATGCAGTTACTCAAGGTTTGGCTGGCTTCTTCTTACCCTGTCTAACATAGATTCTTTTTTCTCTTGTATCTCTGCCAGGCGTCCAAGCACATCTTTGAGTCACTTCTGTCTCATGAAAGTGTTGTCACTTTCTGAAAACTAGTTCATGTAGGTTTCTTTTCACCCTTAATTATTTTATTTCTTTTTTAAACTATGCTTTTGTCATTAACCTGGCTTTTTTGGGCTAATGGGAAAATGATTGTTATCTTGTGAACAACTTCTACTTAATATTTGAAGTTTAAAAAAATACTTTGTGATACCGCTTACCTCAATAGAGAATATATCTTCATCAACCTTGTACTTCATATAGTATGAATTATAATGGTACATTACATTTATTAAGTATTAGTTACCTGGGTGGACACTGTCCATGCATCATCTCATTTAATACCCACAAACTTGAGAATACATGATATTATATCATCCTCATTTTCCAGTTGAGAGCCTAAGCAGGTAGGTCAATATTACATAGCGAATTATAAACACATTTGAACTCAGGGTTGTCCATCTCTGGGACCGCGTTTGCAAATTGACGTCCAAAGATGGGGCAGGTGTGTAACATAAGTGAGTAAAGCAAGTGGGGTATAAGAAAAATAACAAAGCAAGTAGCATGATGAATGACAATTAATACTCAGCCTAGATACTGGCAAAAAACTACAGGGTAGTCAGTTCTATGACAAACTTTCTTGGGGAATATACACCACATTTAAAGGTGATGGTCATTTCTCAGCTGTAGCTAGTTGTTGCCCGTGTGAGAATGTAGGTCCAATCTTCCCAATTTTCTGATTTTTCAGTAGAAGCCAGAAATCTGCATTTTTCACATGAAACCTCTTAGCTTCTACATGTCGGTAGCTGGTTTAAATAAAACTAAAATCCAGCGTGCAGACCTACATGGTGAATTTTTTTTTGAAATTTTAAATTTCAAATCTTTGTGGATACAGAGTAGGTTTATATATTTATAAGGTATATGAGATGTTTTCATACAGGCATGCAATGTGTAATAATAGCATCATGGAAAATGGGGTGTCCATCCTTCAAGCATTTATCCTTTGTGTTACAGACAATCTAGTTATACTATTTTAGTCAGTTTAAACTGTACAATTATTATTAACTATAGTCACCTTGTTGTGCTATCAAATACTAGGTCTTTTTCATTCTTTCTATTTATTTTGTACCCATTAACCATCCCCACCTCCTCCCCACCCCACTACATGGTGATTTTGAAATTAAACATGTCCATAGGCCCAACCTGTTATCTGCAGCCAGTTTTTAATCTATGTAATAAGGTCTGAACTCTTTTAAACTATTATGTCATACTATCTCTCAGTGCTTAGTTTCATGTATGTACTAAATAGATTAAGGAAGTGAAGACCCTTATACGTAAGCTACACAGATACAGATATATATTTTATCTGAAACACCAAGTCCTTCATTCATCTGCCTTAAGCAATGAAGTTCTCATATAAGATATGTCTCACATTAAGCTGATGCTCACCCGGAGATGATGCTCCAGGTATTATGAATGCTTAGTTTATTCTCGTTTACTAATCATGACTTTCTTTCCCCCTCTTCTTTTTTTTTCTGTGATGTAGCTTTCACTTTCAGAAGAGCAGAATGAAGTAATGAAAAATGGCTGTGAATCTAAAGAGCTGGTCTACCTCGTGCAGATTGCTTGTCAGGTGATTTTGTGAATGTATTCTCCATTTCATATGAAGTTAAGAATTAGGTTGAGTGATGATTAAATTTCTTTCTATAACGTGATTTGCCTAAAGGATATAATCCACAGAAAAATACTTATATAATACTGAAATGAGATTGTGCAATAATGACTATTGTAAGAAAATAAATGGTATTATTTTCAAACAGAAATAAGTGTATTCATACAATACTGCATGGAATGTAGAGTTGAGCATTGCAACTTGCATGTCTCCTCTTTGCACTTTTAGAAAGTTCCTAAGGCTTTTGACACTTATGAGTAAATAACAATGACTGTGGTAATCAAGATTTTTTGTTTCATTCTTTAATCTATACCCTTAAGTGAAAATACTTTTATTAAGACTAAAGGAAAGATATTTATTGATCACTACATTAAATGATTCAGCTATTGATCACATATTATGGCAAAAGAGTAGATTATGTTATCTCTGCTTCAGATGCACACTTTTTCTAACTGAGACATTAAGTTTCTCTTCGGTGTAACAATAGGATATGTGCATGTTTTTGTAGCTTGTTATTTCTTGACTTTTAATATTGGAACTTTTTTGAAGGTAATGACCATGACTTGTTCTTAATGAGACTTAAAATATGTCATTTGTAGCATTGATTATTTCCCCCATCATGTAAGCACTTAGTATAGTTCTTTTATTCACTTATTCTACATTCTTTGAGCTTTTTGCCTACTGGTGAATTAGTCATTGTAAAGAAAGCATTTAGGAGGAAAGCTTTCTTCTATACAAAGTTTTCAGCTATCTTTGGGAGAGAGTAAGATATGGGCATTTATATTTTTTCTCAAAAAGTATTAATCATGTACCTGAAGCTAAATGATCCAAAAAAGTCCAATGCTTTCATCGTGTGTGATATACTGAAGTTTTTAGTTGTGGTCACCTTAAGGAAAACTTACCAGAATTAAGTGCGTTTCTTTTTAGGTGTCAGAGTATAGGATTGGAAATCAAATTTTAGCTTGTATATAAATAAGTAAGATGGCCAAATTCACGTATTGTTTATATATGTTTTATTGCATGTCACCTCGGCTTCTTTGAGAATGTAGGGAAGCTCTTAATTACTAAGTTTCATGTCATATTTCATAAAATGCTTCCATTTGGTGAGTTAATTTTTAAGTGAAAATATTGAGTGCATTTATGATAAGTGATTACTAATAGATGGATGAAAATCATATCTTTTTTATCTAGAGTACATCGTTGGTATGTCAGGAATGAATTTCTTAATCCCTCTACAACCTAAGACATTTTAGCATCTCTTTTTTCTCACTGTTAATTTCCATATGCTTCGAGAATGCAAATGTTCTTTTTCTTATGAACAAAGCATAACATGAAAAAAATTTTAAAAAATCTGTGCTGTTTTTTAAAATGACCTTCAGAAGGCAAGCATGGTATTTTGGTACCAAATATTATAACGTATAATTGTTACTTGATTGTATATTCACGTACAGTATTAGTGACCTAGATAGATAGTTCGTTTCCTGGTATAAGTATCTTGTCAAGCTTCTTAAAAAATTTCATACTACTTGGTATACCATTTGTTATATCAAAGTAGTAATTTAGTGCATTGTAATAATGCATTTGCACCTGTTCTTTGCCTCATTGTATGTAATCATTGATATATTCCCATGGCTTACTCCTGTATTCTTGCCATATTGTGTTAGCCATAACCCATATTAGCCTAGAATCATACTTTTTTATAACTAAGAGAGAAAAAGACATACAATTAGACCCTCTAATTTTGCAAGTGAGGAAACTGAGGTCCAAATTACTGAAGTTGGTGTCCTAAGCTATACTGAGTGTTAGCAGTGGGGTCTACAAGGATTTCAGTTTCTTGACTGCCACCTTTTTCTGCGTCTATTTCACTCTATAACAAATTTGAGAAACTGCTTAATCTTCAGATAAGACCACCATTATACACTGATGTAATCTGTTTCGGCGGCTACTTATTTACAAATTTTATATCTCTGTCAGTTTCTACTTTTTAATAATATCACTTGATGTTCTTTTTATTTAACCAAAATTCTTGGTCCTTCATCTTAACCCTTTCTTCTCTTGTTCTGTTAGCTTATAAAAGTGACAGATTGATTGGCTGTGATCTTTTTTCTTTCTGTAAGTTAAGTGATACTGATTTCTTTCAGTCTTATCTTGGAAACTTTGAAATGTGTCTGTGCCTGCCCTTAAAAGTTTTTATTTCTTTCTAAATTGTGAGCCCAGAAATGTAAACTGTCTTCCAGTTTGCATTTGGAACCTTCAAATCTAGAGCCCCTAAGGGAGCACCCAGGCCAACTGGGGACTGTAATCTTAGTGATAGTAAAAATATTTAAACAGCTGATACAGCATGGACCCAAAGCAATAGAACAGATACTAGTTATACCGATCTCATTTACCCGTATTGGTGTGTCTTAGCTGAATATTAGCCATGGATAAAATGCTTTTTGAGATGTCTTGAATAATAGGTCTGTGATGCTGTGGTGAGCCCACAACTCCCTCCCTTTCGTAGTAATTAATTAGAATTACATGTCGTGCTGCAGATATCCCCTCCCTTATCTTTTTATTCTGTTCTCTGAGTAAACGAACAAAGATGTCTGTTGAGAGAACAAACAGATCAGCTACTGTGGATGAGGAACCTTCTCAAGAAAGTTAATGTATTTAGTTTGAAATTAATGGAAATTAATAAAAATTCTAGTAATCTCAGGAATATGTCACAGTAGATATAAAATTTAATAATTTTAAAAGGCCAAAATTAGGTAAACCCTGACACTAATTATATTGAGCCCCACTACACAGAATAAAACGTTTTGTGAGTTTAACATCAGTGTTACCAGGTCCTAAAAGTATTCTATCTTTTAGTGCTTTATTCTTTAGCAAATAAGCATCAGCTTTTAAATGTTCATTTTAAAATGGCAAATTTAAGCCCAGCTGTGGCGGGCGTTTTTTTCTACCTGTGCTGTAATAAAAGTCTTGTTTTGATCTTTTCCTTCTGTAAATCTAGTTTTGTTGGTATAAGAATAATTGTTGCTTAGTAAAATACTTAGGATTTTAATGTTTCACTGTCAGCTTTATAGTAGTTGATATTAATGGTTCCTATTCAAGTTAAGAGTGTATTAACTACCTTTGTATTTTAAGCAGAATTCATCAATATTTAACAGTTTGATTTTTCTGAAGATCAAGTATTTTATAAATATATACAGTAATCTGAATGCTCTTGTGTCATGGTAGGTGGGGTAATCACTTGGTTTCAGGGGAATGCTTCCTTGCCTCAGAATATCTCCTGTGCTCTAATGTTCTCATGCTTGAAATTCCATCATCAAAAATGCATTCCTTGATATTAAGTAACTCCTTTTCCATTCAGGGCATTAGAAAATGCTGTTAACTACAGGAGTGGGAGTAAATATTAACATTTATAGAACATATGTGCATGAACAAAATGTATAGGCAGATTGCCAGGATTTTTATTTAACCTCATAATGCTTCTGTGAAAGGTAGGTGTCATTTATTCCCATTTCATAGATGAGTAAAGTGCTGTTCATTGATGTTGAGTAACTTGCATACATTTCTGTATTTAGGATAGGGCCAGGCTGAGATTTAAGTCTCTCCCTCTCTCTCTCTTTTCATTGAACTTCATCCATTTAAAAAGATAATTGATAGCATCCATTGTTTTTCAGATAATCCCATGACAAAGGGACTTCCAAGGACATAAGCAAAGACTGTTCTTAGAATGACAGTTATTTCTAAAATTTGTCCATTTCTTTCCATTTTTATTGTTACCAAGCTAGCTCAAGCATGATCTCTTGTTTGGGCTGATGTTTGCATCCTATAATCTATTATAACCTTATAAACTGCCAGAATGGTATAAAATGTAAATCAAATATTGTTAGTATTGTGGTTGAAACTCTTGGATAGATTCCCACTGCATGTAGAGGTAAACCCAAACTGCTTACCGAGGTCTACGAGGGTCCTACACAATCTGGGTCTCCCTGCCTCTTCTACATCATGTCAGGACCATCCCTCCTCACTCCCATGCTGTGGTCACACCAGCTTTCGGGCAGTTTGTAAAAGGGCCTGAGTTCTTTCCTGTACTTTGATCATCCCATGACTCCGTTCACACTGTGCTCTTGCTACATCTGGTAGCTTCCCAGTCTTTAGGACTTGATTTAGATAACACCTCCTTAGAAAGGCTGTTTCTGACCCTACGTGAAGTAGATCCCTCCTTATTTCTTCAGAGTATGAAACTATCATTTTATTTATGTGTTTGTTTACTTTAAAAAGTATTTGTTTTCCTCACTAGAAACAAATTCTAAGAAGTCAAAGGTTTATTGTTTATCATTTCTGTATCGCATCTCTAGTGCTTACTACAGTGCTTAGCACCATGTGAGTGGTCAGTAAATAGCTAGTGAATAAATGAGTGAAAGAAGAACAAATTCTTATCATAGAGATCTGATCCTACATATGTTGGGATATTTTTTTCTCATTCTGCATCCTCAGCCTTATCAAGAATTGTTGATTTTTGTCATGCTTGGATAGTAGTAGTTGGTAGTAATTGGTAGTAATGCTTGCTCTTTTTTTTTTTTTTTTTGACAAGGTCTCTCTCTGTCACCCAGGCTGGAGTACAGTGGCATGATCACAGTTCACTACAGCCTCGACCTCCCAGGCTCAAGTGATCCTCCTGCCTCACCTGGCTAATTTCGTACTTTTTGTAGAGACAAGGTTTTGCTGTGTTGCCCAGGCTGGCCATGAACCAGCTGAAGTGATCCACCTACCTCTGCCTCCCAGAGTGCTGGGATTATAGGCATGAGCCATTGTGCCCAGCTGGTAGCAATAATTACTAAGATGAAAAATTAGCAAATTAAAATTTTGGCAGGAGTATATAAGGAAGAGATTTTGATTTATTCCTTTACAAAGTCATTGAACTTTAAAAATACTCTGATTGTTTATTCAGTCTGTTTGGAAATTGGTTGATCAAGGCTCTATTTTATTGATTGATTGATTGAGAAGGAGTCTCGCTCTGTCACCAGTCTGGAGTGCAGTGGTGTGATCTCGGCTCACTGCAACCTCCAACTCACAGGTTCAAGTGATTCTCCTGCCTCAGCTTCCCGAGTATCTGAGATTACAGACACACGCCACAATGCCCAGCTAATTTTTGTATTTTTAGTAGAGATGGGGTTTCACCATGTTGGCCAAGATGGTCTTGAACTCCTGACCTCATGATCCACCCGCCTTGGCCTCCCAAAGTGCTGGGATTACAGGTGTAAGCCACCGTGCCCAGCCAATCAAGGCTATGTTTTTACATATGAAAGTACTTTACATTTAAAGTTCTTGTTTTATATTTGCTGAAAATACAAAGTATTTACTAGTTTTATAATTTTACTCAGTGAATTTAATGTAGTTTTAGATGATTTGCAAATTATGTGTTAGAGTTTTAATTTTATAAATGGAGATGTATATAAAAGATCAGACTTTTTGCTGGCCTAAAAATATTTTTAAGAAGTTGAAAGAAATCACTTCATGAATATATGAGGAACTACATTTTGAAATCTAATTCCCTGCCTTAACTTTTTGAAGCTCCCGAAGGCGTTTGTGTGGTTAGCAGTTGACACTTATTTTTTTGAGTAACACTACTTAGATGGAAGATGATTATTTTTCAAAAAATTAATAACTTTTTATTTTTCAGACAAGTTTTACATTCACAGCAAAATTGAACAGGAAATATAGAGTTCCCATATGCTCCATGTTTTGACACACATGCAACATCCCCCACTATTGACATCCCACACCACAGTGGTACATTTGTTATCATTGATGAACTTACATTGTTACATCATTATTGCCCAAGTTTATAGTTTACATTAGGGTTTACTCTTGGAGGTGTATATTCTATAGGTTTAGAAAAATGTGTAATGACATGTATCACCAGTATAGTATCATACAGAATAGTATTATAAAAATCCTCCGTATCCCTCCTATTCATCTTTCCCTTTTCTCTAACCCCTGACAACCACTGATCTTTTTACTGTCTCCCTAGTTTTTGCCTTTTCTAAGATATCACATAGTTGGATTCATACAGTATATAGCCATTTGGATTGGCTTCTTTCACTTAGTAATATGCATTTGAATTTCCTACATGTCTTTTTATGGCTTGAGAGTTCATTTCACTTTAGCACTGAAAAATATTCGTTGTCTGGTTATACCACATTTTATGTATTCATTCATCTACTGAAAGACATCTCAGTTGCTTCTAGGTTTTGGCAATTATGAATAAAGTTGCTATAAACATTTGCACGCAGGTTTCTATGTGGACATAAGTTTTCAGTTCATTTGGGTAAACACCAAGGAGCATGATTACAGGATTGCATGGTAAAAGTGTTTTTAGTTTTATAAGAAACTGCCAAACTGCCTTTGAAAGTGACTGTGCCATTTTGCATTCCCAGCAGCAATGAATGAGAGTTCCTGTTGCTCTACATCCTTGCCAGCATTTGTTGTCAGTGTTTTTGGATTTTGGCCATTCTAATATGTTATGTAGTAGCATTTCATTGTTTTAATTTGGAATTCCCTAATGACATATGATGTTGAGCATTTTTATATGCTATTTACCATCTGTATATCTGTCTTTGGTGAGATGTCTGTTCAAATCTTTTGCCTGTTTTTTAATTAGGTTGTTCATTTTCTTACTGTTGAGTTTTATGAATACTTTGTGTATTTTGGTTTACAGTGCTTTATCAGTGTGTCTTTTTTTTTTTTTTTTGAGATGGAGTCTCACTCTGTCGCCCAGGCTGGAGTGCAGTGGCGCAATCTCGGCTCACTGCAAGCTCTGCCTCCCGGGTTCACGCCATTCTCCTGCCTCAGCCTTCCGAGTAGCTGGGACTACAGGCGCCCGCCACCACGCCCGGCTAATTTTTTGTATTTTTAGTAGAGACAGGGTTTCACCGTGCTAGCCAGGATGGTCTTGATCTCCTGACCTTGTGATCCGCCTGCCTTGGCCTCCCAAAGTGCTGGGATTACAGGCGTGAGCCACTGCGCCCGGCCATCAGTGCGTCTTTTGCAAATATTTTCTGTCGATTTATGGCTTATGTTCTCATTCTCTTGACATTGTCTTTTGCAGAGCAGAAGTTTTAAATTTTAATGAAGTCCAGATTATTATTTATCTTTTTCATGGATCATGCCTTTTGTGTTTTTTAAAAATATCATCGCTGTAACTAAGGTCACCTAGATTTTCTCCTTTATTATCTTCTAGGAGTTTTATAGTTCTGTATTTTACATTCATTCAGTCTGTGATCCATTTTGAGTTAATTCTTGTAAAAGGTGTAAGGTCTGTGTCTAGAATCATTTTCTTGTTGCATGTGGATGTCCAGTTGTTCCAACACCCTTTAACAAGTCTGTATCATGTGTCCATTGTATTGCCTTTGTTCCCTAGTCAAATGTCAGTTGACTTTTATATGGGTCTGTTTCTGGGCTCTCTATTCTGCTCCATTGATCAATTTGTCTATTCTTTTGGCAACACCATTCTGTCTTGATTAGTATGGCTTCTTTTTTTGTTTGTTTGTTTGTTTGTTTGTTTTTTCGAGACGGAGTCTTGCGCTGTCGCCAGGCTGGAGTGCAGCGTCGTGATCTCAGCTCACTGCAAGCTCTGCCTCCCGGGTTCACGCCTTTCTGCTGCCTCAGCCTCCCGAGTAGCTGGGACTACAGGCGCCCGCCACCACGCCTGGCTAATTTTTTTGTATTTTTAGTAGCGACAGGGTTTCACCATGTTAGCCAGGATGGTGTCGAGCTCCTGCTGCCCGTCTCAGCCTCCCAAAGTGCTGAGATTACAGGTATGAGCCACCACACCCAGCCTAGTATGGTTTTATTATAAGTCTTGAAGTCTGGTAGTGTCAGCCTTCCAACTTTGTTTTTCTTTTCTTTCAGTGTTGTCTTGGTTTTTCTGGGTCTTTTGCTTCTCCATAATACTTTAGAATCAGTATCAACAAAATAACTTGCTGGGATTTTGACTGGAATTGTATTGAATCTGTAAATCAGGTTTGGAAGAACTGGCATCTTGACAATATTGCCTTCTTATTCATGAACATGCAACATTTCTCCATTTATTTAGGTCTTTGACATCTTTCACCAGAGTTTTGTAGTTTTCCTTATATAGCTGTTATGTATATTTTGTTAGATATATAGCTGTCTGTGTAGTTTGTTTTTTGGGTGCTACTATAAACATTAATATATTTTTAATTTCAAATTCCCCTTGTTTTGTGCTGGCTCATGCCTGTAATCCCAGCACTTTGGGAGGATTAGTAGGAGGAATGCTTGGCGACTGAGGCTAGGAGATTGAGATCAGGGCAACATAGTGAGATCTCATCTCTATAAAAAAATTGAAAATTAGCCATGTGTGGTGGTGTGTGCCTGTGGTCTCAGCTACTTAGGAGGCTGAGGCAAGAGGATCGCTTAAGCCTAGTACATTGAGGCTGTAATGAGGCATGATTGTACCACTGCACTCCAGCCTGGATGACAGAGTGAGACTTTGTCTCTAAAAAAAATAATAATAAAACCAAACAAAATTTCTCTTGCTCATTGCTGGTATGTAGGAAACTGATTAGGTTTTGTATATTAACCTTATATTCTGCAGCCTTGCTATAAATCATTTATTAGTGCCAGGAGTTTTTTGTCAGTTCTTTTGATTTTCTATATAGATAATCCTGTCTTCTGCAAACAAAGTTTTATTCCTTTCCAATCTGTATACCTTGGGTTTCCTTTTCTTATTGTATTAGCTAGGAATTCTGATACTACTTTGAAAAGAATTGATTACGGAACATCATTGCTTTGTTTTTGATCCAAGCGGGAGAGTTTCAAGTTTGTCACCATTAAGTATGATGTTAGCTGTACATTTTTTGTAGATGCTCTTTCTCAAGTTATGGAAGTTCCCTTTATTTCTGGTTTGCTGAGAGTTTTTTATGAATGGGTGATGGATTTTCTTAAATGCTTTTTCTGCGTTTATTGGTGAAATCATGTGATTTTTATTCTTCTTTAGCCTGTTTATGTGATGGATTACATTAGTTGATTTTCAAATGTTGAACCAGCCTTGCATTCCTGGGATAAATCTCACTTGGTAGTGGCATGTAATCGTTTTTATATATTGTTGGATTATAGTTGCTAGTACTTCATTGATGATTTTTGCATGTATGTTCATGAGAGATATTTGTCTGTAGTTTTTTTTTTCTTTTTTCTTAGAATGTCTTTGTCTGGTTTTGGTCTTAGGAAAATGTTGGCCTCCCAGAAGAAGTTAGACACTTCTCTCTGCATCTGTCTTCTGGAAGAGATATAGAGACTTGCTATAATTTCTTTCTTAAATGTTTGGTAAAATTTACCAGTGAATACATCTGGGCTTACTGGTTTCTGTTTTGCAAAGCTATTAACTGTTAATTAGATTTCTTTAAGGCCTATATCTTTTTCTTCTTGTGTGAGTTTTGGTGGATGTATCTTTTTAAAAATTGGCCAGTTTCATCTGTGTTACAAATTCACAGGCATAGAGTTGTTCCTAATATTTTTTATTGTCCTTTTAATGTCCATGTGATCTGTAGTGACGGTCCTTATTCATATGTAATGTTAGTAATTTGTGTATTTCTCTCTCTCTTTTTAAGTTAGTTTCGCTAGCAGCTTCTCAATTTTATTGACATTTTCAAGCAATTCACTTTTGGTTTTGGTAATTTTCGGTTTTCAGTTTTGTTGATTTCTGCTCCAATTTTTAGTATTTATTTTCTTTTCTTTACTTTGAATTTAATTTGCTCTTCTTTTTCTAGTTACCTAAGGTAAAACTTAGATTATTGTTATTAGATGTTTCTTCTTTTCTATTTCAATAGCTTTTTGGGGAAGCGGTGGTGTTTGATTATATGGATAAGTTCTTTAGTGGTGATTTCTGAAATTTTGGTGTACCCATCACCTGAGCAGTGTACACTGTGCACAATGTGTTGTCTTTTATCCCTTCTTCCCATCATCCCCCTGCCAAGTCCCCAAAGTCCATTGTATCATTCTTATGCCTTTGTGTCCTCATAGCTTAGCTCCCACATTGTACGAACATAGAATGTTTGGTTTTCCATTCCTGAGTTATTTCACTTAGAATAATGGTCTTCAACTCCATCCAGGTTGCTGTGAATGCCATTATTTTGTTCCATTTTATGGCTGAGTAGTATTGCACGGTATACCACATTTTCTTTATCTACTCATTGATAAATGGGCATTTGGGCTGCTTCCATTTTTTGCAGTTGCAAATTGTGCTGCTATAAACATGTGTGGGCAAGTGTCCTATAATGACTTACTTTCTTCTGAGTAGATACCCAGTAGTGGGATTGTTGGATCAAAAGGTAGATCTACTTTTAATTCTTCAAGGAATGTCCACACTGTTTTCCATAGTGGTTGTACTAGTTTACATTCTCACCAGTTTTCCCTTTTTACCACATCAATGCCAACATGTTATTTTTTTATTTTTAAATTATGGCCATTCCTGCAGAAGTAAGGAGGTATCACACTGTGGTTTTGATGTGCATTTCCCTGATAATTAGTGATGTTGAGCATTTTTTCATATGTTTGTTGGCCATTTGTATATCTTCTTTTGATAACTGTTTATACCCTTAGCACACTTTGTGGTGGAATTATTTGTTGTTGTTGTTGTTGTTGTTGTTTTGTCTTGCTGATTTATTTGGGTTCCTTGTAGATTCTGGATATCAGTCCTTTGTCTGATGCATAGTTTGTGAAGATTTTGTCTCACTCTGTGGGTTGTTTGTATACTCTGCAGAAGATTTTTAGTTTAAGTCTCATCTGTTTATCTTTGTTTTTGTTTCGTTTGCTTTTGGCTTCTCGGTCATGAAGTCTTTGCCTAAGCCAGTGTCTGGAAGAATTTTTCCAATGTTATCATCCAGAATTTTTGTGGTGTCAGGTCTTAGATTTCAGTCTTTGATTCATCTTGAGTTGATGTTTGTATAAGGTGAGAGATGAGGATCCAGTTTCATTCTTCTACATGTGACTTACCAATTATCCCACCACCATTTGTTGAATAGGGTGTCCTTTCCCCACTTTATGTTTTTGTTTGCTTTGTCAAAGATCAGTTAGCTGTATTTGGCTTTATTTCTGGGTTCTCTGTTGTTCCGTTGGTCTATGTGCCAATTTTTATACCAGTACCATGATGTTTTGGTGACTGTGGCCCTATAGTGTAGTTTGAATTTGGGTAATGTGGTACCTCCAGATTTGTTCTTTTTGCTTAGTCTTGCTTTGGTTATGTGGGCTCTTTTTTGGTTCCATATGAATTTTAGGATTGTTTTTTCTAGTTCTGTGAGAAATGATCATGGTATTTTGATGGGAATTGCATTGAATCTCTAGATTGCTTTTGGCAGTATGGTCATTTTCACCATATTGATTCTACCCATGAGCATGGGATGTGTTTCCATTAGTTTATGTCATCAATGATTTCTTTCGGCAGTGTTTTATAGTTTTTCTTGTAGAGATTTTTCACCTCCTTGGTTAGGTATATTCCTGAGTATTTTATTTATTTATTTGCAACTATTGTAAAAGGGATTAAATTCTTGATTGTATTCTCAGCTTGGTTGCTGTTGGTGTATAGCAGTGCTGTTGATTTGTGTACATTGACTTTGTATCCTGAAACTTTACTAAATTCATTTATCACATCTAAGAGCTTTCTGGATGAGTCTTTAGGGTTTTCTAGGTATACAGTCATATCATTGGTGAACAGCAACAGTTTGACTTCCTCTTTACTGTCTGAATGCCCTTTATTTCACTCTCTTGTCTGATAGTTCTAGCTAGGACTTCCAGTACTATGTTGAATAGAAATGGTGAAAGGAGGCATCCTTGTCTTGTTCCAGTTCTCGGGGGAATACTTTCAACTTTTACCTGTTCAGTATAATGTTTGCTGCGGGTTTGTCATAGATGAGTTTTATAAGGTATGTCCCTTCCATACTGATTTTGCTGAGGGTTTTAATCATAAAGCAATGCTGGATTTTGTCAAATGTTTTTGCTGTGTCTATTGAGATGATTGTGTGACTTTTGTTTTCATGTTTATGTTGTGTATTACATTTATTGACTTGGTTATGTTAAACCACCCCTGCATTCCTGGTATGAAACCCACTTGATCATGGTGTAATATCTTTTTGATATTCTCTTGGATTCAGTTAGCTAGTATTTTGTTGAGGATTTTTACATCTGTTCTTCAGGGATATTGGTCTGTAGTTTTCTTTTTTTTGTTATATCTTTTCTTAGTTTTGGTATTAGAGTGATACTGGCCTCATAGAATGATTTAGGGAAGATTCCCTCTTTCTCTATCTTTTGGAATAGTGTGAATTAGGATTGGTACCAGTTCTTCTTTGAATGTCTAATAGAATTCAGCTGTGAATCCATCTGGTCCTGGACTTTTTTTTGTTGGCAGTTTTAAAAATTACCATTTGAGTATTGCTGCTTGTTATTGGTATGTTCAGAGTTTCTGTTTATTCCTGGTTTACTCTAGGAGGGTTGTATAATATATTTCCAGGAATGTATCCATCTCCTCTAGGTTTTCTAGTTTGTGCACATTTAAAGTAGTTCATAATATCTTTGAATGATCTTTTTATTTATGTGGTTTTAGTTGTAATAGCTCCCATTTATTTCTAATTCAGCTTAGTTGGATCTTCTCATTTCTTTTCTTGGTTGATATTGCCAATGGTCTAGTGATTTTATTTATCTTTTCAAAGAACCAGCTTTTTCTTTTATTTTTCTTTTGTCTTTTTTTTTCTTGTTTCAATTTCATTTAGTTCTGCTCTGATCTTGGTTATTTCTTTTCTTCTGCTGGGTTTTGGTTTGGTTTGTTCTCGTTTCTGTAGTTCCTTGAAGTGTGACCTTAGTTATCTATTTGTGCTCTTTCAGACTTTTTTGATGTAGGCATTTAATGCCACGAGCTTTCCTCTTAGCACCACTAGTGCTGTATCCAAAAGGTTTTGATAGGTTGTGTCTCTGTTATCGTTCAGTTCAAAGAATTTTTAAATTTCCGTCTTAATTTCATTGTTGACCCAACAATCATTCAGGAACAGATTATTTAATTTCCATGTATTTGCATAGTTTTGAGGGCTCCTTTTGGAGTTGATTTCCAATTTTATTCCACTGTGGTCTGAGAGAGTACATGTTATAATTTCGATTTTCTTTAATTTGTTGAGATTTGTTTTGTGGCCTATCATATGGTCTGTCTTGGAGAATGATCCATATACTGATGAAAAGAATGTATATTCTGCAGTTGTTGGGTAGAATGTTCTGTAAATATCTGTTAAGTCCATTTGTTCTAGGGTATAGTTTAAGTCCATTATTTCTTTGTTGACTTTCTGTCTTGATGACCTATTTAGTGCTGTCAGGAGAGTATTGAAGTCCCCCACTATTACTGTGTTGCCATCTGTCATTTTTTAGGTCTAGTAGTTATTATTTTACAAATTTGAGAGCTCCAGTGTTAGGTGCATATATATTTAGGATTGTGATATTTTCCTGTTGGATTAGTCCTTTTATCATTACATAATGTCGCTCTTTATCTTTTTAAACTGTTCTTACATTAAAGTTTGTTTTGTCTCATGTAAGAATAGCTACTCCTGCTCACTTTTGGTGTCCCTTTGCATGGAATATCTTTTTCTACCCCTTTACCTTAAGTTTATGTGAGCCCTTGTACTTAGGTGAGTCTCTTGAAGACAGCAGATACTTGGTTGGTGAATTCTTACCCGTTCTGATGTTCTGTATCTTTTAGGTGGAGCATTTAGGCCATTTACAGTCAACGTTAGTATTGAGATGTGATGTACTATTCTATTCTTCATGCTAGTTGTTGCCAGAATACCTTATTTGTTAGTTTTTCATTGTGTTACTGTTTTATAGGCCCTGTGAGATTTATGCTTTAAGGAGGTTCTATTTTGGTGTATTTTGAAGTTTTGTTTCAAGATTTAGAACTCCTTTAAGCATTTCTTGTAGTGCTAGCTTGGTAGTGGTGAATTCTCTCAACATTTGTTTGTCTGAAAAAAACTTTTTTTTTCTTTCATTTACGAAGCTTAGTTTTTCTGGATACAAAATTCTTGGCTGATAATTGTTTTGTTTCAGGAGGCTAAAGAGAGGCTTCCAGTCCCTTCTAGTTTGTAAGGTTTCTGCTGAGAAATCTGCTGTTAATCTCATAGATTTTCCTTTATAGGTTACCTGATGCTTTTGCCTCACAGCTCTTATGGTTCTTTTCTTTAGAAACCCTGATGACTATGGGCCTAGGTGATGATCATTTTGCGATGAATTTCCTGGTTGTTCTTTGAGCTAATGTTTGGATGTCTGGCTCTCAAGCAAGGCCAGGGAAGTTTTCCTTGACCGTTCCCTCAAATATGTTTTCCAAACCTTTAGATTTTTCTCATTTCTTGGGAATACTAATTATTGTTACGTTTAGTCATCTAACATTATCCCAAACTTCTTGAAGGCTTTGTTCATTTTTAAATTTTTTTCCTTTGTCTTTGTTGGATTGGGTTAATTTGAAAGCCTTGTCTTTGGGTTCTGAAGTTCCTTCTTTTACTTGTTTGAATCTATTGTTGAAAATTTCCAGTCTATTTTGCATTTCTCTAAGTGTGTCTTTCACTTCCAGAAGTTGTGATTTTTTTTTTATTTATGTTATTTCTCTGGAAATTTTTTTGTCCATATCTTATATTATTTCTAAAATTTCTTTAAGTTGGTTTCACCTTTCTCTGGTGCCTCCTTAAGAAGCTTAGTAATCAACCTTCTGGCCGGGTACGGTGGCTCACGCCTTTAAACCCAGCAGTTTGGGAGGCTGAGGTGGGCAGATCACCTGAGGTTAGGAGTTTGAGACCAGCCTGGCCAACATGGTGAAACCCTGTCTCTACTAAAAATACAAAAGTTAGCCACGCGTGGTGGTGTATGCCTGTAATCCCAGCTACTCGGGAGGCTGAGGTGAGAGAATCACTTGGACCCAGGAGGCGGAGGTTGCAGTGAGCTGAGAACGTGCCACTGCACTACAACCTGGGTGACAGAGTGAGACTCTGTCTCAAAAAAATTAATTAATAAATAATTAGCCTTCTGAATTATTTTTCTTGCAATTCAAAGAGTTCGTTTTTGTTCGGATCCATTGCTGGTGAGCTGACGTGATCTTTTGGGGGTGTTAACCTTGTTTCGTCATCTTACCAGAGTTGTTTTTTCTGGTTCCTTCTCATTTGGGTGGACTATGTCAGAGGAAAGATCTTGGCTTCAAGGTCTGCTGTTCAGATTCTTTTGTCCCACAGAGTGCTCTCTTGATGTGGTGCTCACCCCCTTCCCCTAGGGATGGGGCTTCCTGAGAGCTGAACTGCAGTGATTGTTATTGCTCTCCTGGATCTAGCCACCCAGTGGAGTTACCAGGCTCCGGGCTGGTGCTGGGGAGTGTCTGATGTGATCCATCTTCAGGTCTCTCAGCCATGGATGCCAGCACCTGCCCCAGTGGAGGTAGCAGAGGAATGAAGTGGGCTCTGTGAGGGTCCTTGGTTGTTCTTTTTAGCATACTGGGTTTTTTGAATGCTTGTTATGCTAGCAGTGAAGTTGTCAGGTGGACAGACTCAGGTCCTGTGGTTAGCCAGGATGTTACAGGTTGTGGAATTAGCTGTCATTTTCTCCTTTCTTAGAGCAGTTTTTTAATGAGTTGCTGTAATGGCGTGAGTTGGTTTGCTTCCAGCCAGGCGGTGGCGCTTTCAAGAGCATCAGCTGTGGTAGTATAGAGGGGATACAAGCTTGGCTAAGGTCTCCTGGATAAGTAGTTTGGTTTCTCAGGTGAAGGGTGAGGCCATGGAGTTCCCAAGGGATTATGTCTTTTGTCTTCAGCTACCAGGGCAGGTAGAGAAAGACCATCAGGTGGGAGTAGGGTTAGGCGGATCTGAGCTTGGGTGAGGGTTGCTGCAGATGCTGTGGGGGATGGGGTGTGATTCTCAGGCCATTGGAGTTATGATCTAAGGGGGATTATGACTGCTTCTGCTGCATCATACAGGTCACTAGGGAAGTTGCGGAAAGTTGGCAGTGACGGGTTTCATCCAGCTCCCATGCAGCCAGGAAGGCCAGTCTCACTCCCACTGTCCCCCATCAACAGCACCAAGTTTATATCCTGTCAGCTGGTGAGCAGGACTGAAATCTTGCCCCAGGCTACAAGCCTCCCTGCTGAGAAAACACGCAGGGCTTTCAGGCTTCACCCCTCCCCATCTACCTTGTCTTCTGTACTCCTATCTGTGCTTCCTGTTTACCTCCCTACCCAACCTGGATTCTGCCTAGGAAAATTTGCGCTTCATCAAAGTTATTACAAAATTGAGCTGGAACTTTCCTTTTTCCTGTGGTCTATCCCCAGTTCCACTGGCATCCCTCCCAAAGAACCCCTGTGAGATAAAGTCAGAAATGGCTTCCCTGGGCCTCTCTAGGGACCAGGAAGTGCCCAGGAAAGTGTCTACAGGACTCTTCCAGCTGCTGCTTCTACTTTTATATTTCACTCAGCTCTCTAAATTCATTTCTGCTCTAGGTAAGGTTAAATCTTTCTTCCATGATCTGGATTTTCAGGTTCCCCAGTGAGTATGAGTGTTCAGAGGCAGACTTTCCCCCTTTCACACTTTGGGCACTCACAGTTTTTCGGCTGTCTCATGGAGTTTGCAGCAGCAAACTGCTTTTTTCCAACGGTTTGTGACTTCTTTTGGTTTTCCTGGTATGTTCCTGGGATGGTTTTGGGAGGAAAAGTTCATGATGTGAGCCTCCACATGCTGTTCTGTCTGTCCGAGTGGGATCTGCAAGTTAGTCTTGCCTCCTAGCCACCATTTTTCTCCTCTCTTCTTTTCTGATGCATGCGTTCAATGCTATGGATTTTTCTCTAAGCACTGCTTTCACTGCCTCCCACAAATTTGGGTAAGTTGTATTTTTGTTTTTATTTGGTTCAAAATATTTAGTAATTTCTCTTGAGATTTCTTCTTTTACCCATGTTTTATTTAGAAGTGTGTCATTTAATCTCCAAATTTTTTGGTATTTTTCAACTATTTTTTCTATTATTGACTAATAGTTTAATTCCTTGTGGAAATTTTTTCTGTTATTGACTAATAGTTTAATTCCTTGTGGTCTCATTACTGAAAAGAGGTCCTGATCCAGACCCCAAGAGAGGGTTCTTGGATATTGCACAAGAAAGAATTTGGGGAGAGCCCATAACGTGAAAGCAAGTTTATTAGGAAAATAAAGGAATAAAGAATGGCTACTCCATAGGCAGAGCAACAGCATGGGCCGCTCGTTGGCTATTTTTATGTTATTTCTTGATTGTATGCTAAGTAAGGGTTGGATTATTCATGAGTTTTCTAGGGAAAAAGGGTGGGTAGTTCCCAGAACTGAGGGTTTGTCTCATTGTTAGATCATATAGGGTAACTTCTTGACGTTGTTATCTCATTTGTAAACTGTTGTGGTGCTGGTGGGAGTGTCTTTTAGCATGCTAGTACATTATAATTAGTGTATAATGAGCAGTGAGGATGACTAAAGGTCACTTTCATCACCATCTTGGTTTTGGCGGGTTTTGGCCGGCTTCTTTACCGCCTGCTATTTTATCAGCAAGGTCTTTGTGATCTGTATTTTGTACCGACCTGTCTCATCCTGTGACTTAGAATGCCTAACCTCCTCGGAATGCAGCCCAGTAGGTCTCAGCCTCATTTCACTCAGCACCTCTTCAAGATGGAGTCCTTCTGGTTCAAACACCTCTGACACTCTGTGAGCAGACATATTATGAATTCTATTTTTTAAAAACTTGTTATGGTATGTTTTATGCCCCAGAATGTGTCCCCAAGATACAGTGACTGTTCCATATGAGCCTCAGAAGCATGTGTAATCCGTTGTTGTTAAGGTATTCTATTAATATCAATTATATCCAGTTGATTGATGGTACCGTTAAGTCAACTATTTTCTTATTGATTTTCTGCCTACTGGATCTATTCATTTCTAATAGGGGGGTGTTAAATAATTTCTTATAGAGGGTGTTAAATAATTACAACTGTAATTATTTCTCCTTGCAATTTAATCAGTATTTGCCTCACAGTACTTTCATAGTCTGTTTTTAAGCACATAAATATTAAAGATTGTTTTATGTCTTCTTGGAGTATTGATCCATTTGACATTACTGAGTGCCCCATTTATCCCTCATAACTTTCTTTCCTCTGAAGTCTGCTCTGACTGAAGTAAATATAGCTATTTTTGCTTTTTTAATTAAAAAGTTAGTATGGCATCTCTTTATCATTTTATTTTAATCTATCTTATATTTAAAGTTGATTTCTTTTAGACAGTTGGGTCCTGTATTTGATCCACTCTGACAGTTTGTCTTTTAATTGGTATGTTAGACCACTGATGTTTAAAGTGATTATTGATATAGTTGGATTAATATCTGCCTGTCATTGTTTCTGTTTATTGCCCTTGTTCTTTGTCCCTATTTTTGTTTTCCATACTTTGTCTCCTTTTTGTGTGTTTTTTTCCAACTTTATTGTGGTATATATAATTGTCAAATAAAAATTACATATATTTAAGGTGTAGAATGTGATATTTTGATATGTGTATGCGTTGTGCGATGATGACTGCAGCTAAGTTACATATCCATCACCTCACAGTTACCTTTTTTTGCATGTGTGGTGAGAACACTTATGATCAATTCTCTTTTTTTGTTTTTAATTGAGCATTTTATATGTTTCCATTTTGTCTCCTTTCTTAGAATATCAATTACATTAAAAAAATTTTTTTTAGGCCGGGTGTGGTGGCTCATGCCTGTAATCCCAGCACTTTGGGAGGCCGAGGCGAGCGGATCATGTGGTCAGGAGATCGAGGCCATCCTGGCTAACATGGTGAAACCTGTCTCTACTAAAAATACAAAAAATTAGCCAGGCATGGTGGCGGGTGCTTGTAGTCCCAGCTACTAGGGAAGCTGAGGCAGGAGAATCGCTTGAACCTGGGAGGCGGAGGTTGCAGTGAGCCGAGATCAGACCACTGCACACCAGCCTGGGTAACAGAGCGAGACTCCGTCTCAAAAAAAGAAGAAAAATTTTTTTTTTTAGTGGTTGCACTACAGGTTGTGATATACATTACAACTAATCCTAGTTCACTTTCAAATAATTATACTGCGTCATGGATTGTGCAGGTGCCTTGTAATAAAAATTATTTGTAATTCCTCTCTATCCTTTGTATTATTACTGTCATTCATTTTACATATAGAAATCATACATAAGCATATACATATACACATACCTCCATACACATATATATATGTAAAACACACATAGTCAAGTACATTGTTGTTGCTATTATTTGAACAAACTATTATCTGTTGTATCAATTAAGAATAAGGAACCAAAGTTGTATTTTACATTCACTTATTCTTCTCCATTACTTTTCCATTCTTTATGTAGCTACAGGTTTCTGATCTGTATCATTTTCTTTTTCTTTAAAGAACTTCTTTTACATTTCTTACAGAGCAGGTCTGCTGGCCACAAATTTTCTCAATTTTTGTTTGACAAGCTTTATTTCTCTTTCATTTTTGAGGGATAATTTTGCAGAGTATGGAATTCTAGGTTGCTGGGTAGGGGTTATTTTGTTAATACTTAAAACATTTACTCTACTCTCTTCTTGCTTCTGTGGTTTCTGAGAATATGTTATATAATTCCGATTTTGACCCTCTATAGGTAAGGTGTTTCCCCGGAAACTCCCAGCTTCTTTCAAGATATTTTCTTTATCTTGGATTTGCTGAAGGTTTTTTTTTTTTTTTTTTTTTTTGAGGAGGGTGATGCAGTTTATCCTGCTTTATGTTCTCTGAGCTTCCAGGACTGGTGATTTTGTGTCTCGGTCATTATTGCTGGAAATATTGGTTTTGCTCCTTTCTCCATTTCTTCTCCTTCTGGTATTTTCAGTATGTATGTATCATACCTTTTATAGTTTTCCCACAATTTCTAGATGTTCTGTTCCTTTTCTTTAGTCTTTTCTCTCTTTGCATTTCAGTTTTGGTTGTTTCTATTGTGATACCCTCAAGCTCCAATTCTTCCCTCAGCTGTGTCCAGTCAACTAATGAATCCATCAAAGACATTCATCATTTCTGTTTTTGATCTCTAGCATTTTTTATTCTTTGTTATAATTTCCAATTCTCTGCTTACATCTGTTCTTGCATATTGTCTACTTTTTCCTTAAAGCTTTTAGCAGATTAATCATGTTCTTTTAAATTATTGGTCTGATAATTCCAACATTCCTGCCATCTTTGACTCTTTTTCTGATGCGTCTTCAGTCTCTTTAAACAGTGTTTTTTTCCTTTTAGTTCACGTTGTAATTTTTTGTTGAAGGTGGACATAAGGTGGGTCAAAGAAGTATGTTAAATAGCCCGTTAGTAATGTGATGGTAAGGTGTGTGTGTGGGGGGAAGCATTCCATGATCCTGTGATTAGGTCTCAGTCTTTTTGTGAGCCTGTGCCTCTGAACTGTGAACTTCACACATGAATCTCAGTTCACAGCCCTCCATCCTGCACCTTTAGGTAGGACACGATGACTGGAGTGGGCTGGAGTTTGGTATTCCTCTTCTCCCCAGTGGAAAGCTCGAAGAAGCTGGAGCTGGATTTTCTTCTTACTCCAGAAAATGAGGCTGTGGTAAGAGTTTTTCCTGAGGGCAGACTTTGTTGAAAACATAGTGTTTGGGTGTGTTTCAGTTTATTTTCTCCTGTCCCTCTTAAGAGCACAAGGAGATTTTTTTCAGTATTTACTGTGAGGACCTAGTAGAGCTCACAAAAGTGTGTGGCTCCTGTGACGGGGTTCTCCGGGAGTTTTTATTGCTCAGTCATCCCTGAGCCTCTAGCAATTTATCAATTATAGATTAACTTTTCCTACCCTAGCACTGGTTCCCACAGAGGTTTCTGCGTGTGGATTTCTGCTGTGGGTAAGTGCAATTCTCTGTATTTACCTGTCTGCCTCTAATTTGGGAGGGGGATAGTGATTTGTTCCGTGACCCCACTTCTGTAACAGATTTAAGAAAGATCTGTTGATTTTCACTTTGTTCAGCTTTTTACTTGTTAACCAGTGACTTCTGAGCTCCTTACATAGCAGACCAGTAACCAGAAGTCCAGTGATTACTTTGTAACTAGACAGACATTGATCACTTCTGAAATGGAACTGTATCACGAATGTATTTTTGTATGGCCTGTCATTTCCATGTGGTACTTGGTAACACAAAACCAAATGAACTAGAAGTTGAGCTGGCAGAACAAATAAAAAGCGTATAACAAAAAATATTTTAATACCTCTTTTAAAAATATATTTTAAATACCTCTGTGGGAAGAATGCCTGAAGCAAATGAGACCAACACATTTCTTTTTTTAGTGATTCATATTCTGAAGTTATTTATTTTTTCTACCTTAACTACTTATTACTTATTCCTCCTAACTACAACTTTGTACCCATTGACCAACATCTCTTCACTTTCCCTATCCTCAGCTCATGTTAATCACCATTCAACTCTGCTTCTATGAATTCAGTTGATTCAGATTCTACATGTGAGACCATGTGATATTTGTCTTTTTTTGCCAGGCTTATTTTATTGCGCATAATGTCCTCCAGATTTATCAGTGTTGTTGCAAATGACAGGATTTCCTTTAAGGCTGAATAGTATTCCATTGTGTACGTATACCACATTTGTTTTTATCTACTGATCCAGTGATGGACACTTAAGTTGATTCCATAACTTGGCTATTGTAAATAAGGCTATAGTGAACCAAGGAGAGCAGATATCTTCTTGACATACTGATTTCAAGTTCTTAGGATATATATCTAGATGTGGGATTATTGAGTCATATGGTAATTCTATTTTTAGTTTTTTGAGGAACCTCCATATAGTTTTCCAATATGGCTGTACCAATTTATATTTCCAACAAAAGTGTATGGGGAGTCCCTTGTTTCCTTTTCTCTACAGCTTTGCCGACACCATCTTTTGTCTTTTTGATAATAGCCATTTTGACAGATGCAAGATGATATCTCATTGTGGTATTAATTTGCACTTCCCTAATGACTAGTGATATTGAGCATTTTTTCATAATATCTGTTGACCATTTGTATGTTATCTTTTGAGAAATGTCTGTTCAGTGCTTTTGCCCATTGGTTAATTGGGTTATTTTTTTTTCTGTAGAGTTCTTTGAATTTTTAAAATATATTTCAGATATTAACCCTTTATAAGATGTATTTTTTCCCAATCTGTGGAGGTTTTCTTTGCCCTGATAATCATTTTCTTTGCTGTGCAGAAGCTTTTTAGTTTGATATAATCCCATTCAAGACTAATTTCTCTTTGAGATCTTTTAAGCAGAAAGTTCAATATTGTGTAATAAACCATTTAATAAATAACATCAGTATACATTCAAGGAATTTTCTTGATTGTAACTCACTGAGTGTTACAGCTCTCAAAGGCCTAAGTAGGTTACAGCTCTCAAAAGGCTAATAGTTCCATCAAATAATTTGATTAAACATACAATTATACTGTAGTTTGATGATATGTTATAGTAATATACAATATACTCAGTAGAAAGGTTGGCAAAAATATGAATTTTTTATAAAAGAAGAAATAAAAGTGACTGAGAAATATGAAATTGTGTTTAGCTTCATTAAGTCAATAAAAGGCAAATGAAAGAAGATACAGTTTTTCACCTACTGGAAAATTTTTAAGTCATTATTTTTAGTATTTGTGAAGATGCATTTGAAATAGACCCAAGCAGTAAAAATTGGTACAACGTGTCAATTTTTAGGAATTTTGTATATATTTATTTTAACTTTTCATTTCACAACGATTTTAGACTCACAGAAAAGCTATAAAAATAGTACAGAAATATCCTATTTACCCTTAACCCAGTTTCTGCTAATGTCACATTTTTAGGAATTAATGCTAAGGAAGTATAAGACATTGCAACATAAACTTAAATACAAATGTGTTATTTATAATCTTGTTATCAATTATTGTACTGTCATCTTAGAACTCCCAAATCTGTCAGTTTGGAAGTTTAAACACCTTTTTCAAAATCAGTCTTTATTAGTGGAGGCATTGTTCTAGTGTCTGGCTGGGCATGTTAACAATTTAACCAAACTAATATTTGCCTGCTATACTCCATGCATGATAGATGCATGAGCAATATAGCATGCAAAAGTTATTTTTATTCCAGACAGCTTTAACAGTGAGAAAAATACCAATAGTGATAGCTAATATTTAATGAATGGTTTCCAGGGAGTCTGTTAAGCACCTTACGTGGATTATTTCACTTACTCTTCTGACAACCCCAGTTACTATTAGCCTCCCCATTTTACAGATGAGGAAACTGTGGAATAGTTATCTATGGTCAAGTGATTAGCACATAGCCTAGGGTAGTATAAATTCAGATCTTGCATTCTCAATTACTGGCTGCTGTTCTCATTCTTTCTTTTTTTCTTCTCTCTTCCCTCTGTTTCACACTTATGTAGCTCTAGAAATCTATTATGTAAGACAAGGGAAAATGATATTCCAACTAGCAAAGATTACCTTATAATACACCAGAACACTCTCTATTTCCTAAAGAGTGTTGGCTGAAAAAGGATTAGAAGCAAAGCCTATTTCTCTTCTACAAGCACCAGGCACCAAAAAATGTAGGACTACATTTCAGTGATCTTGACCACTTCTTCCAAAGGAGTAATAAATGTGAGCCTACCAAATTGCAGATCATTTCTCTCCTCACCTTTAATACCATGGAATAATTGTACACATGCTTGGAGTTGAAGCCTAATACATCTTCTCGTGAAAAGGAGCAGAAAAACAAAACATAAGTGAATGATCACCAGGGCATGCTGAATTATTCCAAAACAATAATGTTGAATTTGAGATTTTATTCTCCAAAGCTGAAGCTGATGATTCAGCCAATATGGAAAGCAACCTTTGATCTCTAAAGATATATTAACTTTTAGCTGACTGAAACCCTGATGCACTAAGAAGTAATTGTTAAGAATGTTCTTTTGTCTTTTGAGTTGTTGAACATTGGTGACTGGTTGCTTGTTCTGCTAAATATCCTGAGAATTTGTTTGGAAACCTTGTTTTCTACTTTTGGTAGGTTCAGCCCAGAGTAAGTTCTCCACATTAATAGAGTAGTAATAGCTAGCATGTATTGAGCAATTTCTATCTGCCTACTACTAAGCACTTTACATTGATTTATTTGATTTAATTCTTAAATAACCAGGATTCACAATTGGGACATTGTGGTCCTAGAGCCAAGCTATTAGCTGTGTATTTATTTCAGGAGTTGGTAAATCTAAATATATTCAGCATCTGTATAGGTAATGTTAGTTAAGGAAAATGGCTGGGTGTGGTAATGACATTGGCAAACTTGTGCTTGCTGTGCTGTACCTAAATGTTTTCAAATGCAGTTTCTAAAAACACTGTAGGCCAAACCTAAATCAGAAGATATAATGGATAAATTTGAAATACTATGGGTGATGGCTGTAAGGCTTTCTCTTTCAGATGAAAATTTAAATTATTTTATTGGATACTTATTTTCATACTTGTTCTTTCACATACCTATGTGAAAATTTCAGCAAACTACCTAATCTGTGATTATATTCATAAAGAAGGAAATAAAGTTTTATGTTCCTTCTTTTTGATGAGATACTGCAAATTGAGGGGACAGTCTCAGACTTGGATAAAGTGTTTTACAATACATGTCAATTATGAAGATTATTTTTCCAATATATTAGTAAACAAATCTTCTAGAAGTCAATACATAAAAGTCATTGTAATAGAGAAAATGAACAGGATTTTGGTAGTAATAGGCAATTCATACAAAAATAAATCTTAATAACAAATGAAAAGATGCTAAGCTTCACTCATAATCAAGGGAATGTAAATTAAAAGAAGATACCATTTCATCTCTATCTGGTTAGCAGTGCTGTAAATTCTGATGATGCCAAGAACTGCAAGGATTTTGGGGCAGTGGGAACTCATATACTACTGTTGGGTGAATAAATTGGTGTTACCACTTTGGCAAATTTGAAATAAAATGATGCTTGTACATCATAACTTGGCAGTTCCCAGGAATGCTTTGGGTAGAAGGTAGTGATAGAACTGAGAAAATAAAGGAGTTTGCTTGAGCAAAGCATCAAAGAAAGAGCTAACATGGCAGGAAGAACAAACAGCACTTACAGAATCATGAAGGCAAGGAAAGGAACATTCAGCTCATGAATCGAATACATGCAAATCGTTCAATATAACTGGAAGCCAAGAAAGGGCATGGAGTAATAGCCAGTGAGATCAGTCTGGAAATTTAGACAGGGCCCAGATGATAAAAGCTGTGAAATGTGGGGATAGTTTGGGTTTAATCCTGTAGACCAGTGGCGCTCAATTCAGGCTGATCGTCAGAACTAACTGGATCCCTTTCCAGACTTAGTGAATTAGCATCTCTTAGAATAGGGACCAGGACACTGTTCTTCAAAAGTCTCAGTCACATTGCTTCTCTGCCTTTCAGCCAAGGTCAAGTGTAGAAGTCTTGACCACATCTATTATTTCATTCTTAGAACCCTCTGAAAGAGGGAGCTGGTAATGACTTTTTGTCTATGTCGTGGAGGATTACAGTCCAAAGTGGGATTATGCAAGTTTATCATGTTAATTTTTGATACACTAGTGATTAGAAATCAGCACCCTCTCATGAGGTGATACCCTCTGTTTCTGCTCCAGTTGTCTGGGGCAGATGGAGGAACTGGTGTCTCTGAAGGCTTTTTCTTTCAGACCCTCCAGATTTTTATGAGCCAAAAGGCTCTACATAAAAATTAAATTACATTGCAAAACTATATGCTATACAGTCGGGATTTGCTCATCATTACTCACCACAGGAGCTTTTGAAGGACTTGTTGTTGTTGCGGTGTGAGCTGATAAACTCTGTATTTTGTAGTTGGGGGTGCAGGGGAGGAGTTCAAAGGCAAGGCACATTAGCAATATTTCAGGTAAGAAATGATGATGGTTCTTACTGAAGCTTGGGCTATAGGACTGAACAAGAAGTGATAGATTCAAGAGAAGATTAGAAGATAGTATCTAATAAATATCCTTTATGAGTGTAATTTTGAAAAATGAGCTTGTGAGATTGGGCAAAGAAAGGAAGGCCTGAGAGGCTGGGAGAGCTGAGGTTTCTAGATGCTGTATGAATATCAAATATTTATAGAGGAAGACTTCAGTAGTTTTGGTTTTTTAGTATATTTCCGATCTCAGTCACAGAAAATGTTGGTAGTAACAAATCAAAACCTGATTTTATTTTTCTTTAATTTCAGTTAATATTCTCCTACCCAAAGTTATTTTATGGTTTTTTACTTTTTGGTAGATTTAAAATCACATGTTATCTTAACCATTTAGCAGTTATTGTTCTGAAAGTGAGGCAGTGGATTTTGACCAGCAGTACGAAGAGGGATGGTGGAGAGTTCTATCTTATTTTCAATTATTGGCCTTTTAATGTAATATAACTTATTAGAGTGTTTCACAGTTTTAGCTATTAACTATCAAGTTAATAGAAACTTCTCATTAGAAAATATAAAATCTCATGAATAAAATAACATTATAGAATATGGCCTGATTGATAAGTATTCCCCAATAGAGGTGAATTATATGAGTTTCTTTTTTCTACCAATAGGGAAAAAGTTGGATTGTTAAAAGAAGTTATGAAGATTTTCGGGTACTTGATAAACATCTTCATCTGTGTATTTATGACCGAAGATTTTCCCAGCTCTCAGAACTTCCCCGTTCTGACACCCTGAAGGACAGTCCAGAGGTAAGCATTTAGTACATTTAGTACAGAGGTAATCACTATATATGAGTTTGCAGAAGTTTTTGTCTGTATACTAAACAAAAGCTTATACTGAACACTCAGGATGATTCCTGGGACTACTTGCCTGTTTCATAACTGAAAAGTTAGTAATGTTAAATATAATGTTTAGAATGAAAGTAGGTTCAGTGTGTAATTTTATAAGGGAAAACAACTCATAACAATATATCAACAAGCAATATATATGAGCAAAACATTCTCCAGAGAGCACATAAAAGTGGAAGCAAAAATATGGAAAAACATTGCCTTTCATGATGAAAGGGATCCATATTAACAGTGTTGAGTAGTTTATGACAGCATGCTGTGTGTATGCACCTACCTTCACCCCTACAAAAAAATAAATAGTAAAAACGTAAAAGATTTCTAAACAGAGATTCTTTATAGCATCATTAAACCAAAAGTACCATTGGGAATCAAAAATTGTAAGGAATCTTTAAAAGTAGATGGGATAAGGTTTATGGGGAAAAGTAAATATAGCCTAAACATGTGAGTGCAACAAGACTGCAAAACACAAGGAAACTAGAAAGTTTACACATAGAAACTGAATAAATAAAATAACTGAGAGGTACAAACAAGGCTTTTCAAAGGATGATTACTATCCTCTGAGAGAAAGTGAAGCTGTCACATTCATGAAATGGATTTAAATAAACTAAAATCAGAGATGTTGTAAACGAATATAGGATCATTTAAATTAATTTAGTAAGAGCAAACCTGAGTAACTGGACTCCATACAGAATGTACCCAGCTGAAGAGAAAGTCAGGGAGTTGAATGATCAAGCCAAGTCATTTATAAGAATACAACCCCTGGAAGGGACAGAAAGTTAAAAAGTTGTGAGAGAACAGTTGGGAGTCATGGAGAATAGGTCCAGAGAGGTTTCTACTGATGGGAGTTACAGGAGGAGAGAGTGGATGCAAGGAAATAATTAAAAATTGGTGTAAGCCACTCCCCCCACCAGATCTAAATAAAGTGATGTTCTGAGATTCAGTGGGTTCATTAAGTGCTAAAATATAACGGACACTGCAGCAGGGTCTCAGGAGTGTCTTAAAATACGGATCTCTTCGTACCATAGAAAATCTGAAAGTCCCTTTATCTGCATTTCCCATTTCTGCTTCATTTCATTTTTTTTGTTTCATTTTTTTCTCTCAGATTATCCTAAAACATGGCCACTACCAAGAGGTCCCAGGTTTTTATCCCCTTTTAAGAGAGCAGCCAGACTGAGCTAGAATCTGTGTCACAGTTCCTAATTCCTGGGTTAGCTCTTGATTGGTCCAACTAATACTGGGGCATATTCCTGGACCAGTCGGCTGAACCATGGTATAGGATCACGTATGAACATGGCTGCTCCTGCCACAGCCATGTGCATGGAAGATTACAGTGAGTCTTGGGGAAAAGGGTTTCCGAGTAGTAGGGGGAAATTTAGGCAGAAAAGCCAAATATGTATCTGCTATAGTTATCTTTTTGCATATTCAGTACAAAAATAGAAAGTGTCAAAATTAGAAACCATGGAATAGTATGATCGCTGATGATAAGGGGCTAGAAGTTGAAGCTCTGCATGAGACAGGGGCTGACTTGCTATGTAAGTGCCCATAGTGCTACTGGTAAGTTTCTGTGAAGAGTCCTCTGTAACTATTAAAATGCCTAAAGATCTATAGATTTTTTTCTTCCAGAAACCATCCAGTTTTCCCTGCCAGAGAGCATAGTATCTTTACTCAGTTACACTGATCTTTTTCTTTTCAGTCGGTCACTCAGATGCTTATGGCTTACCTGTCACGCCTTTCAGCTATCGCTGGCAACAAGATCAACTGTGGGCCCGCCCTTACCTGGATGGAGGTATTTCCTAATTCACTTTTCATGAAAAATGTATATTTAAATTATCTACTTAAGAAATTTGATATTAACATAATTTTGATGTCTGTTGAGCTTCAGGAATCAAAGAAATGAAGTATATTCTCAGCATCTGGGAGGATAGATACGTGATACACGAAATATTTTTTCATCTCAAATCTTTCTTTGATAATCTTGGAAACTAATCTTAATATATTTTATGAATCTCGATGATACCTGTTATTTTGGTGTTTAGTATACTAATGTATATATTCAGCAAGGTGTACATTTTTTTAGTTGACTTAGTAATTGAAAATATTTTTCAGTTATTAGCAAGGGACAACTTTTTAAAGAGTCCTTTTTAAGAGTAAGTATTGAGTGAAACATTATTCAGTAAATAGATTACATATTTATTCTTAATGTGCATATGTAGAGTTATATTGTTTTCTCCTCCCACTGGAAATTGGGAATGCAAGATGGAAAGTGGAAAGAATATAGAACTATGGGCCAACCTGCGTTGAGATCTTGGAAAAAGTATTGAATCTCTTGTAAATTACATAGCCTCTTTCATCTTTAGCATCTCACCTTTAAATGATGATAAGTATTTTTTTTTGGAGTTATGAGGATTAAATTAAACTGTATATGTTATAGGCACAGCACAATGACTAGCATATTTCTACTACCCAGTAAATGGTAGTTTTTTTTTTTTAAGACTCTTTGGGTTATTGTATCTCTAAATTAAAATGAATTTCTTTTATAGATAGTCAAAGAAGCATTTGCAAGTCCAGTGTCTTTATCTCATAGTACATTTTCTTCGTGATAGATTGATAATAAGGGAAATCACCTTTTGGTTCATGAGGAGTCATCCATCAACACTCCTGCTGTCGGTGCTGCCCATGTTATCAAGAGGTACACTGCTCGGGCCCCTGACGAACTGACCTTAGAGGTAAATAGTTAAAGAGGTTGTTTGTTATTTGGTTCTTGCTAACTTTCTGGCCTCATCTTTGACTGTTCTTAACCATTTCCTTAATTTTTAAAAAAATGAAAAGCACCAGGTTTTTCCATAGTCTTTTATATTTCAGCCTGTAATATCTTCTATTTTTGTTTAAGTGACAGTACTCATCCTTGAAAACTGAGATTAAGTGTCTCCTGTTTTGTCTGGGAAGTCATTCTTGATCTCCCTCCCCTCACTCCATGCAAATACATACCCCCCAAAACCTGAATTGAATGTCATTCTGAACTGTGCTCATGGCTTATTGCTGATATATCACTTATTATATTTAATCATGATTGTTCTCCTCTTTGTCTCATTGAGCTTCTGGAAAGCAAGGTCTGTCTTTTTGTGTTTTTGTACCTAAAAACAATACCCAATGATACATTTTTTTTCACATATTGTTGAAAGATTGAGTTAAAGAACAGATAAAAGGTGAAATGAACACATCTTGCTACCACATATAAAAGGAGGGGAATTAAATTTTTTCCTCTAAAGATATATATTGGCTAATGAGAGAAAAAAAATGCTGACAGTTATTAAATTTAAGAAATAACAGTATAACTTTTTACTGCATAGAATCTGAACTGTTTTCAAACTTTTAGGTTCTGTACAGAAAGAAATGTAGGTCTTGGAATGATGATGTTAGCATATATGGCTTTACAAAATGGCTTATACATGATATGTAAGATCAGTTGTGAATATACAAAAGAAAAATTCCTAAAGCTCTATAGTATATGTTAGTAACATTGCTCTGAAGTTCTTAACTATGTTTTATCATAGATACCAGCATTTCTTTTGATTGAAGAATATAACTTCCATTGAATATATTATTAAAAACTACTGTAATTTTTATATTTATGATTTTATATGAGTTTAAACTCAGTAGTTTTTCTTTTACAGTGAAGAAAGTTAGCTTTTTAGTGGATATAATTATATTTTACTATCTATTGAAAGAAGTGTAGTTGACATCAAATTTTATACTTACTAAGAATAACCCATCCTAGGCCCTTGACATAAGATATGTCAAGAGCTCAGTACAGTGCCTGGCACATGGTAAGCACTCACTAAATGTAATATTAAGGGAATCTGTTACTGTTTCTAAACATGAATATTTAAAATTATCTTTTATAAGTGAATCTGATCACTCTCAGTGACAGCAGTAACAGTATTTTAACAGAAGTGATGATAATGGTGTGATGCCTAGCATTAAAAATCTTATGCTATGAATCTGGCTTTCTGAAGTTACTGCACCTGTGTTAGTTGAATCACAGTCTTTGTGCTGCTTAACTTTTTGTAGACCTCTCTTTAACAAATCATAAGATAATTAAATGATTTTTAAAAAGAAATGGTACTTTTTTTGGAAATTACTGGCCAGAGCATGAATAGTACTTTACCTTTTCATACAGTTCAGATTTAAATTCTAGGTATAACAATTGGTTTAAAATTTAACTAAAACCATTTTGCTTAAAATTTTGATTCTCCTAGGTGGGAGACATTGTTTCTGTTATTGACATGCCCCCGAAAGTGTTAAGCACATGGTGGAGAGGCAAGCATGGATTCCAGGTAGGCAGCAGCAAATTAGGTGTGGGAAAATTCAAAGGAAAGTTTTCTTTATGATTCAGTAATACTTTTGTTTACATGTGCTGGTAATGGACTTTGTCATCAGAAATTTTGTCTGCAACGATAGAAAATGCAGATAGTAATGATAATAGATTTAGATTTCCTTTTCTAATTACTGTTTTGGTTGTTTCTTATCTCCTTTTTCATCTTTAAATGGTGGTGAAGCGAAAATGTGAATAGCGTCTCAGACCTCATGGCCACTTTTAGGTTACAAGGCCTGTGGAGTGACCTTGCTTTTAATACAGGTTTTTAATTGTGATTCACATATATTTCCTCTCTGGAATTAAGTCAGTTTGATTAATATTTCTCTATAAAAAGGCATTATAACTATTATGTAAACTTACTTTTAATTACAGAACAACAGAATCTAAAGCAATCTCATTTCTTTTTCTATATTCAGTAGTCCCTTATCTACGGTTTCCCTTTCCATGGTTTCAGTTACCTGAGGTTAACCAAGGTTCGAAAACATTAAATGGATAATTCCAAAAATAAATAATTCATAAATTTTAAACTGCATGCTGTTCTGAGTAGTGTGATAAAATCTCTCCCTGTCCCACCCAGGACGTGAATCATCCCTTTGTCCAGCGTATCCACGTGCTGCCTGCCCCATTAGTCATTCAGTAGCCCTCTCAGTTATCAGGTTGACTGTTGAGGTATTAAGGTGCTGTGTTCAAGTAACCCTTATTTGACTTAATTGTTTTAGTCGATTATTAGTTATTGTAATGAATCTCTTACTGTGCCTAATTGATAAATTAAACTTTATCATACGTATATGCATGTATAGGAAAAAGTATCCTAGGGTTTGGTACTATCTGTGATTTCAGGCATTCCCTGAGTGGTCTTGGAACATATTTCCTGCAGATAAGGAGGGACTACTTTATGGCTAAACAGTTTTGAGACCTGATAATAACATCTATTAGACTGACTTAGCAACTACTTTTTATGAGGAGTCTCTGAAAATGCCTTAAAGTTGTATCCTTAACATATAGCCTGTGGCTTTTTGTGGTCTACTTATACAAGTGTTACTAAATACTACATAAATAAAATGCTCCTGCTATATTGTTAGAAATTTGATAAGCATTGTATAAATACTTTGAGTTCTAACTACATATTAAATAAAAATGAATTATTAGCTTTTTATAAAATATATTTTTTATTAAAACATAATAATACAATTTAAAACATTATAAGATGGTGGATAAGAGTGGGCTCTGGCTCCAGATTGTCTAGGTTTTAATCCTGTGTTGTCTCGGGCAAATTGTTTAATTCTCTGTGTCTCAGTTTCCTCATTTGTAAAATGGGGATTATGGGACTATTGTTTACCTCACATGATTATCTTGAAGATTAAATATGTGAGAATAAAAATAGAACATACTTATTAGTTAGACCAGGTCTGATGTATATTTTTTTTTATCAATAAGTGTTGATTTTTAAATTTAAAGAATTCTGGTTTTTATTTTACAAGTTTAATTTTATCTATCCCTTTCCCTATTATGAAAGCATCTATAGTAATTTAATTTGGTTGTTAAGACCAGAAAAACCCTATCACATTACCCCAGAACTCTTCTTGTTTGTGCTATTGGGATCCCCCTCCATCTGTGCTCTGATTTCTTACCAGCTATGAATAAGTGCTTTTGATTAAATATAAAACTAAATAGAAGACTACAGTTATCTTTTTCCTATTAAGGAGTCAGTTCTTCATGTTAGTGGAAATGAACAATAGACTTAAGGGTCTCAAAGATGATCAAAAGATTAATTTGGCTTTAAAATAATAGTTATGTTGTGGTCTTGATGTTACTACTAACTTTCTTCTGTCTGTCTATCTATCTATCTATCTATCTATCTATCTATCTATCTATCTATCTATCTATCTGTAACACCTTAGGGAAGTCATCTGCTTTTTTTGGATTTGAGTTTCTTCTTAAAATCAGAGGGTTTCACTTAAAACCTCTCTATTCCTTCTCAACATTTAAATTCTATGATTGTCTTCCCTTTGTTTATGTAACAGATATTTATTCAGTACTGATTGTGTGCTAAGTGTATAGCTTTATACCCCAAAGTTTTATTGAGACTCACACAATTAGTTCATTGCCTAAACAAACTAATTCTTTTCAAAGTGAGTATAAATTAACTAGTCTAAAACTAGTTAAACATCAGTTTATTGCCAAAACAAATTATTGAAAACAAAAATGAAATTTCTAACTTCAAAGATTGATTTGTAACCGATAATGAAAAATCTTTCCTATAGGAATGCTATTTTTCATCTTGATTGGTCTTAGAAAGGCAATCGTATTTCCATGGATCATGTTGGAGTGTGCCTGTGAGAAGAGGTATTGATGTGGGGGGTGCCCGTGTAACCAGGAACAAGTCTTTAAATGTTACTGTCAAACTTTTTTTAAAAAGAAATTCAGGCTAGGGGCAGTGGCTTACACCTGTAATCCCAGCACTTTGGGAGGCCGAGGTGGGTGGATCATGAGGTCAGGAGTTCAAGACAAGCCTGGCCAACATGATGAAACCCCATCTCTACTAAAAATACAAAAATTAGCTGGGCTTGGTGGCGCATGTCTGTAATCCCAGCTGCTTGGGAGGCTGAGGCAGGAGAATCTCTTGAACCCGGGAGGTAGAGGTTACAGTGAGCTGAGATCACGCCACTGCACTCCAGCTTGGGTGACAGAGCAAGACTCCACCTCAAAAAAAAAAAAAAAAAATTGCAAATCAGTATTTTAAGGCAGGAATCCACAGTTCAGCATTCCTTGCTGTTTCTACACATTAGTCCATTTCTAAGAGCACTCATGGTTAATTGCAGGGAAAGGTGTGAAAGAGGAGACATGTTGAGCATCTGTTACCTGCAAAGTATAGTTCAGTACTTTACATGCAGTGTTTTCTTTAATTTCACAAAGCTTCTAGGTAGTTACCGTCCTCCATTTTTATGGAGAGAAAACAGTTTTTGAGAGGTTTAATAAGTAGTCAGGATGCTAAGTCAGTTAAGTGAAGGGAGTAGGGACTGAGATCTAAGTCTGCTCCATCTCATTGCCTGAAGAGCACTAAGCATGATTTTTACATTCACTCTCAGATTATTAACGTTCTTCATGTCAGTTTTCTACCATATGGAAAGGAACATCTTTCCTGCTCAACCAGCAAGAAATATAGTGTAAAGATTAGCCAACTGTGGACTGCAAAGCATACATGTTTACTGGTGGGAACATTGCTGTTACTGCGTGTTATGTTTTTGTGTGATGATTAATCAATTGTATGCTGGAGAAAAACTCTTCAGACTGTTCATGATGTCCCCTACCTTTGTTAGGTATTTTTAAATTGTAAGCGTGTGCTCCTCCTGGGAGACACTCTGTTGAGAGAGGAAGACAATCATGGTAACTGGACATCAGACATCTTTCCACATCCTGATTTTCAAGTTTAACTGAAATAATAGCTTAGTTCGGTGGTTTTTATACTTTTTCTTTTAATCCAGTGGAATTACTAATCAAACAGAATCATGCGCAGAACCTCAGTGCGAGAAAAAGTAACCATGGAGCTGCCCTGATTGGTTTAAGTGGGAAACGCTGGGCCTTATCCCCATGCAGCCCGCCTGGCTGGCCTCCTTCAGGCCTTCTGCAGCAGCCCTGAGGGGCCTCAGTAGGGGTGAAAACCATGAGTTTAGCTTACTAGTGGACCTCACTTTGTGTAGTAGATACATCAAAAGCTATTTTAAAATTTTAATTTTGAAAAGCCAGCCAACAGTCTAAAGTTAATAGGGAAACATGTTCTTTATAAGAAGATTTTTCATGACTCCTGTTAGAAGGATAATATCTAGAGTTTTAAAATTTCTCTAATGTAAATTATGTCTGAATTCCTGGTACTTCGTATATTCTGATATGGATGGGGGATATCATATATTCATATATTCTGATATGGATGGGGGCAAATAATCACATATATATGATTGTATATGATATATATATATAGAGAGAGAGAGAGAGTGTGTGTGTGTGTGTGTATATATATATACTTTTCTGTTATTGGGCATAACAGATGACCCACTGATACTTCTGCCAGTGGGAGCTGTTTCTAGGATTTATTCATCCCTTAATTGGTCTGTTAGGTACTGTGTTCATTTGCTAGGGCTACCGTAGTAAAATACCACAAACTGGGTGGCTTAAAAATTAATAGCAAATATATTTTCCTACAGTTCTGGAAGCTAGAAGTTAAGGTACCAGAAGGTTTAGTTTTTTTCAAAAGGCTTCTCTCCTTGGCTCACAGATGGTCACTTTCTTGCGTGTCCTTACATGGCCTTTCCTCTCTGTGTTTGTCTGTGTCCTAATCCCTTCTTCTTGTAAGGACATCAGTCAGATTAGGTTAGGGGCCACCTCATTTAACCTAATTACCTCTTTAAAAGTTCCCATCTCTAAATACGCAGTTAATCCATGAACAACATGTGTTTGACCTTTTCGAGTCCACTAATACACAGATTTTTTTTTTTTTATCAAACGCTATCAAAAATACAGTATTTGTGGGATGTGAAACCCTCATATATGGAGGGCAGGCTTTTGGACTATGACGTGGGATTTGAGTATGTGTGGATTTGGCTATATGAGGGGGTTCTGGAACCAATCCCCCAGCTATGTTGAGAAATGACTGTAGTCGCATCCTGAGTTCCTGGGGGTTAGGAATTCAACATTATGAATTTTGGGGGAGAGGGGCACAATTTTTAGCCCATAATAGATGTCAACCAGTCCTGAATGGAGAAGCCGGTTGAGCCACCTTTAGGGCTGGCCTGAAGGCACCTGAGGGACTCTCTTACATAGACTTGGTGGGGAACAGGTCCCTACCTGAGCCAGGCTGGTTTCAGGCTCAAGGCAGGCAGGACATGGAGGACTGGCAGACCTCAGTACTCTCCTTGGGGTCTCTCTGATGAGTAGGGAGTTCAGGGCTCACCAGGATTCCCTGGAAGGTGCAGGAGGGCTTCCTAGAGGAGGTTACACTGGAGCACAGTGTTGCATGTGTCTTCTGCCGAGAGGATGTCCGAGGACCCACTGATGCTTCTGTCAGCAGGTGCACAGGCCAGGCGGGGCACAGCATGCACCTCGGTCAGCCAGCTCGCCTGGCTCTGGTTACACGTGACCCTGTCAGCTGGGCTCTGGCTGCAGAACACGGAGGAGGCTGTGCGTCACAGAGGTGGCAGTATCTTCCCTAGCAGTGTAAAGGAAACGAGGGCCTCGTCTTGGTGTTGGCTGTCACCAGTGGTTTTCCTAGGGATTGAGATGACTTAGTGCAGGCCTCTCTCAGGAGAGACGGGAAGAGGAGCAAGGATGTGGGCTACTGCTTCCTATGATGGAGGCTGAGTGAGCTGAGGTGTCACCCTCTTGAGCGCTGCTGCAACGCTTTCTGAAGCTCGTTGTTGACACCCAGGCCCGATATGTCTGCATTTGCAGCTCTGCTCAGCTCGATGTGTTCATGGCATGTGATCTGGACTCCAGTTTTCTTTTGTCAAGGTCACACTGTGTGTGTGATCTCCTTTCTGGCCAGCTGTCAGGGCATGAGAAGGCACAAGTCTCTGTGCAGTGGTCCTTCCTTAATATTGCTGTGAACTCATGCTATATAGTGGTGGTATTGTGATTTTAATATTTTAAAAATAGAGCTGGATGTGGTTCCTCATACCTGTAATCCTAGCACTTTGGGAGGCCAAAGTGGGAAGATTGCTTGGACCCCGGAATTTGAGACCAGCCTGGCCAACATGGTGAAACCTCATCTCTACTAAAATTATAAAACTGACCCAGGCGCAGTGGTACATGTCTATAGTCTAAGCTGCTTGGGAGGCTGAGGCAGGAGGACCACGTGAGCCTGGCAGGTGGAGGTTGCAGTGAGCCAAGAGCCAGACCTTGTCAAAAATAAAAATAATAATCAATAGACTTGATTTTTGTATAGTTACAGATTTACAGAATAATTGAGCAGATAGTTCAGAGTTTCATGTAATACCCCTGCCCACTCCCCTCACCTATACCTTCCCGTCATTCACATTTGCTTTACAGTACATTGAATAGAATCAGCAAAAGGCTGATCTTTACCAACCATCAGCTGATTAGCTGAGTTTACCTACAGCACTGACTAAGCACTGTTTCTAGAAGAGTGGTCTAAGGAGCACCAGGGCCAGAATCACACAGAAAAAAATACAGTCTCAAATCATACCTTGCAACTGTTGAAACAATTTTGCGGCTTACTTTTTGTTATAATTAATGAATCAATATTGATATACTATTATTAACTAAAGTCCATTGTTTATGTTAGAGTTCCCTCTTGGTGTGCATTCTCTGGGTTTTGACAAATGCGTAATAGCATGTATCCACCATTATAGTTTTCATACTGAATAGTTTTATTGCCCTAAAAATCTCCTGTGCTTCTCCTATTTTTCCTTTCCTGCTGAACCCTTCACAACCTGTGATCTTTCACTGTCATGTCTTTTCCAAAATATCTGTATTGTTGGAATCGTATAGTATGTGGCCTTTTCAGACTGGCTTCTTTTACTTAGTAATATGCATTTAAGGTTCCTCTGTGTCTTTCTCTGGCTTGATAGCTTCTTTTTGAATCACTATCTAATATTCAGTGTCATGGATATGCCACAGTTTATATATTCAAGTATTGAAGGACCTTGTGGTTGCTTTCATGTTTTTAGCTATTGTGAATGAAACTGCTATAAACATCTATGTGCAGGTTATTGTGTGGACATAAGTTTTCAAGTCTTTTGAGTAAATACCAAGGAATATCATTGCTGGATCATATGGTAAGAGTATGTTGAATTTGGTGAGAAGCCACAACACTGTCTGCCAAAGTGCCTGTATCATTTTGCATTCTTACTAGCAGTGAAGGAGAGTTTCTGCTGTTCCACATCCTCACCAACATTTGATAATTGCCAGTTTAAAAAAAATAGCCATTCTAATAGGTCCAACACATAAAGTTAGTTTGAGGAATAGTGTTTACCAAATGTATTGAAGGGTGCTATTCTGCTCTCTTCATTTTGTTACCAGTAATTCTTTTTATTCTCCCTTTGCCACTGACTCTTAAACTTGAATGTTTAAAGGAGGCTATGTTTAAATATCAAATCCCAGGGCCTAAGCCCTACGGTTCGTTTCAGTCGTTGTGGGGTAGGATATAAGACTGTTTTTGTCCATGTGTGCTGCAGGTAAATTCTGCTACTCACCTGCATTTTGCCAAGTTCTATTCTAAGTATTGTACTAGCCCAGACCATAATTTAGCCGTGGGAACAGAAGGATAAGTTCATCCATGTGTTTAAATTATACTGTGACTCTCTTTCTTTTCTTAAACTTCTGGGAGTAGGAAGTGTGAAATTATATTAACTACAGCAATTTGAAATTTTGAAATCTGTGTTTTTTATTTGTCACCTAAGGAGTATATTGAATCTCTCATCTTTGTTGTCTGAGGTATTTCATCATATAATATACTTCAGAAAGTAAAAGTAAAAACTCTTCCCTTTTTTTTATTTTTAAACTAACTGGCATTATTAATAGATTTGTGTTCTTGTCTGTAAATGATTGTTAGAAATATGAGGTGATACCTCAGAAAACCCTTTTTTCTAGGTAAAGGCATTACACAAATACAACATGTTAATATATTTTAGGATTGTTTGTTATGTGCAGTGTCTCTCAGATTTTTAGCTAGGAGCCATTGGTATCTGAATGACTTGAGAAACGTGATAAAAGTGGGTATTGATCATCAGAATCTCAGGGGATGGGGTCAGGAGTCTGAATTTTAACAAGTTTTTCAGATGATTATTATGCACAGAACATGAGAACTGCTGATGTAGGCTCGCACTGTTTATCTTGTGTGCAGGTAAAGGGAGCAATCAGACACAGTTTAGAAATTGTGTTTTGTTTCTCCCTCCCCTCAGAAAATCTTCCGTAAAGCACATCTGGGACACAGTTAATCTAATGGCTAGAATCTCACTTAGAGAGTGACAGAATTTTATATACCCCATGTTCTCTTGGTTTTCCATGAGATGATCAAGGATCACCTATTTTGTTTTTCATAGTTATCCCCAAATGTTGTGAGTTTTCGTGCACAAGTATCAGAGAAGCAATTCTTGGACAACACAGTTTTTTTTTTACCTCAAGAGTATAATGTGGCTCCAGGTAACTTAGTTTTAGAAAAATCATCTTTATTTCAAAGGGCAGATATTCAGAAACCTTATCTTGTATAGTAGCTTAATGGATTTGCTTATTTCTCTGCTTATCTATGTAAAAACTATCATATTCATGTAATATCCTAGAATCCAAAGCTGCATCTTTTCATTATTCAAAATCAAATAGAGCAAAATGTTTACTCTCCAGTTAAGTAATGGGAAATCATTATACTGTAAGTTTTCATCTGTGACATAATTTCAAGAGAAGGGGAATTATGTGATAATGCAAATGAAATAAATTGCTAACATTTCTTGAGTACTTAGGTGTGCTTTTCGAAGTGCTTACCACTAACCTTTTAATTCCACAACTCCATGAAGGTACTATAATGATCTCATTTTAGATGAAGAAACTAAAGCATAAAGGGTTAAACAACTAGCCCTTTGTCATTACACTGTATATTGCAGAGTTTCTGTTGAAGCCTATGCATTTTAGGCATATAACAGAGCATGGTAATAATTTAATGAATAATACTGGCTCTGCTTGTTTACTTGTGTGAATCATAGATTTTTCTATAGTGGATGATGATAGTGGACCATCTGGTTCTAAACTATCATTTTAAAATGGTAGAAATCTGGAGACAAATTTAGATAAATTTTTCTGTTTCACAAAGACAGTAAGTACGTGGTATAGCCAGGACCAGAATACAAGCGTGATGACTTTTAATTTTGTATTTCTTTTCCTTTTGGGACATAGAAATAAATACATTTTCTTAATTTATGTTTTATTTGTTGCTACTTTTTCTTATTAGTGCCATTAGATATATTGATGTTGGAGATAAATTTCCTACTTGATAGCTTTTTGTTAATTTATAACATCAGAATATGTCTTACCAACTGAGGCTTAAACACTCAATTTTTTAAATCAGCATTAAAGAACACTTTATTTTTTTTTTAGTTTTTTTTCTTTTTTTATTATACTTTAAGTTCTAGGGTACATGTGCACAATGTGCAGGTTTGTTACATATGTATACATGTAAACACTCAATTTTATAGAAATTATTGACAAAATGGCTGTGGCAGTAGTTCTTAATCTTATTAAACCCTAATACCCCCTCTTTATGACAAGTATTTTCTAAAATCCTTTTTTGTCATTCTAAAATGGAATTTACAAATTATTTAACTACTTCCATTAATATACACTTTCCAAAAAGTCAGCATAAATTTTCAGATATAAAGGAGAAATAAAAGGAAAGTAATTTATGTATTTAAAATACACAGTATGTTTTTAAATATAAATACTTGGGACAACTATGTGAAGACCTCGTTATCCTAAATGTAGACCACAGACTTGCAGCATTCACTTCAGTCAGAAAATGTATAAAACCCATGTATAATAGTACTAAAAATAGGAAATACTTAGGACTGTATCTGAAAAAAAAAGATGTGAAAGAGCTATATACTGAAAACTACAGAACATTGCTAAGAGACATTAAAGAAGATCCAAATAAATGGAGAGAGATACTGTTTTTATGGGTTGGAAGACTGTATATTTTTTAAGATGACATTTCTTCCCAAATTGATCTAAGTCAAAATCCCAGGCAGGCTCTTGTGTAGAAATATACAAGCAAGTTAAACAATTCAAATGGAAATGCAAAGGACCTGGAATATAATAGCCAAAACAAATTTGAAAAAGAACAAAGTTGGAGAACTAACACTAACTGAAGATTTACTACAAAGCTACAGTTTTCAAGAGAGTGTGGTATTGGTGGAAAGATAGATAAGTAGATCAGTGGGAAAGAATAGACAGTCCTGAAATACATACATACAGTTGTACACATGGACAACTGATTTTCAGCGAAGTTCAAAAGTCAGTTCAGTGAAGAGATGTAATGGCAGTGGAACACTTGGATATCCAGACGTCTCCAAAGTAAACTTTATTTATTTTACCATCTACAAAAATTAAAATAGATAATATACCTAAATGTTTATAAAGTATAAACTATAAAACTTCAAGAAGAAAACTTAGGAGAAAACTTTTGTGGCTTTGGATTAGGTGAAGATATCTCTTTCTTTTTTTTTTTTTTTTTTTGAGACAGAATCTTGCTGTGTCACCAGGCTGGAGTGCAGTGGCCCAATCTTGGCTCACTGCAACCTCCGCCTCCTGGGTTCAAGCGATTCTCCCACTTCAGCTTCCCTAGTAGTTGGGACTACAGGCGCAGGCCACCACGCCCAGCTAATTTTTGTATTTTTATAGAGACAGGGTTTCACCATGTTGGCCAGGATGGTCTTGATCTCCTGACCTTGTGATCTGCCTGCCTCAGCCTCCCAAAGTGCTGGGATTACAGGCGTGAGCCACCACGCCCGGCCAATATACCTAAATGTTTATAAAGTATAAACTGTAAAACTTCAAGAAGAAAACATAGGAGAAAACTTTTGTGGCTTTGGATTAGGCAAAGATTTCTTTAATGTGACGTCAGAAGAACAATTCATAAAAATAATTTAATTTCATCAAAATTTAAAACTTCTGCTCTTAAACAAATTTACAAGAAAACAAACCCATCAAAAAGTGGGCAAAGGATATAAACAGACACTTCTCAAAAGAAGACATTTATGTGACCAACAAACATAAGAGAAAAAGCTCATCATCACTGGTCATTAGAGAAATGCAAATCAAAACCACAGTGAGATACCATCCCACACCAGTTAGAATGGCGATTATTAAAAAGTCAGGAAACAACAGATACTGGAGAGGATGTGGAGAAATAGGAACGCTTTTACACTGTTGGTGGGAGTGTAAATTAGTTCAACCATTATGGAAGACAGTGTGGCAGTTCCTCAAGGATCTAGAACCAGAAATACCATTTGACCCAGCAATCTCATTACTGGATATATACCCAAAGAATTATAAATTATTCTGCTATAAAGACACATGCACATGTATGTTTATTGCAGCATTGTTCACAATAGCAAAGACTTGGAACCAACCCAAATGCCCATCAATGATAGACTGAATAAAGAAAATGTGGCACATATATACCATGGAATACTATGCAGCCATAAAAAAGGATGAGTTCATGTCCTTTGCAGGGACATGGATGACGCTGGAAACCATCATTCTCAGCAAACTAACACAGGAACAGAAAACCAAGCACCACGTGTTCTCACTCATAAGCAGGAGTTGAACAGTGAGAACACATGGACACAGGGATGGGAGCATCACACATGGGCCTGTCGTGGGGTGGGGGACTAGGGAACGGATAGCATTAGGAGAAATACCTAATGTAGATGACAAGTTGATGGGTGCAGCAAACCACCATGGCACATGTATACCTATGTAACAAACCTGCCTGTTCTGCACATGTATCCCAGAACTTAAAGTATAATAAAGAAATAATTAATTTTTTTAAAAAAACTTTCGGCTCTTTGGAAGACATATTTACTAGTACAGAAAGACAAACCACAGACTTGGAGAAAATATTTGCAGTGATTATATCTGATAAAGGACTTGTATCAGAACATACAAAGAACTCTCACTGGGCAAGCTCAGTAGCATGTGCCTGTAGTCCCGGCTACTTGGGAGGCTGAGGCAGGAGGATTGCTTGAGCCCATGAATTTGAGGCCAGCCTGGGCAACATACTGAGATGCTATTTTTTAAAAAACAAAAACTCTCAAAATTAAAGAAGAAAGCAATTCAATTTAAAAAATAGGCAAAGATTGGAAGAGATATCATCAAAAGGATATATGAATGGCAAATTAATACATAGATATCCAACATCAATAGTCATTCGAGAAATGTAGGTTAAAACAACAATGAGGTATTGATTCATACTTATTAAAATTGCAAGGATGTGGAAAAATTGGAATTCTCATACAGTGCTGGTGGGAATTTAAGATGTCACAACTCATTTGAAAACAGTTTAGCAGTTTCTCAAGTTAAACACTCAGTAAGTCATCACTTAATGTTGTCAGTTGGTTCTTGGAAACTGCAACTTTAAGCAAAATGACATACTGTCTAATGAAACCAGTTTTATCATTGGCTAGTTGATATAAATAAGAATTAAGTTCCCACAGCACAGAGTAAGTCAGTTCACAGTTTCCAATGTGAATATCAATGACGTTAAGGGAGGAATTACTGTACACTTACCACACGATCTGTTTACAGAAAAAAAAAGCATGTGTCCATATAGAAACTCATACATGAATGTTCATAGCATCTTTATATGTAATAGTTTAAAACTGGAAACGACCCTAATATCTGTCAACAGCAGATTAATAGACAAATGGTGGTGTCCATACAATAGAATATTACTTAGCAATGAAAGGAATACACAGTTGATAAATACAGCAACATGAGTGATCCTCAAAGATATGCTGCATGAAAGAAGGCAGACAAAAAAGAGTATATTACATAAGACTTCATTTATGTAAAATTATAGGAAATGGAAAGTAATATATCGTGATAAAAAGTAGATGAGTAATTGCCTGAGGAGCAGTGATGGGAGGATAGGGGGAAGGAAGGATTACAAAGAGATATAAGGAAACTTTTGGGGTTGATGGATATATTATAATCTTGATTGTGGTAATAGTTTCATGGGTGTTTTATCAAAATGTACATTTTAAATATGTGCAGTTTACTTTGGGTTAACTATACCTCAGTTAAGGTGGAAGCAAAAACTGCAGGAGCATTCTTGACTTCATGTTGTTCATTCATCCAATCCAGTTGATCATATCTGTCTCTTCTACCTCTGTGTCATTTACATTCATATACTGTCCTTCCTTCTTCATGCTGTTGTCATACACTGTAGGTTTTATTCTCTTTCCTAGCCTATTTTGCAAATTCCTGAAGTGGTGTACTGCTTCTTATCTTCCTCCCTTCCTTCCAGCTTGAAAGGTATACAGGCGAATGCTTTTCCTTTTAGAACATGCCTGTTCATGTGCTGCTTCTGCTCAGAATGTGTCACTTTTATTTCCTACAGAAGGAACTTAAAACTCCTTGTGACGGTATACAAGATCATCCAGGATCTCCGACTTTATTCTCACTTACCAGTCTTACTTTGCACTGCTCTATTTTAGAAACTGGATGTTCTGCCAGATGTAACTATTATTTCCCCTCTTAGTACACAAGTTGCTTTTTTCTACTCGTGTCTTTTTTTCTGTGTCATTCCACTTACAATGCCTACTCTATCCTTCTCTTACTCCTTCCAAGGCTGAAAGGTATTACAAATTAATTAAAACTTTAAAGCAACTGTAATCTAGTTTGTCTTATTTGATATTATATTATGGCAACTGGGAAAAGAAATTTAATCCCCTCAGCTACTTGCTGTACAATACACAATTATGTTCAATATTCAGTATTATGCTTAGTATTATCATTCCACTGTTCCTCCCAGTTTTTGCCCATCAATTACTTCCTGCCTTCACTATCCTTCTTTTCCAGTGTAGATTCTAGAGCCTTGATTACATTCACCTATCACAAATATATTCTTAAACCCTTCACCCTTTGATTCTTCTCTTTTATCACTAGTGGTCTCTGTTTGGCTTAATGAAAAAAAAATAGATACTTTACTACTCCTTACTTAAACTCTCATTAGTATCTGATTTTCTTTTTCCAGAGACTTTTTTCTCTTAACTGACTTGACACAGTCTCCTTTGCCAGGACACCCTCCTCTACTAGACCTCTGATGTTTGGGGTTGGACTGCCTTCTTATTCTACACTCTTTGTCCCTTGCTATCTTACTCACTTTCTCAACTTTAAAAACCATATTTATGCTCAACTCTCAGATTTATGTCCTGATCTTTAGCTTTGTTTTTGACTCTCAAACCTGCATATCCGGCTGCAAGTGTAATTTTTTATTTAAATGGAAAGTAGGGAGTTGACATTCAAGGGGACAGTATAAATAAGGCAAAGAAACCAGAAGCAATGTTGTGCTTTTTGGGGACATACAAGGAGAGTGGGGGGTGGGGGAATTGGTAGGAATATCTCAAAGAGCCCAATGCAAGAATTACTAGGCTATAAGTAAATGGAACCAGAGCTAAAAAGTAAGGACCTGAGGAACTTATTTCCGGTTTTTGCTTCCTTTGGTGTGTAGCAACTATTGTTTCTTTGTCTCTTCTCTTCTTTGTTTGGAAAAATATTTCCTAATTCTAACAATTCAATGGAGATCATTGAAGGTTTGGAACTAGTTCCAAAATCATAGCAGACAAACTAATTGACTCATTGACTTACCGTCTGTTTGATCAACTGTGCTGGGATGGTGTTGGCAGGCCATGGGAGTCAGACTGGGCAGAGACTGTAAAGAAGATTAGGTTCTTTAAGCATGTTTCAGGAGTGGGGAGAAAATAATTGGCATTTCTGGACAATAGACTGTGAATTTGTATTGGTTCAAATCTCCTTAGTGATGTGATTTTTTTTTTTCTCCAGCAGTACACAGACATGCAAGTATGGTAGTGAATTGATTTAGTTGTGGTGGTTTGCTGGATTGGTTTGGCAGGAAGTTAATATTGCAAGGAAATTAAAGGGTACTGATTTAAAACAAATGCTCAATCACAGGGTCCATATTGGGTAGCAAACAAAACAAAAGAAAAAACCTGGAATTGTGGGGATAAGTACCTTGGGGGGAAATGTGAAGGGGATGGGATGTCTCTGTTTGTACTTTTGTTGTTGTAGAATATCAACACTAGAGACTTGAGAGGATAGGAAGTTGTAGTCAGAAAATGAAAAACTGGAGTTTTAACACTCTGAGGCCAAATAATTCCAATTGAAAAATCTGTGATATATTTTGAGGAGTGAGCAGTGCTTCTACTAAGTTTAATTTGAAAAATGTTTGGCTACGCCAACAGTGCTAAAGATTCGCTAGCCATAAATTAAATAAATAAACCAATAGAAGAGAATTTTTTTTTTTTTTTTTTTTTTGAGACGGAGTCTTTCACTCTGTCACCCAGGCTGGAGTGCAGTGGCTCGATCTCTGCTCACTGCAAGCTCCATCTCCTGGGTTCACACCATTCTCCTGCCTCAGCCTCCCAAGTAGCTGGGACTACAGGTGCCTGCCACCACACCCGGCTAATTTTTTGTATTTTTTTTTAGTAGAGACGGGGTTTCACCATTTTAGCCAGGATGTTCTCGATCTCCTGACCTCATGATCTGCCCGCCTTGGCCTCCCAAAGTGCTGGGATTACAGGAGTGAGCCACCGCGCCCGGACAAGAATTTTTTTTTTTTTTTAATTGATCATTCTTGGGTATTTCTCACAGAGGGGGATTTGGCAGGGTCATAGGACAATAGTGGAGGGAAGGTCAGCAGATAAACAAGTGAACAAAGGTCTCTGGTTTTCCTAGGCAGAGGACCCTGAGGCCTTCTGCAGTGTTTGTGTCCCTGGGTACTTGAGATTAAGGAGTGGTGATGACTCTTAACGAGCATGCTGCCTTCAAGCATCTGTTTAACAAAGCACATCTTGCACCGCCCTTAATCCATTTAACCCTGAGTGGACACAGCACATGTTTCAGAGAGCACAGGGTGGGGGTAAGGTCACCGATCAACAGGATCCCAAGGCAGAAGAATTTTTCTTAGTACAGAACAAAATGAAAAGTCTCCCATGTCTACCTCTTTCTACACAGACACGGCAACCATCCGATTTCTCAGTGTTTTCCCCACCTTTCCCCCCTTTCTATTCCACAAAACCACCATTGTCATCCCGGCCCGTTCTCAATGAGCTGTTGGGTACACCTCCCAGACGGGGTGGCGGCCGGGCAGAGGGGCTCCTCACTTCCCAGTAGGGGCGGCCGGGCAGAGGGGCTCCTCACTTCCCAGCAGGGGCGGCCGGGCAGAGGCACCCCTCACCTCTCGGACGGGGCGGCTGGCCGGGCGGGGGGCTGACCCCCCCCACCTCCCTCCCGGACGGGGCGGCTGGCCGGGCGGAGGGCTGACCCCCCCACCTCCCTCCCGGATGGGGCGGCTGGCTGGGCAGGGGGCTGAACCCCCACCTCCCTCCCAGATGGGGTGGCTGCTGGGCGGAGACGCTCCTCATTTCCCAGACAGGGTGGCTGCCGGGCGGAGGGGCTCCTCACTTCTCAGACGGGGCGGCCGGGCAGAGGCACTCCTCACCTCCCAGACGGGGTCGCGGCCGGGCAGAGGCGCTCCTCACATCCCAGACGGGGCGTCGGGGCAGAGGCGCTCCCCACATCTCAGATGATGGGCGGCCGGGCAGAGACGCTCTCCACTTCCTAGATGGGATGGCGGCCGGGAAGAGGCACTTCCCAGATGGGATGGCAGCCGGGCAGAGACGCTCCTCACTTTCCAGACTGGGCAGCCAGGCAGAGGGGCTCCCCACGTCCCAGACGATGGGCGGCCAGGCAGAGACGCTCCCCACTTCCTAGACGGGGTGGCGGCCAGGCAGAGGCTGCAATCTCGGCACTTTGGGAGGCCAAGGCAGGCGGCTGGGAGGTGGAGGTTGCAGCGAGCTGAGATCATGCCACTGCACTCCAGCCTGGGCACCATTGAGCACTGAGTGAACCAGACTCCATCTGCAATCCCGGCACCTCGGGAGGCCGAGGCTGGTGGATCACTCGCGGTTAGGAGCTGGAGACCAGCCCGGCCAACACAGCGAAACCCCGTCTCCACCAAAAAAGTATGAAAACCAGTCAGGTGTGGCGGCGCGCGCCTGTTATCGCAGGCACTCGGCAGGCTGAGGCAGGAGAATCAGGCAGGGAGGTTGCAGTGAGCCGAGATGGCAGCAGTACAGTCTAGTTTCGGCTGGGCATCAGAGGGAGACCGTGGAAAGAGAGGGAGAGGGAGAGGGAGACCGTGGAAAGAGAGGGAGAGGAAGAGGGAGAGGGAGAGGGAGAGGGGAATTTTTTTTTTAAGTCAGCGATAAGCACATGATCGTTATGCTGAATTCCTTTTTAGGTTTTTGTTGATTGCCTCAAAGAGACTATAGTTAGGATTAGGTTCTGTTGTTAACTCTACTGTTTCCAAAGCTCCAGGCTTATTTTATTGCGGTAGTTTCTTCTCTAATATTCCCTTTAAGTTACACCAAAGTATTTTTCAGCATATACACTCACTTTAGAAGCCAAACCAGGTTTTCTTTTTAGTCTGAGTATTCCCCAAGGTAGAAGAAGATCAGAAGAACCAGATTACAGTCTATTCCCTTTACATCTCTCCTGGTTCTCCTAGAGTCAGAGGGTGAGCCATATGCTTGCTAAGCTACTAGAAACTGATTATCAGAAGCTGTTAGAGGTGGATAGGCGCAGGACGAAGTGTATGAATATACATCAGTGGTCAGCTGGAGCCAACTGTGAAATTTTGTAGGACAGTTGTTAAAAACAGCCATTATTAAAAATTAAGGTATATATATTTACAGTGAAATGAATTGTATTAAAAACAAAGGTAATAATCAAATATTTTTTGTAATTATTTTACCACATTTTACCATTTATGCTCTTGAAGTTATTTCCAGCTACTCTATCTGTATGCTTTCAATACTGTATAACTGAGTGCCCTTCTGCTTCTCTTTCCAATTTTGTGTTCAGTTGTATCAAGTTGGTAGCTTGAAACCAGCCATGATGGGAGTGTTTATACGGTGAGCACTGGAAAACACTGGAAATCAAAGCCTTTCCCCCCGTGGAGAGCTAGTTGTTAAACATTTATCAGCACACCATGGTATATATTAGCATGTCTGGTGGCTTTTTACTTTATTTCAAAGACTTGAGTGAAAACAGTCAACAGGAAGGTCTCCTCTTTTCAAGACCATTCCTAACCTGTTCCAGCCCTGTCTCTACATTGTTCTTTTCCTTCTATTACTATGCTTTTATTACCTACTTCTTTACCATCATGGGCCCTAGATGCTGGCTTTTTCTCCATCTTCCATTCTCTTCCTAGAGTTGAATCTCATTTTGACCCCTGCCAATATACCCAATTCTGCTCTCCCTTTCCAGCCATGTAAATTGACGCTTTAGAAATTGCCACCGCTGCAGAAAGAATAAGATACAGAACAAGATGACATAGCTAATAGATCATATTTTCAGAGTTCCAGTCACTTTTTACCATTTGACATTTTATCAAAATGGTTACTATTTTGTGAAATCTTAGGTGAAGTATTCATCAGAAAAGTATAAATGTTCATTAACTGTACTTTTAAGGTTAGTTCCATTCTCGTGTGTAATATTTTCAAGAGAACACAATTTTTTATCATGAAAATTTTGTGATGGTAAAATGGAATCTGTTTGCCTTTCGCAAATTCGTAGAACTGACTCTTTTAAAAGACTCCTTGATGTTTAGGAGTGATTTTGGCTTCAAGAAACAAAAAACTGAGTGGAAAAGATGGTGGATTTCTAGTGCTGAGTCAGCAGCTTAATGATGCCAGGCAGGAGTCTCTAAGGTTCTCTCAACTTTTCACTTATGGTCAAGTGATGACCACGACAGATCTAGTCATGACACCTGTGCTCACGGCGCAGAGGAGGAGACAGGATAGTAGCAGAGCTGTGTTTACATGTGTTGCGGCTTTGCCTGAATATAGGGAGTCTGGGAAACTGTACAGTTTAGCTAGTAGTTAGTGATATTACACTTATGATAAAGTAAAACAAGAGGGCAGGGATTGGAGTTAGGTATTAGGTGAGCCTACTGTAGATCTACCTCTGTATAGTATGCAGTAGCATTTCCCCATATACCTAAACCTAATTCATTGTGATGAATTTAAAAGGTGAAAATGTAACTAATGTATATGATATAGTTCCCTGAGAAGTGCATTAAGCTCTCTTTGTTCAGTCTTTGTGGGAAGTGATGGAAAACTTTTTTTTTTTTGGCCAAAAGATACTCGAACTTAGAAACTAGGCAGTTACTTTCACATAAACTCTTCAGGTATAGGCAGTGTTATCCCTAACATTACAAATGAGGAAACTAAGACAGAGATGTTAAGCAGTTAGCCATAGATCACAGAACCTAGTAAATGGGTGAGCCAAGTTTAGAATCTGGACTTTTCTCTCAGGCAAGTTGCAGATTTTATATATTGAAATGAATTAGAATGTTTTAGAAAGAATGATATTTGAGAGTCAGGAAACTTAAGCAGATATATACAAAAGGTGGCATTTTGTGTAATATCCATTTGATGGAGGAGCTAGAGCCCTCTAGCAGTTCTGGTAGCCAAATATTGGGATAATAATAGCATTTACTTATGCATTAACCCATTTATGCCTAGTGTTCCACTATTGGAACGCTAAGCTTGTGGGAGTTATTTATATCCTACTGCTCAAGGTTATCGCCAAGTTCTGATTTTTCACAAAAAAATTTTGCAACCTCTGCCATAAATGGGTTAAAGCTTTAGAAATTGCCACGGCTGCAGAAAGAATAATATATGAAACAGGCTGCCGTAGTTAATAGATCATGTTGTTACTAGACCATTAGTTAACAAATTAATGCATTTTACTCTATGCATTTTATTTATACTAGCCCATTTAATTCTCATAACAACCCTTATGAGATAGGCATTATTATTACCATGTTTAGACGAAGAAACTAAAACACAAAGAGGCTAAGTTACAAACCTAATCTAGTCAGTGGCAGACTTAAGATTGAACCCAGATACTTCTTTTTTGTAGCCATGTGTTAGCTTTATATATAAAACATGATGAAAACTTGTTTAATATAAAACACTTTAATATAAAACATGATGAAAACTCAATTACAAGAGTTCGAAAGGGCAAGAAAAACCAATGAGTTTCCACTTTATTGCAAGTTTTAAAATCTGAGACTAGTTAAAAAAAACTTATATGTTATTTTCAGATGAGGGTTAATTTTTTTCACAAACTAAAAATTACTATATGGGAAGATCAGTGCAACAAACAGTACAGTTTGCAAACCCAAGCCACAAACTTATTGTTAATAATCATGGTAAGAAACAGCCAAAGAGCAACTGATGCCTCAGTTAAGTTTGAAAGAAACTCTGCCTTCTGTGAAGGCAGAGAAGAAATATGCAAGCAATTCTCCTTCAAGAAATTTGCATAGAGTCTGGATGTGGTGACTCACGCCTGTAATCCCAGCACTTTGGGAGGCCAAGGTGAGTGGATCACCTGAGGTCGGGAGTTCACGACCAGCCTGACCAACATGGAGAAACCCCATCTCTACTAAAAACACAAAAAATTAGCCGGGCATGGTGGTGCATGCGTATAATCCCAGTTACTTGGGAGGCTGAGGCAGGAGAATCGTTTGAACCTGGGAGGCGGAGGTTACAGTGAGCCGAGGTCGCGTCGTTGCACTCCAGACTGGGCAACAAGAACGAAACTCCGTCACGCAAAAAAAAAAAAAAAAAAAAAAAAAAAAGAAAGAAATTTGCATAGAAAGAGAAAATGTTAGAGCCTTTACCACAAGTGAAATTGCAAAGCCTGAACATAATTCAACTCAATCCAGAGAGCACCAAACATTAAATTGGGGCCAAGGTAGAACTTGAACATTTAATTTCCAGCTATGTGACTTGGAGAGCACTATAATTTCAGATGTGGAAACCAGCTGCAGGTAAGCTCTTTTAGAAACATGAATTGTATACTCCATAAATTCTGAAACAAGGCAGATATTTGTACATTGTTGTTTGAATTTCAGAAGGGTACCTCAAGGCATCAGGATCTTTTTCAGAGTCACTCTTGAAATAGTTGTATCTTCCCAGCCTTGGTAACCACCTTTTTACAGTTCTCTAGCCTTTGCATTGAAACACACCACTTTGTGGAATGACTTTTAACATTCTATCCGTCATGGCTTAAGTTCATGAAGCAGCTATTTCCAGGGCACCTCCCATCTCCTCGGCATGAGCAGTTTCCCAGTCACTTCTTCATCCCCCCAAGTCCTCTTCATGAGAGTCTCCAGAGCTCATAGCATCAAGGTCTCCATTGCTGGAACTCACACCGGAGACTACATCTGGAAGCTCCACTCCTCCAGCTCTCTCTGCTGGAGACCAAATTGACAGTTTATTGCAAAGACTTGTAAAAACAAAGATTATTTACAAATGCATTTTTGTATACATTTGTTTAATTTACGACCTGAGACTTTTATAATCGCTTTCCAAACCCTTTTATGGAGGGTGAAACACTTACTTCAGGCTACGCTGTTAACCATGCCCCATATCCCCTCTCATAACTGACTTGTGTAAGAAGAAAAATGAAGATTTTTTTAAGTTGACTCTTACCTGGTTCTAATCAGTCTTGGAAGCATTTCTACTTGTTCAGTAAAATAGGAAGTTGAGTAGAATATATTAAAAAATTTCACCAGTAAAACAAATACCTAAAGCATCATTTTGGAAGGCAGTGCATAGGAATCCCAAATTCACATCTTGTGAACAAAACTGATAATCTGATAATGATACCTCATCTCTACACAAAATAAACAAAATTAGCCAGGTGAGGTGGTGCATGCCCAGAGTCCCAGCTACTCAGGAGGCTGAGGTGTGAGAATTGTTTGAGCCTGGGGGATCGAGGCTGCAGTGAGCCTAGATTGTGCCACTGCACTCCAGCCTGGGTGACAGAATGAGACCCTGTCTCAAAAACAAAAAACAAAAAAAAACTGATAATCTGTTAATACCCCTTTTCAGCTCATGATAACTGGTTTATATCTTCATAATTTTAAGAACTACCATAGAATAAGGATCTAGAAATTGAAATAAGAATGTAGCAAATGAGTATGTGAAAATAATTTCACACAGATGGAAATTATACAGCTCAGAACTTGATGATGAATCATACTCTTGGAAAACTATTCCATTCTTCCCCAGAGTCTGTCAACAGAGGGATACACAAAGTGATGGAGCTTTCATATTTCAGCTTTAACATCTGCTGCATGGCAGCCCATTTATATTTTTATCTAAGGAAACATCTATAAATATTGATAAAGATTTCCTCTTTGCTTTTGTTTCCAGGCTGTTTATCTCGGTATTTATCCTTTTGGCTATACAGTATCTCTGGATGATCTGGAACTCAGCATTTTCCTAATACGGCTTGTTACAATGCCAAAAGCAATGCCTGCGGTTCTGCTACTAGGTCACTGTGGTGTGTTCCTCAAAGCCAGAGTCTGTTGACACGCTGAGATTGGCTGTTTTCTTCTCTCTTACTTTCCCTCTTATCCATGCGCTACTAGTTTTTAAAAGCAGTGAATACCAGGATTTTAAATGAGAGATTATTTTACACATTTATTTTAGTCATGTCTTTTTTTTTTTTTCATGAAACCTGGGAGAGAGTGAAGAGAAAATTCACAAAAAGTTTGAGTTGTGGCTTAGTGTTGATTTAAAAAACCCATAGAGAAGTCAATAAACATAAGTTGGCAACAGAGGTATCAACATAACTGGATTGAGATTTCAGTAAAGCACATTATTAAATTATAAAATTTTACCTACTTGCATGCATAGCTCATTGTCAGACTAAATATTTTAATTCATGTAAAAAAAGATTGGGAAATTAAAAACTAAAAGGAAAAAAGCAGACTTAGATATTTGGACGAATAAAACAGATAACTTTATGTACTCATAGCAACAGATTGTTTTATTATTTGTGTAATTGGCATCATCTGTTATTTAGAGTCTTGGAATAATAGAATCATTTGGGAGGGACTGTAGAATACATTACTGGAATTCAGTTGGCAGTGTTCACATAATTGGTCTGTTTGCTGGTTTAGAATCCTTTCTTTGTTGCTTTTCATCAGGTGGGACTCTTCCCTGGACACTGTGTTGAGTTAATTAACCAAAAAGTTCCCCAGTCAGTGACCAACTCAGTGCCAAAACCAGGTGAGTACACTTTTTTCACTAGTGTAGTTATTTTATCAACTGCTTGAAGACACAGATTTTCTGTCAGTCAAGTATTTAGCTTGTTTTGCTAGTTTTGCATTTATTGGCATAATAATTAACATTCTTAATTTTATATGGTTTTGATTTTTAAATGTATTCTTATATCTCTGTTGATCATTTTGAAAAGGTTTACATGCACTCAAATTTTTAGGCAATTGCTCCATTAAGCTTTGTCATTATTTACTTTTATAGTTGCATAATAGCATTGTAACTTAATGAATAAAATGATTTAAAAAATAGATTTAAAGAACTAACATAGAAATTGTAGGATTAACTGAAAATTAATAAATGAAAAGTAAGTATATTTTAACAGGGCATATGAACATCAAAACTATTTTAAACAGCATTTCTTATTACTTATACAGTATACTTACAGTGCTGCATAGATATCTAGAATATATTACAAATAAAGCATTGTTGAAGGGGATAAAAATCAAGAAAATGTGAATTTCGGTGTTTATTGAGGTGATTTAGTTTTGGGAAGATTCAACAGAATGCCTCATCTGAAACTTTTTGATGATGTCGATTAAAAAAAAATTCAAACAAAGTCTAAAAAGCTTTGGAGAGAAGAGGGAGTCATCCAACTTATTTTTCCTAGCTATATTACATTTCTTCTGTCCTTTCCCACCTCCCAATAAAAGGAGAAGAAAAAATTTCTGGGCCTCAGAATTAATTTGAACTGTTTACCTTATGATAGTATTTTCTAGTTTTAGGACCTGTATGTAAGAGTTAAGAAAAAAAAAAAAAACAGTTATTCTTTACTCTTTTGGTATTTTCCCACTTCTGCTCCCAAAGCTTACATCCAACAATCTTTGCTAATAGTATTTAAGTAAAGGTTAATAATACCTTTCAAAGCTTATTTCTTCACAGGAGACTAGGGAGTCATTGTTCCCATTTCTCTCATTGGAATTTGTTTATTTTAGACTAACTTTATTGTTCAGTAGAGAAAATGCTTCAAAACAGTGTTTTCTGCAGTTCTACTTGAGTCAGGATTCTCAGTTCTTTTTGAAGCAATTTTGTCCTTCTTGGGTAAACTTTTTTAAAAAGCTCCTAAGTGGGTACTTGTTCGGTAAATCTTCATTCATAACTGTAGATTTCATTCTTTTTAAAAATACGGCGTTATTTTAAACTTAACTTTTTGAAAACTCAGCTTTATTAAGATAAAATTCGCATATCGTGCAATTTACCCTTTAAATTGTGTAACAGGGTTGTGCAGCCATCACCACAGTTAATTTTAGAACACCTTCATCACTTCATGAAGAAATCCCATATCCATTAGCGGACACTGCTCCCCTCATACTGCTCCCAGCCCTAAACAACCACTTGTCTACTTTCTGTCTTTATTGATTTCCCTATTCTGGACATTTTGTATAAATGGAATCATATAATGTGTGGTCTTTTGTGATGGGCTTCTTTTACTTAGCATAGTGTTTTCAAGATTCACCTGTGCAGTAGCATGTATCAGTACTTCTGTTTTAATTCCTTCTTTTTAAATAGCTGGATAACATTTCATTGTATGCATATGCCACATTTTATTTGTTTATTCATTTGGAGTTGTTTCCATTTTTGGCTTCTCTGAATATTCATGTACAATAAATATTACATGTGGATATGTTTTAATTTCCCTTGGGTATATGTCCAGGTGTGGGATTGCTGGGTCATATGGTAACTATATTTAATCTTTGAAGAACTGCCAGCTGCACCATTGATGTAACTGTACCATTTTGCAGTTCCACCAGCAGTGTATGAGACTTCCAGTTGCTCCATATCCTTGTCAACACTTGTTTTTATTTGGATTTTTTTGATTATTGCCTTCTTAATTGTGAAGTAGTATCTCACTGTGGATTTGACTTGCATTTTGTTTTTGGCTAATCATGTTTAGTCATTTTATATGTGCTTATTGGTTATGTGTTCATCTTCTTTGGAGGGTATCTATTCATATCCTTTGCTTATTCTTTTTTCTTTTTTCTTTTTTTTTTTTTTTTTCGAGACAGGGTCTTTCTTTGTCACCACAGGCTGCAGTGCAGTGTTGTGATCATAGCTCACTGCAGCCCTCAACTCCAGGCCTCAAATGATCCTTCTGACTCAGCCTGCTGAATGACTGACATTACAGGTGCACGCCGCTGTGCCCACCTAATTTTTAAATTTTTTGTAGAGATGAGGTCTTGCTTTGTTGCCCAGATTGGTCTCAAACTCCTGGTTTCAAGTGATCCTTCCACCTCAACCTCCCACTTTTGCCCAGTTTTTAATTGGGTTATTTGTGTTTTTTTTAGTGAGTTGTAAATGTTGCTCATATATTCTAGATACAAATTCTTTACCAGATAATAATGATTTACAAATATTTTCACCTGTTTTGTGGTTTGTCTTTGACTTTCTTTGGTAGTATCCATTGATGCATACAAGTTTTTACTTTTGATGTTTCTTTTGTCATTTATGCTTTTGATTCCTTATTTAAGAAGGCTTTGGCTAATCCACAGTCATGATTTACTCCTGTGTTTTCTTCTGAGAGGTTTATAGTTTTAGATGTTACGTATTAGTCTATGACCCATTTTTTAAAGTTAATTTGTGTGTATGGTGATGAGGCAGGGGTCCAACTTCATGAGGTTATCCAATTGTTCTAGCACTGTTTGTTGAAAAGATTATTTCTTTCCTGTTGAATTACCTTGATACCCTTGGAAAAATCAATTGACCCTAGACACAGTTGACCCTAGATTTATTCCTGGATTTCCAGTTTTCTTCCATTGATTTATATGCCTTTTTTTGTTTGTTTTTTTGAGGCGGAGTCTTGCTCTGTCACCCAGGTTGGAGTGCAGTGGTGCAATCTCGGCTCACTGCAACCTCCGCCTCCTGAGTTCAAGCAATTCTCTTGCCTCAGCCTCCTGAGTAGCTGGGATTACAGGTGTGTGCCACCACACCTGGCTGATTTTTATATTTTTGATAGAGACAGGGTTTCATCATGTTGGCCAGGCTGGTCTTAAACTCCTGACATCGTGATCTGCCCACCTTGGCCTCCCAAAGTGCTGGAATTACAGGCATGAGCCACCGTGCCCAGTCTCTATATGTGTTTTCTTATGCCAATAGTACCCTGTTTTCATTACTGTTGTTTTGTAGTAAGTTTTGCAGTGGAGAAGTGTAAGTCGTCCTACTTTTTTCTTCTTTTTAAGGGTTGATTTGGCTTTTCTGGGCCCCTTGTAATTCCTTATGGCTTTAGAATCAGCTTTTCAGTTTCTACAGAGTAGGATGGGATTCTGATAGAGAATATATTGAACCTGTAGATCAACTCGGGAAATATTATTAACAGTATTAAGTCTTCTAATCCCTGAACAAGGGATGTTTTTCATTTATTTAGATACTCTTTTGTATTTTTAATGTTTTTTCTTTGGAGACAGTGTCTTGCTTTGTTGCCCAGGCCAGAGTGCGATGGTGTGATCATAGTTCACAAGTCCTCAAACTCCTGGGCTCAAGGCATCTTTCCACCTCAGCCTCCTGAGTAGCTAGTACTACAGGCATGTGCCACTGTGCCAGGATAATTTGTTAGTTTTTTGTAGCAGTGTCTCACTATGTTGCATAGGCTGGTCCTGAACTCCTGGCCTTAAGTGATCCTCCCGCATGAGCCTCCAAAAGTGCTGGGATTATAGGCGTGAGCCACTAGGCCCAGTCAGTCTAGACATTCTTTAATTTATTTCAATATTTTGTAGTTTTCAGAGTATAAGTTTTATATATCTTTTGTTGAATTTCTTTATAAATATATTCAATTCTTTTTAATGCTATTGTACCGGGAATTTTAACATTTCATTTTCTTATTGTTCATGGCAAGTCCATAGGAATATAATTTTTGTATGTTGATGTTATATCTTGAAGCCTTGCTGAACTGTTTATTAGTTCTAATAGTTTCATAGTGGATTCCTTGGGATTTTCTATATACAAGATTATGGTATCTACAGTAGCCACTTTTTACTACTTCCCTTCCAATCTGGATGTCTTTTTATTGTTCTTGCCCAGTGGTCCTTGTGAGAACCTCTAATACAATATTGAATATAAATCTCAAGTACAAGCATCCGTGTCTTGTTCCTGATTTTAGGGGAAATCATCTAGTCTTTTACCATTAAGTAGCTGTGGGGGTTTCGTAGATGTCCTTTATCAGGGTTGAGAAAGTTCCCTTCTGTTTCTTGTGTGTTAAGTGTTTAAAAGAGTGCAGGAATTTTTCCAAAGGCTTTTATTCATCTATTGAGATTATAATGGGTTTTTATGGTCATTATTTTGAAGTTACTAAAATTCAACATCAAACATTTAATTTCCTGCACATATTTTTATCCATCTTTCTGTGGTGTAAGCTTAACTTATATTAGTTATTATGTCTCATCTTTGATAGTATTGACTCAGATGTACTATAAATTGAGTTGTTAAAACTTAGCCTAATATTGGCATTAAAATAAACTGTGTTAGTATCAATCAAGTGCTTTCTCTCTTTTTTTTTTTTTTTTGAGACGGAGTTTCACTCTTGTTGCCCAGGCTGGAGTGCAATGGCGCGATCTCAGCTCACTGCAACCTCCGCCTCCTAGGTTCAAGCGATTCTCCTGCCTCAGCCTCCCGAGTAGCTGGGATTACAGGCATATGCCACCATGCCCGGCTAATTTTTTGTATTTTTCATAGAAACGGGTTTTCTCCATGTTGGTCAGGCTGGTCTCAAACTCCTGACCTCAGGTGATCCGCCCACCTCAGCCTCCCAAAGTGCTGGGATTACAGGTGTGAGCCACCGTGTCTGGCCCATTCTCATGTTTTGAATGGAGAAATGACACTTCAAGTAGGGATAACCTCCAGAACCATTTAGCATTGGGAAAGTTAATCAGTTATTGATAGTTCTGGAAAACAGGTTTGTATTTGTAGACCTGCATAGCATTGTTATTTCTAAATTAAGAATGACCAAGAAAAACCTAGCGTACCTTCAAAAGCTAGTATTTTGTCTTCTGTGAGCAGCATCGCAGAGTTCGCATAAGGACATGTGTTTTTTTTTTCTTTTTTTGATGGAGTCTTGCTCTGTCACCCAGGCTGGAGTGCGGTGGCATGATCTCGGCTCACTGCAACCTCCTCCTTCCAGGTTCAAGCAATTCTCCTGCCTCTGCCTCCTGAGTAGCTGGGATTACAGGCATATGCCGCCACGACCTGCTAATTTTTATATTTTTAGTAGAGGTGAGGTTTCATGTTGACCACCTGGTCTCGAACTCCTGACCTCAAGTGATCCGCTTGCCTTGGCTTCCCAAAGTGCTGGGATTACAGGCATGAGCCACTGTACCCAGCCAAAATGTACATTCTTAATACATTTTGAAAAGGATGATGTGAATTCTGTCAGCCTTGGGCTTGTTTCACACTTTAAAACTGTCTTTGCCTACGGTATAAACAACTTGAATGTTCTATTTATTTTTAACATTGCCATCTGTCACTGTTAGATGCCAAATCTGAGAGATACAGCTATAGTTTGAGACTGAAAATTTCAAGTTCCTATACTATTACACAACAAGGGTAACATAGGAAAAATATTCTCTTTGAATCTTTTCTTAAATGTTATTAATATGTTCAATTATTTGTGTGTACAGAAAATTAATCACCATATCCTGACCAAGATAGAAAGTATCCATGGTACCTTAGGAAAAAGAAGGTAAGAGTTTGAGAGAGAGAGAGAGGAGAGGAAACAAAAGAGGTGGAAGCTTGTCTATAAGAAATTGTCATTTTATTCAGTCACCCTAGGGCATGATATAGTGGAAGATGAGGTCTAGGTGGGAAAAGGTGGAAGGGGAAGCACATGTTTTTCTTTGTGTTTGTTTTGCTTGCAAGTCACTGAGGAGCTATTTACTGACACTTTTCTTGAAGGCTTTATGTTCATAGCTATTCTCTTTTCAGATATTTCTTTTTCCGAATTCTCTTTCTCCTCTCCTTTACATATCAGTTACATTATTTGATATTGTCTCACAGATCTCAGACTCTGTTTTTTCTTTTTTTTTTTTACTCTGTTTTCTTTTTCTTCTTTTTCTTTTTTTTGAGACAGTCTCGCTCTGTCTCCCAGGCCGGAGTGCAGTGGCACGATCTCCTGTTTTCTTTTTTTCTCTCTCTCTCTCTTTTTTTTTTTTTTTGTTTTCAGTTTGGATACTTTCTATTGTCCTATCATCAAGTTCAGTGATTCTTCACTCTGCTATGTGTAGTCAGTCTTCTCTTAAGCCCACCTAACACATTCTTCAATTCTTGTATTTTTCTTTTCTCGCATAAAGCTAAATGGTCTTTTTACAATAATTGCTATGCTGGAATTCCCCATCTTTTTGCATCATCCACCTTTTCCACCAGAAAGAAAGAAAGAGGAGGGGTGGGGGATAGAAGAGAAAAGAGGGAAAGAGTGGGAGAAATGGAGAACAGAGAAGAAAAGCAAGCAGAGCTTATTTTGAGGCATTAACTTCTGGAAATAAAAGACTAGTGATTTAGGCAACCTTCCCTCTGAGGACAGTTAAAAAATTTTGACAGAAGTATAAAAACATATCTTTGAAGCATTAGAGAGTTAATAAAACTGTAAGCAATTATTGTGATAAGATGATGAAACAGAAGGAAATCTGAAGAGTGACCCCTGCATATGGAGACATTATTCCCCTAGGATATCTGCTGATGGAGTAGAGGAGGTCATCATAGTGCTAGGGGAACAAAAATTGGAGGTCAGAACCCATCAAGACAGAGTTGCTGAAAAATGCCCCAAGCTTTGAGTTGGAATCTATGTAGAAATTGATGACTGATTCTAAAATGTATATGGAAATACAGAGCCAAGAATACCAAAGACGATTTAGAAGAACAAAAAAGTGGGAAACTTACTGTAATAGATGTCAAGATATATTGTGAAAGCTTCACTAATTACGACGTTGGTATAGATGTACAGATAGACCAATAGATCAATGGAACAGAATAGAGTCCAGAAACAAACCTGTGTCTATATAGATACTTGATTTATGACAAAGGTGGCATTGGAGGGCAGTTTCAAAAGAACAGTCATTTCAATAAAGAGTACTGAGTCAGCTGGACATCTGAATATAAAAAAAGAGAAGCCTGATCCTTATTTAACCCCATACACAAAAATCCATTCCAGGAGAATTACAAATCTGTATGTGAAAGACGAAACAATAAAACTTTTAGAAGATAATACTATAGAATATCTTTATGACCTTGGCTTTAGACATAGTATTAATTATAACTGAAAAGCTTAATAATTAAACAATTAAAAGGAAGAACTTTATCATAATATGCCCTTAAGACAGTGAAAGGGCAAATCACAGTGTGGGAAGATATTTGCAGAATGCGTATCTGACAAAGGAGTTGTAAAGAGTCTTTAGGAAAATGCAGATCGAAGCCTTATTGACTCTTTAGTACATACTTAACCAGAATAATTAAAATTTAAGGATAATGATATCTAAGGTTGGCAAGAATATACATTAATAGGAATTCTCATATGCTGATGATGGGAGTATTAATTTGGGACAATCATTGGCATTATCTATTGAAGTTGATACACAACTGTAACCCAGCAGTTCCACTTTTAGATGTATATAGAGATTCATGTACACAGACTAAGACACATGCATAGAAATGTTGATAACAGCTTTATTTCCATTTGTTAAAAACTGGCAAAACTTATGGGTGTATACATGGTGGAATGAATAAATGAAGATATATACAGTAAATTCCCCTACACCAGTAAAAATGAATGAGTTAAAACTGTTTGCAACAACATGATTGAATCTCACAAAAAATAGTATTGAATGTCCTGATATACACACTTACACTGTAAAGTTTCATGTATACATGTAGAGAGTTCAAAATCCTAAGAGTTCAAGACTGCTCTGTGGTATTAGAAATTAGGATAGCAGTTACCTTTGGAGAGGAAAGAGAAGGTCAGTGATTGGGATGGGCAGGAGAGAGGATTCTGGAGTACTGGTGATGTTCTGTTGATCCAGGTGGGAATTATACGGAAATGTCATGATATTGAGCATCTTTTTGTGTGCTTATTGCCCATTGTATATTTTCTTTGGATTAATGCCTATTTAAGTCTCTTTCTATTTTTGAATTGGTCACTTTGCATTTTTAAAAAATATTTTTCCCATCCAGATGAATATTCTTTGCAGTATTGCTTTAATACACAAATGTTGGAAATCATATTTTCAAAAAATACTTTTGGTACTTTTATACTGTAAATTACTTTGCATCCACCACAAAGTAAGTAGAAGCCTATGTACTAAACCAGGGAACTTTTTCTCTGATATATTGTTAAATGAAAAGGCAAATCACAGAACAGTAAAATCCCATTATAAATTCATAGAAAGAGGATCTAGAAGGCTATGTACGTAACTGGAAAAGGGAATGGGATTATGGAGACAGTAAGAAACATTTCATTTTTTCTCCATTTGCTTGTGTATTATTTAATTTTTTTATAATTGAAATGGGATAGTTCCCTTGGCCCCTTTGCAGGATTCAAAGCTCAGGGGGAGCATGCAGGTGAGTGGGTGCAGAGGCCAGGATGAGCACCTCTGGGCAACTGGTAGGAGCAGAACTCTGTGCAGGCCCATGGCAGCATCTAGAAGTTACCCACGACCCTTGGCGCCCCAGAGGGCATGTGTTACAGTGTGCTCTTTTACCTTTGCCATCCATGGGTGGCTTAAATGTTAACTCAGTGGAGGGTCAGTGTGACAGCCCCTTGCACCTGTATCCAAGTCCTTGTCTGGGGTCCAGGAAGAATCAGGATGCGCAAATGAATTGAAGGGTGGTGAATGTGGAGGATTTTATTGAGCGGTAGAAGTGGCTCTCAGAGGGATGGGGAGCTGGAAAGGGGATGGAGTGGAAAGGTGATCCTCCCCTGGAGTTTGGCCATGCCCAGCTGAACTCTCCTCTGAAGTCCTGCCGTCGAGCCCTCCCTCTGAAGTCAGGCTGCTTCTCTCAAACGTCCGGCTGCTTCTCTTCTCTGCTGCTCTACAGCTCTACCGCTCTGCTGGCAGGGCCTGGGGTTTTTATGGGCACAGGATAAGGAGTGGGTCAGGCCAAGGTGGTTTTGGAAAAGGCAACAATTGTAGGGGTGGGAAACAGGAATGCATGTTCTCACTTTGGGTCATAGGTCCAGGCTTGAGAGTGTGGCCCTTGCCAGGGACCACCCTCTTCTACCCAGTGTTTCCCTTTCTCCTGTCCATATCACAATGAGCATGTATTATTTTGTAGAATATGAAGAAATAGATTGTAATCTCCTGTTAACTCTACCCTGCCCAAACAGGTAATTTCTAAGATCCTTCTTAATGCATCTACCCCATAAAGTGGACACTAATGACACTAGATTTAATGCAGGTGTTAAATTTATATACCTGTGTGAAAAGCAGCAGGGTTAAAGGGACAAAAGCTCAGGCAACCTTGGGTTCAATCCCTATGCCACATTTTATTGTCTGGGTATACATCATTTGGCCTCTCTGATTTTCAATTTCCATATCTGAAAAGTGAGGCAAGATTATTATTTCAAAGATTATGGATAAGGTACTTAAGATCCCTGGATACTTAGTGAATGTCAACTGTTATTTATTGATTTGTGTTTATTTACTATGTTATTTAAATTCATGAGTATCAGAAACTATATTTAATTTATATAGATACTTATTTAAGATCCTATTTATTGATATAAATCTACATGCCAAGATATCACAGTTGTGTTAGTCTATTCTAGCGTTGCTGTAAAGAAATACCTGAGATTGGGTAATTTATAAAGAAAAGAGGTTTAATTGGCTCACAGTTCTGCAGGCTGTACAGGAAGCATGGCACTGGCATCTGCTCGGCTTCTAGAAAGGCCTCAGGGAGCTTTTACTTATGGTGGAAAGCAAAGTGGGAGCAGGCACCTCATGTGGCAGGAGTAGGAGCAAGAGAGAGTGGCAGAGAGTACCACATACTTATACAACCAGATCTCATGAGTATTCACTATGCAAGGACAGCTCCAAGCCATGAGGGATCTGCCCCTGTGACCAAAACACCTCCTGCTAGGCCCCACCTCCAGCATTGGAGATTACAATTGAACATGAGATTTGAGTGGGGACAAATATCTAAACTATATCACAGTATATGAATGAAACAAATTCATTACAGTAGTTTTCACAGAACCATGGTGGGGGAAGGAGCTTCTTTGAATGGTCCAAGAATTTGCATCACAAATTTCTGTTTTATTTGAAGATAACTTTTTTTTTGTTAACAGATATACATTAAAGCTGAGACCTTTTTTTTTCTTTAAGACTAGTTAAGTGCATGTGTGAGAAGACAGAAAAGAGTAGAACAGGGAAATAGATCTGAAACTGACATGGGTACAATCAATTGAGATAACTCAGTAACTTTGGACCAGCCAGGCTTTTATTTGTAGTGTTGTTTCAGGAAACCAGTCCTCTAGTATCTTGCTTTTTATGTTATTTTACTTTCAGTATTACCTAATTCCAGTTGTTTTGTTCTAAATTTTCACTTGCTTGCTCCTGGATTGTTTCTATTTTCTTTCTTTTTTCAGTTTCCAACACTTTTTGCTCTTTTGTAGCCATGTTTCTTTGCATGTCACTTTAGTAAGAAGTGACCACACATTTGTATGTCAACTAAAAGAGGTCCAGGTTTTTACTTACTCTGTTTGGAGTGTTGCACCGAATATGAATATGCTTCCCATTGAACAAATGCTTAAGTGTGTTAAGAATCAGATTGTTAAAATCCCTACCTTCAGAGGCACTGATGTAAGAGTCAAAGGAGTACTAAAATGCTAAAGTGCCTTGGGAAGCTTTCTCCCCAAATACATTGCAAAGGATAGATCAAGATAATATTTTCTCACTCTGTATCAGGGGAAAACAGAAAATTTATAATACCATGTATTTATAAAGTGCTTTAGGGTTTATGAATACTTACATTTCCATTGTTTAAACTGGACATGGATCTGGTCACAACCCTGTGAGCTTGCTAGGGATAGGGAATGTATTTCCATCCCCTCCCCTTCCTACCCTTTTTTTTTTTTTTTTTTTTTTTTTTTTGAGACGGAGTCTCCCTCTGTGCCCCAGGCTGGAGTGCAGTGGCGCGATCTCGGCTTACTGCAAGCTCCGCCTCCTGGGTTCATGCCATTCTCCTGCCTCAGCCTCCCGAGTAGCTGGGACTACAGGCGCCTGCCACCACACCCAGCTAATTTTTTGTATTTTTAGTAGAGACGGGGTTTCACCGTGTTAGCCAGGATGGTCTTGATCTCCTGACCTCATGATCCACCCGTCTCGGCCTCCCAAAGTGCTGGGATTACAGGCGTGAGCCACCGCGCCCGGCCCCTACCCTTTTTTAATAAATGGAGCAACTGGAAGCTTAAGACACTTGCCTGAGGCTTCACAACTAGGATTTACTGAAATCTCCTGACACCTAATAGTAATCACAGCCAGCACTTACATATCCCTGACGGTGCACCAGGCCCTGTGCCATGCACTTGACATGCGTTAAGTAACTTGTGTGCAGTTAGTTAATACAAAACCCAGAATTCTGCCCACTATAGAACCTTGAATAGACAAAAAGATTTTTGTTCTCTCTGTCAAAACAAAAATTTAATTCCTTTTGCTTTTACTACAATAGGAGTAAATAAAATGTGTTTACATTTTTATAAGGCCTATATAAACAGAACAGAAATTAGGGCAAAAGATGGGCTGAATTGAGGTTAAAGAGAATTGCTTATAGGAACCTACTTAATTTGCTAATTTTGTTTTCAGTCATCGTCCCTTCCTAATGCCACTTTAATTTTTAAAAATCTTTTAATTTTTCTTCACTATGCATAAAAAATATCCCCAAACTCTCTTATATTGTAGCATTTCCAGTCATTCTTTTCCATTTTCTTAGTATAGTATTTCTCCCTGTGTACTTGACTGGAATCTCCTTGTGTTTTCTGAACATGGCATGTGGCTTCATAGCTTTCACTTTGCTCCTGCTGTTCCTACACCCTGAAATGCCTTCCCCATTTTGGCCAGTTGAAATCCTGCTTATATTTCAAGACTCAGGCCAGAATCCACTTCTTCCATGAAAGCTTCCCTGACCCACCTCTCCCTAATCCCATCTCCTCTCCACCACTAGTCCACTAGTGCAAATTTAATAGCAGTTATTTCACATATTCACTAAATTGTACTTTCTTCATAAGTGACAAACATGTCATTCATCTTCATCTCCTCCCCAGGCTGTGTGTGTAGTGGTTACACAACGAATGCCTGTTGAATTAATCCATCCTAGTATTTACTATCAAATTAAAATTTTGGAGTACAGCTTTCATCATGTAACTCTTATCTTCAGAATATTTGGGTGAATCCTCCCTCTATGCCAGAATTAGATACAAAATTTTCAGTGTAGAATTGAAGGTGTTTCACAAATAGTGGAACTAACTTATCTTTGCAGCCATTTTTCCCCCCCATTTCTTACCTATATTCAGCTTCACTAACGTGTTTCCTTACTCTCTTCCCAAGATACTCTGGGCTTCCCCCTTCCCTCGCCTGTGACTGACTTACCATTTTTTGTGTGTGAAGGTTCCCTAGGCCACTCTTTGACAAACTTGAATTTGCATTCAGCTCACCTGAGTTCACATTCATTTCTCTCAAAAAAATTTTGAGTTTGATACTTCACTTTCTATATGTCTTTTTTCCCCACCTGCGTGGTTTTGTTTGTTGGCAGATGTTGTATTTTATAGTAATTTGCGTCTTTTATATGGATGCTCCAAAACAGTTCTTGATTGGTAATTATAAGCATGAACAGTTTTCATTATAGTTACCAAAAATGTTTCCTAAACCCATATGCCCTTTAGTCAGTGCTGGGAGTAGCCCCCTAATCAGTCTTTTTCTTGCCCTGAGTAAAGAGGCTTTTCTGCTTTTGGCCATTTCCAATATTCATTCATTAATTGATCAAGAATTTATTGAGTGCATACTAAGTGCTATGGCTAAAACAGTGAACACACCAGACAGAAATTCCACCATTTTGTTGTTTGTATTCACGTGTGACTAGAAGGAGAGCAGTAAATAAATAAATAAACAATATAGCATGATAGATAAGGGCAATGAAGAGAAATAAACCTGAGAAAGGGATGCCAAGACTAGGAAATGCTGAGAAGTGGCTTATGTGGGGTTATAATTTTCAAGGGAGGGTAGGGTGGTCCGGGAATGGCTCATTAGAAGCCTACTTTTGAACAAAGACCTGAAGGAGATGAGGAGGGGAGATCTGCATGTAATCTGGAGGAAGAGCTTTCCAAAGACGGAACAGCAGGTGTAATGATACCGAGTTGAATGTGTGTCAGACTTGGTAAACGGTCAGGAGGAAGGCCAGGTTGGCTAGAGCAGTGGGTGAAGACATGAGATGAGGTCAAGAGGGGAGAGGGATCAGATCTTCTCTGGGGCCTGGGTGTCACCATAGGGGTTTTGGCTTTTATTCAGAATTAGTTGGGTAGGCAGTGGAAGACTTTGAGCAGTTTTTGTTTGGTTCTTGTTAAGAGGATCACTTTGCTTGCTGTGTTAAGAGGAAAGGCAGAGATAGGTAGAAGAAGAGGGGCTGGCAGTGGCTGTTGAAATGAGCCAGGTGAGAGACGATGGTGACTTAGACCAGTATGGTAGCTGTGTAAGTGATGAGAAGTGATCTGCTTCTGGATATATTTTGGCCATGGAGCTGGCAGAATTTGCAGACATGCTGTGAAGGGATTGAATCATCCAGGTAATTTTTTTTTTTTTTTTTTTGAGACAGAGTCTTGCGCTGTTGCCCAGGCTGGAGTGCAGTGGCGTGATCTCGGCTCACTGCAAGCTCCGCCTCCTGGGTTCAAGAGATTCTCCTGCCTCAGCCTACCGAGTAGCTGGGACTACAGGCACCCGCCACCATGCCCGGCTAATTTTTTGTATTTTTAGTAGAGACGGGGTTTCACTGTGTTAGCCAGGATGGTCTCGATCTCCTGACTTTGTGATCTGCCCTCCTCAGCCTCCCAAAGTGCTGGTGTTACAGGTGTGAGCCACTGCACCTGGCCTTTTTTTTTTTTTTTTTTTTTTTAAGATGGAGTCTCACTGTGTTGCCCAGGCTGGAGTGCAATGGCGCTACTTGGCTCACTGCAACCTCCGCCTCCCGGGTTCAAGCAATTCTCCTGCTCTCCTGCCTCAGCCTCCTGAGTAGCTGAGATTACAGGCATGCGCCACCATGCCCGGCTAATTTTTTATTTTTAGTGGAGACAGGGTTTCACCATATTGGCCAGGCTGGTCTCAAACTCCTGACCTTGTGATCCTCCTGCCTCGGCCTCCCAAAGTGCTGGGATTACAAATGTGAGCCACTGTGCCCAGCCCCACTCAAGTAGTTTTTATGATAGAATGATTAGAATAAAGCCATTCCTTTTCCAATGAATTCTCTTTTTGCCTCTCCCACCCATGCAAAGATACATCCTAGTCCAAAATAGGGGGATAGTCACCAAACATTTTGTTAAATATGAGAGAAAAACAAGTGACCTCTCCTACACAGTCACTAGATGGCACAGCATCTTTTCAGTCAATTATATTTTTTGACTTTTTATTTTGAAATAATTGATCTCAGAGGAAGTTGCAAAAATAGTACAGAGAGATCCCCTGGATTCATCACTCAATTTCTCCCAGTTGGAACATAACTATATAGTAGTACATTATCAAAACCAGGAAACAACATGGTCACAATACGGTTAACTAGATGCAGACCTTACTCCAAATTCACCAGCTTTGGCAGCACTCTTTTTCTTACCATGTATTTTTATATGGCATTAGGGTACAGCTTTTTGGGTTTCAGATGAGAATTATCATCATTAATCTCCCACGCACAGGCCAATGATTGTGGAATATAGTTATTCCTATCAGTGTTTATATGTTAAGTAATATATAACATATATTACTTAAATATATATGTCAAGTAATAACATGTATTACTTAAATATATATGTCAAGTAATATAACATATATTACTTAAATAATATGTTATATATGATAAAATAATATATATTAACATATATATTACATAACATAAACATGGATGTTTATAAGTTAAGTAATATATGGGGCTTACAGATTGTTCTAAGTATTCCCAAATGGCTTTTCTACAGTAAAAATATGTACTTTCTTTTTTCTCACTCTCTTCCCTCATCCCTCCTTCTCTTCTTTCTCTTTTTTCTTCCTCTCTCTCTTTTGTCTTTCCCTTGCCCTCCCTTGCTGTCTTTAGTACTAAGGAAGAGGTTGGGAGGGAGGGATGTTATTCATTTAAAATTAAAGAAAAGAAGAGTGGCTTTGCCTTCTCCAATAGGAGTAAATTTTAAGAGCCTTGTTTCCTATTCAGCTAAATTCAATAATCTACAGGTGTTCCATTGGTAAAGATCAAAATGTTTTGTTCCTGCCACATACTGGAATTCTCTATGATCTTTCTTATTTTAAAATCACATAAATTTATTGTTTTTTATTGTGGACTACCATTTATCAACAATTCTATGTTCAGAGCTATGTTCAAAGAGGAAGGAAAGAATAAATTCAATCAACAGCAGAAGATTTTGGAATGGTGCATGATGAATCCTCCCTGGATATCTCATCTCTTGCCAGTTACTGTTATGGGACCTTGGCAAATTGCTTCATCTCTCTGCCTTAGTCTCCTCATCTATAAGATGAGATAATAATAGAACTGCCTTCATTAGATTAGGATAAATAATGTTTTTAAATACCTAGAATTGTGTCTGGCACATAGTAAGTGCTATAACATTATTTTGTAAATTAAAAAATACCTGAGGGTAGAATTTACATTAATATTAGTAAAAAGTCATTGGAATGGAAAATATGTAAATATTTTCCAATTCATTTGTTTCTTCAATAAATACATAATTGGATTAACACAGTTCAGTATTATTATTTAGTAGAAGTATTGAATCTCAGTATTTATATTGTATTTATGCAAATAACTAATAAGAATCTTTAAAGCTTTAAAAAGTCACGAATTGAGATTGATTGTCAGTTTGATAATAGTTGCCAAAGATTTTCACTTTTGCTAATGAATGTCTCTGGTAGAGGAAAAGAAGTACCTTGGGACTCCATGGGTGAAGGAGAGTTACATATTTAACATCTGTGTAGTGTATGAAGGAGAAGGTTATACTTGGGAAAACTTGTTTAATTCTGGATTTCCCATTCTGAAGAAACCTTTTTTATTTTTTTCCCTAATAATTGCATAAGAGATTGTCTTAGAATTTTTCACACAGAGACTGTGTAAGTTGATACTTAAAAAAATGTGTTAGTGGAATAACAATCTTAGCTCAGTATCAGCAAAGATATTAAAAGATTTGTTTTCTCAGCCTATCCTGTTGTTTTAGTGATTCAGCCTTTTACTGGCAGTACTTCCTACTTGATCAATTACTTTTCTTATTTTAAAGGAGCCTAAAGTGCTATCATTTTTATTGGATACACTGTCTCCCACCTACTTAGCAAACAACTGAAAAGCAATTAACTTTTAAAAAGAGAAAAGACATAATTTAATATCAATTTCATACTGGTGTTTTCTGAGCAGGAAGTGCTCACCTGTGTGGGGTTGATGGGTGGAGCTCTTCTGGTGAAGCCTGTTCTGCAAGTGTGAGTTTAGGCTGGGGCGTTTCTGTGGTGTTGCAAAGCAGTATGTGCTGAGAGAGGAGGATTAAGCTCCTGGAGGCAGAGCTCTCCCACACACTTGCTGGCTTGCTGGGCTCCACCGACTGGACTGAAAACAGGGCCAAGAAAACTGCTGCTGCAGGGGGTCCTGAAAACAGCTGGAACCTGGCAGTGATGTGGGACCTAACTTGAAGTTAACCTGTGGTGGTGAGGTTGGAACCAGTTGGATTATGATTTATTTTCTACACTCTTGTACGGAATGCAGAGCTGTTGTATCCTGATGAATCTACTGCTAAATATAGTCATTTGGAATAATTTTAAGTATTGATCTTAAAACTTGTACCACAACAAGAGGTAAGGAGATCTCAATCAGTCATTTAAATATTTGACTCAAGCAACATTCAGAATTTTTCACTGAAACTATGTTTAGATTATATTTGGGCACATGTTACCTTGGTTGCTCTCTTAGGTAAATGGTTAATTATTTAATTATCTAGAAATTCAGCAGTTGAACATTAGTATTTGTCATGTTTGTCAAAAAGTTTATACTTTTTGAAGTAGGTTTTGCTGATTGTACAACACAGATGTTCCCAGTCGGTTTCAAGAAATATCTTTTTTTCTCCTATTTCCAATCAGCTTATTTCTTGTTTTCTATACATTAGTTTAATATAATAAAAGTTTTTATGATTAAAAGAACCTGCCTTTATTTCTTAAGCAGCCAGCTTATATCATATTTTAATTTTTTTCCTGGTGGGTTAATAATATTTCAATTATTGATTAATGGAAATGGGCAGTGCTAATGCACTTAACATAATTTGGTAGACTGTGTAAAGAGGCTCCTCAAGTTTGCACGAAGAAGTAACCTTTCTGGCCTTTTCCCTTCAAGTATGGTTCTTCCCCCCCTCTTTGGTATTGGCATTGGTAAGGATAACCATCTCCATCCATAAAATATTTTGTATTAAATCTCAGAGATTTTACCACTAAGGTGGTATTCCATATGTATATGGTGTTTCTTTAGGCCTCGGTAATAAATGCCTTTCATTAAAATAACATGGAGACCAGAATTTTCTCTGAATCACAAATCAGCCAATAGGGCTGATTAGTATGTTCAACTTCTTAACAGAGGTTGAACATTTTTCTTTCCAGGATTGTTGCACTAGTGCTTAAATGACAGCAATATTTTAATTTTTAAAACCATAAATGGGGGAATTTCAGAATTTAGAGCTCATTTTCATAGTCAGCTTTTTAAAAAAGCATCTACTGCTCATATAATAATGGTTTGAACTATGATTTCTTTTTTTAAAAAAGAATGCTATATGGCATTTAGTGGAAGATAGAAATCTAAAATGTCTTAGGTTAAGTTTATATTTAAGAAAATTAGAGGAGGAAGGACTAGAAAGTGATGCCATGTTCTCAGTCCTGATTCCAGGATAGATAGCCAGATTCCAGGTTCTGGAAAGCTGAGTCAGTTTTCTGGTTAGCCCTGTACCTCAGGGATTCTCAAAGTTTTCAGATGAAATGTAACAAGAAATTGTAGTAGTAATAATAGCTCCTATTGATTGACACAGAATTTAATGTTTGGCACATACACTTCATGTAAGCATCATAGTAACCTTAGTGAGAGGTGTTGTTAGGGTCATTTCCATTGTGAGTGAAAGAATTGAGACTTAAATAGGTAATTTGCTCAAGATCTTGCAACTGGAAAGTGATTAGGGACTGAATTATAACCCTTTGGTCTGATTCCAAAGCCTATTTCTTTAACAAGAACTCATTGTCAGTTCCATACTCACCAAATATAGAAACTTTCCCCTCTACTTCCTGCAAAACAAAACAAAACCCACAAAATCAAAAACCACCTCTGATAGTATCAAAGTTCCACACCAAACTTCATAGCTTAATAAAGTGCAGAGGACTGTGACATTAAAGTACATGTGATTACAATTTAATCTGACAAAAATTTATCTCAAAAGAGAGTTTTTACACCATTAAAATTAAGGTTCTAAGTTTTCCAATTTCTAGAACTAATGTATATTTTGGTAGTCCTGTTACCTTTGATGTACCTGAATTCCTAAGAATTTGTGTGTGTTATATTTAATTTTTGTAAGAATATACAAGCATGTCTTCCTGAGATAGTACTAGCTTTTAAGCTTCTTATCAAGTAGTACTAGTTCATCCTGGAAAAATAAGGGCCCAGACAATTTAAAATTTCTTAGCAGGTTTTAAAATCTATATTCTGTATATAATATCCCATTCCAATTTTAAAATACTTTAAGTGTCAGGAATTTATATCTACTTCATGTTTTTTCCTCCTGCTTCTGGTAAAATGCAAATCTTCCTTTTGTTCTGTTTTTAGAAATGAAGTTAGTCATAGTCTCTTATATAATAACCGAGGTGGTAAAGTCAGCAAGTTAAAAATACTTCTTACTTTGATTTTTTACCAAGTCAAGAAACAGAACCAATCGTATTTATTATTTTAAATTTGTAATTTAAATTTCGAAATAAAAATTAGTATCACTTTTAGCAGGAAAAAGGTGTAACTTATTTATATCAACCTAAAATAACATAATCTAAATTTGAACCTTCTTTGATATTTATAACTGAAATCTGTAGCTTCTAGAAAAGTCAGTGTGTAATGTAGATAATAATAGTCTTATCTTAACCATATGACCATTTTCCCAAGGGAACTATGATTTTTAAAGGTCTAGCATGAGCAGGTTCTGTGTTGTAACAGTTTGTGTACTCCTCTAGGAAGGGCAGCAGCATAGTGATGTTGCTTTGGTTTCATCTTTAACCCTGGAGAAGAGATACAGTTTTATTCAAATATCCCAATATTTTAGTTAACCATTGGTATGCCATTCAACATGAGTTGTGCTGGATATTCTGAAGAAGCAGTTTGTGGCCCATTTTCTGCTCTCTTTCTCTCAGTGAATTGTTGTTACCTCTTCTGTGTCTAAAAGATTCTTTTCTAAAATCTACTACAGATTTATTTTCTAGATCCCTTAATGTTATTCATTTGCATTCCAGTCAGTAATGCCTTTTGAAATGTCTACTCTTCTCTCATAATTAGATGGAACCCTGTTTGAATTATATAACTGTTAGTAGCTTTCCCATTTTTCAGTCAAGAGCCATTACTAGTGGTGCTATTTTAAATGTAGCCTTGCATGTATATGAATTTCTGAGATACTTGGTTTTATTCCTTTGAGGTTGGAATGTTCAGATAGCAAACTGTTTCATTTAATTCCTGATCCGGTCCCAGACAGCTTTTCTGAGACAGCCCTTGCAGCTGTTATATACATCAGTTAAAGAACTGTGTTTTTTCCTCTTACTTCCAAAGTTGTTTGTGATATATTGATCAAAAGTGATTCTGTACTTTCTTACTCTACAATAGCTTTGTAGTACATTAAAATTCAAGACTCAATTTATCTAAAAATTTTTTTTGACATATACTTGGGATAGGAGTGGGGAATGAAGCCCAAGGCTGAAAAACTGTTATATTCCTGATTTTAAAAAGTGGTTCCTAGAGAGACACTGAGAATTTTGCTTTGTGAGCGTCAACCTGATAGATTATAGGTTTTCAGAAGTTCAGAACCTACAGATGAATTTACCTTATTTTTCTTTTACTGCAGTAAACTCTTGAAACCTATGTCAAAAAATAATTTTTATAAAGTATGTGGCATTTTCTAATACAAAGAATATTATAAGTGACCATTGTACTGTTGACCAAGGACTTGCAAGCAAATAAAGAAGTAAACAACAGTATACCATATGGCATGACCAGCAACTGTGAATGTCCTTAACAATTAAAGGTAGTACAAGCATCAAGTCCAAGAAACAATTATAAGCATGTTATGTAAATTAGTTATGTAAGGACTCCTTATTACTACTAAGCATTCATGGAACTAAATAATTAAAATTAATTTAAAAAGTGTTAAACCTAATGTGCTTAATAACCTTTAAAAGTGATTTTTTTATCTTAAATTTTTATACCAGCCTTTTTCCAAGATGATTTAGAGAACCTAATTTTTTTGACAAAGTTCTCCAATGATGTTTTAAATGATGTCTTTTTTTCTCCTGATAAATTTCCCTAAACTAAAGGTATGTTTCTTAGATTTTAGAGCTTTGTATGCTATTGACACTTCATACATTCTCAGAGTACTTTATGATTTCTCAGGTATTTTCATTAAAATCTAGAATCGTATTGTCTGGTTAAACTTCTCATTTTTCATATTACTAATCTGAGGTCTAAACTGCTTAATTTCCTGTTCTAAAATCTTACAGTGAGTTATTGGCAGAATCGGGATTAAAACTGTATCTCCACTTTCTTGGTCTGGTACTTTTTCACTAGCACATACCTTAGCCAATGATGTCATGATTGGATGGATGACCTTAATTAGACTATATGTCTTATTATTGGAAAACAATAAAAGCTTTCAATGACTAGGTCATTGGTTCAAGGATGTATTTTTAAATCTTCAAATAGGATTGCTAACATTTTATGCTTACTACATGTTTTTACCACACACAAAACTGTGTATTTAGATATTATAGGATATTACCGAATAAACTAAAGAAAATGAATTGAAATATGAATAATAAATTATCTTGATAATTAGAAATAGATATATAGAAGAGAGGAAAGGAATAAAGTTTTGTAATTCTGATAACTTATTACATTTATTACACAGAATGTGATGGGAGATAATTAGAATTTATTTAACATACCTGTTCTTTTGATATCAACTTTTAAGGAGGTAATTCGGATGATTAGAGACTTGTTTATATTTTGAATGTGAATTATTTTGAATGTGATGTTAATACAAACAGATTAAATTAGTTAATACATGTAAAGCCCTGGCACACAGTAAAATAGTAAGCACTCAATAATCATTATGTATACAATAATTATCGTTATGGTATTACTGTAGCATCTAGATTTTCCTTCAATTTTTGTTGACTATCTGGGTTAGGATTTACCTTTTCCTTCATACTGCCTTTGTAGGACTGGGAGCAGGTCAGTGGGTGGTGCCAGAGAGAGGGCAGAGCTATCACAAAACAGACCAGAAGATTCACAGAGGTAGGAATAGTCAGTGACAGAATTTCTTCAGCATGTCCTTATTCCATCAAACAAAACTTGGCTGGGTTTACTTTGCAAGAAACCCCTTTACTCTGATTTGAGTGATATTTTTTGTAAAACTGGAAAAACACATCGTCAGAGTTATTCATGTGTATTTTTAGTCATTGGCTTAAAGAACTTTTATATCATTAGTCGTAATGATATGAAAGCCTTATTTATGTTAAAGTCTTTTTGTGTTATAAAAAGGAAAAGTTTCAAAAGGGTATATTTTTCTATAGAATACTTGTAATATTTCTGTATTATTGGAAAAAGTATTTGTTCAGTTCCTTTAATATTTACATTGCATATTGAAATCTTTCCCAACTACCTACAAATTTTTATTTAAAAGATTTGTAGAGTTATTACTCTAGTGAATCACAGATTAATTTGAGTCCAGTTATTTGTAAATAAAAGCTTTGTTGGTTAAGCTTACACTAATTTAACTGATATAATCAAGGCTATAGACTGAGTCAGATTCATATCACATATTTCCCAAGATGAATGCGAACTAAAGTTTTTCAGAAACTTTCTCAGTTGCCTAAAGATCCTTTTGGGTCATATAACAATGCTTGCTAAAGATAAGTTTAGTTTTACAACTCTTGGCAATATTCCTTTTAATAAATTTGAAAATACTAAGTACACAGTTCACTTCAACTACTTACTTAAGACTCTAAATGTAAATCGATGTCATTTTTCTTTGCTGCTATTTAAGGTATTTGCTGATGCCTATTGTTGTTTTGCCATTCTTTCTCGGTGCTTTCACCCAATACAGTTCTTCTGTGTTTGTCTTCCTTTACTAGAAGTTCACATCTAATATGTTTACAGTATTCTTACATTTATTACAGTTGCTAAGATGGAACTTTGCCCTGGCTTAAGGCTGTTATTTTTTTTAAATTGCCACTTGCCTTTTCAAGTCTATTGCACTCATTTATGTCACTGCAAAGGATACAAGTAGGAGTATAAAAGTATTTAAAAATATAAAAGCATAAAAGCAAGCCTTCTGCACGTTCTGCACATGTATCCCAGAACTTCAAGTATAGTAATACATAAATAAATAAGTAAAAATAATAATAAAAAACAAAGTCAGAAGCAAGAAAAGAAAGTAGTTACAAATTTAGTGTACCTCATTCAAAACTTAAACAAGACAAACTGAAATATCAGCTTAATAGATGGAGAGAAATCATTTGATAAAGGTCAACACTTGTTCCTTTTATATATCTTAGCAATTGGGGATAGGTAATTTCTGTATATTTAAGGTTTCTACCCAACAAACCCAAGTGAATTTTATTCTTAATGGTGAAACATAAGAAATAATCTATTTAAAGTCAGGAACAAGAGAGGCATTTATTGGAGGTCCAGTGAAGTTAGACAAAAAGAATTAAAAGGATTGGAAGGGAAGAATCAAATGTGTATTATTTGCAGATTTATAAATCCAGATGATTCTACAGTCAAATTTTAAGAAATAACAACAGAGTTCAGCAAGGTTGCTGAATAAAAGATAAATAATACAAAAATAACAATAGCACATTTATTAAGTTTTTCTGTCTAGCACTAAGTGCTTTATAATTTTAACTCATTTAATTCTCACAATAATGCTGTTCAGTAGTTATTATTTTAAACTTTTTTTTTCTTTTTCTTTTTCTTTATTTTTTTTGAGACTGGGTCTTGCTCTTGTCACCTAGGCTGGAGTGCAATGGCACAATCCCAGCTCACTGCAGCCTCCGCCTCCAGGTTCAAATGATTCTCCTGCCTGCTGAGTAGCTGCGATTACAGGCGCCCGCCACCACGCCCGGCTAATTTTTGTATTTTTAGTAGAGACAGGGTTTCGCCATGTTGGCCAGGCTGGTCTCGAACTCCTGACCTTGTGATCTGCCCGCCTTGGCCTCCCAAAGTGCTGGGATTACAGGCATGAGCCACCACGCCTGGCCTAAACTTTTTCATAGATGAGGAAAATGAAATACTGAGAATTTAAATATTTCTCCATTATCATACCGTTAGGAGCTGCAGAGGCAAGATTGGAACCCCAGAGGTCTGACTCCTGAGTCTACCCTTTGCAACCATGCTAATTGCATTTCTGTACACCAATAATAAATGATTAGAAAATGTAATTTAGAAAACACCATTTTATAACATCAAGAAAGTCATAAAGTTCCTAAGACTATCTACAACAAAAGTTCGTAAGACTTTTATGAAAGGAAATTCGAAAAATTTATTGAAGGACATAAGCAAATTGTAAATAAGTGGAGAGATCTATTATGTTCATGGAAAAGAAAGCTCAGTATCATAAAGAAGTCTGTCCTCCAAAATAATCTGTAATTCAGTGCAGCTTCAATGAGATTCCAAAAAGTTTTTTTCTCCTTCTAATTTGACAAGTTGATTCTAAAATTTATGTGAAATGGGAAACGGCTAAAAATAAGGCAGTTTTAGAAAATAATAGTGAATGAAGGGACTCATCTTTCCAGTTAAGACTTACAAATTGAGAAAGTGAGGTATTGATAGAGAGAAATGAGAGAACTCAGAAACAGACGTCTTACATGCTATATGCATTTTTCACGTAAGATAGAATCAATCTTACAATTCAGTGATAAAAAGGTTATTCAATTAAAGATGGCAGAATAGTTGATTATACATATGGAAAAAAGTATATATCTCTCCCTAAAAAACATGAAAAAGCAAAAGTTTTTAGAAGAAATAGGGCAATATGTTTATGACTTATAAGGAAAATCTCTTGAAGTACAGAATGATTTCTGTACCTAAAGACATTTAAAAATTTGTGCAATAAAAGATAAACCATAGACTTGGAGTCAGTCTTTATAATACGTAAAGGATTCATTTCTGTATTATGTGAAGAATTCATATTCATCAGTAAGAAAAAGACAACAAAATAGAAAAATGGGCAAGGATATGATCAGTTATTTCATTGAAGAAGAAAACTGAATGGCCATATGAAACATATGAAAACAATGCCTATTCTGATTAGCAGTCACAGAAATGCGTATTAAAGTGAAATATAATTTCAGAAATTTGACAGAGCTAAGTAGAGCAAAGATTTGAAGAATGAGGACTGAAAAATACATCTAATTAGAGTGTATATTGATAAATCATTTTAGATAATATTTTAGCAAAGTTGAAATATGGTTGAAAAGTAGCATATTCTATAACCCAACAATTTTCCTCCTAAACGTGAGTGCCAGAGAAGTCCTGTCACTTGTGCCCAGGGAGACACTTACCAGATTATACAGTGTAGTCAGGATTGTAAGAACAAACACTTGTAAACTCTGACAGCAGGAGAATGGAAATATAAGTTGTGGTATATACTTAAAAGAGAATATTGTAATGTAGTTTAAGTGATATACTGAACCACAAGTGCCGTGGATAAATCTCAGAATACACAGTTTTGCAGAAAGTTTGATATCGGATGATTCCATTTCTGAATTTGAAAAACATGCAAAATGTTAGTATTGTTTATGGCTACATACACATGTCGTTACAGTATGTCGTTACATGGATGGAAATGATAAATGCTAAATTCAGGATACAGGTTCTCTCTGTAGGAGAATAGGATTGCGGAAACAGTGGCTTCAGCTCTATCTTTTATACTTAAGGGAAAATAATCTGAGGAAATAATGTGGCACAATGTCAAGATTTGAAAAACCTGCATGATGACGACATGGATATTTATCATATTATTCTCTTAAATATTTCTGTATAATCAAAGTATTGAGCAATTTTTAAAAATAAGTACATTGACATTGGGCTCTAATACTTTCTATCAGTACGTTAGCTCCTGATTTTCCAGGGCAGTCATACCCCAGGCCTGTGTCTTCTGGTCGTGTTTTCCAGTTAGTGTATCCTAAAACTGGTCTCTAGAGACTTATGTGAATACAAAGCTGATTAAGCATTAAGCCAGTAGGCTTTTAAATAGTAGTCAGGTTAAAACTAGGTATAATACAATAGGAGTTTTGTTTCAGCACTTTTTTCCAATTCTTAACATTTGTTATATTTTCTTTTGAAGAGCAGAATTTTCAGAACATTTTTAGTTCATTAAATGGATTTGATAGTTGTCTAGAGAAAAATTCTTTCTTCATATTCATTAGCGTGAATAGATATATTGTCGTGCTTTAAATAAAAGCAATTTATGGAATTTTAAATTAAAATTCAAATCTTTTAATATTTGTTTAACATAAAGTACTTTAAGGTATGCAACAGAGACTGAGAATGATAGAATTTGTGAGATTATAAGAGAACCTTAAACATTATGTAATCCAGTTGCCTGTATTTGTATTCTCCTCACTTAAATTTCTACCCAGTGGTTATCTAATCTGTTTGGGAACTTTGAATAAAAGACAGGATATTATATACAATCTGTAAAAATCCACTGGACATGTTAAACATTACAGTCATACCTTATTATACCTTTGGTTTAATCAGAACAATCTGCACAGGTATTAATATATTCCCACTACTACATTCTAATTTTGTCTCCTTGACGTTGTGAATTTTTTACCTTTCCTAAAACTTGATGTATATAATCAAATAAACTTAATGCTGAGGCCATTATCTTGGGACAGACCATTTTCCTATACACCCTCAGAAATTAATCCAAGCCCAGATTTATCTTAAGTCAGTCTAGAACATTTCTGGGAACCAATTCCTAGAACTTTAGAGAAAGTATTATGAGCAAGCAAGAATTCGTTGGGATTGCTGGGGAAGTATTACGCTGGTGTAATTAAACAGCACTGCCCTGCCTTTCCATGCCAAGGTTCACTATGGCTTAACGAACTGCATGTTTTTTAGTATCTCTCTATAAACTGGTTATTGGTATCATAAAGATTTACCTTGGAGATACTAGGTTGTGTGTCATACTGCAAAGGCTTTTAACTACTGGAAAGACTGGCCTGGTAGGGTTTGTCTTTGGTTTAAAAAAAGATTGCAAATATAAAGTGTGTCATGTCTAAATAACATTGTGGCACATGTTGTATTTTAGCTCTCAAGTAGGAAATTTGAATACAAAGTAGTATGGTTTGCTTTTGTCTAAGTATTGTTTGCATTTTATTTTTTATATATTTTATCTGTGGAAATACCATTGGTATCATTTTAGTGTCTCTAATCCAGGATGTTTGGTGGACCTTAATCCTCACAGCCTTGCTTGCCAGTGTTCTGTAGAAATGGGTTTGTAAGCACTTAATCATCTAACCCCACATCCTGCCTTCGTCAGTAGAAATCTTCTGATAGAATTGACAGTATTAGATACTTTCCTCCTCAAAAGGTAGTAACTAGTAATATTGAACAGGAAAGCAACAGGTGGGGATCAGTGCTTGTGTCCCAAATAAGCTCTTTTTGGTTACTTTAATGTCTAAGAAATGGGAAGAAAGTTTAAAATGAAGAAAACTAATTTAAGAGATTTATATTTGGAAGTGTTATTAGATCCTCAAATTTGAGTATAATTAAATTGAATAGTTTTATTTAAATCTCCAAGGCAGGGAAATTAATCTATCTTGATAAATAATTGATTATTTAATTATGTATGCCAGAACTTCTTACTGTCTACCACAATGAAGAGGAGTCCAATTAAAATAACATCACCAGCAGCGCAGAAACAATGCAGAACATAGTTTAATCTTCCTTTGAAGGCTTTTGGAATCACGTAAGACTTTATGACTAGTCACCATTATGAATATCCATTATTTCAGTGTCTCAGATTGGGATGTAGATGGGCAAGAAGAGACCATATCCACCCCTCCCACTCACACACCCAGTTTAGATGTGAAGTTCTAATCTACGTAGCAATGTTTTGTGGAAAGGTGACAATGCAAAGTGGCCATTCAGAGTAGAAGCCAGAGCTGCACGTATGTCAGCACAGTTTCCCAGAGCCCTGGAGTGCCAAATGGGGGCACAGAGTTGCCAGTGACACCCTCCATTATCTTAATTTTATGCTCTGTTGCAACTCTTACTTAATTGGGCCTTGTGTCACTATTTAGGAAAAATAAACATGAATACTCTTTACCCTAACAGGAAAAGATAGCCACGTTTCCTTGTTCCTGATCTAAACTTGCCAAACCAAGAAGCAGAGTCAGTTACCTAATGTCCTGGGAAGTCCAGTTGTACACAGACTGCTTTTGACTAGTGAGGTGTTATTGTGTAGGAGAGTTTGTTTGGAGGATCATAACTATAAATATGTTTCCGTTGACTTACCACTGAATTGTGAAGATGTATGTTTATTGGTCAGTATATAATTCCAGTTATAAAATTGCTAATCGATGTGAAGGAAATGAATGTGTTCTTTTCTCTACTGTTGAGAAGCCTAGTTCAATATGGCAGACTACTGCTGCAGTTTAAAAAATGTTCTCCCTTCATTTGTGTTGAAAATGGTCACTTTTTCCCTTTCTTTCTTTTGGATACTATTACTACTGACTCAGGATTTTTATTTATTTGATCTTTTATGATCAGTTATAACCATTCTTTATGATGTGTGGATCGTCCCAGATGTGTCCACAAGAGTCTGACTCAGGGATCCCTCAGCTGTGGGCATGCCCTTGCTTTCTGTGACAAGCTTTCCATTCTCATCTTGTGCTTTGCCTGCTTCTGACTTGCATTCTGGGTTTGTTTTGATAAGGAATTTTATTTAGCACCCAAGATCTGAGACCAGAGGTCTTCATTGCAACCAATATACCATTATTTCTAAGCCTTTTAAAGTGGATAGAGCTTCAGGAAAGTGTGTGAGTGTTTTAATCATGAGTTCATGTTGATGTTTCCAAGTCAAAGTTGACATTACAGGTTTTTCTTCTTAACCTTTTAGATCTTATAATTGTATCTCATTTTCTCTCACATGGAAAATCTTTGTTTTGTCCCACAATATGTATAAAGTTGTTACCAATATTATTACCAATAGTAAAGGAGTTGGATGAAGTTAAATATTACTTTGCAGGAGTTTTTTGGTCCTTAGAATATATCCCACTAAGCACGTGGTCCTTTTTTAAATATTTTAAATTTAGTTTTGAACATGTAGAAAGAACATTAACATGATTCAGAAGTCAAGCTATATAAAAAAGATACACTCAGGGAAGTTTCACATCCTATTCTTACCCTTTACCCTTTCCCCACCTGTTGTTTTTAACCCATTTTTATTAGTTTCTAGTTTATCCTTCTAGTATTTCTTTTTGCAAAAATAAGCTCACATGTACATGCATATTTGTGTGGCTGAATTTGTGTGTGATGTGTGTATTCCTCATCCTTTCTTATGCTAAATATGCTGTTCTCTGCTTTGCTTTTTTGACTTAATGTATCCTGAAGATTACTCCCTATCAGTAGGTAGAGATCCTCCTTAAAAATAAAAAAAAAAAACAACCAATAATCCTCTGTGCGGATGTACCATAATTTATTCAACCAATTCCCTATTAATGCTCTTTTGGGTTTCTGATAAACATATTTGGTTATTTTTAAAGGAACCCAGTGTTTACAATGTTTTGAAGTGTTTAAAATTGTTTATTTGTAAACTCTCTATTCTGGCCTATGCTCCCAGCCTTTACATACCCCTTGAGCCTCATTTCATACCACTGTCCCATGGCTCCCTACCCCTCTCATGGCTTCCAGCTCAGATATGACTTCCTCAGAGAAACTGTTCCTTAACTCTCTGTTTAATGCAGTTTCTTTCAAGTCACTAATACGTCACCCTGTTTATTTTTTTATTAGCCACTATAAATAATCTGATATTACTTTGTTGCCTTCATTTAGGCAGTATCATTTAGTGGATAAGAGTTTGGACTCTGTGCTAAATGCCCTGATTCGGAATCCTGGTTATGTGACAGTGGGCACATTAACTTAGCATTCTCTGCCTCAGTTTATTCCTCTAAAAATGGGTATAAATATTTTCCTAATAGTGGGCTGTGAGAAATGAATGATTAATAAATATAAACACTTAGGTAGTTACTTGCACATACTAAGTGTAAAGTAAATGCTGGCTATATCCGTATTACTATTTAATCATTCATTGTCTGCCATCAGTAAGCTCTGTGACAGCAAGGACCTTGTCTCTCCTGTTCCCCATCGTAATCTCATGACTTAGAGCAGTTCCTAGGTTATGGCAGACACTTACTCATTTGTTGCTAAATGATTAATAGTTAATATTCACTTTCCATTCCTTTGAAACATTCTTAGAAATATGTTACTTAAAGAATGCTTTCTTATATACATCATATGCAGTTACCAAATTTGACAATTATTTTCATCAGATTCAGCATCAAAATATAAATGCCTACCGTTAACATGTATTTTGGAAGTTTTGGACAAAATCTGAAACAGAAATCAGAAGCTTTTACTATCAGACAAAAGCTAGAATGGCCATATTTACTTTGACACAGTTACATATCCATGAAATTCAAAAGAATCAACTAATATCCTTCTAAAATTATTGAGAGTTTAGTAAATGATCGGATGTGAGCTATGCATTAAGAAATTGTTTTCCCAGAATAGAGAACTCAGAAATAAGATTGCACACCTACAACCATCTGATCTTCAACAAACCTGACAAAAACAAGCAACAGGGAAGGTATTCCGTATTTAATAAGTGGATTGGGAGAACTGGCTAGCCATACGCAGAAAATTGAAACTAGACCCCTTCCTTACACCTTATACAAAAATCAATTCAAGATGGATTAAAAACTTAAATGTAAAACCCGAAACTATACAAACCCTAGAAGAAAACCTGGGCAATACCATTCAGGACATAGGTATGGGCAAAGATTTCATGACGAAAACACCAAAAACAATTGCAACAAAAGCAAAAATTGACCAATGGGATCTAATTAAACTAAAGAGATTCAGCACAGCAAAAGAAACTATCATCACACTGAAGAGACAGCCTACATAATGGAAGAAAATGTTTGCAGTCTATCCATATGACAAAGGTCTAATATCCACAGTCTACAGGGAACTTAAGTTTACAAGAAAAAAACAACCCCATTAAAAAGTGGGCAAAGGACATGAACAGACACTTCTCAAAAGAAGACACTCATCCTGCCAACAAACAACACTGGTCATTAGAGAAATAGAAATCAAAACCACAATGAGATACCATCTCACGCCAGTCAGAATGGCGATTATTAAAAAGTCAAGAAACAACAGATGCTGACAAGGTTGCAGAGAAAAAGGAGCACTTTTACAATGTTGGTGGGAATGTAAATTAGTTCAACCATTGCAGAAGACAGTGTGGCAGTTCCTCAAAGATCTGGAAGCAGAAATACCATTTGACCCAGCAATCCCATTACTGGGTGTATACCCAAACAAATGTAAATCATTCTGTTTTAAAGATACACGCACCCATACGTTCATTGCAGCACTGTTCACAACAGCAAAGACATGGAATCAACCCAAATGCTCATCAGTGATAGACTAGATTAAAAAAAAGGGATACATATACATCATGGAATACTGTGCAGCCATAAAAGGAACAAGATTATGTCCTTTGCAGGGACATGTTTGGGGCTAGAAGCCATTATCCTCAGCAAACAAAGGCAGGAACAGAAAACCAAACACTGCATGTTCTCACTTATAAGTGGGAGCTGAACAATGAGAACACATGGATGCATGGGGGGAACAACACACAGTGGAGCTTGTCGAGATAGTTAGGGGGAGGGAGAGCATCAGGAAGAATAGTTAATGGATGCTGGGCTTAATACCTGGGTGATTGGATGATCTGTGCAGCAAACCATCATGGCACGTTTATATAACAGACTTGCACATCCTGCACATATACTCCAGAACATAAAATAAAAGTTGAAGAAAAAAAATTGTTTTCCAGCATACTAGTAATTACCAGTTAAGGGCATAATTGAAGCAAGGTGTTATTCTACTAAAGCAGAAAAAAAAATTAAGTTACCTAGCAATATTCCTAATAAGAAATATGTGGAATGTGTCCTTTATGAGGAAAATTAGAAAAATCTTTTGAGAGATAATAACAGATTTAGAAAAATTATGACATACTCTTTCCATGTAGAAATATTGAATATTATAGAAATTAAAATTCTTCCAAATTATTGTATAATGTTAAATTGTTGCAAACCAAACTTATTAGTTTTCTGCGGATCTTGTCAAAATTATTTTAAAGTTCATATGGAAGATGTTTAAAAATGAACATAAATGGTTTGATGGCCACTCTATAACAAAGATTCATAATACACAATCTGCTAGCAACTAGAGGAGAATAATTACACCAGCCTGTAACTTTTAATATAGTAATATTATATGTGACAAACTTCTGAAGTTAACCAACTATACTATAAATGTCTCATTAGTAGAAAAGTGAGCATGTAATTTAATTTTACTGTGAGGAATCTCAGATACAACAGAGGTTGTAATTTACCCAGAGTTTCAGAGCATACATGTCAGAGATAGCATCAACATTATATTGAGATTGCAAGTAAGTTTTAACAGGTGGTATAGAAAATAATAATTTTTTTTCATTTAATCTGTGTTACGGTCTAGAATAACTGCTTTGTTTTACTTTGTCCAAGACTTTTACTGGTTTTAGCCTGGAAAGTTCCATGTCTCAGGAAACTTGTCAGTCATGGACTAACCAGGATGGTTGGTCACTTTGTGTAGTCTATAAAAAAGACACTAATGTCTGTAAATAATGTTTTCCATAGAATGAAAAGAAATGGATGGCAGATGTCTAATCTTGTGTAGAATAGCCCATCTAGTGTTCTATCTAGGCCATAAGTTACTCTAGGCACACAAGGTTCCCTCAGGAGTCTTCATCTGTTCAGGAATGTTAAGGTTTGGATTCACTCACTACTGTATAGTAGGGGAGGGGCAAAGGAAGATGGCCAAATAAAAGGCTCCACTGATTGTTTCCCCTTGAGGAGCACCAAATTTCACAACTATACGCATAAAAAAACACCCTCAAAGAAACCAAAAATCAGGTGAGCACTCATAGTACCTGATTTTACCTTCCTGTTGCTGAAAGAAGCACAAGAGAGGGTAAGAAAAACAGTCTTAAATCACCTTTGCCACCCCCTCCCCCATCCCCTGGTAGTGGCCCTGTGGCACAGAGAGAGAATCTGTGCTCTCTCTTGAGGGAGAACTTAGGAATTTTGGGACTTTGCCTTGAACCCAGTGCTGCCCTGTCACAGTGGAAAGCAAAACCAGCTTGAACTTAGGTGATGCCCACCCATGGAGGGGGCATTTAGACAGCCCTAGACAGAGGGGAAATCTGTCCCAGCCGTCAGAACTTAGCTGCAACAAGCCTCACCACTGCAAGCTAAAGTGCTCTGGGGCCTTGAATAAATTTGAAAAGCAGTCTAGGCCGCAAGGACTGCAACTCCTAGGCAAGTCTTAATGCTGAACTGGGCCCAGAGCCAATGGACTTGAGGGGCACATGACCTACTGAGACACCAGCCAGGGTGGCTAAGGGAGTGCTTGTGCCACCTCTCCCCTTACCCTAGGCAGGACAGTTTGTGACTCCAAAACAGATCCCTTCTTTCTGCTTGGGAAGAGAAGAAGGAAAATTAAAGAGGACTTTGTCTTGCATCTTGGATACCAGCTCAGCCATGGTAGGAAAGGGCACTGGTGAGAGTTGTGAGGCCCCCATTCTAGCCTAGCTCCTGGACCACATTTCTAGATACACCTGGGGCCAGAAGGGAACCCACTGCCTTCAAGGGAAGGACTCAGTCTTAGCAGGCCCCATCACCTGCAGACTAACAAGCCCTCGGACCCTGAATAACCAGCAGTGATACCTGGGTAGTATGCCATGGGCCATGGGTGAGACTCTGAGATATGCTGGCTTCAAGTGAAACCCAGCTTATTCCTAGCTGTGGTGGCTATGGTGAAAGACTCCTTCTGCTTGGGAAAAGTAAAGGGGACTTTGTCTTGTACCTTAGGTACCAGCTTGGCCACAGTGGGATAGGGCACCATGCAGACTCTTGGGGACTCTGATTCTAGGCCTTGGCTCTTGGTCAGTATTTCTAGACCCGCCCTGGGCCAGAGGGGAGCCCACTGCCGTGAAGGATAAGTTCCAGGCCTGGCAGCATTCGCCACAAGCTGACAAGAGCCTTTGGGCCTTAAGTGGACATCAATGGTAACCTGGCAGTACTCCCTGTGGCCCTGTGGTGGTGGTGGCCATGGGGTGGGGCTCCTCTGCCTGTGGAAAGGGGAGAGAAGAGTAGGAAAGACTGTGTCTCATGGTTTGAGTGCCAGCTCAGCTGCAATATAGTAGAACAACAGGTAGATTTCTGAAGCTTTTGACTGCAGTCCCTGGCTCCTGGACAACATCTCTGGACCTGCCTAGGGCCTGGGGGAACTCACTGCCTTGAAAGGAACAACACAGCTTGGCTGGCTTTACCACCTGCTGATTATACAGTCCTAGGTCCTTGAACAAACACAGGCAGTAGCCAGGTAGCAGTTACAGTGGGCTTTGGGCAAGACCCAGTGCTGTGCTGGCTTTGGGTTTGACCCAGTGCCGTCCCAGTGGTGGTGGCCACAGGGGTGCTTGTTTCACCCCAGCTCCAGGTAGCTTATCACAGAGACAGAGAGAGACTTTGTTTATTTGGGAGAAAGTAAGAGAAGAAAACAAAAGTCTCTGACTGGTAATCCAGAGAATGCTTCTGGATCTTATCGAAGACCACCAAGGCAGTACCTCTACAAATCTGCAGGAACTATAGCATTATTGAATTGGGGTGTCCACTAATGCAGATACAGCTTGCATTGTGATGCAGATCACAACACCCAACTTCTTTTGAATACCTGGAAAACTTTCCTAAGAAGGACAGGTACAAACAAGCCCAGACTGAAGACTACAATAAATACCTGACTCTTCAATGCTCAGACACTGACAAACATCCACAAGCATCAAGACCATCCAGGAAAACGTGACCTCACCAAATGAAGTAAATAAGGCACCAGGGACCAACCCTAGAGGTGTGTGACCTTTCAGACAGAGACTTCGAAATAGCCATTTTGAGGAAACTCAAAGAAATTCAAGGTAACACAGAAAAGGAAGTCAGAATTCTATCAGATATGTTTAAGAGATTGAAATAATTAAGAAGACTCTAGCAAAAGTTCTGGAGTTCAGAAATGCAATCGAAATACTGAAGAATATATCAGAATCTATTAATAGCAGAATTGATCAAGCAGAAGAAAGATTAGTAAGCTTGAAGACAGGCTGAAAATACACAAAGGAGACAAAAGGAAAACGAATTAAGCATGCCTATAAGATCTAGAAAATAGTCTCAATTGGGCATATCTAAGTTACTGGCCTTAAAGAGGAGACAGAGAAAGAGATAGGGGTAGAAAGTTTATTCAAAGAGATAGTAACAGAGAATTCCCAAAATGAAAGATATCGCTATCCAAACACAAGAAGTTTACAAAACACTAAACTGATTTAACCCAGAAAAGACTACCTCAAGACATTTTAATAATAAGACTGCCAAAGGTCAAGGATAAAGAAAGGATACTAATAGCAGCAAGAAAAAAGAACATACAATGGAGCTCCAGTATATCTGGCAGCAGACTTTTCAGTGGATACCTTACAGATTGAGAGAGAATGAGTGGCATGACATATTTAAAGTGCTAAAGGAAAAAAACTTTGCCCTAGAGTAGTATATCTGGTGAAAATATCCTTCAAACATGAAGAAGTAGTAAAGACTTTCCCAGACAAATAAAAGCTGAGGAATTTCAGCTTGTAGACCTGTCCTATAAGAAATGCTAAAGGGAATACTTCAGTCAGAAAGAAAACGACATTAATGAACAATAAGAAATTATATGAAGATACAAAACTCACTGGTAATAGTAAGTACACAGACATGGAATATTATAACACTAACTGTGGTGTGTAAACTGCTCTTAAGTAGAAGACTAAATGATGAACCAATAAAAAATAATAACTAGAACTTTTCAAGATGTAGACAGTATAATAAGATATAAATAGAAACAACAAAAAGTTAAAAACAAAGGATGAAGTTAAAGCATACAGTCTGTTAGTTTTCTTTTTGCTTGTTTATCTATGCAAACAGTGTTGTTACCAGCTTAAAAATGAGTATAAGGTAGTATTTGCGAGCCTCATGATAAACTCAAATCCAAAAATATACAATGCATACACAAAAAGTAGAAAGTAAGAAATTGTATCATACCACCAGAGAAAATCACCTTTACTAAAAGGAAGACAGGAAGGAAGGAAAGAAGGAAAAGAAGACCACAAAACTACCAGTAAACAGATAACAAAATGGTTGGAGGAAGTCTGAACTTACCGATAATAACATCGAATGTAAATGGACTAAACTCTTCAATAAAAGACATAGAGTGGCTGAATGGATGAAAAAACAAGACCCAGTGGCCTGTTGCCTATAGGAAACACACTTCATCTATAAAGATACACAGAGACTGAAAAGAAAGGGATGGAAAAAGATATTCCATGTCAATGGAAACCAAAAAAGAGCAGGAGTAGCTATACTTACATAAGACAAAATAGATTTCAAGACAAAAACTATAAGAAGAGACAAAGAATGTCACTATATGATAATAAAGGGTTCAATTTAGCCAAAAGATATAACAACTGTAAATATATATGCACCCAACACTAGAGCACCCAGAAATATCAAGCAAATATTGTTAGAGCTAAAGAGAGAGATAGATCCCAATACAATAATAGCTGGAGACTTCAGCATCCCACTTTCAGCATTGTACAGATCTTCCAGACAGAAAATCAACATAGGACCTAATCTGCACTATAGACTAAATAGACCTAATAAATATTTACAGGACACTTCATCCAACAGCTGCAGAATACATATTCTTCTCCTCAGCATGTGGATTATTCTCAAGGATAGACCACATGTTAGGTCACACAAATCTGAAAGTATTCAAAAAAAAAAAAAAAAAAAAAAGGAAAGCATTGAAGTGATATCAAGCATCTCTGGCCACAACAGACTAAAATTAGAAATCAGTAACAAGGAATTTTGGAAACTATACAAACACATGGAAATTAAATAATATACTCCTGAAAGACAGTGAGTCAATGAAGAGATTAAGAAGGAAATTGAAAAAATTTCTGGAAACAAATGATTACAGAAACAACATACCAAAACCTGTGGGATACAATAAAAGCTGTACTAAGAGGGAAATTTATAGCTATAAGTACCTACATGAGAAACAAGAAAAACACCCTAGCAATGTATTTTAAAGAATTAGAAAAGCAAGAATAAACCAAACCCAAATTAGTAGAAGAAAAAGCAATAATGAAAGATCAGGGCAGATACAAGTTAAACTGAAAAGAAAACACCAAAGATCAACAAAAGAAAAAGTTGATTTTTTGAAAAGTTAAACAAAATTGACAAACCTTTAGCCAGACTAAGGAAAAAAAAAGAAGACCCAAATAAAGAAAATCAGATATGAAAAAGGAGACATTGCAACTGACACTGCAGAAATTCAAGGGATCATTAGTGGCTATTATGAGCAACTATATGCCAGTAAATTGGAAACTCTAGAATAAGTGGATAAACTCCTAGACATGTTCAGCCTACCAAGATCAAACCATGAAGAAATCCGAAACCTGAACAGACCAATAACAAATAATGAGATCAAAATTATAATAAAAAGTCTCCCAGCAAAGAAAAGCCCAGGACTCAATGGCTTAACTGCTGAATTTTACCAAACATTTAATCAAAGAAGAACAAGTACCAATTGTACTCTAACTATTCAGAAAATAGAGGAGAGAGTACTTCCAAACCAATTCTACAAAGCCAGTATTACACTGATACCAAAACAAATGACACATCAAAAAAAGAGAACTACAGGCCAATATCACTGATGAATATTGATGCAAAAAATTCTCAAAATACTAGCAAACTGAATTCAATAACACATTAACAAGGTCATTCATCATGGCCAAGTGGGATTTATCCCAGGGATGCAAGGATAGTTCAACATACATAAATCAATACATGCGATACATCATATCAACAGAATGAAGGACAATACCATATGAACATTTCAATTAATGCTGAAAAAGCATTTGATAAAAATTCAACATCCCTTCATGATAAAACCCCTCAAAAAATATATATAGAAGGAACATGTGTCAGCATAATAAAAGCCATATACTACAGACCCATAGCTAGCATCCTACTGAATGGAGAAAATTTGGAAGTCTTTTAACATCAGGAACATGACAAGGATGCCCACTTTTACCACTCTTCTTTAACATAGTATTGGAAGTTCTGGCTAGAGCAATCAGAAAAGAGAAAGAAATAAAGGGCACTCAAATTGAAGAACAAGAAGCCAAATTATCCTTGTTTGCAGATAATATGATCTTATATTTGGAGATCCTAAATACTCCACCAAAAAACTATTTGAACTGATAAAACAAATTCAGTAAAGTGGTAAATACAAAATTAACATGAAAAAATCAGTAGCATTTCTGTATCCCAACAGTGAACAATCTGAAAAAGAAATCAAGAAAGCAATCCCATTTATAGTAGCTACAAATAAAATAAAATACCTAGGAATTAACCAAAGAAATGCAAGATCTTTATGATGAAAACTATAAAACACTGATGCAAGAAATGGAAGAGAACACAAATAAATGGAAAGGTATTCCACGTTCATGGATTGGGAGAGTCCATATTGTTAAAAATGTCCATATTACCCAGACCAAACTACAGATTTAGTGCAATTCCTATCAAAATACCAATGACATACTTCACAGGAATAGAAAAAAATATACTAAAATTTATATGGAACTAAATAATAGCCATAGCAATCCTAAGCTAAAAGAACAAAACTGGAGGAATCACATTACCTGACTTCAGATTATATTACAGAGTTACAATAACCAAAACAGCATGACATAAAAACAGACACATGGACTAACGGAACAGAATAGAGAACCCAGAAACAAATCCACACACCTACAGTGAACTCATTTTTATCAAAGGTGCCAAGAGCATACATTGAGGAAATAACAGTCTCTTCAATAAATAATGCTGGGAAAACTGGATATCCATGTGCAGAAGAATGAAACTAGACCCCTCTTTCTCACCTTATATAAAAATTAAGTCCAAATGGATTGAAGACTTAAATCTAAGACCTCAAACTATAAAACTACTAAAAAAAAAAAATGGGAAAAATCTCCAGGACAATTAGAGGGGGCAAAGATTTGTTGAGTAACACCAGACGAGCATGGGCAACCAAGGCAAAAATGGACAGTGGGATCACATCAAGTTTAAAAGCTTCTGCACAGCAAAAGAAACAATCAGTAAAGTGAAAAGACAACCCACAGAATGGGAGAAAATATTTGCAAACTACCCATCTGACAAAGGATGAATAACTGGAATATATAAGTAGCTCATACAACTGAAAGGAAAATAATTTGATTAACAAATTGGCAAAGATCCAAATAGCCATTTCTTAAAAGAAGGCATACAAATGGCAAGTAGGTGTATAAAAGATACTGAACATCATTGATCATCAGAGAAATGCAAATTAAAACTACAATGAGATGTTATCTCACTCTAGTTAAAATGGCTTTTATCCAAAAGACAGGCAGTAACAAATGTGGAGAAAAGGGAACCCTTTTACACTGTTGGTGGGAATGTAAATTAGTACAGCCACTATAGAGAATAGTTTGAGGGTCCTCAAAAAACTAAAAATAGAGCTACTATACAATACAGCAGTCCTACTGCTGGGTATATACCCAAAAGAAAGGAAATTCGTATATAGAAGAGATATCTGCACTCCCATGTTTGTTGTATCCCTGCTCACAATAGCCAAGATTTGTAAGCAGCCTAAGTGTTCATCAGCAGATGAATGGATAAAGAAAATGTGGTACATATACACAATGGGGTAGTATTCAGCCATAAAAAAATAATGAGATTCAGTCATTTGCAACAACATGGATGGAACTGGACACCATTATATTAAGTGAAATAAGCCAAGCATAGAAAGATAAACTTTGTACATTCTCACTTATTTGTGGGATCTGAAAATCCAAACAGTTGAAATCATGGAGACAGAGAGTAGAAGGATGGTTACCAGAGGCCAGAAAGGGTAATAAGCCAATGGTGGGGGCAGGGGGGGGGCGGGAATAGGGATGGTTAATGGGTACAAAAAATAGAAAGAATGAGTAAGACCTAGCATTTGATAGCACAACAGGCTGACTACAGTCAAAAATAATTTAAACGTACATTAAAAAATAACTAAAATACTATAATTGGACTTTTTGCAACACAAAGGATAAATGCTTGATGGGATGGATACCCCATTTACCCTGGTGTGATTATTACACATTGCATGCTTGTATCAAAATACATACCCATAAATATATATACCTACTGTGTACCCATGAAATTTTTTAAAAATGTATAGTAGGCTTCAGTAAGACTCTCAGTAATCATCTGCAAACTTAGTAGGGGGATTGAGGCCATCTGGCTTAGTCTTCTATCTAACAGCTAATCTTTGAGCTCATGAAATTGTTGTATGTTGACTTTTAGCGTAATTATCCCTATAAGCTGCACTTCTCAGCAAAAGTCATTTTTAAGGGATTTACTTTCAGTTTTTTTCAGTTGTCTTTCTAATGTATCAGTCAGTGGAATTATTTTTTCAAATATTAATTTACTCACCTTTTCCTTGATCTATAAAGGATTTAAGATGATGTACTTAGTATATTATAGACGAATGTTAATGGACTATCTGATGCTTGTGTGGCTGTGTGTTTTGTATTTATATAGCCATTAGGTTGACAAGTGTGTTCTGTGTCATTATGGGATTGTCCTCTTTGCAAAATGAGAAAGAGTTTTCTTTTTTCAGTTATATTCAACAGATCACAAGTGCTATGAAAATTTCTAACCATCAAGTAAAATAATTTAAAAATTGACAACTGCAAACCGCTTTTACACCATTTTAAGTCTTACTTATTATAAAGATCTCCAAAGTAATATATTACAGTAAAACTCAGGTTCCTCTTGTAATCCTGTAACATCCATAAGTATGCATTGGGAAGATGACTGGTTTACCAAGCTTGATTCAAACGTCATGGGTTACAACATTTAAATTTGCTGACAGTCTCATAAGGTAAGGTGGTGAGAAGATACCGGGGGAACCAGCCCCCAGTATTTTAATGTAGGTTCTTTTCTATTTTCCCAAAGTGTCGGCTGGTCTAAGAAATAAAGGGAAAGAGTACAAAAGAGACAAATTTTAAAGCTGGGTGTCCGGGGGAGACATCACATGTCGGCAGGTTCCGTGATGCTCCCTGAGCTGCAAAACCAGCAAGTTTTTTTAGCAATTTTCAAAGGGGAGGGTGTTTACGAATAGGGTGTGGGTCACAGAGATCACATGCTTCACAAGGCAATAAAACATCACAAGGCAAATGGGGGCAGAGCGAGATCACAGGACCAGGGCAAAATTAGAATTGCTGATAAAGTTTCATGTCCCGCTGTGCATGCATTGTCATTGATAAACATTTTAACAGGAAACAGGGTTCAAGAGCAGGGAACCGGTCTGACTAAAATTTACTAGGCAGGAATTTCCTAATCCTAGTAAGCCTGGGGGCACTGCAGGAGACCAGGGCGTATTTCATCCCTTATCTACAACTGCATAAGACAGACACTCCCAGAGCGGCCATGTTAGAGACCTCCCCCTGGGAATGCATTCTCTTTCCCAGTGCTGTTCCTTGCTGAGAAAAAGAATTCAGCGATATTTCTCCTATTCGCTTTTGCAAGAAGAGAAATATGACTCTGTTCTGCCCGGCCCCACAGGCAGTCAGGCCTTATGGTTATCTCCCTTGTTCCCTGAAAATTGCAGTTATCCTGTTTTTTTTGGATGCCCAGATTTCATATTGTTCATACACACATGTTTTACAAACAATTTGTGCAGTTAATGCAATCATCACAGGGTCCTGAGGTGACATACATCCTCAGCTTACAAAGATGATGGGATTAAGAGATTAAAGACAGGCATAGGAAACCACAAGAGTATTGATTGGGGAAGTGATAAATGTCCACGAAATCTTCACAATTTATGTTCAGAGATTGCAGTAAAGACAGGCATAAGAAATTATAAAAGTATTAATTTGGGGAACTAATAAATGCCCATGAAATCTTCACAATTTATGTTCTTCTGCCATGGCTTCAGCCAGTCCCTCCATTCAAGATCCCTGACTTCCTGCAACAAAAAGAAAGTACAAAATTATGATGTTATTTATAACACAACTCTTAGCTTAAACTTCTACTGACATTTTCCTAAAGATTATAAAGTATATTCATAATAGATCATTTTGCTGTCAGCCTCTTGAGATATGTTTCTTTTTATGCTAAGTAAAATGTAACCTCTTGCCACAACTAAGATCTTTTCTCTTTATTGATTTTTAGTGTCTAAAAAGCACGGCAAGCTCATTACGTTCTTACGAACATTCATGAAGTCTCGTCCAACAAAACAGAAGCTGAAGCAGCGGGGAATCTTGAAAGAGAGGGTGTTTGGTTGTGACCTGGGGGAGCACCTTCTAAATTCTGGTTTTGAAGGTAAAAATAAAATGTGCAAGCTTATACTTTGAGTTTCTGACCTCTCCATATTGGTTCACTATAACCAATTATGGAGTAGATTTAGTCAAATGATATCTGTTTCATTTCAGTTCAATGCATGTATTAAGCTTTCTCAGGTACTCAGTTCTGGGTGGAGCTGAGAATGAAAAGTCTAAGAATGCACTTTGGCATTAGAGATGTTCGTGTTCTATTCAGGAAGAGTAGGACATTCACACAAAATATATTACAACCACCCTGTTATTTTGCCTGAGTTTCTATTTCTCCCTAGATAGCTTCTTCAGCCAGTTTTGCCACCCACATTTTATCCTAAAATATTTATCTAATTCTTCTTATGGAAAAAAAACTGTCAGAGTTTTGAGACATAAAATGCCAAAATCAATCTTCCAATTTTTTTTGTTTTTAAAGAGACAGGGCCTTGATTTGTTGCCCACGCTGGAGTGCAGTGGCGTGATCATAGCCGACTGCAGCCTTGAATTCCTGGGCTCAGGCAGTCCTCCCAGAGTACTGGGACTACAGGCATGTGCCACCACATCTGGCTAATTTTTATTTTTCATTTTACTTTTGTAGAGAATCTGTACTTTATTTTTTATAGGAATCTATATTCCTTTCTTTATAAATTAAATTATGAATCAAGAATTTAGTTGTTGGATGGGGGGATGGATAGGAGGGAAAGAAAAAAAGGAGTTTTCCTTTTATATTTAAAAATAGCACTTTCCTCTAGCATCTCTTTCAGAAATGCCAGAAGATGAAGGCAGGATCTACCTGTGATGTTGCTAAGTACCAGAAATAGGTGATTGTGAAATTCCAAATTAGTATGGGAAATACCCATTGTGCCTTTTGAGAAGACCATTAGTGAAAAACAATGGTAAAGTAATAATAATAATACTGAGTTGATAGTATCAAGTTCAAATTAAGGTCTTGCTCATTGTTTAAAGAATATCAGTGGACTTAGGAATTTAATGCAAACTGTACCATGTTTCTTGAGAGAGTAGACAAAATGTTATTTCAAACAGATGTTATTCCCAAATTAATACCAACTTAATGCAGATCCCTAAAAAAACAAAAACAAAAACAAAACCCTGAGGATTACTTTTGCAACTAAATGCACATGGAAAACTCAACCAGTGAGAATGTCAAAGAAAAAAATCAGTAATAGGATGGGAGACATCTAGTTTTACTATATATTAAAACAATATTCAAAACTAGAAAAGCAGAGTTTTCACTGGGTGCAGTAGCTCACGTCTGCAATCCCAGCACTTTGGGAGTCTGAGGCAGGCAGATAGCTTGCGCCTAGGAGTTCGAGATCAGCCTACACAACATGGCAAGACCTGGTCTCTACCAAAAATACAGAAATTAGCTAGCGTAGTAGTACGCACCTGTAATCCCAGTTACTTGAGAGGCCGAGGTGGGAGAATCACCTGAGCTTGGGAGGCGGGGGTTGCGGTAAGCTGATTTCACGCCACTGCACTCCAGCCTGGGCGACGGAGCAAGACCTTGTCTCAAAAAAAAAAAAAATTTTTTTTTTAAAGGCAGAGTTTTGTGCTGAGAATGAAATGTGAGTGAAACAGCTTAGAGCGTTCAGAAATAGTTCTTACTGTACATAAGAATCCATTGTGAGAAAAAAGTATGGTTTTAGAACCATGTCACATGGAAGAGCTATTTATAATACATACTGAGATAATTAAATAGCAGTTTTGAAAAAAATTCACACTTCATCATACTGAATATAAACTTCAAATGTATAAGTTAACCATTTTAAACTTACAGAATTGCCAATGTGAATTGATTTTGTTTTGAGATAAAATAAATAATAGCTTTCTCAGATTTAAACAAAAAACAAAGAGATGACTTAAATGTATATATACTTTTCATATAATGAAAAATAACAATGTAGAGGGAGAGGTACCATAGACAAGGAAATATAATCATTTTTTGGATATGATGAAATGCTGCTATTATAGTGTATGAGAATATCATTTCAGATTTTTTAGAAAATTAAAGTAATTTTAATTACTGAGTAAAAGAATGGAGAAGAGATACAAACATTAAACTGTCACAGGGCTATAAATAATAAACAAAATACAGAAAAATGTTTATCCTTATTTGTAATCATGGAAATGTATCTTTAGGCGATTTTGAAATACCGTTTTACTTTGGTAAATATTAAAATAACAAAGCTATTTTTCTAAATTATGATATCCAGTGCCATAAATATCGTAGTGATTTTTACCAATAGGTTCAGAATCGTTGGTTTCAGAAGGTTCTGAGTTAGCACTACCTTTTTGGAAAACATTTGACATTTCATAGCAAGACACTTTATAGTGTTCCTTTCATCTAATGAATCCATCCTTAGGGACTTATCTTAATGTTATAATTAAATAGAAATAAAAGTGTTCATCATAGCATAATGTATGAGAACAAAGAAAACGAAATACCCAACTTTGGGAGAATGTTCTTTTTTGAGATGGGGTTTCACTCTGTCATCCAGGCTGGAGTGCAGTGGCCCAATCGCAGCTCACTGCAACCTCTGCCTCCTGGGCTCAAGCTGTCCTCCTGCCTCAGCTTCCTGAATAGCTGGGACTATAGGCATGCACCACCACACCCAGCTAATTTTTGTATTTTTTGTAGAGGTGGGATTTTGCCATGTTGGCCAGGCTGATCTCGAACTCCTGGACTCAAGCAATCCACCCACCTTGGCCTCCCAAAGTGCTGGGATTACAGGCGTGAGCCACCACACCCATGCAGGGGAATGTTCTATAAATGTTGAAGCTGTTAAAAATTTTAAGTTTGAGCTGGGTGAGATGGCTTATGCCTGTAATCCTAGTATTTTCGGAGGCCAAGGTAGGATCGCTGGAGGCCGGGAGTTTACACCAGCCTGGGCAGCATATAGCAAAACCCCATTTATACAGAAAAAAATACAAAACGAGCTGGGCATGGTGGCACACACCCATACTTCTAGCTAGTTTGGAGGCTGAGGTCGGGGGATTGCTGACCCCAGGAGTTGGAGACTACAGTAAGCTATCATCTTGCCACTGCATTCCAGCCTGGGCAACAAGGCAAAACCCTGTCTCTAAATAAATAAATAAAATAAGTTTGAATACAGTGTAGGAACCTGAAAAATATTATCTATAAATAGTAGATACAACTTTTGAAAGTCTGGATACTTAGGTGATATGAGAAATGAATATAATTAAAGTATTAGAGAATATTGTTGAGATTTTTTTTTCTTAGTTGTCTTGCTTTTTCAATTAAAAAAATTAGAGGAATATTAGAAATGAATTTAATAATCCTGGAAGATTAATCCCTCTTTGCCAAGTTAAACTCAAATGACTAGAAAAAAAATTAACTTGTGACCTTAAAGTGTAATTGAAATTCAGTAAACTTTAGGAGCTAGAAACCTCAAAGACCAAGGCCAGATATATTATACTTGGCATATTAAAATAATTTCCTGTTTCATCAGGGTTGGTAAGAAATGAATAAATATTCATAAGAAGGATATTCATTTGAACATTCAGATGAAGCCTAAATTAGCAGGAGAAGGGAAACCTTTGAAGTTTATTAACTAAAAATTAGGAAATAGAATGGTTTTTTAATAGCTGAGTGATTTAGTATTTTGTCTTTGATTTAATGAATATGTGAGGAATTTCAGTTTTTTCAGATTTTAAGACTTCATAGGGGGCTGGGTGTGGTGGCTCATGCCTGTAATCATAGCTCTTTGGGAAGCCTAGAAGGGAAGAGCACCTGAGCCTAGGGGTTTGAGACCAGCCTGGGCAACATGGCACGTTTAACACCATGTACCATGTTAAACCTTGCTTAGATGTGATCATTAATATGAAAGAGAGGCCCAGCAGGGTGGCTCACGCCTGTAATCCCAGCACTTTGGGAGGCCGAGACAGGTGGATCACCTGAGGTCAGGAGTTCAAGACCAGCCTGCCCAATATGGTGAAACCCTGTCTCTACTAAAAATACAAAAAGTGGCCAGGTGTGGTGGTGCATGCCTGTAATCCTAGCTACTCAGGAGGCTGAGGCAGGAGAATTGCTTGAACCTGGGAGGTGGAGGTTGCAGTGAGCCAAGATCATGCTATTGCACTCCAGTCTGGGCAACAAGAGCGAGACTCCATCTCAAAAAAAAAAAGAAAAAAAAATGAAAGAGAGTTTTCCAATTTGTCCTGCCATGCTCATTAGCTTTCAAATATCAATTCAATTTTAGTTGTGCTTAGAAGTTTCAGTTATGTTTCCATTCTTCATAAGGATGATAGGGGAGGACAGAGGCTGTTATATCACTTCTTTCTGAAAAATAGCAGGTTAAACTACAGTGTTCATCTGTTCCCTAATTATGATAAAATCTATTTGAGTGGAACAGAGTTTTTTGGTATCATTGATTTTTTATCATTGATTTTTTTGTAGGGACAGTGTCTCTACAAAAAATTTTTAAAAATTAGCTGGGCATGGTGGCACGTGCATGTGGTTCCAGCTCCTTGAGAGGTTGAGGTGGGAGGATCTCATGAGCCCAGGAGGTCCAGGATACAGTGAGCCATGATCACACCATAGCACTCCAGCCTAGGCAACAGAATGAGACCCTATCTCAAAAAAAAAAAAAAAAAACTTCATATGTATTGTCCATGACCTATAACCACAGTTATATCATATGTGTGTATATATTTACACATACAAATATATATAGAGACTATTTTAAAGTCTAAATTAAAACAATGAGAATTGATTATATATTTTAAACTCTAAAATAATTAGAATAAAATGAAGAAAAAATGATTATATATTATATACATAATTGTGAGGAGAGGCGAGACACATACAGTATATATAATATTGATATATATCATATATAATTGTTCTTTCTCAAAGTTTAGACTTTAATATAGTCTTTACCCTAAATAAAATTAACCTTGCACTAGATTTTTCTGAGAAGCTCGTATCAAAATTACGTTTTATGTGCTTGCTTCGACAGCACATATACTAAAATTTGAACAATACAGAGATAAGTGTGACCCCTGCACAAAAATGACACACAAATTCGTGAAGCATTCCATATAAAATAAAATTTTTTTTTAAATTATGTTTTGCTAAATGGTTAATTCTCTGAATATTTCCTAGTGAAAAATCAGCTTTATAGGGAGATTATCTTATTATACTTTCTAAACTTCTGAGTACCTCTCTGTTGGAGCAAGTGACAAACTTGACCTGTGTCTTCTGTACAAAGTGTTGTAAGAAATCACATAGGAGCCTGACAAGGCAGTTGTCTTTTTATTCTTTTATGTGTGGTCCCTGCTGTTCAATCAGGATTATCATAGAGTTTTAGCTATCACAAACCAGTGTTTATAATTGAGTGTATTAAACATTATATCACAGTTATTTGTAGAACTGATTGTTTAAAAATCTGCCCACAAAAGAAGTAAATAAAAATCTGCCCACATAGTACTTTTTTTGAGCATAGATTATACTGATTTGTCATTTACTTTGGCATCCTTTTGTTTTGTTTTGTTTTGTTTTGATACGGAGTTTTGCTCTTGTTGCCCAGGCTGGAGTGTAATGGCACAATCTCGGCTCACTGCAACCTCCACCTCCCAGGTTCAAGCAATTCTCCTGCCTCAGCCTCCTGAGTAGCTGGGATTACAGGCGCCCACCACCATGCCTGGCTAATTTTTTTTTTTCCTGTATTTTTTGGTAGAGACAGGGTTTCACCATATTGGCCAGGCTGGTCTTGAACTCCTGACCTCAGGTGATCTACCTGTCTCAGCCTCCCAAAGTGCTGGGATTGCAGGCATGAGCCACTGCCCCCAGCCTACTTTGGCATCCTTATCTATAGCTTTAAAATGTTGTGTTGGTGGTGGTGGTGGTGGTGGTTGTGTGACGTTAATTTCTTTTTCTGGTATCGATTTTTTTCATAAGACTTAGTATTTTTTTTTTTTTTGGTGTACATATTTAAAACTGAATTTCATTAAAAGTTTGAATTGAGATCACTAAAACAAAATAGAGTTTTATAGAAAACTAGGTAAAATTATGTTTGGTACAAAATATTACAAATATTTTGAAACCCTCGGAGAGGACTCTCTGTTGCCTGAACATATTTCTGTGTTGTATGATATGCACAAAACTTTAAATGAGAGCACAGTAGGAAAAAGCAAGGCCCAAATAACACCAGAAATTAATCCTTTTGGTAGTCATATTAGGTAGAATCATGATGCACATTCTAATAGGTCACACTGTACTCATGTCCCTTTAGCCTGGAAACCATCTCCCTGAAACTGGAACTCAGCTTTTTCATCTGTATCTGTAATGCTTTCATGATGCCTGGAAAATAGAAGAGACTTAATAAATACATGATTGATGAGTGAGTGAGCAAGTGAATGAATGAAGAGAAAAGAGCAGAAACGAAACCAAAACTGTCAAGAAAAAAAAATCAAAGATCAATTCTTGTCATACTTACTACCTACTTCTTTTAGCCATATTCTAATTTTAAGGATCATCGATTTTAATTTAAATATGTACTTCTTATTCTGTTGTCATATGATGATATTTTAAAAACTAAGAATGTAATATCAAAGTAAATCAGAAGTGTATTATGTGGAGAATGTGGGAATGATTCTGAAAGTCATACCGTCTTTTGGAGGAAGCATTTTGGAGGTTTCTAATGTTATATTTTGACTGGGTCATGATTCGCTGTGCATTTGGCTGGTTTGTTAGATGGTTTGGGGGTAGCTAGTAAATAGCCTTTTTTTAAAACTAGGATTTTTTTTACAAAATATATTGGATTTCTTATATTGCTTTCCTACTCTTTCGTGAAAAAATAAAACAGATCTTTTCTTCTTTTTTCTTCTGACATTGTTTTTCAGTTTTTGCTCCTTTTCTTCAAGATTCAAGTTTATGCTTTTCTTTCATTTTGCCACCTATTTGTATTAAATGACTCATTTGTTTCCCTTAAACTTATAAGTAATAGTTATGTAATTTTATTTATTAAGCTCATTATGTGATTGTTGTATAGACATTCAGTCCTTCTACTCAGGGAACACAAAATATAAGAAAACGATTCAGATGCTTGCCATGAAGTATTACGTGTGTAGAGACTTGGACATATTATCAGGAAAAGACCTCTAATTCTCCGTATTTTCAATGTTTTCCTACTTATTTGGAAGAATAAACAGATATGAATCTAATAACACACAGATATACACATCCAATGAAAATTACCGATACTTTTTTTTATAAATGGTAGCTTATTTTTATGAAAAATTTATGTGTGCTCGGAGAGCCTGATAATATGGAAATAAAATACTGTGCTCTGAAGGGTTTTTCTTGAAGACAAACCTTTTGTGTACCTGGGTGAATCAGCATGCTCATTTGGAGCATATATAATGAGAAGCATCTTCTCAGTGCTTTACAGGAAAGAATTTTGACTATTTTCCTAAGTAATGATGTTAATTATCCCAGTAATCTCTAAATACATTCCCTTTGAAGCAGATGACTGAAATTTTGTAGCCCCAAATTTTATTATTCCACTTCCAGTTTTTAGAATTGAAACCTAAGACACCAAGTTTATCATTGGTGGGACAATGTGAGAAATAGAACCCAAGCTTTTATAAAGATGCTATGTATTTTGCATATCATTTCGACACAGAGGTTGCTTCTAATATCAATTAAATCCACAAGAAGTACCCAGCAATTCTACCTGCCCTTCATCTTTCCTACATAACCATAACCTTTTCTTGTTACTGAAAGTCTTGAATATTTTTAGAGGCAGAAAGCATGTAGTTGAAAATGTATTCATATGAAAACTAAGGTTCCTTCCCTGCTAACTTGACCAGATAATGACCATTTCAGGCTCTCAGGGCACTGGTAAATTAATTCACTTGCTAATTTTATACATTGTGTCAGGACGGTGTTCCTGAGTTTTAAATATACAAAGATGGACGATGCATGGTTTTGCTCTTGAAGAGCCCACAGTCAGAAAAGGGTAATAGTTGTATGAACAAATAAATGATAATTTTGAAATATTTTTCTATGAGCACATAGAACACAGTGCTCAGCCACCTCTACTTGTGGGTATTCAATGAAGGCTCGCTAAAGAGTGATAGTTTAGCTGGATTTTGAACAATAGCCAAGAATTTTTTCTATACGAAGAGCGTTATGGGAGAGAGTCCAGCTAGAGGAAATTGTTTTGTGAAGAAGTCATAGCATGGTTGGTTTGTATGGCAAAAGGTAACACTTCACTTGGCCTAGGGTTGTGGAATATGGAAATACAATAATAATTAAATGTAAATTGTGAAAGGCCTTCTCTGCCAGGCAGTATATTGCAGTAGTTAAAAGCATTGGCTCTGACTGGATAAAGAAAAATGTGGCACATATATACCATGGAATACTATGCAGCCATAAAAAGGATGAGTTCATGTCCTTTGCAGGGACATGGATGAAGTTGGAAGCCATCATTCTCAGCAAACTATCACAAGAACAGAAAACCAAACACCACATGTTCTCACTCATAAGTGGGAGTTGAACAATGAGAACACATGGAATAGGGAGGGGAACATCACACACCAGGGCCTCTCGGGGGGTTGGGGGGCTAGGGGAGGGATAACATTAGGAGAAATACTCAATGTAGATGATGGGTTGATGGGTGCAGCAAACCACCATGGCATGTGTATACTTACGTAACAAAACTGCACATTCTGCACATGTACCCCAGAACTTAAAGTATAATAAAAAAAGATATATGTATGTGTGTGTGTGCGTGTGTGTGTGTGTGTGTGTGTGTGTGAGAAATAAAAAACAAAAGCATTGGCTCTGTACTTGGACTGCCTGAGTTGGAATCTCTCACTTCTGCCAGTGTTTCCTGCCTGCCCTTGGGTAAAACTTACTCTGTCTAAGATATAATTTCTTCTCTGTAAAAATTGGGAATATATAGTACTTTCCTTGTAGGATATCTCTGAAAATCAGAGAGTATGCATTGTAAAGTACTTAGCCTGGCATATATTTAGTACTTAATACTATCAGCTGCTGGTTTTTGTTTTTTGATTTTTTTAATCAAAGATGAGGTTAAGTTTTAAATGTTGTTATAGGATCTGACAGAATTTAAAGATGGATTGCATGAAGGACAATAAAAGTCAGGAAAACCAAGGAAAAGTTGGTTATAATAATAAAGGAATGACAATATACTGTTAATGAAATACATTCACTAAAATTATCTTATTAAAATGTCTTATTTGTTTCATTTGCCACTCTGAATGTTTCATCTCTAGTATAGTAGCTCTTTGCAGACCAAATTTTCCAAGCATTTCTTTTCAAGGATTTTAATTAACCCTATCAAATGATCATACTAAAGTCTGTAAACTCATCAATCTGCATTGCAAAACAACTATTGTTAAATTCTCAGCTGCTGTAAATGTTTGAATGGTTATAAAATGTTTTATCATATATTTTGAAAATTCTGTTTTATACTGCATGCCCCAGCATAGCTGTCCAGTGTATATTCATAGAGCTAACCAGAGAGAGTGCCCTGTATTACGAGCTGATAATATAAAGTCAAAATGTCAATAAAGTTAATGTAAATATGGCCAGGAAGTTACAAGATTCCATCTATTTGAAATTGCCTTGGGCTTTGCATTATATTGGTGTTTTGTTGATTGAATAAAGTCAGAATTTGCATTAACTATGAAAATATAGAAGATCCTTTTCTAGAAGCAAAACTTTGTAGCACTTACAAGTAATTATGTTGTTGGGACAAGCATTTAACTTTATATATTCATTTGCTATATATGAAAGTCAGCTGAACAGCCGTATTTCTTAAAAATCTGGCATGGTGTTAGGACTAAACAGTTCACTTTACTGTAATGTGTAACTGTAACATGATCTAAATGAGTCTACTGCAGAAGAGAGACTGTCCTAATAATGTATGAACTCTCTTACTCACTTAAATATCATGACATAGAACCAGTCTTGATTATTCAGGAATTAGTTATCTAATTTAGGTGGGCAATTAAATAAATATACCCTCATCATTTTTTGTAGTGGATTAATTTTTGCCCCTTTTAACTTTAATTTACAAATTTTATTTTACTTTTGTAAACTAAGACAATCTTATTTTTTGGCGACTTTGGTTCCAGTGAATACTACCAATTTCATCTGTTTCTTTACAAATTCTCTTTAGTGCCGCAGGTTCTTCAAAGCTGCACAGCATTCATTGAGAGATATGGCATCGTGGATGGAATCTATCGCCTTTCTGGTGTGGCCTCCAATATCCAGAGACTACGGTAAAATCTTATATGGCACTTTTTCACTCCTTCTTAACTAATTAAAATGCAAATATTTTAAAACAGATTCACTTACTTTGATAACCTATTTTCATTAAAGATAATTTAGATAAAATAGGAAATAATATACATGTTATTGTCTCTGTATACTTTTCTAAATGGCATTTTTTTCATCTGTAGTATCAGAGAACCATGCACCTTAATCTCTTCAGTACTTGTATTTTGTCTCTTTATAGTGTTTGAAGACTTTAGCAAATTGAGTTTGAACCAATGACAGCCATGAGAGAGGAAATTTGCATTGTAATAAAATTATTCTTTAGGTGTTAATTAAAATGGATGGGAATGGAACATTTTCTAATCTCCTTTGACCCTGATTCTGTGTTTATGTTCAAGTATGCATCTCTACATATTTCACATCCTCCCCAAATCTTCTCTGAGACAAAAACAGTGACAAACACTGTGCCTGCAATATTTTATTTTTGCTTAATCTCTTGGATTCTAGACTATTCTTGACATGCCATTACCCTTTCTTTTTTACTGTAGTACATGATAACTGCCATTATTCTGTAGAGATTTTAATACTTTAACAGATCATAGAGCCCATCTCAGTTTTGGGAAATACATGCTTGAAAAATACATAAATTAGTTCTTGTACTAAAGACAGTTTCAGTCTTCAGTTTAAGAGAAAGTAAATCTCATATTGTACACACACATTAATCCTCTAGGTAGATGATAAGTGGTCTCATGCCCGTGGATGAATATTAATTAACCTCCTGGAGAGTGAGCTTACTCTGCCTTACTATTCTGTGTACAACTTTTATTTTACTCATTCTAATGATACAGATTTTCCTGCCTATTAAAATTTGTTGTTAGCTAGGAATTGCTTTATGTTGTTTCTGACTTTTTTATCCTGCGCTGGGAAAGCATTTCTGTGTTGTACAATCTGTATCTGAGGAATTTCTGCTCATAATTGTTCATAGATCAATTGCCATTCAACACTAGTCTCTGGAATTGCCAAAATATTGGATATTCAAGTCATTAGCAATTAGGAGTCCTGTTTTCAGACTGTTGTACTATAAGAGCTGTTCATTCATATGTATCTCAGAGGCTATTGTCCATTTTAATATTAAAGCTGTGCCCTTAATTTCCACATAGAAAGACATCTATCTTGTACTAAGACATCCAGTTGTTGCTGAAGTCCAAACACAACTTAAATGAAATATAATTAATGGAAGATAATAGCAACTCACTGAGATAGAGCTGAACACTTTTGGAGCTTATGCTTTCTGTTTTTAAGACACATATTTGCTCTCCTCAATCAAATGATTTGCTTGTCCTCTTCTGTCTACGTCAGCCATGAATTTGACTCTGAGCACGTCCCCGACCTGACGAAAGAACCGTATGTTCAGGACATCCATTCTGTGGGCTCCCTATGTAAGCTGTACTTCCGGGAACTCCCAAACCCTCTGCTTACCTACCAGCTGTATGAGAAATTTTCTGTGAGTACAGGCTACTTTTGAATCTAATTCTTTGTGGAACTTTGCTGTGCTTTTGTTCAAAACACATGAACTTTGGTTTGGTCACATGTAAGAAATAGTTCTGTGACTGAAATGACTCCTTAAAAAAACAAATATTGCCAGCTAGTCGGTGGTCTTTGCTGTTTTCACATTGTCATTCTTGTGCTTTCTGACTTTGAGCTGCTAGTCTTGTCACACTTAATACTGATGACCATCAAGCCTTTTTAAAATTAGTTTCGTAGATCTCAGTGTTCACACTGTGTGGAAACAGTTTACTTCCTGAATACAATGTTGTGTTTCCTCGCCATTTCGCATCCAAGAGCAAAGCAAGTTGATCTCAGAGTGAAAACTGAATTGTAAGTGAACTTTCATTTTTACTAACAGAGCTCACTAGTTTACTTTGTACTGTGACTCTTCTAGGATGCAGTTTCAGCAGCAACAGATGAAGAAAGGCTGATAAAAATCCACGATGTCATCCAGCAGCTCCCCCCACCACACTACAGGTCAGCCACAGTGGGTAAATACCAGGCAGAGGTAGAAGTCGGTTGACCTGTAAACGTTTTTTTTTCCTTTGGATTTCTATTTAAACTTCCTTGGAGTTCTAATTAAACTTCCATTTCATATATATATATATATACACACACACACGCACACACACACACTATATGTATGTGTACCTATATGTATATGTATATGTTTATGTATAGATATTCATTTGTCCTTAGATCCCCAGGGCCTGGCACACTGTTTAGCATTCCATAGGTACTTAAAGGTTGAATGAATGAATGGATGGACAAAGGGATGGCTGACTAAACTTGGGGGTTTTTTGTTTGTTTGTTTTAGTTTCTTCTTTGGTTTTATTGTTGTTGCTACATTTTAAAACCTAATTTGATTTGTGTGTTAGTTTGGAGTGTTGGAAATATTTATGGTTATGTCTGAGAAAGCCAGAATAAAATTGAAAGTTACTTTGCCGGTTAGAAAAAGACAACAGTAGAAACTAGATTCCAGTATGCAAAGGAACAAAAGATACATTTTAAAATTCCAATTACTGACAAGAAATTAAAGTCAGCAGATGTTCTAGTAATATGCAAATTAAGTAATTTAATTTTTTTTTTCAAAATGACATTGCTTATGTATATATTTCAAAAATCAGCACTATAGGCCAGGCGCCATGGCTTACACCTGTAATCCCAGCACTTTGGGAGGCCGAGGTGGGTGGATCACCTGAGGTGAGGAGTTTGAGACCAGCCTGGCCAACATGGCGAAACCCCGTCTCTATTAAAAATACAAAATTAGCCGGGCATGGTAGCACGCGCCTATAATCCCAGCTACTTGGGGGCTGAGGCAGGAGAATCACTTGAACCTGGGAGATGGAGGTTGCAGTGAGCCGAGATCATGCCACTGCACCCCAGCTGGACAACAAAGCAAGACTCCATTTAAAAAAAAATTCTAATTGTGGTTTCTGTTTAATGTTTATCACCTTTGCACCATCATAAACGTCAAAAAAATCATAAATTGAACCATTGTAAGTTGGAGACTATCTGTATACAATCTTTCTAAAACATAAGGTACTTGAGGTCATGAATTCTGTCTTGTTTATCACTGTATTTCCAGAATAGAGTCTTGCAGATAGATGTCCAATAATATACACTGCATATATGTTTTATATCTTCTGCACACTATTTTATAGCTTGACTATAGATACTTATATGTATATATATCCTAATATTATCCTCTTTGCCTGTCTTCTAATATATATTATATTACTTACCATGTATGCCCTACCTGGATTTCATACCTTGCCTGCTATTAATATGTACATGTATATCTCCTGCTTTATAATGTATACAATATCTTGTGTAACTCTTTTCTTCACTATAACTTATATGTGTGTGTATCTCCTACTTTATATATCTTTTGATATAGACTTTTTATCCAAAATTTTAACATTAACATTTCTGAATTCCTTAGATGTTCTTGAAAAGCGTAATTTTCCATCATGTTCTCTCATTTGGATATGCCATGTTATTTAACCTTTCATAATTTGCATATTTAATCTACATATATGGTGGTATGGGGTGTTTTCTATTTCCTTTTTTTTTCTGAGGCAGGGTCTCACTCTGTTACCCTGGCTGGAGTGCAGTGGCACAATCTTGGCTCCCTGCAGCCTCCACCTCCCAGGCTCAAGTGATTCTCCCACCTCAGCCCCCCAAGTAGCTGAGACCACTGGCACACACCACCATGCCCAGCTAATTTTTTGTATTTTTGGTAGAGTTGGGGTTTTGCCATGTTGCCTAGGCTGGTCTCAAACTCCTGAGCTCAGGTGATCCACCCACCTCAGCATCCCAAAGTGCTGGGATTACAGGTGTCAGCCACTGTGCCCAGCCTTCCTTTTCCAATTTTGAATATTACTATGAGGGCCATCCTTTTACATGGAATCTAGATTATGTTTTTTATTACAGGATAATGACCTGGCAGTGAAATTCTGGAAATCTAAATTATTATTCTCAATATTAGACAATAATATCCAAATTACGTTCCAGGTTGCGAAGTTTTATACAATTCACACTCTCATCTGCTGAATATAAAAGTGCTCATTTTGTGGAATCCTGACTAAAATTCTACATTAACTTTTAAAAACATCCTTATAATTAGATAGGCAAACCAAATAGATGTCTTTGGTTTTTTAAATTTGCAATTCTTACAAAATACATTTCTGAAGCCCTTTAATCATTCCCTTCATTCACCTTCCTCAAGTAATAAAATTTTACATGGTTTTCTTTTTTTTTTTGGCTGAGGAGCCTGGCTTTATTCTATTTTATTTATTTATTTATTTTATTATACTTTAAGTTTTAGGGTACATGTGCACAATATGCAGGTTTGTTACATATGTATCCATGTGCCATGTTGGTGTGCTGCACCCATTAACTCGTCATTTACATTAGGTATATCTCCTAATGCTATCCCTCCCCCCAACCCCCACCCCACAACAGGCCCCGGTGTGTGATGTTCCCCTTCCTGTGTCCATGTGATCTCATTGTTCAATTCCCACCTATGAGTGAGAACATGCGGTGTTTGGTTTTTTGTCCTTGCGATCTAAATACGTTTCTCAAGCTTCTCACCTCTATGTCATACCCAGGCCAGCCTCACTTCGGTTTGTCTTCTCTTAATTATATACAGCAGAGACAGAGAATTACCATTTTAACTGTAAAGCAACTACAATGCCCTTGAATGCGCAGGCACTTTGGAGCCACTCTGACCTTGATTTGAAATGCAGCACTGCCACTGCTAGTCTGTAGAACCCCAGCAACCTTGACTTTGTCCTCGGTACAAGGGGAATGGTAATTCTGTGCTTGTTAGAGCTATTATGAGAATTAAATGAGACTGCTGGTAAAAGCCTCTTGAACAATGCCTAATGCCGAGTCTAACTATTATATTCCTTTTCCTCTCAAATTCATGTTAGGCCCATCTGAATCTTTGTGGCTCGGATGTAGGTAGACCACATTTTATCTTTCATTACTGTTTCATATAATACAGCCTTATATTTCTGTCTCCAATTCATTGTCCTTTTTTTTTTTTTTTTTTAAGACAAGGTCTCACTCTGTCACCCAGGCTGGAGTGCAGTGGCATGATCACAGCTCACTGCAGCCTCAACCTTCCTGGGCTGAAGCAATCCTCCTGCCTCAGCCTCCCGAGTAGCTGGCACTACAGGCATGCACCACCACACCCAGCTAATTGTTTTTACACTTTTTGTAGAGATGGGGTTTCACTGTGTTGCCCAGGCTAGTCTTGAACTCTCGAGTTCAAGTGATCTGCCTGCCTCAGCCTCCCAGACTGCTGAGATTACAGGCATGAGCCATCACACCCAGCCCATTGTCTTTAGTAGTTTTACTCTGGGCACTATTAGGTAGGACGCTTTGAGACATGCTAGGTGATAGATAATACCTCTGTGTGTGCATGCGCACAGACACACACACACACACACACACACACACACACACACTTGGCACTTACCTGGTTTAACTTACATTTAAGGTGATCATGTCTTGTTTTCAAAAGTACTCTTCCCTATTGTTTAATCACAATATATATGGAATTGTTTAAGTAAAGCAAATTTTAAGTAGTCAAGATAAACCAGAATATGAGGATTTGAATTAGGCTCTTCATTTCAAAAGCATATCCTTTGCTCAAATATTCTCCCCTTGATGCCTATTGGAATTTTTCTTGTAACTGTTTTAAGGCTTTTGAGACATTACTGTTTTCTTTCATAGAAGTGTTGAAATCCTTTCCTGTTAGTATGTCTGCTGCAAGTAGAATGGCATAACTTCAAAATATTATTTGTTCCAGAAACTAGCTTTGGTGGAAGATTCACTTCTAATAGTAATATTTCAACCTGTTAAGCAGAAAAAAAAGTTCTCTTGGGTTTGTATGGTCCCTTTCTTCATTTTGCTATTGCAAACTTAGGAATTAATTAGCAGGCTTTTATGTTCTATACTGCTGCATCATGTTTCTTTCTGTTAATATGTTGTATTTTATTTCCAGAACACTGGAGTTCCTGATGAGACACTTGTCTCTTCTAGCTGACTATTGTTCCATCACAAATATGCATGCAAAAAATCTAGCAATTGTTTGGGCTCCAAACCTGTTAAGGTAATTTGCATTTCACTTATTAATTTTAGTAGAACTAATCCTAAATAAAAGGCTGATTCATCAGTGTTCTTTAAGGAAACTTTTAAAAGATTAAACAAATCTGTTCTTTTTATTTGCGTCTCCCTAAAACAGGCAACTGGGCCTTAGCTAAGGGACAGTAAAAGTATGATTTCTTCCTCTGTTTGTCTGAGATTTACACGTTTAAAAAAAGAGGCCCTTGACGACTGCTATCTTTACAACTCTGTGATGAAAATGTTTACCTCACAGATCAAAACAGATAGAATCTGCCTGCTTCAGTGGAACAGCAGCTTTCATGGAAGTGAGGATTCAGTCTGTGGTTGTTGAGTTCATCCTGAATCACGTTGATGTGCTGTTCAGCGGCAGAATCAGCATGGCCATGCAAGAGGGGGCAGGTACGGCTCCGATGGCCCTTCCTACCAGGAGGGTGTGTCTCAGCTTCCAGAGGAGTAGCAAACCATGCATTTCTTATTGCAACAACAAAAACGTGTCACTGGTATAAGGCAGCTAATAATGTATGGCTGCTTACCAAAATGCACAATTTGACAGTTATTTTGTGTGTATATAGTGAATACTACATATGAGACCTATTGTGATCTAAGTTCATGACACATTAAAAAACTTGTCGTTCATTATTGATGTATATTAAAGTATAAAATGGAACAGAAGAAGAAAAATTGCTTCCAAAACTAAAAATATCTGAGTGATTGATCACCTTTCCTCATATCTTTTAAGAAAGGAAAACAGTTATTAAAGAGTTTTGTATGTGTGTATGTGTGCCACTGGTGTGTCCCCTTCAGTTTTTTATTTAATATAAAGCTTTTCTCATATCTTTTAAGAAAGGAAAACAGTTATTAAAGGGTTTTATATGTATGTATGTGTGCCACTGGTATGTCCCCTTCAGTTTTTCATTTAATATAAAGCACTATGGTTTTTGCTATTTAACATACTTGAAGAAAATTTGAAACAACAGATAGGTAGATAGATGGAGAGATAGATACTAACAAATTGAATACACTCACGTAGTTGACTCTCTTCATCAGCTTCCTTTTCTTTTTGAAGCTTCTCTATCAAGGCCCAAGTCCCTCCTGGTATCCTCTCCATCCACCAAACTGCTGACATTGGAAGAGGCCCAGGCACGAACACAAGCTCAGGTCAATTCTCCAATTGTGACAGAAAATAAATATATCGAAGTAGGAGAAGGACCTGCTGCACTTCAGGGGAAATTTCATACCATAATTGAGTTCCCACTTGAAAGGTAAAATTTGTTAAATCCTATTTTGGGATATGATTTTCATAGCTATGTCCTATTATTTTCTTTTAGTTTGCTTTTAATTTTGTATTTTAGTATTACTCTATTGAATTCTAGGCTAGTCCCAGAGAAACCTGTTTATTCGAATATGGATGATACTTACCGCTTCATGGGGAATGATGCAAATGATTCTTGCTTTACAATGTCATGTAATTTTATAAAAGAAGAACATCAGTGGTATAGGGAAAATTGTTTGGAAAAATAAGGATATACTGTCACTATATGGGTTGATTTTTCTCTCTGAACTATGTTGTTTATAAAGTTGTTTAGAAATAAGCTGTGTTGGAAGAGTTTGTTCAGAAAGTCAGGAGTGGACAGTGACTTGTTTGACGTTGGTTTCACATTAAGGTTAGAAGAGATTAATAGTGTGGTCTCCCAGCCAACAGCATCAGCATCACCTGGTGATAATTGCTAGAAGTGCACATTGTGCAGTCGTCCAGTCACACCCCAGACCCGCTGAATCAGAAACCCTGGGCGTGGGACCCAGCAACTGGTCATTCATCTAACTTTCCAGGTGATTCTGATGTCTGCTAGGACTTGAGAACCACTGCAGCAGTTCACTCTTTCAATGTCCCTTCCAGCTCTGAAATTCTGTTACTCTAAAGAAATGATAATAACATGGTTTCTGTATCTTCTTTACTAGGTTATAGTAGGAAGACTAATGTATGTAAAAGTTATTTTTGATGTCTCTGCTACTCCTTTGGCTATTACACATGAATGTAAGGATTTTGATTCTCTGGATTGGGTAGTACTAATATAACTTTAGAATTTGTTCTTCCCATATTTTAGTATACTCCTCTAACTTCCTTTCACTTCCTGTGACTAAAAACATTCTATCAGCAAAAAGTTGGAACATACTCTTACTTTGTCATCCTGAGTTTGTCTTTAGCATCTTGATTTTATATTCTAGTTCCATAATTTACTCAAAAATTTATTTATGGAGTAGTAGTTAAGAGAGTAGATACTGGGATGTAGATTGGCCTGAGTTCCAATTCTGACTCCATCATTTAATAGTTTTATAATGTTAAAGAAGTTATTTGAACTTCTTAGTGTCATAATTTCCTTGGCTGCAAAATGAGAATAATAGTACTTACCTCATGTGGTTGTATCTGATTTAAAGGAGATATTACATATAAGGCAGGTAGCACAGTGCCTGGCATTCAGTATATGTTTGTTATTATTCTTAATCCTTGTCTTCTTTGTTTGCCTTTATTCTCTACTCACGCCTAAAATCATTTTCTTTAACTCTGTGTTATTTTTGGACACTTAATATTTCCTATTCCCAGATACGTCTTATTTTCACTTATTTTGCAGTTTGTGAGGTTGGATCCAAATATGAAGATATGTATAAAAATGATCTTTGTGAAAATATTTACTAGTACTAAAAGCTGCATGTTTACTATCCATTTTCTGCTTTGGCTGCACTGTGTAGAGTGTGCTGTCTGGAAGGTGGATGTTTGCTTACTGTTTCACTTATGCCTCTCCAGCCTGTTTGGTTCTTTCTGTCATGTGTTCATTTCTTTTCTGTAAGAAAAGACAGACCCATGGCTATCTTAATGTTGATTATTTTTTCTCTTTCATAGAAAGAGGCCTCAAAATAAGATGAAAAAGTCTCCTGTGGGTAGCTGGCGTTCCTTTTTCAACTTGGGGAAATCATCATCTGTTTCTAAACGAAAGCTGCAGCGGAATGAGAGTGAGCCTTCAGAGATGAAAGCCATGGCTCTGAAAGGTGAGTGCCTGGGAGATTCTCACTTCTGCTGCTGTCATGATGGTCTTCGGTTGTTCTGGGCACATTCTTCATGTATTGTTATGATCTGCTTCCATAACGTGTTCACAGTTGTGTCACACATACAGAGTGTCTTCTCTCACCGATTCTTTATTCCTAAATTGAAGAGTAACATAAATTATATATAAATATGTAGAAGTATGCAATTTCTTTTCTTAAGGAAACTATATAGATTATATATAGTGTAAATGTGATTAAATTCACATATACCTTGTATATTGTTGTAAATAAATACTGCTATGGTATCTAAATTTATTGATCCGTATTTTTACAGATCTAAAAAATTTCAAAACTGTTTCAACATAACTTTCAAGTTTATAACTCTTTCAACTAAAGAAGGTATTTTTTATTAGATATCTCATTAATAGAGTATCTTATTAGATCAAATAAATCTATTACTGTCGAAAAACTACTCTTTTAAAAATAGTTTAAAAGCCATATTCTATTGATATTAACAACTTCTGAATCTAGGAAGGATAGTAGTACTTCTTAGATAATGTTAGAAGTATAATGTTCAATTCATTTAATTCGTCATTCAGTTTGCAATCATGTAGAGCATGTGCTAGCTATTTTGATAGCAGGCTCTGCAGATAGAAAATTAGGGTAGTACCTCTGCCTTCCAAGTAAAATTGGGAAGTCATACGTGTGAGAAAGTAAATTTTAGTGCAGAATCATAGTTATTGAAATAGTGGTTTAGGCTAGGTACAGTGGCTTACACCTGTAATCCCAACACTTTGGGAGGCCAAGTCAGGAAGATCGCTTGAAGCCAGGAGTTCAAGACCAGCCTGGGCAACAAAGTGAGGCCCTGCATCTACAAAATAATAATAATAATAATAATAATAAATTGCAAATAAGCAAGGCTTGGTGGCACATACCTCTAGGCTCAGCTATTCCGGAGGCTGAAGCAGGAGGATTACTTGAGCCCAGGAGGTTGAGGCTGCAGTGAGCTATGGTTGTGCCACTGCACTCCAGCCTCGATGACAAAGCAAGACATAGTCTCTTAAAAAATAAAAGAAATAGTTACATGAGACAGTTGTGGTAGGAATTGTCAACTCTTGTAGAGGAGGGACTAGTGGTTAGGAAATAACAACCTTTGATATGGGTTTTCAAGGAGAAGTAGGGATTCACCTAACTGACAGGAGACTAAGAATGGTATTTCAGGAGATGGGAGCAGAGTGAAAAGAAGCCAGCTGAGGGCTGAATGCTGGAGAGAAGCAATGTTTAAAGGTGGGAAAGGAAGAACTGTCATGAGAGGAGAGTAAGAAGAAATGATTACAAAGGTAGGCAGAGAAAAAAAGAGATGCATGCTATCCTCAGCAGGGGAGGAGGGGGTTAAAAAGAAAGTGTTCGTAGTGCTGCCAAGGGGTTAAAGAGGATGAAGATATTTAGCGAATAAGATTCACATATGTACGTAAAGTTACCTGTGTTAGTATCCCAGAGTTCCCGTAACAAAATTACCGCAAGTCAAGTGGTAAAAAACACAGAATTTTTTTCCCTCATGGTTCTAGAAGCGCAAAGTCTGAAGTCAAGGTACCAGCAGGGCTGTGCTTGCTCCAGAGGCTCCAGGGAAAAATCCTTCCTTGCCTTTCCAAGCTCCTGGTGGCTCCTGGCATTCCTTGATGTGTGGCAGCATCCCTCCAATCTTTGCCTCCATCTCCACATGGCCATCTCTGTGTTTCCTTACAAGGACACCAGTCATTGGGTGTAGGGCCCACTCTAAATCCAGTATGATGTCATTCAAGATATCATATTGGTCTTTAGGAAATGTAAAAGAAAGAAGCATCTTAGTTAATCTCTCTGCTCAAATTCATAATCCTTTAGAAAAGAGATTTTTCACACGGGAAACCATTTGAGAACAGTGTAACACATTATATAATAGAGTACTAAATTGCTGTCAAAATGTGCAGTATAACACATTATGTAATAGAGTACTAAATTGCTGTCAAAATGTACAGCTAATCACTCTCAAAAGTTTAAATGTATCAAGAAAAACACCGATCCCATTAACCACATATGTAACAAATAAGAAATCTTCACACTATTTGTTTTTTATTCTTCAGGTGGCAGGGCAGAAGGAACCCTCCGTTCAGCTAAAAGTGAGGAGTCTCTTACATCTCTCCATGCAGTTGATGGTAAGACTAAAAGCATCAGTCATTTTATTCTATAATATATTGCATAAAGGAATACTGCAATTGAGTATATTTTTATATATCTGTGCTTAATAAATAGGCTATTAACTCATTTCCTAGGAATACTAGTATCTATTTAGTATTATTCAGATTAAAATTCATTGATGCTTTCACATGGAAGCAGTCTTTAATCTTTTCATTTTTGGCATGACTGCTATTCAGTTTACATAAAAGTAGCCAAAATATTTCAAGTTAACTATTTATATTTATTAATATCTAGTGAAAACTTGTGTTATTACTGTTTCCTTTAGATTTTACAATGGGAGCATATGAGTTTTCCAAGATTTTCAATTAAACTAGTCAAGATAACCTACAAAACAATGCAGCAAGCTAGGTGGATACTAGTGTTAAGCAGAAGATATTTGTAAGGAATTAATTTTATGAGTGATCAATACATTTGTGAATATATATATATATATATATATATATATATATATATATTAGACAGAGTCTCGCTTTGTTGCCCAGTTTGGAGTACAGTGGCGCAATCTTGGATCACTGCAACCTCTAACTCCCGGTTTAAGTGATTATCTTGCCTCAGCCTCCCAAATAGCTGGGACTACAGGCATGCGCCACCATGCCCGGGAGCATAATTTTATAAAGTGTATAATTAAGCAGTTTTTATATTTTTAGTAGATACGGGGTTTTGCCACTTAGGCCAGGCTAGTCTCGAACTCCTGACCTCAGGTGATCTGCCCACCTCAGCTTCCCAAAGTGCTGGGATCACAGGCATGAACCGCTGTGACCGGCCAATATATTTATATTTATTAAGATAGTTTCTGCCTCTTTAAATTACTTTTTAACTATGGCAATTAAAATAATCCTAATAGAATAGAGAGTTTCTTTTTTACCAGTTGGATATTTAGCAACATCGTAAAATTATGTAATACTCTCTGCCACTCTTGAAGACTGCTTGGGAAACTTAAAATCTATTCTTAAAGAAAAAAATGAAGTTCTTGTTTAGTATCTGAAAGGAATTTTTTACTAAATATACATAAATACTTTATGGGATTATGAAGATTTTTTAATTGAGAAGTTCAATTTATTTAGAAATTTGAATATTGTAAGGATGTTTCCCCACAAAAAAAAATCCATTTTGCTATTATAGATTCAAAATGCCACTCAAAGTGATTAATTCCACCTCATAAGTCATATGAGGCCAGTGATAAAATAAGACACAAAGAAATGAAAAACTTGCCCAAAGTCACACCAAGAATCAGTGTTGGATTAGTAATAGAATCCAAGCATTCTGAGTTCTTTTCCTCTCCAGAGCATGAAATACTGCATTCGCCCTCTGATTCTATCACGTGTTTGCTATTTAGCATTTGGTTTTGGAGTTCTGTTATCTCAAGTGTAAATGATCTGTGTGCACTGAAAGAATTTTCAGAAAGAAAATGAGAAGTAACACTTCCTTCACCTAGATAGTAAGTTACTGCTGTGCTGAGTAGGTGACTTACCACAGCATTCTGTATCTACGATGTTCTTACTTTGACATTGTTATTCATTTTTTCCAGGTGATTCTAAGCTCTTCCGACCCAGAAGACCCAGATCTTCCAGTGATGCACTGTCTGCCTCTTTTAATGGAGAAATGCTGGGGAACCGCTGTAACTCCTATGATAATCTGCCTCATGACAATGAGAGTGAGGAGGAAGGAGGGCTGCTTCATATCCCAGCCCTTATGTCTCCTCATTCAGCTGAGGATGTTGACTTGAGCCCACCAGACATAGGAGTAGCCAGCCTGGATTTTGATCCAATGTCATTTCAATGTAGTCCTCCTAAGGCCGAATCAGAATGTCTGGAGAGTGGTGCTTCCTTTTTAGATTCACCGGGATACTCCAAGGATAAACCAAGTGCCAATAAAAAGGATGCAGAAACAGGTGGTAGCCAATGTCAGACTCCAGGAAGCACAGCAAGCTCTGAACCTGTCTCTCCTCTTCAGGAGAAACTGAGTCCATTCTTTACCCTGGACTTGAGCCCAACTGAAGAGAAATCATCTAAGCCATCCTCCTTTACTGAAAAGGTCGTCTATGCTTTCTCTCCGAAGATAGGACGGAAATTAAGCAAATCACCTTCTATGAGCATATCTGAGCCAATTTCAGTGACCCTACCACCACGGGTGTCAGAAGTCATTGGTACAGTCTCAAATACCACAGCTCAGAATGCATCATCTTCAACCTGGGACAAATGCGTTGAAGAAAGGGATGCCACAAATAGATCCCCCACCCAGATAGTAAAGATGAAAACAAATGAGACAGTTGCCCAAGAAGCATATGAATCTGAAGTCCAGCCCCTGGACCAGGTGGCTGCTGAAGAAGTAGAATTGCCAGGGAAAGAGGATCAGTCTGTCTCAAGCAGTCAGAGTAAGGCTGTAGCTTCTGGACAGACTCAGACAGGTACCGTTTGTTTTCCTCCATTCTTTCTTTAAGTTAAGAGGGATCTTCAATCCTGTGTGCCATCTGTGCCTTTTAAGAGAGAAATTTGTCCACAGCTAGCCTTTAATCAAAGAGAATGCTTTTCTGGGTGGTGCTGATGGCTCAGAGCCCTAAATTAAAAGCAGTCAAACAAAACTCCCCAAAAGGGCCAATGGTCCTGCTTCAAATCTTCACAAAAGTCCCCTTATCTCTTTGGACGGTGAGAATTCGTGGATAATTTTTGCACAACTGCGTAGCTCTTGATTGTGTTTTTCTCTTCTAATAAAATATCTTTATTGTAGCCTTCCAAGTTAACAAGCCAGCTACACCATCAAATGTAAAAACTGTTCATAATAACAGTCTACAAGCACTTGAAGCTTGTTTTCTAAGCAATCTTTTCTGAGCCAGGTGAGGGACATGCTTTTTTTTCCCCCCATCTCTGTAACAATTCAAGAAGAGATTGCAGTCTTTATACACTGTTTGTTTTAGTTTTCCTTCTGAACCAGATGTGTTTTCAACAGCATTTGCATGTGGGATAGAAGATCATGGATTGCCATTTTGAAATATGGAAGGCACCTATTTTTTAATGATCACATGGGGAGTGTTTGGCTTTCCATTTAGGATAACGTAAGCTACCTTTTCACTCTCATTTTTTTTCCCAATTTCCCACTAGGAGCAGTTACCCATGACCCCCCTCAGGATTCCGTTCCTGTCAGTTCAGTCTCTCTTATCCCACCACCACCGCCTCCGAAAAATGTTGCCCGAATGTTGGCGCTAGCATTAGCTGAGTCCGCACAGCAAGCCTCAACTCAGTCATTGAAGAGACCAGGGACCTCTCAGGCTGGGTATACAAATTATGGAGACATAGCGGTGGCTACAACTGAAGATAATCTGTCCAGTTCTTACTCTGCAGTTGCTCTAGATAATGCCTATTTCCAAACCGATCGACCAGCAGAGCAGTTCCACCTCCAGAATAATGCACCAGGAAACTGTGACCATCCTCTACCAGAGACAACAGCTACTGGAGATCCTACCCATTCCAACACAACTGAATCTGGGGAGCAACATCACCAAGTAGACTTAACAGGGAATCAGCCACATCAAGCATATTTATCTGGGGACCCAGAAAAGGCCAGAATTACTTCAGTTCCCTTAGACTCGGAGAAGTCTGATGATCATGTAAGTTTCCCTGAAGACCAGTCTGGGAAGAACAGTATGCCAACTGTCTCCTTCTTGGGTCAGGACCAGTCTCCACCCCGTTTCTACAGTGGAGATCAGCCTCCTTCTTATCTTGGTGCAAGTGTGGATAAACTCCATCACCCTTTAGAATTTGCAGACAAATCTCCCACACCTCCTAATTTACCTAGGGATAAAATCTTCCTTCCTTCTGGGTCCCTTGCAGACAAATCACCCACACCTCCTAATTTACCTAGCGATAAAATCTACCCTCCTTCTGGGTCCCCCGAAGAGAATACCAGCACAGCCACCATGACTTACATGACAACTACTCCAGCAACAGCCCAAATGAGCACCAAGGAAGCCAGCTGGGATGTGGCTGAACAACCCACCACTGCTGATTTTGCTGCTGCCACACTTCAGCGCACGCACAGAACTAATCGTCCCCTTCCCCCTCCGCCTTCCCAGAGATCTGCAGAGCAGCCACCAGTTGTGGGGCAGGTACAAGCAGCAACCAATATAGGATTAAATAATTCCCACAAGGTAAGAAGGGGAAGATATCAGTGAGATGAAATATACTATTACCAAAGGTATGTCACTTTTCAGCAGGGTGTGTTGTTATCTTTGAGTCAGACACAACAATTACTTTTAAGCCCTGTGGCTGGTTTCCATGAGATAGTTCCCGTTTGAGGTTGGAGTCTGCCATTACCTTGATGCTGGCTTTTCCCTAGGAAAGGAGTAGCTCCTAGATGACTATAGCTTAACTGTACCTGCTCCCTTTTCTTCCTAAAGTGTCTCGGTAGTTTATTCCAGTAACACAAAGAGATCAGGATCAAATGAGACAAAGTGGGCTTTACGGTTGTGGGTTGCTTTTTCTTATTTTTTTCCAACTCCATCACTGACTCATTGTGACTTTGGGCAAGTCATTTACCTACCCTCTGCCAATTATTCACAGTTACACAATGAAAATACTTCATTCTCAAAACATTCGTAAGACTGTCTGCCTTGCAGACTTTTTGGAAGTATAAGAGATGATAGTGCCTTGGGATTTTTTGTTACTTTCCTAGCATTCACCAGCAGTTTGTCCCATAGTCAGGTGCCTGTTTCAGTGAGAGAATGTAGTATGCAGAATGCTAAGGTTTCTTCCTGAATTTCCTCATATTTTAAGAAAGTGCCACAGGTTGTTTTTCTTCTATATGGTCACCTTGAACTATTAATAGGACTTAAGATTTTAGACCTTAGTGGAGGATGCTGTGTTTACTGCTTCTCAAGGATAGCATGTTTTCAGTATGAGGATGATCTTTGGCCAGACTAAGGTGGAATCAAAGGTAGGAGAGAGGCAGTAGCTTCTGATTTGAATATTGCCTTTCCCTATGTTTGAAGCCCTAAAACTGCTAACTGTGTACAACTGTGAATTTCAAAAGTCTCCCCAGATGATAGAATTAACTCCTAATTTAACAAGATGTCCTTTGTGTTGAGACTGAGCTAGACTAATAGACTGGGTATGTATTTTTAAGCTCTACAGTATTACTTGACTAAACCTCTCTTTTGGTTTGTATATTAAAATTATGCCATAGGCAACCTCATCTCGCATTTAAAACCTCTCATAAATTAGAACACTTTGAATGGTTCTCCAAAGTTAATACTGGGTGTTGTACAAAATAGCAGCACAAGCCTTCTTTTCCTAGAAATGGGTACAGATTCATTGCAACCACATGGCTTGGGAAAGTTCAAGCTGCTACCCAACCAGCCTTCTTTTCCTAGAAATGGGTACAGATTCATTGCAACCACATGGCTTGGGAAAGTTCAAGCTGCTACACAACCAGCCTTAATTTGTGAGTTACAAATTTAATAGTACTTGATTCATAGAGGGAACAAAAAATAGACCCATAGTATTATCATCTTTCAATAGGTTCACGGAGTAGTTCCAGTTCCAGAGAGGCCACCTGAACCTCGAGCCATGGATGACCCTGCGTCTGCCTTCATCAGTGACGGTGGTGCTGCTGCTGCTCAGTGTCCCATGGCTACAGCTGTCCAGCCAGGCCTGCCTGAGAAAGTGCGGGACGGTGCCCGGGTCCCGCTGCTGCACCTGCGCGCCGAGTCTGTCCCTGCGCATCCCTGTGGCTTTCCTGCACCACTGCCCCCCACCAGGATGATGGAGAGTAAGATGGTTGCTGCCATACACTCCAGCAGTGCAGATGCCACTAGCAGTTCAAATTATCATTCCTTTGTCACTGCTTCATCCGCCTCTGTGGACGATGCATTGCCTTTACCACTTCCTGTCCCACAACCTAAGCATGCTTCTCAGAAAACAGTTTACTCCTCCTTTGCTAGGCCCGATGTCACCACTGAACCCTTTGGTCCAGAAAACTGTTTGCATTTCAATATGACTCCAAACTGCCAGTACCGTCCCCAGAGTGTACCTCCCCATCACAATAAATTGGAGCAGCACCAAGTGTATGGTGCCAGGTCAGAGCCACCAGCCTCCATGGGTCTTCGTTATAACACATATGTGGCCCCAGGAAGAAACGCATCTGGACACCACTCCAAGCCATGCAGCCGGGTCGAGTATGTGTCTTCTTTGAGCTCCTCTGTCAGGAATACCTGTTACCCCGAAGACATTCCACCGTACCCTACCATCCGGAGAGTGCAGTCTCTCCATGCTCCGCCATCTTCCATGATTCGCTCTGTTCCCATTTCACGGACAGAAGTTCCCCCAGATGATGAGCCAGCCTACTGCCCAAGACCCCTGTACCAATATAAGCCATATCAGTCCTCCCAGGCCCGCTCAGATTATCATGTCACTCAGCTTCAGCCTTACTTTGAGAATGGCCGGGTCCACTACAGGTATAGCCCATATTCCAGTTCTTCTAGTTCCTATTACAGTCCAGATGGGGCCCTGTGTGATGTGGATGCCTATGGCACAGTTCAGTTGAGACCCCTTCACCGCCTTCCCAATCGAGACTTTGCTTTCTACAATCCTAGGCTGCAAGGAAAGAGCTTGTACAGTTATGCTGGTTTGGCTCCACGTCCCCGGGCCAACGTGACTGGCTATTTCTCTCCCAACGACCATAATGTAGTCAGCATGCCTCCGGCTGCTGATGTAAAGCACACCTACACCTCATGGGATCTTGAGGACATGGAAAAATACCGCATGCAGTCCATCCGGAGAGAGAGCCGTGCTCGGCAGAAGGTGAAAGGGCCTGTCATGTCCCAGTATGATAACATGACCCCGGCGGTGCAGGACGACTTGGGTGGGATCTATGTCATCCATCTGCGTAGTAAATCAGATCCTGGGAAAACTGGACTTCTCTCAGTGGCAGAAGGAAAGGAGAGCCGCCATGCAGCCAAGGCCATCAGTCCCGAGGGAGAGGACCGCTTCTATAGGAGGCATCCCGAGGCAGAGATGGACAGAGCCCACCATCACGGAGGCCATGGTAGCACGCAGCCGGAGAAACCATCCCTGCCTCAGAAGCAGAGCAGCCTGAGGAGCAGGAAGCTTCCTGACATGGGCTGCAGTCTCCCTGAGCACAGGGCACACCAAGAAGCAAGCCATAGGCAGTTCTGTGAGTCAAAGAATGGGCCCCCTTATCCCCAGGGAGCTGGCCAGTTAGATTATGGGTCCAAAGGGATTCCAGACACTTCTGAGCCAGTCAGCTACCACAACTCTGGAGTAAAATATGCTGCATCCGGGCAAGAATCTTTAAGACTGAACCACAAAGAGGTAAGGCTCTCCAAAGAGATGGAGCGACCCTGGGTTAGGCAGCCTTCTGCCCCAGAGAAACACTCCAGAGACTGCTACAAGGAGGAAGAACACCTCACTCAGTCAATCGTCCCACCCCCTAAACCAGAGAGGAGTCATAGCCTCAAACTCCATCATACCCAGAACGTGGAGAGGGACCCCAGTGTGCTGTACCAGTACCAACCACACGGCAAGCGCCAGAACAGTGTGACTGTTGTGTCCCAGTATGATAACCTGGAAGATTACCACTCCCTGCCTCAGCACCAGCGAGGAGTCTTTGGAGGGGGCGGCATGGGGACGTACGTGCCCCCTGGCTTTCCCCATCCACAGAGCAGGACCTATGCGACAGCGTTGGGTCAAGGGGCCTTCCTGCCTGCAGAGTTGTCCTTGCAGCATCCTGAAACACAGATCCATGCAGAATGAGCCCTGCGAGCAATAGAGTTGAAGCAGCCTCTGCTGGACAGTGGACTGTTCTATTTTTTTCAATAACCAAAAAGATTAAACAAAAAATACTATAAAACCCCTGACCACATTTAAAAAAAGATAATAAAAGTAAACAAATCAGCATCGTTTCCCCCTTCCCTGCTTCATTACCCCCTCTTCCATCTATAGACTTTGTCATTTTTGTCTTTAGAAAAGATCTGAAGGATGGTAAAGCCCCGTGCTGAAACCCAGTAGAGAAACCTGTCTCAGGACACACTTGCCATCTAGGGCTAGCTTGAAAGAGCCTGAGGACTGCCTTTAACTGAATTTGAATTCAGCATTGTCCTTTCTTCTTAGTATTTGCTGCATAATTGAGAGCAGTTCACATCGATTTCCTGGTAGGCGTCTGCATTCCCTGTTGTGTTCCTGCTTCTCCTTCAGTAGCTGCACAACTTGCGCAGATCGACACACTGTTGTCACTTCATTCTCCCCGTCTGAGAAGGATCTTGTGTTCAGTTAGAGTCGTGGAAAAATCCCTGATCCTTCAAGGTCAGTCAGACAGTTGGCAACATTATAATTAAAAATAAGAAATTAAGACTTTAAATTAAACATTTGGTAGAGTCATCATAAAACACCAGACCACTTAGACTCAGGCTGAACCATACTCTTTCTATTCTTATTTTTCATCCTTGTTCCTCACGGTTCAGTGAACAGGCTCATATCATGACAGAATGGACTTTTAAAAGTTAGTACTTAAGGAAACTTCTTTAGGTGGAAGAAAGTAAAGTTCTTATTGTCAGTGAACTTTATTAGCACCAGAAATCTCTATTGATGCTTTTAATGCATTGCCTGCCTTCAGGTTTTCTTCTTACCCCACCCCTCAATAAGATTTGGTGAATTGTAATTCTAGTAAAACATGTCATACCATTGGTTTTCCTAAATTATCAACTTTCTTTCATTAAAAAAAAAAAAAAAAGCCCAGCATGGTTTGACTGGATAGACACACATAATTTATTATGAATATAAATTTCCATGTTTGTTTCTGTTCCTAAACCAGAGTACGGGGTCCCTGGGAATTTAAGTAGCTACGCATTATCTATTATTAGACTGCAAGTTCCTGCAATAACTGCTTAGTTCACAGCCCCGTTTCACCAGTGGAGTTCTGGGCAGTTATTGCTGTCCTAAGGCATTACTGTCGTTTGCTTACTCTATACTTGTGTGGTCACAGTCTTCTTGTAATTGCCATCTACACCAGCATTTCAGGTATAGCTCTTTATAACTCTGGAGACATGTAAAACATGTTTAACACCCACGACTTTTGAAAGTTGCATTCCTTATTAGAGTAGGAACTCTCTAGCCCAACTCCATTCTATGTTCTCAGCTCCCTCCACCCCCCAAAATACATCAGACTAGCAAGGCAGTCCTATGTTTACAAAACGAGTTTAGATTGTCATTTCATTCCATAACTCTTAATAATACTCAAGTTTTATACATTCACGTATTTTAAATGCTCGGTCTGTAGAAGACACTAGGAGAATTGCATTCCAATTACTGGATGGTTGCTGCTCTGGCTATTTAGAACTTGAAATTAATTTTTATTTAGAGCAAAGGAGGAAATCTTTTAAGAGGCTAAAATCATGCTGCTATTATTGCTGTGAAATTGTATAAAGATTAGGATTCATGCCAGTTTTTATTTTAAAAAATAATGTGCATTTTAAGGGTTTATATTTAGAAAAAAAATGTTTCAAGAACAACACATTGATATGTGGAAATATTCTATAAGGTTTTCTTTTGTTCCCTTAGAATTCATTGGAGGGATGCAGTAAAAACTGTAGTAGAAACCTTGAAACACCCATATGTGAAAAGGTCTGTGGAAATTGAGGCCTCTACATTAAAAGTGCAGAACCAACTGTTTTACAGTCAAAGTGCTAGGAAACCTGATAGGATACTTCCCTTTGGCACAAAAACACCCTGGGTGCTACATACAGGAGTTTGACCTTTGGTGAATATGTGGCACTAATTTTTTTTACCTTAATCATATTTTTGTCAAGTAGGCAACCCATTGCCCCTTGGAGACCACACCAGCCCTGTAAGTTCTCACCAGCAGCATGGAGATTAGGAAGAGGGGCTGCTGTGACCAGGAGATACACACGGCTTTAAGTAACTGAGAGCCTAAAGAAAGTAACCCAGGGAGTCCGGTCCAGTTTTAATATTTGTGGATTTGTTGTCACACACATTGTTTAGTCCTGAAACTAAAACCTATTTTATAAATAGTAGGGTTAATTCCTCGAAACAATTTCTTTATTAATAAATGTCCTGTGGGTTTAGAAATATCAGGTAAATATTTGAATACAGAATGATGATTGCAATTACTGTTACAAGCGTGAAACACAAACTTTAGATCAAATCTAGAGTTGCTTCATTTAATGCATGCTAGCAACAGCCTTAACTTTGGATTCAGTTATTTGAAACACTTTTCCGGCATCTTTCCCTTTCTGATGTTGTGGGGTGGAAACCGGATGGCAAATCACTGTGAGCCGGATACCTCAGCACAGTCCACCTTGTGTGTGACTTCACAAATGGGGTAACTGAATGTTATTACTTTCAAATTTTGACATGGAGCATTATGATCAAGGAAATGGAGCTGCCTTATACATTAAACCCGTGATTTAATCCTATTGACATTTTCATAGCCATGCCTCCAGATTTTATCTTTTTGGCAAAATTCTGATTCCACAGTTTGGTCTGATTGAAATAAATATTCCCTGGACGTCTGGCTAAAAATTTTGCTAACAATCCCAGAGGTGCCATTTTCTTATTAATAAATTTCATTGGAGCCTTATTTCTTACTATATTCAATTTCCTTTCAAACATGCAAGTCCCTGGGATGGTCCCACGACTAGGGCCTGCACATTTCTTACAATGGCAAAGCATTTTTTAAAATTTAGGGTCAGGTTGAAAAATTCTAGGACTAATTCTGTAGAGAGGAGGGACTGTTAACTAACGTGAGTGGGGACAGAGGAGTAGGTTACCACATTTGGAGCAGTAATAGATGCAAACGATGTAAATTTGAAATTTGCCCCTTTAGTTAAAGAAGGAGCCTGCAAAGTCCATTTCTCTGTTTTCAGCCCTGTCAGTCACCCATTTAGGATGTTGGCAAAGTACTGCTTGAGCAGAATGTGTAAGAAAGTAATAATGAAAGCAAAAGTATGTCAGAGAGTTACTTCTTCCACATGGTTAGAGGCATGTGATTTTCAGCACTGTGTGTTACAGAAATGTCAGGAATGGTGTATTATAACGTGTGCAAGATAATGTCAGTGTGCACAGAGGGTCTTTTTTCCTTATCTGATTAGTACTGTTAATGTTCAAAGAATAAAAATGGTTTTACAGTTTAGATTCTGAGATAGCAAAACCTGATTTTTCAACCATGACCTGCATGAGAGAAGCATCCTAGGAAGTCTTAGATCATACTTTTGAGTTTTTAATTTTAATTTATATAGTGTTTTTTTATGTCTTAATATTTTTGTGAACTGGTGTAAATTGTTAATGCATATAAGCTTGTGTATTTTTGTAAATAGTTTTGTGATTTATTTCTTGCCCCATATGTAAATATTTAGAGTCTCATTTCTTGCAAACTTATTTGAAGCTGAGTTGTGGGTTTGGGTTTTGTTTGTTTCTTTGGTTGCAGGGTGGGGTGGGGGGTGGCAGGGGAGGGAGGAAGGGATTTTTGTACCTGGAGATGGAGATATCTTGTGGTTTAAAGCAAATGTCCCACTGAAAGTGATTCAAATATCAACAGAATTATTTCAGGTTGAAACAGACTGCTTTGTGTATGTGTTTCCTTTTTGACCTAATATGAATTATAATGAGATAGTGGGGGTGATTGATTTGGGGAATTAGGACCAAAGGACACATGTTTTCATGACACATCCTGTTATGCCCAGGGGTACGCTATTTGAGGAAAGGGGTTAAGTGTCTCCTGTCGTTATCTATTTACCACCTTTTGCTGCCTGGCCAAATTTCCCCCAAGTCAAACACTGTTCCCTGTAGAGCGGTGGAGGCCTCTTGATCCATCCTGGAGAGTCTGGGCTGACTTGCTGCTTCCTGCTCCTGAAGGAGTCCACACTCCGCTCTTGGAGCCTGGTTCCCGAGTGTGCACTTCTCAGGAAACTGAATCAGCTTATCTCAGGATCCTTCAAAGGGGATTCTGAATAAAACCATATCTTCACAGATTCCCAGGAAACATCTTGGACATCCTGTTTTCTCTCTCTTAAGGGTGAAATGACCATAAAAGAATCATGCCCCAGATGAGGCCACCTGTGGTGAGCTAGCTCGCAGCAAGCCCAGATCAAGTGTCAGTGAGACAGCGACTCTAGGTGTGAAGCAAGTACTGCAAGTGGCCCAGCTGCCCAGCAGGGCTCCAGAGTTTCTTCTGCTGCCACAGTTCTCAAAATAAATACTTCAGTATCAACCAGGACTTAAAGGTGAGGCGGGGAGGACCCTCAATATTCAGCTGTTGAATATTGGTTTTCCTATTGAGAGTCAAGTTGCAAATCATTCTTCATTTTGAGGTGTTAGGGCCCTATTTTTTTTTCTTGCCAGCAATAGGAAAAGTTGCCTGTTTATTCCAGATGGCCCTAGTAAGCCAACCGTCTTTTCTGTGCCTGCATACCACACTCCAGACCTCAGCAAAGATACAGCATCTGCTTTAGTAAGCGTCCTCAGACCTGAATAAGTGTTCCCATGGAAACTGCTCAGATGGGATGAAAGAAAAGATACAGCCGCAGCTCCACTGGGTCTTCTCAGTTTTCAGGACTCTGCTTTCCATGCCAACTATTTCATCACCAAACTTATGTTATACTGACAAAAATATGGTACCTACCTCTTAAAATGTGTATCACTGAGGAATCAGTAACACATACATTCTTGGTGGTTGAGATTTTAGTCATTTGTGGTTGTACAGGAAGAGGCACATTTTAAAGTAACACTGACTCCCCATCCAGTAAAACCTTGGGCATCTGGAAACACCAGAAATAAGACATTTTAGTTGGTCATGTTTTTCATACAGTTGACAGTGTACCTCTGAAAAAGTATAAGGTGTAATTTTATTTTAGACCCTTGAATCAAAATACTTCCAGAATGTGTTTCCAACCACAAATTTTGTGGCCAGTGTAGTTTCATCGCTTGTATCAATAGATTACTGCACCATGCATAACTTAGGGATATCCTCGGGGGCACACTGAGATAAAAGATTTGCGTTTATACCAAGTGGTTTAACACCAGTTCTTTTTATGTTTTTGTACCCCTTTTTTTCAGTTTCGTATGTCTTTGCTGCTGTCACTTTGTGTTACTGTCTAGGAACTACCTATAAACCCTCGTCTTCCTTTTTCTCTTTGTAATTCTAATCTGGGGAGCAAAAGTAGTTCTGAACTGGAGTCCTGAAAGGTTATCCTGAATCGTGTGGACTTTGTATTGTCTATTTTTTGTTACTCTGGGGCTCTTGTTTTCTCCTAGCAAAGGGCTTGGATAGCTGAGTCTCAGGAAGGAGATGTTAGTGTATAAGATGCTCAGAAGGGAGAATGAAACCAAAGCTGTAAGAGTTCACTCTTCATTTGACAGTCTGTGAGAAAGCGATGTGATTAGACGCAGTGGCATTTCTCCTGTTAATAACTGCAGAGTGTTTCTCCCCATAGGAGAATGCTAGGCTAGAAGACAGTTTGAGCATCCACAATTAAGAAACCAGAATATCATGTAGACAGCTTCAGCTGTCACTGAGTCATTTGCAATTTGTGTTCTTAATTCTCTAAAAAATTTTTGAAAAGCATCCTAGATTTCTCAGCCACTAGTTATGTTTTAAACTCGGCAAGTATTTCTCAAACTTCAGAATCCATTTAGAACACCTGGAGAGCTAGTTAAGATTCTTGAGCAACCACCAGATGGTCTGATCCAGTGCGACTGGGATTGGACTTAGAATCTAGTTTTGGTGTCCACTCCATGTAATCCTGGTGCAGATGGCTGAGAAATACAGATCTAGGCAGCACATTTAATATGCTTGCAGAGGGAGCCGTCTCTTGTTCATTGAGGTTACCACCTTTTCCCATTCACACTTTGGTTCCCCTTCACTTTGGTGATACGGTAACAGAAATGTATCCTTAATTTCTCTCTCCCCTTGGTATAAATATTAAGCCCCAGACTCAATAACAATGGCATGCAAAAATTAGAACTAATTGAACTGAACAAACTATAGAAAATGCAGCATTCTTTCAAAAGGAGATAAAATACTGCTGGCTGAATACTCTAATGCCTCCTATTATATGCTTATATAATATTAAGACGACCTGAGACATTTGGTCTGGTTAGGGAAGTGTAGCTAATTCACATTTGCTTTTTGACAGCTAACTTTTTCAAATACTGCACTCTGGCTGGGTGTGATGGCTCATGCCTGTAATCCCAGCACTTTGGGAGGCCAAGGTGGGCGGATCACCTGAGGTCAGGAGTTCGAGACCACCCTGGCCAACATGGTGAAACCCTGTCTCTGCTAAAAATACAAAAACTAGCTGGGTGTGGTGGCACACCTGTACTCCCAGCTACTTGGGAGGCTGAGGCAGGAGAGTTGCTTGAACCCGGGAGGCAGAGGCTGCAGTGAGCTGAGTTCGTGCCACTGCACTTCAGCCTGGGCAACAGAGGGAAACTGTCTCAAAAACAACAACAACAAACAAAAAAATCAAATACTGCACTCATGGAAAACAAATAGCTAGGACCAAGTGATGTTCCTTCTTTTCCCATCAAAACGTTTACAAGAACTATCGTCACATAATTAACTTAAGTTTTTTCATATTTTATCAATTCTGGGCAAGGGTATAGCAATGTTTTTAACAGCAGTAACAAACTATGCTTACTATAGTGCCAGTTGTTGTGAGCCTTTTGCATCTGTTAACTCATTTATTTCTCATAACCCATCAGTTTGTAGATGAAACCAAGGCTCAACCAAAGGTTCAACGCTCTGCCCATTGGCATACAGTGAGTAATCCATGTGGAGCTGAAAGTCAAACCTGCACACACTGATTCAAAGCAGACTTGAGAGTTGGCTGGTTGAATCTGGACTGCTACTAACTCTAAAACCTCTGCTGACCCACTAAACCCTCTAAAATTATTTCTAAAACTCTGATGAAGCCATGACTTCCTGATCTCTAAAGTGGGAATAATAGTATCTATGAAGGGTTGCCGTGAGGATTCAATTAGATAGTAGGTGTTTGTACGGGGCTCAGCAGGAGAGCAAGTGCCAAATAAAAGTTACCCAGAACTTTTACTTGGAAATAGTACAAGACCATGCAGCAATAGAAGGGAAGAGGGCTATATTGTGCTTGTATCATTAAGTATTTAACCACTTTCTCTTGTATCATTAAGAATTTATTAAGGGTCAACCCTTCTGAAAAAATAAATGGAAAGTTCTCCCATGGTTGGATCTCGCAGGAAGAGAGCCCTGGCAGTTAAAATGGGACTTCACAGGGAATCCTACAGTGTGATGTAGTAGTGGAGAAGGTCCTTGCTTACCATGAAGTCCGAATAACAACCAAAAAATCTTGTGTAATTATTCAGTGGAAACCATTATCCAGATAGCACTGATTATGACGACTGAACTGTGTCTACATTTCAGAACAATGTCTAGTGCTAGGTTATCTATTGCATCTGTCAACTTTCCAGTTCAGGGAAGTGGTCCAGGAGCCTCTGTGAGCTTCACCTTCTCTTCTAGTGGGTGGTGCCTTCTGCAGGTATCGCTTTCTTGTATTGCCCTAGTTACTCACAGGCTCATTCAATACACGAGATGGCAGGAGTAGAAGCAACATGGTGAATTTCTGCAAAAGAAGTAATGGGGGAAAGCAGGCCTGGTATTCTACAAAACAGTTGCTAAAGAGAGAGGGATTTGACTGGCTCTCCATTTCTGGATAGTAAAACTTGGTAAATAATGAAGTTTTGTTTTGTTTTTTTTGAGACAAAGTCTTGCTCTGTCACCCAGGGTGGAGTGCAGTGGCACTATCTTGTCTCATTGCAACCTCTGCCTTCCAGGTTCAAGTGATTCTCCTGCCTCAGCATCCTAAGTAGCTGGGACTACATAGATGTGCACCACCACGCCCGGCTAACTTCTGTATTTTTAGTAGAGATGGGGTTTTGCCATGTTGGCCAGGCTGTTCTTGAACTCCTGACTTCAAGTGATCTGCCTGCCTCGGCCTCCCAAAGTGCTGGAATTACAGGTATGAGCCACTGGCTCTGGCCTCATTATTCTTAAACACATATATATTTTCCTGGTTCAAGATCAGTTAAAACAAAATGCATTTCCAGAGAAAAGAGCATAGCAATTGCACTGATAGTAGCTAATATCATTAAAAATTTATTGATCAATTATCATGTACCAGGCTATCCTAAGTATTTTGCATATGTTAATATTAACTCATTCTTCCTAACAATTACGTGAGGTAACATTTTTTCTTTTATTGCCACTTTACAGGTAAATCAAAGCCTAGAAAGTTTTAAGTAATGTGCCTGAGTTTATATCTCTGAGGCTAAGTGGTGCAGGCCCAAGCTCTATGACCCCAGAGCCTGCAGTTCTTACCACTGTTAGACTGCATGCCCACTGTGTATCCTCAAAGATCATGAATCCCTAACATAGTTGTGTCTGCGAGGCTAGGGCACCGTGTTGTTGATTTGCAGGGAACACAACTCCTCACATTAGTCAGGTTAGGCTAGGGTTATGCTGTAGTAACACAACCAAAATCTCAATGCCTTAGACATGAAAAGAGGTGTTTTTCCTGCTCAAGGCAAGCCTGCTGCAGGTCCAGGCAACTGTCCTGGGTAACAGTCCTCTGAGCAGCCATTGGCATCCCTTACCCCCATCACCTAAGACTGAATTCCTAGGATGGTGAGGCAAGGGAGGAGAACACTGGAGGAGCTTGCATGGATAGTTAAAATGTGGTCCAGAAGTCACACATGTCGTTCCTGCTCACAACTCATCAGATAGAATGAGTCTGAAGGCCATGCCAGTACAAGCAAGGTGCGAGTTAAAGGCAGTAGACCCCCTGTCTGGAAGGAAAGCAGAGCTGGGAGCACTGCACAGCATGGACATCTACCTCCCACTCCACTCTCGACTCAGGTTCTCCCATGACATCTGTCACTGACAAGGGCAGCAGCATGCGGAAGAAGAGTGCTCTAGCTTCCTGAAGCAGAGAGCGACAATTATAGCCCCCAAGACAAGCTCAAGGACTGGCAGTTTATAGGGCAAAAGAAATTGAGGGGCAGCATAGGTTGCCAGATGAGGTGTCACTCTTGAGACCTCATAATGGTAGCAGAAGGTTGGTCCTGCATCCACAAGCTTCTAACCATATATTGGAGAAGAAGAAGCTTCTGGAAATAAAGAGAGGGTGTGTCTTGTTCCAGCTGCAGAGTTATGGAAGATATGCAAAGGGGCAGGGGGGCTCCATGAATGCTGCTGAAAGTCAAGTACAGCCACCCTCCCTCTGCCTTGTCACTGCCGCCTCATCAGCCTCCTTGTCCTCCCATAAACATGCCAAGTCCACTTCCACCTCAGCCTTCGTGCTGACTGACACTCCTCCCCCTGGGGTGCACAGGCCCCAGGTATCTATGTGGTTCACTCCCGCACTTCAAGTCTTTGCTCAAACACCACCCCCTTAGAGAAGACTTTCCTTGACCATCCTATCTCATGTAGCATGTCACTACTCTTATCCCATTACTTGCTTTATGTTATTTATTTTTTATCTATAGTTTCTCTGGAATGTGAACTCCAAGAGGACAAGAGCTTTGTCTTGCTCATTTAAATCCTAGTGCCTGAAATAACACTATAGCATAATATGTGCACCAACCTTTCCTGAAGGAGTGAGCTGATGGGTCCCTAGTATCCATGTGCAGGTGTGACTTTCAGCTCCACATGGATTACTCACTGTATGCCACTGGGCAGAGCGTTTAACCTTTGTATGCCTTGGTTTCATCTACAAACTGATGGGTCGTGAGAAATAAATGAGTTAACAGATGCAAAAACTCACAACAACTGGCACTATAGTAAGCATAGTTCATTACTGCTGTTAAAAACATTGCTATACCGTTGCCCAGAATAAGACACGAAAAAACTTAAGCTATTTATATGATAGTTCTTGTAAAAGGCAGGGGCTGGGAACCCCTTTGTACTGGGTGTTGAAATATAACAGGACATCTTACTTCAGTAGCAAGGATGAATCCCATTCATGTTACAAGCACCGGGACTACTGGTGTTGGTTGCTGGTCACAGAAGCAAAGACAAGTAGGCTTACATGATCTAAAATTCAACTGCCAGATGACTAAACACTGGTAGAAGTAGTCATAAAAGGAGAGCAGTTTTGAGCAGTGCTTGGAAAGTAGGGAAGGGGGTTACTTGCAGGAGAGGAAGGGTGATGTTCTAGGTGTCTGGGAAAGACTTTCTTCCCGTACTCACATCTACCCTACAAAGCATCTTAGGGTGTGGAACTGAGAAGGTGTAATGGGAACTCTCTTCCAGGCCGTAGCAACTTCGGAAGAGAAGGAACAATGAAGGTTTGGATCGTTTTCAACAAGCATGTAGAATCTATGTACTAAGAGATAGTAAAATCTAGGAAAACTTGAGTTCCCGAATGATCTGCTTCTCTAAGTTACGTGAGTTTTAGAGAAGACAACAGTGATGTTACCTACGCCCTATAAAGTTACTGGACTCCCAATACCCCATATGCCCTTGAATCCCAGGAGCCACAATAACCCTTTGAAAGGAGTGGCCATGACGGAATTTCACAGTTGCCTGGTCCTGCAATAGAGACGCCCCCTTCCTGGGTGTTCCTCTCGGTACCACTTTGCAAGTATTTTACTTTGATTATGGTGGGAGATGGTTCTGTTCCTGCCAGTGTTTTGTAATTATTAGGTTCCTAAAGGCTATACTGGCTCTCTTATTTTTACGACCCTTCTCCTAAAAAGCTAAAACATGCAGGAGTAGCTTCCTTGAGGCTAGGAAAAAGTATCCAACATTGGACTCAAAAAATACTTTGCTACACTAATCACAGATGTAGGTTCCAGAACAATGTCCTCTCCCACTCTTGGGTCATCTCCTTGGCTTTCTGGTATGATTGCCTCTTGCAACGAGTGGCACCTTTGGTTCCCTACCTTAGAGAATGTGACTGACTGCTAGTCCAAAGCCATCCATATTGTCCAATGAGGCACCTGATGAGCTCCTTTGGCACCTCTCGAGCTCCTCAGCAGCACATGCAGCTAACCTATAACTCACGTGGCAGTGAAAGAGAGGAGGCTTCGGAGGGAAAGGAAAAGCATGAGAGCCAGCCCAAGTATATGCAGGGCTCGCAGAAGAAAAGGACTTAGGCTTGTTCTGATGGACCTTAAGCGGTGGAAGCGATCAGAGATGGGTGACCATCAAGCAAGGGTGGTGTTGGGGGATGGAGACACGGAATGGGTAATTGGAGCAAACCTGGAAGTTCCTCCCAACCCTGAGGTTGTGTGATGTTTGTGGAGCCGTAAGGAGATGTCCTGTGCCACCTGGAGGGGAGCTCCCTGCCCAGCTGCCCAGTGCATGCAACTCCTCCCCTCTGGGGCACCGTTCTCCCCTCTCGCTCCTCTTGGCACCTGCCCCTCCGAAGACTTCCAGGAGCCTTAAATTAAATCCAAATGGTTCAGTTTGGCCTGTGAGATCTGCCTCTCTGATTTCATCTCCTCTTCCAGGTTCCTGTGCAAGCCGTGCCCTCTGCCTTGAGCGCTTTTCCTAGCCAGGCAAGGCTGCTCCTCCTCCCTGTCTTGCGTCAGAGGCCTGCCTTGATGACCCAGTTTGGTGTAGTCACTTGATCACATCACCCTCTTCATTTTCCAAACAGAACTTCTCATTCAGAAGTATTTTTACTTATTGGTTTATCTATTAATTGTCTCTATCCCTTCGCTAGCTCATAAGCTCCATGAGAGCTTGACACATGGCATGCACTCACCTATGTTTGCTTGTTAAATACATACACACATACATAAAGCTAAGAAAGGAAGGGGTTGCTGGAAACAGTCACTTTAACAAACTTTATTATTTTGCCTAAACTCAGCCTTTGGAAAGGAAAGGAATGTCCTTTGTAACCACAAGGAGTCCCTTCATGTGTGGAGACTCAACATGCCTACCGCATAGAAATTGGTATTTTTAAGAAGCCACCAGATGGTGCTAGTGACACGCTTTTTACTCACCAGTGTTCCTGTTGATTGGAAAGATTCACTGAGCTTCCTGGTAAGGTAGGATACGGGATGGAATAGGTGACTCGGTGTGATTCTTCCTCATCTCTTCATCCCACTTTTACAAAGGTAGTCTTAAGGGCAGTGACCAGGCAGCAAATGCTGGACGCTGATCAGGATAGCTGATACGCTGCTTTTTTTTTTTTTTTTTTTTTTTGGAAGTTGCCCTGAAAAAAAGAAGGGTAAGATGAACAGGTTGGATAAAAATCAGAAGAACTCAAGCGGTGGTTTGCTTTCATTATGGGACTCCATGATTTCTAAGGATGATTTCATGCTTTTAAATTCTCAAGTATTGTTTATTGCCATTTTTAGAAAACGGTAGGAAGCGTCTAGACCCTGGCTTTTCAGTTTCAGATGCTAAGTCCAGGCAGGGCTTCAGAGCCCCAGCAGAGTTTCCAAACCTGGAGGCTTCCGTGTCCCACACAGAGCTTTTCAAAAATACAGACTCCCAGGCTTGCGCCACCAAACCGTCGTCTCTTCGTGGGCCCTGGAGCCTGTATTGCCAGCAGAATTTCCCAGGTGATTCCATTTCATCTGCACATTAGGAGCCACTGTTCCTGGGGAAGATTGATCCCTCCAGTCTCCCTTCTAGGACCTGCCACTTCTGCTCACTGGTTCTGGGCTTGAACATGGCCCCAGTCAGAATCATCCAAGTTTCGCTTCATGGAACTTCATTGTTAATGGGAATCTCTCCAACCCCACCCCTCCCCGAGAAGGAGGCATGATCTCATAGGTTTACAAAATAAGGGATTAAACTGGTTTGCTTTGAACTGCATCATTTCTTAGATATCCACACTACACCATAGTACTTTCTCAGAGGAAGTATACAGCAGGGATCAAGGAACACTTTATTCACAGAGCAACTCTTCAGAACAATTTCAGGGGGCAGGCACAGTGGCTCACACCTATAATCCCAGCACATTGAGAGGCCGAGGTGGGTGGATCACCTGAGGTCTGGAGTTCGAGACCAGCCTGACCAACATGGGAAACCCTGTCTCTACTAAAAATATAAAAATTAGCCATGCATGATGGAGGGTGCCTGTAATCCCAGCTACTCAGGAGGCAGAGGCAGGAGAATTGCTTGAACCTGGGAGGAGGAGGTTGCAGTGAGCCAAGATAGTGCCATTGCACTCCAGCCTGTGTGACAAGAGCGAAACTCCATCTAAAAAACAAAACAAACAAAAAACAAAACATTTCAGGATACATCATTTAGTTAAAAATAACCTGGACTAAGTGTCAGAAATTTTTGGTTTTAGTCATAGCTTCTTTATTAAGAACTATGTGACTCTTCTATTTATACCTGCTGGATTCCACATGGAATTGAGGAAGCTGACCATGTGACTTTGGTAAGTTACTTCTTTTCGAAGCCTCTACTGCTCTATCTGTAAAATGGGGATAGAAACTGTGTCATGACTCCCACAGGGCTGTTGAGGGACGCATCAAGTAACCTACGAGAAAATGCTCTGAGAAGAGTGAAATACCGCCCAGTGGAAGGTAAGGCCATAGCCAAAGGGATGTGAGAATTAGTCCAAAGCGCCATAGAATTGAAGATTTTCACACCATCACAGCCGCCATCTGTAGCACAGCTTTTCTGTAATGAAAATAATGCAAGTAATTAGTTTTAAAAATCAAATCGAATCACAAGGCTTATGATAAAACAGCAGTTCCCATTTCTCACTTTCTATTGCTCAGAGACAAACTTTTCAAACTCTTTTGGGTGTTTCTTCTGGTATTTACCACCCTATGTCTAGACAATGTGCTAGTTCTAGATTTTTCCATGTTAGACGATCTGTACCGACTTCCTAATAAGGAGGAAGAGGATAACACTCTTCACTAATGCAGGCCACTGCCCTCCGCAGCCCGCCAACACACACAGGCTTCCCCATCCCCATTTTCCTATGCTAGTTAGTCCAGAACCCTTTAATCAATAGTATTTGTTGTATGCCAATTCCTCCATCCTCAGCCTCTGCTGTGGAAGTGTACATTTCCGCCCAATATCGGGGATCTGTTTCTTCGTGTTCTTTTTCTTAGAGGCAGGTAAGAGAGCTCTCTCCTGGAGTGCTTGCTGATGCTTCACCCTCCTGCCAAATCTAGAGTAGCTCTTCTCTGGGCCTGAGTCACAGCTGGGATAACTGTGGGGTTCCCTTTTCCTCTCTGGAGAGGAATCCCTGGTTTCCTGGATCCCATTTTCCTCTGTCTTATGCCATTCCCTCTTTATAGTGAGAAAAGGTGCAAGGGAAGTAATTTTTGTAACCTTTCATGTCTGAACGTACCTTTTTACCCCGCTGGTCTTATATTCTTTGATGGTTTGGCTTAATACAGAATCCTAGTCTGAAAATCATTTTCCCGCATAATTTTGATGATACTCCTTTTTGTCTTCTGCAGCAAATCTAGCTGTGGAGAAGTCTGATGCCATTCTGTTTCTTGATCCTCACATGTGAACTATTTTCCCTTTGGAAACTCTTAAATCTCTTTTTTCCTGGTGTTTCTGTGTTTTAATGATGATGTTTCTTTGCGTGGGTCTTTTTGCACTAATAGTGCTGGGCAGTGGCCCCTTCAATCGGTCTCTAGTTTGGGGATTTACAGAATTCTTTCCTTGGTATTTTCTTCTCAGTGAGCCTTCTGAACATCAGCTTAATTGGGTGCTGGAACCTCGTGCGCCACTGAACCTATATTGATCCTCAATTTCTCTTATCTTTTCTTTCCTATTGTCCATGTCTGACATTTTGTTTTACTTTCTGGGATATTTACTCATTTATGAAACAACCCTGATGTGGAATTTGTTTACATCTTCTATATTTTTAATTTCCGAGAACTCTTTCTTGATCTTGGGATGCTCTTTTCTATATTCTTGCTTTGTTTAATGGATCCGGGCAGTACCTTCCTCTCTGAGATATGAGAGGGAATTATTACTATTATTTTGTCCCCTGCATTTTTCCCCTTAATTTCCTTTGCATCTGTTTTTGTTCCTCTTCCGTATGTCAGAAACTTTCCTCTTGTCTGACAATCAGTGGCTACCAATTCAAATCTGAATGATATGCCCATGTGCATGCACACGCGCACACACACACGCACACACACGCACACACATGCACACACATGCGCACACGCCCGCACACACACGCACACACGCACATGCACACACATACACTCACACCCACGCATGCACCACACATGCACATGCATGCACAGATGCACACATACACCGCACACACACTGTCGCACCCATGCATGCACCACTCACGCACATGCATGCACAAATGCACACCCCCTCACACACAAACACGCACACATGCTCACACACACACGCACACACAAACACAGCTGACTGGAAGGTGTGTTGAGCAGGCAAGCCTGGTTAGCTAGTGAAGCGCCGTGGTAGGGAGAATAATGGCCCCCAAAGATGTCTATGTTCTAATGCTCAGAACCTATGAATAGGTTATGTGGCAGAGAGAGGAATCAACGCTGCAAATCAGTTCATTTTAAAATAGGGAGATTATTCATGGGCCCAGTGTAATCACAAGGGTTCCTAAAAGTGGAAGAGGGAGGCAGAAAAAGACAGAGAAGGAGATGTGAACTGGAATCCAGGTTAAAGTGTTGAAGGACTCCACTTGCTGTTGCTGGCTTTGAAGATGTGGAAAGACTGCCATGAGCCCAGGAATCTGGGCAGCCTCTAGAAAGTGGGAAAGGCAAGAAAATAAATTCTCCCCTAGACAGTACAGAAAGGAACACAGCCAGCAGACAACCTGATTTTAGCCCAGTGAGACTCATGTTATACTTACGAAGTTTAGAATCGCAAAACAATAAACATGTGTTTTTAAAACCACTAGGTTTGTTACAGCAGCTACGAAAAACTAATACATTTGCAGGTTAGGGACCCACAAGTATTACAGCTAAGGAGGGAGGGAAGGTCAAAGCAGCCAGGAAAAGGTGCTTGAGACCTCAGCTAGGGAGAAGAGCAAGAACTCCCTGGACTTCAGCAGATTTCATGGCTGGGTCCACCGTGTCTGCTGTGTCTGTCTGCAGAGTTCCGCTGCCTTCTCAACAGCCCAAAGGGCATTCCCTTGGAGAAGAATTTGGGGGTTCAGATTCTAATCCTGAACGTACTTCTTTCTCCAGTAATTTTTTCAGGGCTTACCTCAGGCCTCAGGCTCTGCAGAAAAATTACAAGAAACCTTTAGAATCCACATGCATTCTGTCTCCTGGTCTGTTTCTATGAGTTTGGGTGGAGATTGATCCACCTGATTGAGGCCTCAGCAGAACATCATCCAATTTCCCTGTGCTTCTTAAGGGTTTGGATTAGGGAACAGAGTTTGCCGGCTTTTTCATCTTGAATCACTTATGGGTGGATATAAATGACTCTATGTATTTGTAACATTTTGTCTTTTTAAAATTAATTTTTAAATTAAAAAACCAAATAACTAGAAGCAATTTGCATAGTTGTTACACTATAAAGCATAAGTAACTGAATACTATGAAGTTATGACTCAATTTAAAACAAGCACATTAGCTAAAACAATTGAAGTTCTTTGTGTGTTTTTCCAACAGCTCATCTTTCTAGCCCCTCCCACAACCCAGTATTTATCCTTTTTTTTCCAGTTTCACTCTTTTTTATAAAAACTTTTGTATTGTAGAATATAATATGTTGAGAAAGTGCCAAGTAAGGCTTATTCCAAAGTGAGTACGCATGTGGCCATCATCCAGATCAACAGAAACATTCTCGCACCCAGAAAACCCTTTGCATTGCCCTTTCCATTTCCTTCGCTAGTTTAATTTAATTTAACATACTCTCTTCTGTATTTTACATTGTTTTATCTTTCCATGTTTTCTTCTGGGTATTTTTCATCAGTCTGTAAATTCAGTGAGTTGCCTGTTACTCATTTTTTCAGTGTTTGTCTTGTCTCTTAATTTCAAGGAGTGCTTTGCCTAAGAATATGTAAGGAAAAATAGGCATCTTTTGTTCATTTCATGTGTTGTGTAAGTATCTTCTCCCAGTCTGTGGCTGATCTTTTCACTCTCTTAGTGATATCTTTCAAGGAATAAAGTCTTAACTTTAAAGTATTTAGATTTATCCAGTTTTTCCTTTATAGCTGGTCTATCTTTGAACTTCCACTTTGGATCATTTCCTTCTGCATGGATAACATCTTTTAGAATGTCCTTTAGTATGGGTCTGCTATTAATGAATTCTTTTAGTTTCTGTTTATTTGAAAATGTTTCTATTTTATTTTTATTTTATTTTATTTTATTTTTTGGAGACAGGGTCTCACTCTGTGGCCCAGGCTGGAGTGCAGTGGCACAATCTCGGCTCACTGCAACTTCCTCCACCTGGGTTCAAGCGATTCTCCTGCCTCAACCTAGCTAGTACTACAGATGTGCACCACCATGTCCGGCCAACCTTTGTATGTTTAGTAGAGATGGGGTTTCACCATGTTGGTCAGGCTGGTCTTGAATTCCTGACCTCAGGTGATCTGCCTCCCTCGGCTTCCCAAAGTGCTGGGATTACAGGTGCGAACCACTGTGCCTGGCCAAAAGTGTTTCTATTTTGAATTCATTCTCAAAGGTCATTTTCATCAGGTACAGGCTGGCTCTTATTTTCTTTCCATTGTCTTCTAACTTCTGTTGTTTCTGTTGAGAAGTCAGATTTAAGTCTAATTGTTACTCTTTGGAAGGTAATTGTTTTTTGTTTGTTTTTTTACTCCCTCAAGCTGCATTTAAGGTTTTCTCTTTGTCTCTGGTTTTCGTTATTTAGCATTTTTACTATAATGTGTATAGATATGGAGGTGATACATATATGTATGAATTTAAATATATATATATTTTAAATGTTTTTGGCTTAGAGTTGTAGAACTTCTTAAATACGTGGCTTAATATTTTTCAGCATTTTTGTAAAGTTCTCAGCCATTCTCTTTAGATTTTGTCTCTGCTTCATTTTCATTCTCCTTTCCTGGAATTCCAAGTATATGTATGTTGGATTCTCTTACTATATCCTCTCTATCTCTTACTCTTGTTAAAAGGAAAAACTTTTGATATATTTCACAGAGTTTAACTGAGCAAAGAATGATTTGCTTAGTTGTGAATTGGGCAGCCCTCAGAACGTGAGGAGGTTCAGGGAGCTCACTCTGCAATGTCAGCAGGGAATCTTTATAGACAGAAAATCCCAAGTGAGTTACAGTAACAGTTTGATTGCTGATGGCTTGGCACTTGCTTTATTTGAACGCGGCCTGATCACTTGGCTGCCTGTGACTGGCTGAAGGTTGGCTGCTGTTATTGGCTGACACCCAGCTGTTTGTTATGAAATATTCCTAAGTTAGTTGCAAGTTTGTTTACATACTAAGTTAGGTTGCAATTTTTTAATGTAGGGACTTAAGAAAGGAGTCAGCCTCAGCCCAAATTTAATTTAATTTAACATTCTGTCTCCTGTATTTTGTCTCTCCATGCTTCATTCTGGGTGTTTTTCATCACTCTATAAGTTCTATAACTATTTTTAGATTTATTGATTTATTGATTTATTTTAGACGGAGTCTTGCTCTGTTGCCAGGCGGGAGTGCAATGGCACAATCTCTGCTCACTGTAACCTCCGCCTCCCGGGTTCAAGCGATTCTCCTGCCTCAGCCTCCTGAGTAGATGGGCGTGTGCCACCACGCCCAGCTAACTTTTGTATCTTTAGTAGAGACGGGGTTTCACCATGTTGGCCAGGATGGTCTCGATCTCTTGACCTCGTGATCCACCCACCTCAGCTTCCCAAAGTGCTGGGATTACAGGCGTGAGCCACTGCACCCAGCCACATCCATTGAGTTTTAAAAGTAGAATCAGTTTTTCAGTTCTGAAATATTCTTTTTTTACATATATAGTTCCAGTTCTCTGCCAAAATTCTCAATACTGTCTTTTGTCATCTTAAACATGTATACGTGGATGTTTATTTTTATTTTTGTTTTTTTGAGACAGAGTTTTGTTCTTGTTGCCCACACTGGAGTGCAATGGCATGGTCTCAGCTCTCTGTAACCTCTGCCTCTCAGGTTCAAGCGATTCTCCTGTCTCAGCTTCCTGAGTAGCTGGGATTACAGGTGCCTGCCACCACGGCCAGCTACTTTTTTTGCATTTTTAGTAGAGATGGGGTTTCTCCATGTTGGCCAGGCTGGTCTGGAACTCCTGAACTCAGGTGATCCGCCCGCCTTGGCCTCCCAAAGTGCTGAGATTACAGGCGTGAGCCACCGCGCCCAGCCACATAGATGTTTTAAAGTCCATGTCCAACAGCTCCTATTTTTTGAGTCCTTGTAAGCCTGTTCCTATTGCCTGTTTTCTCTTAGCTCATTTCCTTTTCTTATTGTGTGCCTGTTATTCCTCATTGTGTGCTGAATATTATTTTTGAAACATTGTTTATTAAAGCAATTTGAGGGCTAGGGTAATATCACCTTCCTCCAGAGAGGATTTCAGCTTGCTTCTGCCATGCATCTCAGGATGCATAACACTGGGAGTTACGCATAGGATGACTCCAAGTTATCCTTGGAGTTACCCTCCTCCAATTTCAGAGGTACAGGATAACTCTTGGAGTTACCCTCCTCCAATTTCAGAGATTGAGATAGCTTAAGGCTGAACTGCAGTTGCCTTGAAAGCTGTCTGCTTCTGTTCAGTTTGCTCCTAGGGTGCAGCTTTTCCATGATCCCAACCCAAAAGGAAGAGGGTTCATCAGGCCACCAGCCACACACAGGCTCACCCTACACCAGGGGGCTCTGCACTCCAAGGCAGGTGCACTCAGCCCCGCAGGCAACCACCCGCCTTTCATCCAGCTCCTCTAGAACCCACACAGGCCTCAGGTGGAAAAGTGGTCCTGGCTGCTGGCTCTTCTCCCTGGGCCTCTGGTCTCACTCCCAGATCTTTCCCTACTAATTCATCACTATCTTGTTACCACACTAATGAGCTAATAATGCCTTCAAGAGCAATTTTTAGAAGATCTTATCTACCTCTTTAATTTCTTCTCAGCTGGAAGGTTGTTCTAAATTGCTGAATTCTGCACGATCAGGAGCAGAAGTTCTCTTGGGACTTTCAGCAAAGGGGCTCTGACCACTAGCATTTATTCTTTAACACTTAATACCAGGTCGTTGTCCAGGAGGCAGGCGTTGCAGCTGAGAATACCCTTGATGGGGGTGGGGGTATTCAGTGTGCTGCGAAGAGATTCTGAAGAAACTTTGGGTCATAGTCAAACTTCAGTTACAGCCCTTTTGTTCAGAGATCGGCTCAGGAAAAAATCTTGTTGTTTTCTTTATACATTTTTAAAAGGCTCTTAATACTATGGATTCTATAGGGTTCTTTCAACCGGAATTGTGTCTATGTGGATACATTTCTCTTCAAGTTATAAAAATGTAGTTAAATATCTTCTAAAAGAGAAATAAATGCCCCAAAACATATTTTAGATTTAGATTTCCCAACTTGGAAAATAGCTAAAAATATTTTTGTGAACTGAAAGCTGCTCTCCTGAGCTCCCCTGCATAACGTGACTCAGCCATGAAAATGCATCACTGGGCTTTCTCTGGCTTTCTGTGCCAGGGCTCCAAATATTGGGAGTGTGCACTTCTTAACCTCAGAGAATGTATAATCTAGCTAAAAGCAGACAGGTGAAACCATCTAAGGTGATAAATATGCATAAGATGGTGTAGTGAAATGTACATATTTTATAGCATCCAAGTCTTCTAATAGCAAGAAAGAACACTTATGAATTATTCTGCTTCACTGATTGCTTATTTATCATAAACGCTATAGTCAGTGCATTATTGGAGTTGTTGACTACCTTTGGCTTCCTCTGAGAAATTTTAATGTACATGTACAATCCAAAGAGTTGTATTTATTAATAACCACTAGGACCTATAAATGTGGTATAAAATAACAGGCAAGAGAGTAGGCCCAGGAGCCAGACTGGCTGGGTGTGAATCCAGGGCTGGCTACTTACTAGTGTGGTGAGCTTGGTTAAGTCATTTGACCTCACTAGCCCTCTGTTTGCTGTTCTGTAAAGTAAGGATAACAACACCTATCCCAAGACATGTTTTGCAGAACAACTGGGTTCCTATACATAATGCATTGAGAATAAGGTCTGGCATATGGCGAAGCACTCCATATAAATTCTTATTCTTCTTAGGCAGGCATCCCCAACCCCTGGGCCACAGACCGGTATGGGTCTGTGGGCTGTTAGGAACTGGGCTGCAGGAAGTGAGTGGTGGGTGAGCCAGTGAAGCTTCATCTGTATTTACAGCCACTCCCTATTGCTCACTTTACTGCCTGAGCACCACCTCCTGTCAGATCAGGGGCGGCATTCGATTCTTATAAGAGCGCGCATGAATTCTATCGTGAACTCCACATGCGAGGGATCTAGGCTGCATGCTTTTTATGAGAATCTAATGCCTGATGATCTGTCACTGTCTCCCATCACCCCCAGATGGAACTGTCTAGTTGCAGGAAAACAAGCTCAGGGCTCCCACTGATTCTACATTAGTGAGTTGTGTAATTATTTCATGATATATTAGAATGTAACAATAATAGAAATAAAGTGCACAATAAACGTAATGCACTTGAGTCATCCTGAAACCATCCCCCTCCTCAGTCCATGGAAAAATTGTCTTCCATGAAACCGGTCCCTGCTGCCAAAAAGGTTGAGGACCGCTGTTCTTAAGGTGCAATTATGGTTAAACATTTACCAGGGGGAATTGAAGCATAAACAGAAGTATACTTTGTGAATTATTACCAACAACATCCACATAAAGTGGGAAAGGGGAAAATCCATTTTATTCCCAGCCAAGAGACATTTAAAGCACATACCCTCCCTGCCCCTACTCAAATGGGAGGTGTAGAAAGCACCCTCCTCTTTGTCCTTCCAGAATATCTTTTTGATGTGTCTTATACTCACATCTGAAAAGGTCAGCTGGTGACATTTCTTTCTGGAGGCAATTTTACTGAAAGCATTTTCACTTTCTCAGTGTGCAGGGACTGGAGGCTCAATGAAGAGGATACAGCTATGTCCACATCATGTCAACTCTCACTGATTGTAGAGCTGTTCTCCCACCCAGCTCAGTCCTCTCTCCCTCTACCCCTAACAGGAAAATTTAACTCTGGTTATTGACTACATCTCATTGTGATTACTGAGCAAATTTATTAAATAGCCTGGGATAATACTTTTTTTTTAGACGGATTATCGCTCTGTTGCCCAGGCTGGAGTGCAGTGGCACAATCTCGGCTCACTGCAACCTTCACCTCCTGGGTTCAAGTGTTTCTCCTGACTCAGCCTTCTGAGTAACTGGGAATAAAGGCGTGCACCACCATACCTGGCTATTTTTTTTTGTATTTTTAGTAGACACACAGTTTCGCCAGGTTGGCCAGGCTGATCTTGAACTCCTGACCTCAAGTGATCCACCTGCCTTGGCCTCCCAAAGTGCTGGGATTACAGGTGTGAGCCACCGTGCCCGGCCCTGGGACAATACTTGAATGGGGCTCCAGGGACTGATTACTACCCACCAAAACATTCTGTCCTATTGAAATATAAATTTATCTGAAGCAGACACATGAAAACGTGCTTTCCCATATAAGCCCCCATGCACTGGGCAACTTCCCTTCTGCCTAGCCCTTTAATGTTGGTGTTCTTGAAGCTTTGGCCTCAGTGCCTTTTCTTTGCTCTCACATTCTTCCTGAGAAATTGCATCTACTTTAAAGATTTCCTTTCCCACCTATTTGGATCTTTTGCTTGGAACTTTCTCCTAAGCTCCAGGTCCGTGGATCCTACTTCCTGCTGGACTGCTCCCATCTGGAGATCCCACAGTCCCCTCAACTCAGCCCCTGTTTCTGAATCCCCTAATTATCCTCTATTTACTTGGTCACTCAAGCCAGAGACTTGCCCTGGCCTCCTTGTCTCGCTGTACCCCGCCTGATGATTGAGCTCAGCTCATCAAGGTCTGTCACCTGCAGCACTACAGCAATCGCTTGTCTGGCCTCCAGTTTTTAAAATCCGTCCCACAAAACATGACCAAAGTGGCCAATCTGATGATGCCATCCCTTGGCTTAGATTCTTCAGTTAACATCCTGATCAGTGACATAGGCACAAGAACCTCCTAGAATGGAAGTTCCTGGGCCCCACCCACAAAGATTCTGATCCAGCAGACCCGGAATGCGGTTCAAGAACCAACACATTTAACACTCAGACTGCTCTGGGGCAGGTGGGCTGTGGGCATGTTCTAAGATGCACAGCACTGCAGGATGTTCCAGCCCCTCGATGTGGCCCGGACACTCACCGTCTTCTGGCATGCATACACCTCTCTAACCTCATCCATGTCTAACCCCTTCATGTCCTAAAGTCCAGCAGGCAGGGTCAAGGACTAGGGTGACATTAGGCCAGGCCTGGGAATGCCTGGATCTTGGCCTGCTGTTCACTCATTGTTGCTTTGAGGGTCTAATTGGAGGAGCTCTGCCCCCAAGCTCTAACAGGCAAAAGTAAGAAAAGTAACCCATTGTTAGTAGCTCAGACTAAGCCCAATACCCTTGAATTCATGGTTCTCTTATAAAAACTGAAATGCTGAATATGGCTTAGCAGAGGATAATTGGCAGGAAGCAAGACTTTCCCGCTGTGTCAAGAGATGGGAATAGGCCAAGTGTACAAAGCTGACCTGAATCCATTTGTCCAATTGGTGAGCCTGTCTGGCCTATCCCCAGAGGCCAGACCCTGCCCTCGCCCCCAAGCAGTAGATGCGAGAGCAGAGAAGGACGGTCAAGTCTATCTAAGGAGACAGACCCTATAGAAGTGTTCTGATTGCGTGGGAGCAAATTTTAAGAGAAGTACCATGCATGGATAACAATGTTCAAGCCACAGTAACCGCACACTGGTAAACTGTGGTTAAACTTGGTGCAAAAGTAATTGTGGTTTTTGTCATTATTTTCAAATGGGTCTTAAAAAGGAGTGTTGGGGGCCAGGTGCGGTAGCTCATGCCTGTAATCCCAGCTCTTTGGGATGCTGAGGTGGGCAGATCACTTGAGGTCAGGAGTTCGAGACCGGCCTGGCCAACATGGTAAAACCCCATCTCTACTAAAAAATACAAAAGTTAGCTGGGTGTAGTGGTGGGTGCCTATAATCCCAGCGACTCCGGAGGCTGAGGCAGGAGAATTGTTTGAACCCAGGAGGTGGAGGTTGTGGTGTGCTGGAGGTTGCGGTGTGCTGAGATGGCACCACTGAACTCCAGCCGGGGTGACAGAGTGAGACTCTGTCTCAAAAAAAAAAAAAAAAAAAAAAAAAAAAAAAGATTGCTAGGGGAAGCCTGGAAGCCCAGGGAGGAAGCAGGGGTTCCCTACCCAGCAGTGATTGCTCCCTGGTTGCTGGAGGAATGATGGAATCAGAGTCACCCAAGGACCAAAGCTCCATACCTCTTGCTATCCCAGACTCTCTGGAACACCAGGAAGAAAACATATTTGGCCAAAAATTATTATTTGCAACATTAGAACTTTTGATTTTGGAATGAGACAAGGAAATATGTATGTATCTCAGAGACAATGAATTTTTAAAAGGAAATTGGGACCGTTTCTCAGGGTGAGACGTCTTATCCGGTTAACTGCGAGCCCCCCGGGATTTCTACTCAGAGTGTTCATCACATCAGGTTTCCATTCTCTACAATAAAAACATGGCCAGGGAGAAATTACCCAGCACTGGGAAGAAAGAGCTCCAAAATAGAAGCAGCTTTCGAGGAATTTGGAGGGATAAAAAGGAATAGTGTGTCTGAAAGTTGGCAACATCTAAAAAGGCTAAAAATGACAATTCTGCCTGTGATACTATGTCTAGTGTGCAACGCTTCATTCAAAAGGCAGGCACGTCTCCCCTTCAGGCGGGAGTGGGAATCTCACTGGGGAACCGGGAACTGCGTTTGAGCTGATGCAGACTCAGGGTCAACTCGGCAAGGGAGCCCGGCGCCCAGACACAGCGGCGTTCACCTCACCTTGCACCGTCTTTGTCGGTCTTACAGGCATCAGCTTTCCCAGCCTCATTTGAGCCGGGATCTGAGTTGCATTTCTTTCTGGGTCAGGCCTTGCCATTAGGGAGAGATGAAGTCAACTGATGAGCGTGCCAGCCTTGAGGAAGGACAGAGTGTGGGAAGCAGAGTGTGGGAAGTTGGAAAAAACAATCTGCAAGGTAAACACCTTCAAGTCAATTTCAAGAGCTGGCTAGAAACCGCCAGGACTTCAGGGGGCCCTGCCTCGCGGGTCTCCCTGCGCCCTCAGCACTTTGGCTTGGTATAATGCCACCTTGCCCCTGAAGAGAGGCCTATTTTAAGCTGAGCAAGAAAAGGTGGAAAGACTAAAATCAGCTTTGTGCAGAGACGCCAATTTCTGCTGCACACATGGAAACGACGTGCACATACAGCGAGCTGGCCCAGCTCCCGGCCACGTGGCTCACACTGTCCGTGCTCACCCACCTGTTGCCTTCACCCCCAGCAGCACTGGTTGTGAAAAGGGTACCTGCCTGAGCCACCCCACCACTGCGGGCCTGCCAAGGACAGGCAGGGACTCAGCCATGCCCCGCAAGGAGCCCAGGGGCATCCCCAGGGACGGCTCCCCAGCCTATGGGCTCGCTTCCTGAGAGGCCGTGCTCGGGCTCGCCTGCTCAGCTCACTCCGAAAGCCTCTGCTCAGACCTGCACCCAGTCAGAGCAGCACAGATGTGCAGGAGGAGACCATTTCCACGGGCCCTCCGACTCCTAGGAGGCAGGTGAGGAGAGGGGGAGGGAGGGGACCAGCGCTGGTGCTTCAGGTATGCTCCGGCCACTGCGATGCACTCTGCTTTGTGCTTGGGGTTTCACACGTATCTCGGCGACTGTGTGCGGAAGGTACAGTCGTGACCACGCGCAGGTGAGGCCTGGAGGAGGTCAGCTAAACTGCTCTCTCTCGATGGTTCTGAACCCTGAGAATACATCAGAGGCACCTGGAGGACTTATGAAAACACACACTGCAGAATTTCTGGCTTGGTCGATGCAGGTTGGGGCCAAAAATGTGTATCTCTAACAGGTTCCTGGGCGATGCTGACGCCGATGCTGTGCGTCCTGAGCCACACTTGGGGAGCTACTGCGCAAGCTCGCACAGCTAGCCGACCGCTGAGCTGGGGCTCAGACCTGGGTCAGTCCTGGTCCACAGCCCAGCCCCTTTCTCACGTCCCCTGGTGAACGGCGGCATGGTGGCCTCATGGACACTGACCAGGGCCCCTAGGGAAGCCTGTATGGAGGCCACTTCACTTTGAATGGATCTGGGATAGAGGAAGGACGCGAGCCATGGGAGCCTGGGTCCTGGGCACAGCGAGCATGTCATGGCAGGGTTCATCAGCCGCCTTTCAGCAGTTCCCTGGTTCTGCCCCAGCTACCTGTGGTTGGTGGTGGGAGGTTTATTTGTTAGTTCCTTCAGCAGTGACTCACCACACTTACTGAGAGCTTACCGTGTGCCAGGACTGCCACAGGTATGGGGATGCAGAGTGTCCACAGCCCCCCAGAAGATTGATGATAGCACCCTCCATGTGGGAAGGGCTGTGACTGCAGACAGGGCATGGGGCGGGGCACCTGTGTTTGCCACAACCTCTAGAGGATCCCTTCATATTCACGTCTGTGCGTGGGGCCCTCCTCCACCCAGATCTGCTTCCGCAGCACAGCCACGCAAGTCTACAGCTGGTGACTGTGGCTGGCAAGCAGGGGAAGGTGGGTGGGGGCGGCAGCCGTGGGCTTTCCACTGGGTCCCAGCAGACCAAGTCCTGGTACAGGGAAGCATGGGCTGGCACTGGCAAACCCTCCTCAGGGAGCAGCAGGCCAGGAACCTGGGCTGGGACTGATTATTGCTGAAGAGAAAACAGGGCCGAGTGTCCCTCATGTCCCCCCAGCAGCCGGGGGCAAGCAGAGAAAGAAATGTCGGAACCGGGGAGAGGCCCCTGCCTCTGCACAGGGCTAAACATCATGCCAGCTGGCAAGGGAGAAATGGGTACAGGGCCCAGGGGCATTATCACAGAAGAAGGCAATGAAGGGTGCGTTGGGGGCTGAGGCAACCCATTATAACTGCACACATCACACACCAGGGATCCACTAATTTAGACTACAATGTGAATGGTCTTTTGAAACTGAGATGTGTGGGGGCCCAGAGGGAGGGATCCACCCAGCTGGGAGGAGGTTAGGGAGGCCTTCCTTAAGATACTTCCTGTTCCGTCTCAGAGAACCCATGGATACTGGCCCGGGGAGGGAGAGGAAACACGTCGCCGGTGGAGAGAATCGCTTGTGTGAGGGCACAGAGCGGGGCAAGAAGACAGTGGTGGGCTTTCCCCGGGAGCTGTTCGGCAGAGGGAAAGTGGATGCTGAGCTCTTCCTCTTCCCTGGAGCAAGTCCCATTTCCTCAGAGAACACGGCCCCCTTGGGCCAAAAGGACATGAAGAAGCTCTTGCTAATGCCAGCCTGGCTCTCCTCATCCCGCCCCCTGCACCCCTGCCCTTCTGGCTGCCCTCCCTTCTCCTAGCTCTGTCCCCTCTCACTTCAGGAGTCTCAAGTCCTTCAGACTACTCCAAAGTCGGGGGATCTCTGGATGGGTAGGAGGTGATCTCACCGCCTCCTTTCTTGCCCGGGCTTGTCGAGATGAACTTCCTGATGCTGGCGGCGCTGAAGCTGACACTAGCGGGGGCACCTCCCTGACATGAACGCCCCTCGAGACTGGGCCAGTGCTCCTGATGCCTGGGCACCTGCGGAAAGGCACCCAGCGTGGCCGCCGTGGCATGCCTTGAGTGTGTGGGTGGGGACTGATGCAAACTGACATTCCAGCTGTCCCAGTCCATTTTGTGCTGCTCTCACACAACCCCGGAGACTGGGCGATTCACAAAGGACAGAAATGTATCTTCCCACAGCTCTGGAGCCAGGTGCCAGCAGGTTCCGTGCCTGGTGATGGCTCCAGTCTCTGCTTTCATGATGGTGCCTTGCTGCTGTGTCCTCCAGAAGGGACAAAGGCTGCCGTCCTCACATGGCTGAAGGTGGAAGGGCAATGAGTGAATGTACTCCCTGCACACGGCACCTACATCAGGACCCCTGATTCCATTCGTGGCCTAATCCCCTCTTAAAGGCCCCACCTCTTAATGCTAGCGCATTGGCAACACCTGGATTTTGCAGGGGAAGCACGTTCAAACCATAACACCATCTAAGGCTGCTTCTGCCTGAGACAAGTGTGCTCATGTCTGCCTCAGAGACGGGGCCAAAAGCAGCTTGCTCTGCCCTGCCCTGGAAGCAGGACAGAGGATAGCTGTCATCTCTCCCTTCCAATGCCAGCTCATTGTCTCAAACAAAACTTGGCCCCTTGTGCCCTCTAAGGAGTGGGTTCCTGTGCAGAGGCTCCAAGGTTCCTTGTGATAATAGACCAGGGAGGGCAAGTTGGTTCCCTCTCATGCTTGGCATCCAGGTGTTTGAGGGTAGCTGCCCAGGGCCCTGTGTTGAGGTCACTATGGTCAGGGCTGGAGCAAGGGGGTGCTGGGTGCATGATGAGTTTGCATGGCAGCTGGAAGTGCCCCCTCTGAGTGGCTCCCTGGATATCCCGGGACCACTGGCCGTGTGCAACCTGAGTCCCGGCATGAACTCCGCTGGGACCCTCCTTCGTGTTAACGCTTCACTTTTCAAACAGGAAATAGAGGGAAAACAAAGCTGCTTTCTAACAAACGCTTTGATTTTAAAGCCAGAGTATGAGTCAGAAACATCATCCATTGCAGCCAGCTTTACATGGGAATAGCCCAGTTCTTCAAAAGAAGCAGCTGTCATTTCATGGCACCGAGGCATCGTGTTTCCAGAAGAGCCACAGTCCCTCTTGCATTAAGATGGATTGTGACGGACCTCTTAGAGAATCCGACAGTTTCGGGTTGGAAAGGGGATCCCTTTTGTTCTGTCTGGACACTAAGGCAGTGCATCATCTACAGGTGCATCTGCTGCATGGCTGCTGGCTTGTTGCCCGACAAAATGCCCAGCATTGAACCAGATGCATAGGCGTGAACCCTGGAGAATCCTGTTTTCAGTGGCTGGAAGAGGGAGGTGTAGGCACCAGCTCAAACTCTTCACCTCCCGCCTTCTATCCTGCAGACCCCGGCAGGCCACATGGTGACCTTCTATGTCCATCTGGGACAGCAGTCAGCTGCCCCTGCCTCTGCGGGGAGTGAGCAATGGGCCGCAGGATCACTTGTCCTGGGCAGCTCTTCTGGGGGTGGCTTTGCATTGCTGCTGGGTTTTGGGAGTCCAGGGCCTGTGGTCTCCTGGGGGCTGTGTGCAGAGAGTCTTCCCCAGAACCAGATGGGGAAGGGAGCCGCAGGGAAAGAACGTGACCTTTGGGCTCAATCCTGGTATTGAAGCCGTGTTCGTTCTTTTACATTTTCGTAACATGCAGCATTGGGTAAATGCCTTCTGAGTTTGGTTAGTGCTTGTTAAATTGGGCGAGAACTTCATAAGTTTGCAGGAAGTATTCCCAGAAATGGTACACACACAGTACTTAGCGTGGTCACCGCACATGGCCAGCATGTACCAAACTGGTCCGAATTGACTAGAATGGGGAGGGTGGGAAGCGACAATCTCTACGTTCTCTTTAACCTGAGGTGTCTGATGCTACTTGCTGGGCTTCTGGCCTGTGACGAGTACTCCCACTCCCTGCTGCCCTGAGACCTGGGTGGCTTTCAGGGTATTCTTTTTTCTCAGTGCCTTTGTGTGGAGAGCCGCTGTCTCCCTCCACTCTGTGGGTGATGCAGGTGGCGCTGCTGTGAGCTGCCCCTGGAGGTCATGGACAGGCTGTCAAGGATGGGGCCTGCCATACCAGAGCTCCCGCCGCCCTGGGGAAGCGATGTGGGCAGTAGCTCAGAATGCAGCTCCTCCCCAGAGCCTGGGCCACCGGGCACTTGCGGGAGAAAGAACAGGGACGGGGAAGACTGGATGGTCCTGAAAGCTGAGAGGGGCCACAGAAGCCCAGATGACACAGGACTATGGGAGACAAGTGAGGGCACCAGCTTCCCTGGGTTGAGGGACCGTGATACCCAGGAGGGCAGAGAGGGAGACAGGGCCCGGCTGGCAACCTCTGAGCAGGTGAGCGGGAGAGAGAGCAGGACAGAGAAGGCAGCTCTGTGTTCTGCTCTGATCCGTCTGACTCCACACGGATGTGGAGTTCTCTGAGACACCTTTCCCTGAATCTGAGAGCTTACTAACAGAAGGCCGGGCCTCTGAGATAGAGATCAGGCATGTAATGAATGAATGTGAATCATGAATACAGCTGGAGCACCCCTCATCAGGGTAGCCCACACCTTACAACCGTGGACACAGAGGCCTTGTTGCTTCCCCGAAAGTCTAGTTAATGACTAGTTAATGGCTAGTTAATATCTAATTAGTGACCAGTTAACGACAACGCTCCTAACTCCATCATCCCACCCCCTTTCCCCAAATTCAGCACAAATGGCTTCAGTTTGAGTTTCCCAAAGCATCTCCTCAGGTGTGTGGTTACAGCCCAGCCCTAGGGTCTCTGGGTGCATCGGCCTCCCCCTCCCAGATCCAAGTACAACTGAAACCCTAACAATAGAAATCATCATTGCTGGCCCAGCGCTGCCACCCCTGCTTCTGTTCATAGCCTGCTTTGTTTGTTTTTAGTCCCTTAGGCACTGGCCCTAACAACAAATGAGGAGAAGCCAAGTTCTCTGCTTTCTGCAGACAGGGCCTCCCCTGGATGGGATCTTCCTCTGAGGCGAGCTTCAGATCTGCTCAAGCTTCCTGCAGTGGGGCCAGGAGGCAGGGCCCGGGCAGGGGAGACCAGAGCCTCTCGGTGATGCCTCCGAATGGCAGGGCTCAGACACACACACCGGGCTGGGTAAGTCCCTGCAGTGAAAACCGAGACGGTCTTTTGCCTGCCACAGCCCCGGGCAGACTCTGCTCTCACCGTGGTGCCGACATCCCAAGTTTTCAGACTCACCAGGACCCAGTGACAACATCTGGGTCCTCAGAGCTGCATGCAGACTGTCCCCAGTTCAGAGCATTGGACAGAGCTGGGAACTGACAGCCCTGATCAATAGTCCCAAGAGAAAGGCCAGCCCTCCTCCTCCTCGGAATCCTGGGTTTCTAGGAGGCAGAAAGGTTTTCTGAGAAACAAGGCTTTTGGAAGGAAGGTGGTGCCTGGCTGCATCCAGAAAGGGAGAGCTAAATGGAGAGGCTGAACAAAGGACGCATGTGGAACGCATGGGGAGGGGAGGCTGGGGCGCAGGGCTCCGGGTCTGCTCTTCTGCGTCCACCCCGGATCCTGCTTTTGTCCAGATGGGCCTCGGAGCACCAGTCACTTACTCCAAGAAGTCATTTCCTGTGGCCAATAATGAAGATGACGCACTCGGAAGCTTGTGGGCTCTGAGGAGGGGGTGAGGACGCAGGGGTCATGCATTCATCCCAGCACAGGCAGCGCATGGCTCCGGAAGCAGACACAGGCCAGGCCTGGGCCAGGAGTCTGCCAGGAGCCAGGAGCGCCTGCACCTCCCTGGAGGCCCACACTTCTCTCCCCAGAAGCTCACACGCAGCGTCTGAGGTGCAGGGCCCAGGTGTGCTGGGGTGACAAAGCCCCGAGCTGTGGTGATGGGAGGGAGGAAGCGCCGGTTTATGTCTGTTCTTTGGGCTGATTTGCTGTCTCTGTCTTTGTCTCTAATGTCCTTTGCACCACTGACCTTGAGGAGCCTTTTGTTCCTCCTGTCCCAGTTTGGTTTCCATGGGAACCTGAGTGGCAGCGTCATCACTTTGCTGAGGTGAAATGCCCCTGGATGCCATGAATACCTAGGGGAAAACCTGCCAGAGAAGAATAAACCATCCAAGAGACGGCGCTGCAGGCCTCACAGTCTGCTTCCATTTCCTCTCAGGTTTCAGATCTCTTAGTTTTGGGTGCCCAAGTTCACGGAGGGTGCCGGGGAATAGAAGCTCTGTCAGTCTCATCTGGATCTTGGTCCTCAGCAACTGTCTGGATCCTGACAGGTGTGTGATAATTACTTAGTGAATTCATGGGTGTGGGCCGTGATAGAATTAAGTGATTTGATGTCCTCTCGATAAATCCAGGTAACGACATAGGGTTTTTTGAGTTTGACCCTCTCCCGAAATTTGCCATCTGACAAAATGACATCATGGCAGAGTTGTAAACTGCTGTGGATGTATTTTATTTAATTTCTCAAATTAAAATAAAAGGTAATGGTACACTTAAGAGTGGTCACTACAGCCAAGCTGATTGACACCCACTGAACTTTCTGGAATGGGCCATAGGATGCTGGACAATAGGACAGATTTGGAATGAGCAGTCTTCCATTCCAACTTTAGTTTCTGCAAAGCTGTTGAGAGCATGGAGCCAGGCTGCGGGGTCTGGGTTCAAATCCTGACTCTACCACTTAGGAGCTGTGTGTACATGGGCAGGACAACTGGCCTGCCTGAGTCTCAGTGTAGGTGTCTGTAAAATGGAATGATAATAGCTTCTATCTCACAGATTCACTGTGTGGGTAAAATGATAGATGTGAAATGCTAAGAACAGCACCTGTACGTAGTATGTCCTGGATATCTTACTGTTATCATTAGCATATTTTGTTTATTCCAAGATACATTTTTTTTGGCCCATTTGATATCTATGAAATCTAAAGATTTTTTTTCCTGTCTTGGGAGATAGAATAATGGTGTGCCTTACAATGGATTGTGTTTTAGATTCACTGAAATTCATTATTGTTGTTTTTATCCCTGGTCTGTAACATGGTATTTGGTAAATAACAAGGACTCCATACGTTTTGCAAAGAGTAAATTCTCTCCCTCCCTACTGAGGCCTTGGTCTAGGTCTCTCCAGGCCTTTCCTTCCTGGAGCCACAGTGCTTAGAGACAGGCCACTGGGGTCAGCATTTGAGCTCAGCTATGATCAGAAAAAAGCACCGTTGAGGTTGCAGTGAGCCAAGATCACGCCACTGCACTCCAGCCTGGGCGACAGAGAGAGACTCCATCTCAAAACAAAAACAAACAAACAAACAAAAAGCACCGTCGAGAAATGGCTCCAGCGCTGACTAGCGGCCACCTCATTTCCCCCCTTGACCACTGGGCCAGTTGGGTGGCTAGGTTGCCTCATTTTGCATCCTTCTGTATCCCCAAATCTGAAATAAAAGCTGGAAAAAAATTCTTGTGAAGTTTGCATTCCAATCTATAATATCCACTTGCTAAAAACTAAAAATGATGCATCTCCACAAAACTCTGCAAGGAAAAGTATGCTCCAAGCATTGTCTCACAGCTATGGCGGGCCCGAGGGCACTCCCAGTATGCACTTCCAAGGACGGTTTGAGAAGTGCGGGTTTGATCATCTATAGCAGATGCTGCTGATGCCAACCAGCAAGTCCCGGGCCCCCGCTGGGTGTCCCCCAGCTGCAGTGGACAGTCATTCCTGCTGACACGTTCCTACCACAAGCCCCGGCATTGATAGCTTGGTTTTGTTTTGTGTTTTTCAGTGCAGTAAGAGCTTGCCTGGCCTGTGTGCAGAGCTGCCTCATCCTGAAATTCTGGGAGTTGAAAGCCCCCAGGGCAACCCTTAACCAATGGGGGAAAAGCATTGGTGTGTAAATCCCCCAGCTTCCCTGGGTGGGCTGCAGCTCAGCCATATTCTACATGACACTTCCGAGAATCCCCAGTGGGCATGACCTCAATCGCCCACATTGGATGCCACAACCTGCACTGGCTTTTCTCCCTTCCCTGTGGGTCTCTCTCTGCACTTCCTCCCTTGTGCATTCTAGGTTCACCTTCCAAATAAATGATGTGCACTCAGGGCCTTGTCTCAGTCTCTGACCTCGGGGAAACCTAAACTAAGAAAGTCGATACCAGAAGCAGCCCTGCGGAGTAGCCCCTAAAATGAAATTCTGAGCGGGGATCGCTTGCTGGACACCCTTTGGCTGGTGGTGTGCAGGGTGGTGAGATCTTACTAAGCCTGTGGTGGCTTGAGATGAGGTCCAGGTATAAAAGGACACACTGGCTCATGCAGCAGCCCTGGCAACAAAAAGGCATGGAGGCAGCGGGGATGGTCATGGCCGTGAAGTGGGCTGGTTTGGCTCATTGCAGTAGGAACCCCATGGAGACAGAAGAATGGGCTTAAGCCCACAACTATCAACTCAGGGCTCGCTTTGAGGCCACAGGTCTCCATAGCAGTATTTAAAATGACTCTCATCTGCTACTGACAGAGGACAGGCTGTACTGAAAATGAGGTCTGGAGTTGATCACATGTGTAGTGGAGCTACCAGACGCTGAATGCAGAGCCCCAGCTAACTCCCCACGCTAACAGCAGGGCCCTCATAGGGGAGGATGGGGCCCTGAGATGGGATGATTCATCAGCTGAGTCCTCGGGAAGAATATGCCAAGATGTCGTTAGACGTGCCAGAGATTTACAGAGGTAATGCCTGTGAACAAAATGGGGAACTAAGCAGAAGTAGGCAGAGGGAGCCTCAGGTCATGATGCAGGTCTGACACCTACGAAAGGAGAGGGAGGAGGAAGGAGGGTCAGGCAGGAAGATCCTCAGACTGCAGGCTGCTCAGAAAACTTTTGGTGAGTGGCACAGGGGCTCCAGCCCAAGACTGCCCGTAGAGGAGCCCACCATGGCAGTCATCATCAGCTGGGCTCTGCCTGGGAAGCACATGGCCTTGATGTGCAGGCCCCTGTCACTGGAGGCTGTCAGCTCATTGCATTCCTTGGGGCTGGGTCTGTCATGAAGGGAGACCATTATCTGTATTTTGCAAAGGAGGTTAAGTAAAGGACATGAGGTCACTGAGCAAGCTGTAGATCCAAGGCTTGCTTCTGGGTTAGCCGGCTCCAAGACACATGTGCTGAATCTCTGACCCTTGTGGCTTTGGAGAGTGGGCCTGCAGTGGGCAAGACCAGGTTCTTGATAACAGTAGAAGTTAAAGTGCACTTGGAGTCTTGGCTGCAGGTGGGACAGTGCCAAAACCTGGAGATGCCGGCTTGACTCCAGAGGGCAGTGAGAAGTGCAGGACACATCTGCAAGGGCAGCCTGAGGCCATCTGTGTGGGGGGCACATTGCAGAGCTCTGTGAGCTCAGACTGGTCTCCCTCAGTTCCCTCTGCTCACATCAGTATCCATGATCATTTCCAAGAATCCAGGCCCCCAGTGCAGCTGCAGCCCACACCCCACCTCCCTACCTCAAAGATGGCTCCCTACCCAGGGCCAGGCTGCCGTGTTGTGCCTACCTGTCTGTTTGGGGACAGACCTGAGTTTTCACTTCTGCAGCTGCATTCTGTGCAGATGCTGGTTGGGCTGCCCCGTCCATGGGGTAGGGCAGGGACCCCCCCACCCAGGTCCACAGATGGTGACAGGTGAGTGAACAAGGAAATCGGAGGGACCTGGGGAAGCTCCGAGCATGGGTGACCTCACAACAATTCCTGACAACCTTTCACTAGGGTTAGGTTGCACTTTCACCCTGGGGGCCTGTTTTAAAAATGAAGCAGCCCCTATGGACCCACACACATGCACACCCTGCAGAGGAGGATAAACGCAAGACCAGGGTATCCCAAACTGTCCTTTTCAGATCATCAACATCTAAATGGCAGAGGATGCACTTTTTTTTTTTTTTTTGAGATGGAGCCTGGCTCTGTCACCCAGGCTGCAGTGCAATGGCGCCATCTCAGTTCACTGCAACCTCCGCCTCCCGGGTTCAAGCCATTCTCCTGCCTCAGCCTCTCGAGTAGCTGGGACTACAGGCATGCACCACCACACCCAGCTAATTTTTGTACTTTTTTAGTAGAGACGATGTTTCACCATGTGGGCCAGGCTGTTCTCAAACTCCAAAGTGCTGGGATTACAGGTGTGAGCCACCATGCCCGGTCAGGATGCATGTTTAAATGCAGACTCCGGGGCCCACATCAGACATACTGGATCTTCACGTCTGCACTCAGCGTTCTCTCGGTCACACTCACACTTTCCAAACTCTGACAACAGCTCCACAAGGAGGCTCCGGATGTCAGCAGTGAAGGGTGTTAAGGGGTCATCTGGTTAAATGCCTGCATTGCAGGGGTGAGGAAACCGAGTGTGAGATAGACAGTCACCCCTCTGGGTTCAGGCTCTGTGACTGCTGCTCTGCCTCACAAGCGAGAACCTTTTGAGTTCTAACACTCTAATGTGCTGATCAATTTATCATATCATTTCCCCCTCGTAGGGACAGCCTAAGGGCATAAACTGTCAAACTGCTCCCTCCTAGTGATCAGATGGGCTGAAGTGGGCATAGGTCCCAGATTCAGCAAATAAAGATACAGTACACCTAATTCAACTGAATTTCAAGTAACCAACAGAAAACTTTTCAGTATAAGTAGGTCCCCGGAACTGCATGGGACACACTTATGTTCTAACATTAGTCATTGATCAGCTGAAATTTCAATGGAGCTGGGAAGCCTGTATTTTTATTTGTTAAATCTGGCAACTCTACTCCCAGGAGTTAGCACCCCTATTAAGGCCATGAAATGGATGCAGTGTGGTGGCCTCTACTGAGCTGTGGTTATGCACAGGGGATCTTCTGTGGATACTGCAGGGGTAGGAGGAGGAGCAGCTGTCAACCCCGCAGGCTATATATAACTCGACAGGTGGAGACACGGAGGAAGATCATGTGTGTCTGGAGAACACTGGGATTGGCCATAAGCCCCCAGGAATGCTCTACTGCCTGTCCTTGGAAGTTGCCTTAGTCAGCTTGGGCTGTATCATAGAACACCATAGATGGAGTGGCTTCAACAATAAACATTTATTTCTCGCAGCTCTGGAGGCTGAGAAGTCCATGACGAAGGTGCCAGCAGATCTGATATCTCGTGAAGTTTCACGTCCTGGTTTGCAGAAGCCCACCGACTCCTTGTATCCTCACAAGAAGCAAAGAGAGAAGAGTCTTCTGTCTCCTCTTGGTTCTTTTATTTTTGAGACAGAGTCTCACTCTGTCACCCAGACTGGGGTGCCAGGACCTCCCAGACTCAAGCGATTCTCCTGCCTCAGCCTCCTGAATAGCTGGGACTACAGGTGTGTGCCAGCACACCAGACTAATTTTTGTATTTTTTGTAGAGATGGGGTCTTGCTATGTTGCCCAGGCTGGCCTTGAACCTCTGAGCTCCAGTATATGCCCACCTCAGCCTCCCAAAGTGCTGGGATGACAGGCATGAGCCACCATGACCTGCCTCTTCCTCTTGCCACTAAGGCACTAATGCCACTCCCAGGGCCCCAACCTCCTGACCTCATCTAAGGCTAATCCCTTCCCAAAAGCCCCACCTCCAAATCCCATCACATTGGGGTTAGGGTTTCAATGTGGGAATTTGGGGTTGGGGGACACAAAGATTCAGTCCAGAGCAAAGGCAAAAACCGATGTCCAACACATACATAGAGGTTGAGGGAGGGGAGAGAAAATCCACTCCATATGACAGGGAGAGTGGAACAGGAAGGAGACAGGCAGAGATGAGAACGCCTGGCTGGGATGGGGAGTAGGGAGTGCCAGGTTAACAACCCCTGCCCTCCTGAACCCTTGCCCTCCCTAATCCCTGCCTCCCTAATCCCTGCCTCCCTAACCCCTGGCCTCCCTAACCCCAGCCTCCCTAACCCTGGCCTCCCTAACCCCTGGCCTCCCTAACCCTTGGTCTCCCTAACCCTTGGTCTCCCTAACACCCTGCCTCCCTAATCCCTGGCTTCCCTAACCCTGGCCTCCCTAACCCCTGGCCTCCCTGACCCTTGGTCTCCCTAACACCCTGGCCTCCCTAACCCCAGCCTTCCTAACCCCCAGCCTCCCTACCCCGGCCTCCCTAATCCCTGGCCTTCCTAACCCTTGGTCTCCCTAACCCCCTGCCTCCTTAACCCTAGGCCTCCCTAACCTCCGGCCTCCTTCTCAGTGGCAGTTTTCTCCTTGTACCTCCAGGGAGGGTGGGGAGAAGAAGGGAAGGGAGCGGGGAGCGGGGGAGGGAATTATCTAGACAGCCAATTCCAAATTTGACCTCCAAATGCACTCTCTAGTTCCTCGCTCTCCTCAGGAAGTGCTTCAGGTGCCAGGGCAGCTGGCCCTCCGAGAGCCTGCTCAGCTCTCAGGACAGATGCCCGGCTGCTTGCAGGCTGCAGCGCCCTGGGGGCTGAGGTCACTGTTTTGCTGTATGACCTGACAAATGATTTCTCTGGGGGCGCTTCTGCTCTGGATGAATGTGCTATAGCCTTCCACCGTGACTAATTCCACGTCTCCCTCAGATCTGAAGTGTATTCGTCACCGCAAAGCAGCCGTCTGCTTCATGAGCAGTGGCTCCACTGGGTGCCCGTGCAAGTAGGCAGAGAATCCCATTTCTAAAGGTTCTGATGGGTCCCTCCCCCATGTGAACGCGGGATCCCTCCCCCACCAACAAACCTCACAAGCCAAGGGGGTAGGGGGAGCTTGCTTTTCTAGAAAGGGCGCTCATCTGATCTCTCATGTACAGAGTCAGAGGGGAGCTGAGCCTTGTTAGCCAGGATGGGCCCTTGGCCCAGCATCCTGCATGGAGCATGTGGGCTGCATGGCTGGCTCTGACTTGGGTGCCTACCAGAAGCCCCTGAGCCAGGACCTGGTGTGGTGGTGCTGGGCACAGGGTGGCCAGGTGCTTAGTATGCGCTCAGCAAATCAATGCAGGATCAGGCTGGGTGAGTTGTAAAGGAGGAGGAGGGAGTGTCCTGGGAGAGTGTCGGGGGGGGGCTCCCCTAGGGGGAAAGTCCCTCTCAGAGCAGCACTAACAAGAGCACAGCTGAGTGGTGCTGGAGAAGATGCCTGGCCAGCTTGGCCCAACAGGTTCTTGGAAAGCCAAGGATGATGGGGAAAACACCAGGACAGTGACACAAAGGAGGACAAGAGTGGAAGAGCTGTGGCCTCTCTCTACACATGGCCCCGATTTAAAGGGGGAGAGGTGGTAATGTTTACAGGGATGCCACTTTGAGTAAAGCCGAGCCCAAGAAATCTTATTTAATTCTGTAATAGTCCACGAGGTAGTTACCACTGTGCTGCAGACAAAGAGACTCAGAGGCTGAATCTGGGTCTGTCGGATTGAAAAGGCTTTTTTGGCCGGGCACGGTGGCTCACGCCTGTAATCCCAGCACTTTGGGAGGCTGAGGCAGGGGGATCACTTGAGGTCAGGAGCTCAAGAGACCAGCCTGGCCAACATAGGGAAACCCCGTCTCTACTAAAAATACAAAAACTAGCTGGGTGTGGTGGCGCATGCCTGTAATCCCAGCTACTCAGGAGGCTGAGGCAGGAGAATCGCTTGAAACCCGGGAGTCGGAGGTTGCAGTGAGCTGAGATCTCACCACTGCACTCCAGCCTGGGTGACAGAGTGAGACTCTGTCTCAAAAAAAAAAAAAAAAAAAGTTTTTTTCTTCCAAGATAACATGGACACTTGAAGTGCAGCTGAAAATGCTTGCGGCTCTCCATCTGGGTGGTGTTTGAAGAAGATGGCAATATGCTTATGCAAGGGTAGAATATTAATATGATGTGTAGGTTTTCCATGTATTACTCTAATTGTAAACTAGTGAATAAGGCAAAGGTGATTGTAGTCCACTCGAAGGTCAGTAAGAAAGAAGTGAGCTATAGAATTAGGAATGTATTGCTATGAAGCTTGGAGGGGGTGTGTCTTGGTGTGCGTGTTGTAGATGTATGAGTGAAAATGTCACAGTCTGCCAGACATGTCTGTGAAACCTGGCTGAAGGGTTTTGCTAAAGAAACTGAAAGCTTTCTTGAGAAAGGTGGGGTAAGGAGGGAGGGTCACCCGGAAGTGATGGGCACTGACTCCTCAGATGCACAGACCGTCCTGTAGCAAATAAGATGAAATGGAACCACATGGGACATACCACTGAAACTACAGCCAAAGCTGCTTATGAATTATCTTCCAGAATCAGCTATCCTAGGCAGAGGCAAACACAAATTAAGGGCTATGGGGTGCATTGGGTGGCAGCGATGTAGGAATGTAGGAATCAAAGTTTATATTAACTACGAAGTTCTTCCCCCACAGCTGGCGTCTGAGATTTTCCCCCCTGAGATCTCATATTGCAAAAGGAGCCAGTTGTTTCCTTCCACACACCTTTCTGCCCACCAGCTATTTCACTGATTCAACTGTCTTTTCTCCAGTTGATGGGAAAATGCAAATCTGTAAGGAGAATATGGAAATTCACTCTTTTAAGCTAGCTACCTGTCAGACATCACAATAGAAACCAACGCAGTGACAGGAAGTTTAAAGGAATGCTTCAAAAATGAAAATAAGGCATTTAAATGGGCAGTGGAAATCAAGGGAAATTGCAAAGCTACAACATGAAAAGAGCTAATTAAGAGGAAGTCAGAGCAGCCCAGATCCTGTGACGAGCAAGCCAGCAGGCGACATGGCCGCACTCAGAGGGGAAGAAAGCGGGGTCAGTGAAGCCCAGGGCTGCAGGAGAGGTCCTTCGGCCGTCCTCGGCGATGGTGGGTCTGCGGGGAGCAGACGGGTTGCGGTGGGGATGGTGAGGGCTGCTCTGCTCAGGAGGTGCATAAACCAGCGCAGCCTTGGGCTTGGCCCTGGCATGTTCCCCACTGATGACCCTTCCGTGGGATCCTTGCTCAGCATCCCCCAGAATCACAGGGACCATGGAAGCAGCAGTTGTGCTGGTTTCTGGGAGGGTCTTGCCTGTTAACACCTGGAGAGTGCTTGAAGGCCGGGGCTATGGGGATTTGAGAGTTTAAAATCAATAATTCGCAGAATGATTGGATCAAGGCAGAGGGGAGTGTGAGGGAGGAACCCGGGCCTCTGGCTTGCAGAAGCAAATGGACAGAACATTTGAATGGACAGAGGCATCCTCCTCTCCAGCCTCTGTCCATTCAGTGAGTGAGCCCTTGAAGCGTCAGTCCCAGCCTGCCTCTCTGTCCATGCTCTGCTTCCTTCGAGGACAGTCTTAGCTAGGAACTCAGCTTCAGGTCCCGCTTACAGCCTGATGACTCCCAAACTTAGGACTTTCACTGTTCTGTCTTCAGAGGTCTAGGTATATGCAAATGCTGGCTTTTGAGGGTCCTCAGATGCAAACGTGCAAATGCAGGGGCTTGGCTCAAAGCCAAACTCACGCAATTCTCCTTCCAACTCCTTTAAATTAGATTCTACTCCAGTGCAGCTGGGCTCAGGGATTGTGCAGCCTCCGTCCATTTGCTTCTGCAAGCCAGAGGCCCGGGCTCCTCCCGAACGCTCCCCTTTGCCTCCATCTGATCGTTCTGTGAATTATTGCCCTTAAACTGTCAAATCCATCTACATATCTGTAGCTCCACTGCCTCCTCAGTCCAAGTGGCCATCACTTCTCACCCAGCTGGCCCCCGCATGCCTTCTCTTGCCCCTTTGGAGCCACTGTCCCGCATGGCCAGTTGGCAAGTGCAGTCCCCTGCTGGCCTCTGGCAGGAATGTGGCTAAGAGGGCGCAGGGGGCCAGCAGGGTGGGGCAGAGGGCACAGAAGCGGGATGGCAGGTGCCTCTCAGGTCCGCAGGGGTTTCTCTCAGGTTCACAGGGGCCTCTCTCAGGTTGGAGGATGAAGGGCAGCGATTCCTTTTCATTTCTGTTTCTTTTTTTAAAACTTGGAGCATGAAAGACATCTTGGGAACTGTGTTCACTGTAACCTAAGAAAGAGGGATGCCTGTGCTGTAGCCTGGAGGAGCCCAGTGGAAACCCTCAGGAGATCCAGAATAGCTCTCCGCAGACAGGCCTCTGCGCACAGAGGCGGCGAGGAAGGCCCCCGGCAGGGTGCTGGGCACGGCTGGTTCCCGAGATTCAGGGGAAGTCTCCTACAGAGCGCGCTCTGCAAGCCCTAGCTGCGGAGAGGATGAAGGTTTTGCCTGGAATTGGCACTGTCTTTTGATGGCAGATTTTAAACGTGTAAATCATAAAGGCTGACCTGATGGCAAATCATTGCTTTTGTTGACAACACCTGCGTGTTTAGTCTCTTCTTTCACTATTTTTTTTTTTTAATGAATGTGTCCATGTGTTTTTACCCAGTTCTTGCCTCTTGTCCAAGAACCTGGTTCTTGGTTCTTGTCCAACAATGTGGACATTTGTCTTTATAAAACAGAATGATGTCTCTAAACAAACAAAAATTATTCTATGCAATGAATCAGAGCAATCAGCGCAGAACCCTCCTTCCAGCTCGGCTGCAGGCTCCCAAAGGGCAGGGACTGAGTCAGCTTTGTTTCCCCAGGTCCTGGCGGGGTGCTTGGGACACAGAAGGGGCTTGGCAAATGCTTGCTGAGTGTACATCTAGCCTAAAAAGATGGCCTGGAAAGGCATCTAGGAACACCCTCATTCTACGTGAAAAGAATCAGCTCCCAAATCCCTCCACCCTGAAAGGGTTTTGTCTGTTTGCCGGTTTTTGTTTTTTTAACAGAACAATCTGATTTCCTTTCTTTCTTTCTTTTTTTTTTTTCTTGAGATGGAGTCTTGTTCTGTCATCCAGGAGTGCAGTGGCGCGATCTCAGCTCACTGCAACCTCTGCCTTCCACGTTCAAGTCATTCCCCTGCCTCAGCCTTCCGAGTAGCTGGGACTACAGGCGTGTGCCACCATGCCTGGCTAATTTTTTGTATTTTAGTAGAGACGGGGTTTCACCATGTTGGTCAGGATGGTCTTGATCTCCTGACCTCATGATCTGCCTGCCTTGGCCTCCCAAAGTGCTGAGATGACATGCATGAGACACTGCACCCGGCCACAATCTGATTTTCATACACGGAGGAGGATGGTTAACATGGCTGGGAAATGGGGCATTATGCATAGAAGGTAGGAGGGCTGCAGGCAGAGGCCAGGGCCCAGGGAGTCCAGGATTGGAGCTGGGAAGAGGATCATGAAAGGGAGAGGGTGGGAGGCAGAGGGGGAGCTGGATTTCACTGGGCGCCACATAAAGCAATCCCAGTTTTCCAGATGTACAAATGTCAGATGCATGAGCAGTGCTTTGCAAAATGCAATTTCCCTTTCAAGATGAACACTTTAAGGGCCTTGAAAAGAGACTGGTTTTCTCTTTCAGATGCTGCCTATTGAAATGGATGTGGAAGCAGCTCTCCAGGTCAGGGCTGTGAGCTGGAAGCCTTCTCCACGTTGGTAAGGAGTCTGCATGCCGCCTGGCACCCCACGTAGGCGGGTGGCTGAGCTCATTCCCCAGGTGCAGGCAGGCGAGAAATGGAGCAAGTGATATCGGCCATGGACCCTGACCCTGGGAAGGGTCCTGGAACAGTCTGACCAGCTTCTGACACAGAGGGCATGTGCAATAATACTTAGGAGGGATTTGTCCAGGATGGCTCAGAAATACTCCTGGGTTTACAACTTGGAAATATTTATGAAAAGAACTTAGATTGACCTGTGGCTTTTAGACCTTAAAGGACAGGGTTGAGGACAGCCAGACAGAGCTGTCAGACCATGCCCCAATGTGGCTGATGACTCGTGACCTACAGGAGAAAGGAAGGGTCACACCATCTCAGGTTGGACTCACAGCGGGTCGCCCCGGATAAGCCCCCTGGTGTGCTTTCCCCTGAACTTGGCATGAGATCTGAATTCAGCCCTAGCTCCCAGCCAGGCGTGGGCTGACTCCCTGCTCCCCTTCCCCAAGGCTGCTGCTTCCCTGGGCTTTTTTTCAGTTCTTTGGATACAGCTGCGCCTTCCACCCCAAGACCTTTACACACGGCTGATCCCCCAGAGCCCTTGCCGGAGGAGCTCATTCCTGCTCCTGTTTCAAGTCCAGCTTCCAGGCCCCCTAGAGCCTCAGTCCCTGTGGCCTCCCCAGGGGCGGCCCTGCTGTTCCTGACCTCAGCCCCCTGTTAGTTTCCCTCATAGCCCTTATTGCGAACTGTAATTCTTTGATTTGTGTATTTTTTCTGTCTGTGTCTCTCCCCGTCCCCACCAGACAGAAAATTTCATGAGGGCAAGAGATCATATTGTCTCTGCTATGGTCTAAATATTTATGTCCCCTTAAAATTCCTTTGTTGAAACCTAACTCCTTAGGTAACGACATTAGGAGGCGGGGCCTTTGGGCAGTGATGAGGTCGTGGGAAGAGGATCCTCGTGATGGATGAGTGCCCTTATGGAAGAGGCTTCAGGGAGCCTGTTGGCCCCTTCCGCCAAGTGAGGACACATGTAGGGCACCATCTGTGAGGAACAGACCCTCACCAGACACCCAATCTGCTGGCGGCCTGATCTTGATCTTGGACTTCCCAGCCTTCAGAACTGTGAGCAGGAAGTCTCTGTTCTTTATAAATTACCCACTCTAAGGTATTTTTGTAATGCAGCCCCAGTGGACTAAGACAGTCTTATCACCGCTGAGTGTGCAGTGCCTCTTCCTGCTCTGGGCACACAGTAGGTGCTCACTAAATGTTTGCTGAATAATGGATGTGTGGGAAAATTGAAGTAATGAAAAGTCAGAGACCCTTTGGACATTGTGTGGAGTTGGCTCTGTGTCTTCTGAGATGTCATTTTAACCCTTTATCACAGTGAGATGGTTGTTGGAATGCCCTGCAAAGCTCCACCGATTCCAAAGGGAATGATCAGGATGGTCAGCTCCTGGACTAATGTCCGGGTACTGCTGCTGCCGTTGTGGGGTTCTGGGAGACCTAAACAGGAGCAGCTTCCCTGCAAGATTTTATCTAATATTTGAAGACAGGGTGTGTCCATGGGGTGCTTCATCTGAAGAGGAGGAGTGTGAAGCCTCTCCCAGTGCACTTACTGAATGGGAAAGACACCAGGAGATTAAACAGCCACATTCTCATCCATCAGGGCACAGTCTGGGTTCAGTAAATGCTTTCCCCCCTTTCTTAGCTGTTTCCATGAACCAGAACCAGCGGGCTCTCCTCTGTAAGGAGAGAGAAGGTTGGTGCATTCCTGAGTGGTCATGCCTTCCCACTTCCCCAGGTAACTACATGGTGAGGCAAGGAAACGGTTACTCCCTGGATGCTTCAGATCACACAGGGCTGGTTGCAGTCTCTTCCATGAGCATGCTTACTTAACAGGTGATTTGGGAGCTGGGCGTGGTGGCTCATGCCTGTAATCCTAGCACTTTGGGAGGCCAAGGTGGGTGGATCACCTGAGGTCAGGAGCTCAAGACCAGCCTGGCCAACATGAGGAAACCCTACCTCTACTAAAAATACAAAAAATTAGCTGGGCATGGTGGCGGGCACCTATAATCCCAGCTACTCGGGAGGCTGAGACAGGAGAATCGCTTGAACTTAGGAGGCAGGGGTTGCAGTGAGCCAAGATTGTGCCATTGCACTCCAGCCTGGGCAACAGAGCAAGACTCTGTCTCAAAAATAAATAAATAAATAAAAGAGGTGATTTGGAATGTGGCATCCAGTGGGCGCACACACACGAGTCCTCAGTGAACCTACACGTCACCTTGTCCTCGCTCACTGCTGCAGCCTCACCCAGCACAGCCGAGGATCTCTCTACTTACACTTTTGCTTACTTGGTAGAAAAATGAAGCTCAAAGTATATGTTAATGTGCCCGATTCTCAGTAATTTCTCCTCTGGGATGTAGGATTTTTGCCTCCACCAAGTGAGCCAAGGTTATTTGAATAACAGCTTCTGAGTCAACGTAAATACTCACTTAGAGAAAAAGTCAGCAATGTTTCTGTTTTCAAAACTCCTTCCTAGACATTTATTTACCATAAGAAAGTCAGCACGCTTTATTGCTGGGATCTAACAAGGCCTAAGGAGACATCTGCTCTGCATGCGTTGGCGTTGGTCCGCTTCTGACTGGAACCGGCAGAGCGCATCTTCTGGGCCTGGGTGGGTTTTCTCTTCATTTTTTCTTTGTTTTCTTTTTTTTTTTGAGACAGAGTCTCGCTCAGTCATCCACGCTGGAGTGCAGTGACGTGATCTCGGCTCACTGCAAGCTCCGCCTCCTGGGTTCATGCCATTCTCCTGCCTCAGCCTCCTGAGTAGCTGGGACTACAGGCGCCCGCCACCACGCCCGGCTGATTTTTTTTTGTATTTTTAGTAGCAGCGGGGTTTCACCGTGTTAGCCAGGATGGTCTCGATCTCCTGACCTTGTGATCCGCCCACCTCGGCCTCCCAAAATGCTGGGATTACGGGCATGAGCCACCGTGCCCGGCCGGCCCCGAGTGGGTTTTCTAAGGGTAACATTCAGATTGTTGCTTTTATTAGATTATGTGTCTAGTTCTCCTTCCTCAAATTGCAATCCAAGCTTGACTGACAAATGTGCAAATTCACAGATTCATCGTTTCTCCTGACCTCATGTCTCCATTCTGACAATGAGCAGTAATTGTAGTGCAATCCCCAGGCAAGGGCCATCCCCAGAGCTCCTGGCCTTTGCATGGGTCTTTCCCACCCTGAGGGCAATTCACCCTCAGAGTCATCAGGTAGTTTTGCTCATGGCTGAATTTGAGGCTCAGCACGTGCTTTTGGCCCAAGTCCCACGCACAGATTTGCTGATGCCTGGTTACTGTGGGTGGGCCATGGGGCCAGATGTGGGAAATGCCCCCACACACATCAGAGCTGTGCTGCCTTTCCCAACTGGAAATACTGCTTCTCATTTTGAATCAGAGCCCTGGTGAGCCACTTTATCCTTTCAGTATGGTGTACCTGAGGGATTTTCAGTAAATATTGGCTCTTCGATATTGCCATGGGGTGACCAGAGCAGAAGAGAATCCAATCTTACATCCTCTACTGCTAAGGACATTTTCAACAGAAACTTTGGGACTTCTCTCGAAAGATCCTGAGATCCTTTGCCAACATTAGATATCACAGACTCCTCTGCCCCTTTCCCACTGTTCAGCAAGAACGATCCTTTTGCAAATGTATGCCCTGGCAGCAGAATGCTAGTCCAAGGGCCCTCTGAAGTAGATATTTTTAAAGTTACTCATTACATAGGTAATGTGGGTTCTGAATATTTGACATTAAAGAATGTACAGAAGTTATTTGGGGGTGGCATGAATGACTTAGTGTGAGAACCCATGCTGCTCATAGGTTCCGCATCTGCCGCCTGCTCTGCCTGCCAACACCTGGTTGCAGCTGCCCCTATCTGGCTCTCTCCTCCCCACCTTTGCCCATTCTCCCACCTCGAAACCAGTCTAGATGTTGATACTACATTTTTAGGCTAACAAAACCAAGAAGGAGAAGGTTTCTACAACTGGCAATGAGTTTAAACGGGCAACTAGTGGCCGTCCGTTTAAAATGAGAAAGAGCTCTGCAAGTTAAAGTCCATTTTATTGTGTGAATTTTTAGCAGTGCAGTGCAGTGGTGTTCTTTTGCATATGAAGATTGATGAATCCTACACAGGGAGAAAAAGATTTGACAGCAGTTTAAGGAGACGTTGTTAGCAAAAACCAAGGTGAGCTGAGTAAGTGGCTTCTCCCCGAAAGCAATTCTTCCCTGTCTAATCTCTTTTTGCAGCTCATTAGTTCTCTGGGAATCAGAAAAAGGTTGTTTCCCAATTATCCCGCCACAGGGGCACATCACGGATGGAAGCCAGGGCTCCGCGGCACAGCACGTGAATCGGCGCGACCCCATCCCAAGAGCCAGGGCTCTCCTTATCTCTGTTGCCTGGGCCCGGCGTGGTGCCATGGATGCGAGAGTCTAGGCAGGATCACGGCCCTGGCTGTTTGTCTGGGAGGCGCTTGGCACCAAGGCCATGCCTCTTATTACTACCCGTGGCCTTGAGCAAGCTCATGAACCTCTCTCAGCCTCAACTGTCACGTTGGTAAGAGCTTCTCGACAGTGTTTTGAGAATCAAGTGCCTGACCCACGGCAGGCGCCTAACAGATGCTCCATGGCGCATGGGCAGAAGTGTGTTCAGGGCACAGTCTTAAAAATGACAATGGGCAACTTTTGGTTTTTGGCAACTTCAGTACAAGCAATTTAAGTTTCTCTGGGGCTCACCTCACATGAGGCACAGGATTGATGGGGGCTGGAAGCAAGCCGTGAGATAAGGGGTGTGAAAAAGCACCCCAGTGTTACAGATCACTAGCAGGGACAGTGCTCCCCAGATGGCAGGGGCTCCTCTTCTCCAGCAAGGTAACTGCTCAAGCCAGGACCTCAACCTAAAAGCAGCAGCAGGAGGCGATGGGCAGTGGGTTCTCTGACTACACAGGAGGCCGGTGGGAGGGGAGTCTGAAGGGGAGAGTCAAAGGCAATGCCCATTCTGCCCTGGCCTGGGGACAGGATCCTTCAGGCAGTGGTGACATCTGTCAGGCGTCAGATTGATGGAGCAAGGAAAACCAGTGGGAACGAGTTCTCTTCTGAGTTCCTGGAGGCTTCTCCCTACAGGGGACATTCTCAGAGAGCTTAAATTAAGGCAAGAAACCAGCTCTCCAAACTTTCAGGGTCTGAAAGTGAAATATCACTTTGGGATTTTGGAGATACTCAAGACTGTGGGAATGACCAGCGCATGACCCCATCTTAAACCACGGCTCAGCTCTCTGGGGTCCATCAGATGTGATGGCATGGGCTCAGAGCCATCACAGAACCAAGGACAGTGGCCTCTGAGTGGTTTGTATGCAGGAGCAGTGTTTTGAAAATGGCCGGGCGTGGTGGCTTATGCCTGTAATCCCAGCTACTCAGGAGGTTGAAGCATGAGAATTGCTTGAACCTGGGAGGTGGCAGAGGTTGCAGTGAGCTGAGGTTGTACCACTGCACTCCAGCCTGGGCGACAGAACGAGACCCTGTCTCTACATAAATAAATTAATTAAATGTTTTGAAAGTGACCCCTTGAAACTCTGTCCATCATCAGACTCTGCATTTAGTAAGTCCATGTTTATTCAAGAACTTCTAGAAAATGAAGAACTTTTCAAACTTTCATTGCATCAGTTGGTCACCAGGAAGGGGATTTCCTCAGGATGTGAAGGGGGAGTCTTCTTGCTTTGGCATGGTAGAAGGCAGAGGAGGCACACTGGGGCGGTGTTGCACTAATCCCAGCATGCCCGGGCTCAGGCCAGGCAGGGAGCTTTGGCAGAGGAACCTCTGCACGCTTCCTCTCCTCTACCCAGAGCTTCTAGACTTGGCCGAGAGATGTGACCCGGTCCTGGCTCATGGAGGGCCCTGGTGGAGTGAGAGAACTGGAGAGTGGCTCCCTTGGTCAGGTGGGGGATGTTTCAGAGTCATGAATGAAGGCAGGTGTGGGGAGGAGCCAGGCCGCTGTCCAGGTGCAAGGCCAGCTTTGCCTTCGCCTTCCCTCCCTCGCTTAGTTGACCCCCATGAGCTCTAACCTGGGGGCACTGACTGGTCCTAAGACAGGCTTAGATCCGGCAAGGGGGTGTGGAATGGTTTTGCTGTTAGTAACCCTGGGGTCCAGGGAGTCCCAGGCGAGTGCTGGCCTCAGCCGGAGGGCTCCAGCTGTAGCTCTGCCGAAAGGCACCCAGCCTTAGTGATGGGCTGCCTCTCTGAGACTCCTGGGGGCATGCAGCTCCCCTGCTGGGGCACTGTCTGCTTCTGCTTTCCCTGAGCCAGGTGCCAGCCCATTCCCCATTCCCTCCAAGGCTTGGGACCACAACTGCACACCCTGCCACTGGTGGGAAGACCCTGCCCACCTCTCAAGATCCAGTCCGGGAGCAAAGCTTACGGAGCCCCTCCCTGGGAGTGGGCAGCCCACAGAGGCAGTTCCCGTCCCAGGCTGCCCCACTCCTCTTCCTTTCAGCCCCAGGCCTAGAAAACACATCTGAGATGAACCGGGCCTAAGCTCTGAAGCCTTCCCTTTGCTCTGCCTCAACTTCCTACCTCTCTGTGGCTCTGCTCCTCTCCCAGGAAGAAGCGCCATATCCAGGGCAGGAAAAGGCTTCCATTCTCAAAGGCCAGTTGAGAGCTGTGAAAACTGTGGGTGAGGCCTCCATAATTCTGTGGCCTGGGAACATTGGCACTCTATCTCCATGTCAGGCCAGCTAACCCGAAGCCCGTGTGTGTCAACACACATTTCGGGACCTGACAATCTGCCCCCCTCCACCCTTGCTCTTGGGCCTCCAGATCAGAAAAGCCCTGGAAGTTGCTGATTTTCAGGCTCTTCTCTACTCTTTTTCTCTTAACACTCACCCTGCCCCCGAATTCTCCTGCTGACCCCGCTTGCCCTCTTGTTTCCAGCCTGGGAGGGGCAGCCATTCCCTTTGCCTTCCCCAGGCATCCTCCCTGCCCTCCCTGCCCAGCCCTCCCGGTTGTAACTCTGCCTGTGGAGGGAGGCCCAGGGGCTTTTCAGCAGTGGGCTGGGAGCTTGGCTCAGGCTGAACTTGATGGTGAAGGTGCTGAGCCCTGAGGTCAGAGTGTCTTGGCCACAACTGGGGCAGATGCTGATTTTTTTTTTTTTTTTTGAGACGGAGTCTCGCTCTGTCGCCCAGGCTGGAGTGCAGTGGCATGATCTTGGCTCACTGCAACCTCCGCCTCCCAGGTTCATGCCATTCTTCTGCCTCAGCTTCCCGAGTAGCTGGGACTACAGGCACCTGCCACCATGCCTGGCTAATTTTTTGTATTTTCAGTAGAGACGGGGTTTCACCGTGTTAGCCAGGATGGTCTCGATCTCCTGACCTCATGATCCACCCGCCTCGGCCTCCCAAAATGCTGGGATCACAGGCGTGAGCCACCTTGCCTGGCCCAGATGCTGATTTTTAAATGCTCCTGGCTCTCCTTTCTCTTTGCCCCATTCCTGTTTCAGGGCCAACTGGCTCATCATGTCCCCTGACACTCAACTTTCTCCCCAGGTCACACCACAGGCTGGCTGAGATTGTGAAAAAAACAAAACAAAACAAAACAAAACAAAACAAAACACAAAAACTACTGTGATGATTAGAAGCACTCTGAGATTCTTGGGCCAAAAAGCACTAGCAAAGCCCCAGCTGCTGGGGTTCCCCCTTGGTGGGAGGTGCAGGGCACAGTGTGATTGGGAGTAGGCCAGGAAGCTGCTGATGCCACTATGCATGTGCTCAGAGGGGCTGTCTAGTCCCAGGCCACCTTCTAAGAGTCACTCTAATGAGACCGATTCTCCAATAGGCTACACTGGACACACAGAACACAGCAGAGGAAAAACACACACATTTGGCAGATAACAGCAGAGAACACCAAGGGCTGTACGCTCTGTACCTCTCAGTAATGGGTCGTTGGTATCTGATTTAAAAGGAATTGCCTATGTGATATGGATGGATCTTAACTCATAAGGGCTCTGTGAGCTCATCCCAGACTAGAGGTTTGAGCTCTCATCAGGTAAGTCTCCTCTCTGAATCCACAGCAAGCCTCAGGGTGGAAGGAATGAGGGGACAAGGTGATGGTTCTCTCTAGGTGTCAGCCCCTGGAGGGGTCTTTGAGACCCAAAAAAGGAAGTGACCCAGGGCATGGAGAGAACAGATGCCACCCGGTAACATTCACCATGGGGAAACTCATCCTGGCCTGGCCCTTAGCCAGCACCTACAAGAGGCAGCACTGCCATGGGGGGCCCAGGCAGGATGCCACTGGCTCAGGGAGGCCCTGTGCTGGGAGCTGTGAGGGCTGGGTTTATGGTTCCTCCCCACAGCCTTGATGGCTTCTGAGCCCCCAAACAGCACACTCAACTATTCCCCTCCCCTGCTCCCAGGCTCTGCAGTGTCTGTGTTCACTGAAGCCAGTGACAGGAGGTCTTAGGGAGGCTGCACCCCTCACACGGAGCCCCTGGCCTCCCTGGACCCACCCAGCCCCTTGGGCTCATCTTCTTCATTCTGCTCAGCCTCTGCATCCAGCCCTGCCTCAGCACAGCCCCCCAGCAGTGGGGGGCTGGGGAGGTACTGGAGGAGCCGGCCTTCCCTCTTCATTTCTGCCAGCTCCTTGGCACAGCAGCTGGGTGTGTTGGTCTCATAGGTATCATGGAAGGTGTTGTAGTCCACCTCATAGAAGCCCTTTTCCAAGGTGAGGACTGGTGTGAATCGGTGGCCCCAGAGCACCTCTGTATCCATGTAGGAGCTCCGGGCTTGGCAGGTCATGCCTGGGGAAACGGAAGTTACATGCATTATGATGCAATCATCCATCCATCTATCCATCCATTCATCCATTCATCCATCAATCCATCCATCCATCCATCTATCCATCCATCCATCCATCCAGTCATCTGTTCATCCATCCATCCATCCATCCATCCATCCATCCATCCATCTAATCATCTATCCATCCAACCATCCATCCATCCATCCATCCATCCAACCATCCATCCATCCAGATATGGAAAAAAAGGCAGGAAAGGGCAAAGATATATCCATCCATCCATCCATCCATCCATCCATCCATCCATCCATCCAATTATCTATCCATCCAGATATGGAAAAAAAGGCAGGAAAGGGCAAAGATATAGCCATCCATCCATCCATCCATTCATCCATCCATCCGATCATCCATCCATCCATCCATCCATCCAGTCATCTGTTCGTCCATCCATCCATCCATCCATCCATCCATCCATCCATCCAACCATCCATCCATCCAGATATGGAAAAAAAGGCAGGAAAGGGCAAAGATATATCCATCCATACATCCATCCATCCATCCATCCATCCATCCATCCATCCATCCATCCAATTATCTATCCATCCAGATATGGAAAAAAAGGCAGGAAAGGGCAAAGATATAGCCATCCATCCATCCATCCATTCATCCATCCATCCAATCATCCATCCATCCATCCATCCATCCATCCATCCAATCATCCATCCATCCATCCATCCAATCATTCATCATCTATCCACCCAATTATTTATTCATCTATCCTTCCAATTATCTATCCATCTATCCTATCACCCATCCATCCATCCATCCACTCATCTACCTAATCGTCCATCCATCCAATCATCCATCCATCCATCCATCCATCCATCCATCCAATTATCCATACATTCATGCATTCCTTCATCCATCCAATCACTCATCAAGCATTTCATGAACATCTACTTTGTGCTAAGCATAGTGGAAATGTAAAGCTGAATAAGACACAGTCCTTGCCCTGGAGGAGTTCAAGGCGTAGTGGTGGCAGAAAATTAGAAATCGACATGCATGATTCTGAAAGTCATTTCCTAGAGATTGGAGTGAATAGATGTTGGAATAGTTGAAGGTAGGGACTCCGTTCCTGAAAACAGCATTCATGTCTAGAAGATTAAGATGGGAAAAAAGGCAGGAAAGGGCAAAGATAAATTCAGCATGAATGAACACGGAGAATCTGACAGGCATTTGGAACATATGGGGATTGTTTTGGGCGGACACATATGGAGAGAGGGCTCCACACTCACATACACACACACACATACACACAGGAAGAGGAGCAGACGCAAACACAGAGCTTGGCTTCTTGATTTGAGGCTGCTCCAATGCCTCGTTTCCCTGTCTACTCAGCCCGTGCCATGCCTATGCTATTTTTAGGTGTTGCTTTCTCTCCAGAGAGGAGGGCAGCTTTGTTTATGGATGAGGAGGCCTCTGTGCTTAGGGTCACAGGAAAGCAGCTTTCTGATATTTAATCTTCTGGCCAAGGAAGGCATTAACTGTGTTGGTTGGGTGCTGAAGGCAACCGTCTCCAGCTCCCACTTTGGGCTTTCTCTGGGAGGGGCTCATACAAAGCAGACCCAGGTCCAAGGCTGCTTCTCAGCCCCAGCGCACCCACACAGGTGGGCCCACAGCCTGCTCTCTGCTCTCAGTGATGCCTGCCTGGGCCGGGCCTCTCCCTTCAGTCGTTACCCTTGTTGTCCCCACAGCCTTGGCAGAGAGGCCCAAACCGGGCCCTGAGCAGCCTAGACCATGCCAGACGTCTGCAGGCTCCCAGGGCCTTGGAAAAGGTATGGGCAGGACCTTTCCCCTTTGGGATCCTCCTGCTCCTCATGGGGTGTGGCAGCGGCTGCCCTATAGCTAGAGATCCTGCTGTGTCCCTGTCATTGCTCAATACGTTTGGAAAGGATTCCCCAGGTGTCAGGTATAGTGATCAGCACAGCTCCTTTTCATCTTGAATCCTCCCAACAGCCCTAAGAGATTGATTTTCCTCACTTTGCTGACAAGGTAAGCAGCTTGCTCAAACCCGCTCAGGCAGGATACGGCAGAGTTGTGCTACTCAAGCTGAGGCATGGATTCCCAGCCCACACCTGGCTGCATGTGCTTGACAACCAAACCACCCACATCCAGGACAGATGTGGGCCAGGGTCTCCTGCCCTATCTCCCTGGATCTCCCCTACAGTTTGTGGGACAGAGCAAGCATAGCCCGGGTTGTGGGAGGGGAAGGAGGCCAAACCGTGAGGACAAGTGAAAGGCGGGCCCCTGACTTTGAGGGAGGCGTGGTTGGGGGTGCAGCGGAGCAGATAGCACTGGCTCCCTCCACTACGAGCCTGTGGGCGCTCTCCCTGCTGCATGGCTGGGGAGTGAGGATGGCCTTGGAGAGTGGTCAGGTGTGCTATGATTTGACCCCATGTCTCTCACCCAATCCCTTTTTTGTGGCTTCAGAGTGGAGTTCTTCCCCTGAAATGCAGCCTGTGTCCTGATTCTGACCCTGGAGGCAAGGGCAGGGTGACCTGCAAGCCCCTAGCTCTGTGGGGGAAAGCTTCCTGAGTCCTGACCGTCCTCGGCCCCGGGGCTGCCCACCTGCCACCATATGCTGCCTGCCAGACTCCAGCCCCCAGCAGATGGCCGAGCAGCCACCTCTGGCACCAGTCCCTGGAGCTTGTCATTGCCCTCTCCTGGTTCCACCAACTTCAAAATGGGAAGGCTTGTGCAGTCTGGGTCTGAGTCCCCTGCCCGGCAGCCAGCTTCCTGGGGGCTGGAATGTGTGCTTAACCATCTTTCTGACAGGCCCCTAGTATTTTAGTGGGGTAGAGTGGTGAGAGAAGCTCCAGATTTGTAAGTGGAAGAGCTGAATATGAACACTCACTGTCTACATAATGCTTTTTAGGTTCAGCCTCGACATCTGTAAAATGAGACTGAAGCCAGCCCTACACTGTCATTTGCAAGAATTAGAAAAATAGACATGCATCATTCTGAGCGTGACTGAGTTTCTAGAACCCATCCTTAGGGCCTGACCAGCTGCTCATTGTACCTGGTTGAAAAAAAAGAGAGAGAGAGAAAGGAAGGCACGAGGAAGAAATGAAATATGCAGGATGTGGGGTTTTGCTGCGAGTGGGGTGGGGACTAGGGTTCTCTGCCAGAGTTCAGGCGGTCCCAGGCCTTGGACTCCCTGGAGCCACCTCACAGAGGTCTGCCATGGCTGAGTGGCTGAGGAACTGGGGGGTCCTTGGCTACCAGCTGCTGGTGAGTCAGTAGCTGAGCAGGGAGGTGCCATGCTGGCCACACAAAGGGCATTTTCTTGGGCATACATGGATGTTGATGCCTCAGCATGGATGCACTGTTTTTTTGTGAGAAAGGAGCCTCACCTGCCCTGGGTTCACTAAACCAACCTTCTGCAAGAATGCTGAGGGCTGGCTGCTCCAGAGGGAGCCCAGCCACAAAAGCCCTTCCCCTGCAGCAAAGGTCTCTCCAAGTAAAGGGTTGGTGAGAACCTTTTGAGTTTAGGAAATTCTGCATCCCCTCCTCTCCCAGTGATGAGACTCAGTGGGTAAGGAGAGCGAGAAGTCCACTGTAAAGAAACCAGTTCGCTTTTGTTTCGCCCTGTGATTACCAGAGCTATCTGACCAGGGAACTCTTCTGGGTAGAACACTTGTCCCAAGAAGGGGCAGTTTGTCCTGTTGGAAACAAGTGCTGGCTCTGGGGTCCCTGGTCTCAATTTCCATCCTAGCTCTATCATTCGAAAGTGCTTGCTCTTGGGCAAATAATTTAGCCTGTCTGTGTCCCTGTGTCTTTATCTGTACCTTAATAAAAACTATCTTGGCTGGGCACTGTGGCTCACGCGTGTAATCCCAGCACTTTGGGAGGCCGAGGCAGGTGGATCACAAGGTCAGGAGTTCGACACCAACCTGGCCAACATGGTGAAACCCTGTCTCTACTAAAAATACAAAAATTAGCCAGGTGCAGTGGCGGGCACCTGTAATCCCAGCTACTCCAGAGGCTGAGGCAGGAGAATCGCTTGAATCCGGGAGGTGGAGGTTGCAGTGAGCCGAGATCGGGCCACTGCACTCTAGCCTGGGTGACAGAGCAAGACCCTGCCTCAAAAATAAACAAACAAACAAAATAACAACAACAATAACCCACTATATCTCATAGGGCGTGGGAGGACATTTGGCCAGATGATAGATGTTTATTGTTTAGGACGGTGCCTGAAAGTTGGGAAGTTCCTGTCAGTGTTAGCTATTGCTATTACTCAATCTTGAGTACCAGTACCCCTCAAACCACAATTTAGGGATTGAATGTGTTGCCTGCGCCACCCCAGGACTCTCAGGCACAGACCTGCATTTTCTGGAGTCACAGTTGCCTAAGTCTGAAGTGTAGGTAGGGCCACCTGTGGCTGAGGAGGACAAAGCGCCTTACCTGTGGCTTCCACCATCCCTTCTAGAATGACCACAACTTCAAACTCTTCCTGATGCAGCTGAGCCTGAGACATCTCCCAGAAAGGGCTCTTCTCGTTGATCTCGTGGGAGATGATCAGAGGAGATACCAGGAAGAGGCGGTCGTCGCCCGTGTCAAAGCCCACGTTGATGTCTGTCTGGTTCAGGGGGATGAACTCCCCCTCTTTGGTCTGCCGGGACTTGATGAGCTTGGCCCGGATGGAGGCCTCCACGATGTGGGAGTTGCGGAGGTCGCCCACCCGGAACATGAGGCACAGCTTCTCGTCCCGCATGGAGATGACTGCGTTGTTGGAAAACATGAGGGTCTCCGCTCTCTTCTTGGGCTGGCTGATCTTGACAAACATGCACCCCACCATGAAGGCATTGACGATGGAGCCCAGGATGGCCTGGACCAAGAGGAGTATAATCCCCTCTGGACACTTCTCTGTGATGACTCGGAAGCCATACCCAATGGTTGTTTCTGTCTCAATGGAGAACAGGAAAGCGGACACGAAGCCACTGAGGTTTTCAACACAAGGAATCCACTCTTGGTCGCCAACATGGTCCAGGTCACCCCGGATATAAGCAATGAGCCACCAAATGAAGCCGAAGAACAGCCAGGTGACAGTGTAAACCATGGTGAAGACGAGCAAGTTGAAGCGCCACTTGAGGTCCACCAGGGTGGTGAAGAGGTCACTCAGGTACCGGTAGGTCTCCTGGACGTTGCCGTGGTGCACGTTGCACTTGCCGCTCTTCTCCATGTAGCGCTGGCGTGGCTTCTTGCCCTCGGCCAGCAGGCGCGTACGGTCTGTGGCAATGGGGACATAATCGCGGGCCTGTTTTGGAATCTTCTTGGGGTCCCAGGGAGTAACTCCAATCTCCATGTCCTGGTTCATGGCATTCCTAGAATCGCCAGCCATAGGTGGGATGCTTTGAGTTAAAAAGACACCATCAGTGAAGTGGGCTGTTCTGATTCACTAGAACACAAGATGGAAGGCCACCCCCACCCCGGGGCTCTCCCAGGCTTCTCTTCTGTTATCCAGGGGTCAGGGCGTGAAATCCTCAAGGGCAGGGGCCTCACTCTCTTATAGGGTTCTTTTGTATCCCTGGTGCCTAGTACAGAGTCTAGCACAAAATAGATGCTTGCTAGCTGTTTGTTGAATGAATAAATGAACAATATCTAGGTGCAAACTACACATTAAGTGTTGAAAGGGTTTGAGAAACCTGGGAGCAATTTAAAAAGAATAATCACAATAGTTTATTAAATACCTACTGTGTCCCACGCATTACATGTGGATTGTGGCTTCTTATCGCCACAGCAATTCACTGGCATTAGATATTGGAATCCCCACTATATAAATACTATGTTGTTTGCTTATGAATCAGGCTTAATTCAAACAGTCTCTCTCCCACCATCAGAATGTAAGCTCCACAGGGGCATAAGTTTGTGTTCGTTTTGTTCTCTGGTATTCCAAGCACTTAGAACACAGTCCGGCACATGGATGTATTCAAAAAGTACTTACTGAGTAATTGGATGGATAAATAAAAAAACGGGCTTCCAAAGAGGTTAAGTGACACCCAGGCCACCAAATATCAGGCAGAGCTGATTTTTGGATTCCTGCTCATCTGGCCCAAGCCTGTGCTGTTTCTTTCATTCCTTGCTGTCTCCATTTATCTTGAGGTCTTTTAGCAGCAGACAGAAAGGAAAAGGCAGCATGTATCTGATTTGTCAATTGGTCACCCCTACCGTCTGAGTATGAAGTCTGCAGCCATCTGAGCGCTTATTAAAATGACAAATTGCTCTGTAGGCCCGCCATTAGAAAATTTGATTCCCTGTCCTCTAAGAAATGGAACTGGACAGGATGTTAATGGCCCCAAAGCTCTTCAAAGGGCGTAATGTTTTTGTGGGGGTACCTACCACACTTCCAAGAGATACCCACACACCTGCAATACAGGTGTCTGATAGTCCCCTCAAAACCCATTTAACAAGCTTTAAGACTCTCATTCAGTTGGGAAAGACCTCTTTAATTAACAATAACAGACAACATTTCTGAGCACTCAGAAGCCAGGAACTGCACTAGGAAATTTTTATCCATTGGCTGATTTAATCCTCACAACATGGTTAGATAAATACCATTATTATCCCCCCATTTTTCAGAAGAGAAGAATGAAGCTCACTTAGCATGTGGCCAAGTGAGGTTTTGGGTCTAGGTTTATCTGGCTGCAGCCCAAAGGCTGACCCACAGCACTCACCACACAACGGCCAGCAGACACTGATGCTCCGTGGCTCATGCTAAGGCTGATGACCTGCTCCCTTCAGAAAGTTCTATGAGCTTCTGGCCCTGGGAAACATCACCTTAGGGATACTATCTTTCAACCCTTCTTCCTCTTTATAAGTAAGTCTTCCTTGAATTCGCAGTTACCCTCCCTCCCAGGTATAGGGTCCCCCAGGAACCCCCACTTACTTATCTGTCCTGATCGAGAAACACAGAATGCCTAGACTGCTCTGTCACTTGGCCAGCTGCATGTCTTTTCCTGCAGGCCTGAGCCCTGGAAACATTCCCTGGCACTGAAACCCTGTTTAGGTTGTTACCTGAAATAAGACTGAAAGATTAAACATGTTGCTAAACATGTAGGAATTAGCCCAACCTTGGGCCAAATAACTCCATAACCCAGAGCCCTTGCCGCAGACATACTTAAGCGGAGCACCTCTTTTCTTGCTGTCTGTCATGAGGACCAGTGCAGCGCTCTACATGTAAGTTCCCCTAATAAGTGCTTTGGAACTTGGTGATTTCTTCTTTGGAATCTCAACTGACCCCATTTGGGGATGGTTTGGGCAGTCCCTTGCAGGAATTCCCCTGCCACCATTCTGAGGGTGACTCCAGCTGCAGGTTCCACCAGGCAGAACACCGGGAAGCTGTGTCCCCAGCAGAACAACCTGGAAAAAGGTCTGTCAACCACTGAGCTGACTGCCTAATGGCAAACCAAGGTAGATTCCAGCTGTCCTGGGGAGTCAGATGACCCTGGCAGGCCTTTTCCTGTGCTGCCTGGGTGATTATAGCAATTTCAAGATAACCTTTAAAACATCATATCAAAAGCTCATCTGAAGGGCTTTGTCCCAGATGCCCATTGGCCACTTCCCATTCTGCATAGGGCCACCTGCTTCCTGCTCCTTCATGTGGCAGTTAACAAAGATAAATGAGACAAGGAGGAAAATGCTTGGGGCTATCTTTGCAGAATCCCAAGCAGGAATTTGCTCTGCCTTAAGTGGGAGACTTCATCCTGAAAACTCAATCACAGATGCTCAGAGATGATGGAAAATGCTGCTGTCCCGAGGCCCCGTGTATTCTGGACACCCCGGCTGTTGGAACCAAGATAGGCTTCCAATGGGGGTGCCGCTGCGGACTCCCTGAGCCACTGAGGTTGGGCAGGGCAGGCACAGTGCCACAAGAATGAGTCATTGGCCGGGGCACATGGGAGCTCACATCCTCCTGTACTCAGCTCTTTGGGGAAACAGCTTGCTGCTGATTTTCTGCACTGTTTCCTTCTTTATTTTTAAACATACTTGCATACATTCTTGTAGGCGAAGGCTTTGTGCTGTACTAGAAACGGGAAAATGTTTTCTAGGAGACTTCAGCCCAGATAGGAAAACTTTTTGCGTCTGGCAGATAGGAAAGGGCGGTTTACTTTTGATTTGATATTGGGACGCATTCCTGTGCGCTGGAATCATCCGCAGAAGTCATTCCTTGCTCAACCCAGGGTAACATCTGGATTCTAACTCAGTGTCCAACAAACCAGCTTTGTGGTCCAAATACAAACAAACTTAACTTTCTTTGCCTCAGTTTACTCTGCTATAAATCCCAGATAATATCCTCTGCTCCTCCAGCCCTGGGAGCCAATTGTAGGGATTCATGGAAAGAATACATGATACAAACATAAGTATAAATAAAATAAACATACGTATTCATATCTCTCCTCAAATTGAAATTTAATGCAATATCCCATTAACCCCATTTTAAAGATGAAGAAAGAGAGGTAGAGATTATCTAAGACAAATAGCTAAAGGCCCAGTGGGCAATTTGCAGGGCAAGCATTGAGCTGACCGGCATGCAGCCTCTACTGTTTAGATTTCTTTTAAAGGTAAGTAAAATCCCCATCCTTGAAAGGCTTCCAGTGTTGTGTGCCTATCAAGTCAAAAGGATTTTCAGGGACAATGGAGATGAAATTCTTTAATCAGGTTTTCGAGATCCGTTCTATTAATTATGCACTCATTAAGCACACATTAATTGAGGAACTACTATAGCCAAACCCCTGTGCTAGGAGCTGGACATAAAGCAGTGAAGAAGATAAACGCAGAGCCAGCCCTCCCATAGTTGATATTCTAGCATTTCCTCTTTGAAGCTAGGGTTTTTGTAGAACTGTCTGTAGAGGACAGACAGGGAGGAATGCTGTGGCTGGCCTAGGTAAGCTGAGCATCCTAGCTACTCTCTGCAGGGCGCAGGGAAAGGCACTGACTTGAGCAAATCCTATTAAGCCTCATCAAGCCTGTTACTTCTCTTCTTCCATCCTCTCCTGTGTCTGTGAATGGGAAGCTGTGTTGAGACATGATGAAAGCTTTTGGAAAAGACAGAGCTTCAAGTCCAGCAAAGTGGTTTAATCCCTTTGATAGGAAAACGCAAGTGGAGAAAGACTCAAAAGAGGCAAAATCAAAGGAAGTTGTATTTCAGATGATGCATTAGTGAATGTGACATCCATTTAGATGGACCTCTGAATTAAGAATGTCAAACATCACGCACCCACAGGGAGGAAAACTTGGTGTCATGGCGTGGTCTAGAATGTCAGGAGTCAGGGCCACAGCAACTTGATAAGAGCCTTGCTTGGGGGTCAGCAGGGCTTCCTGGAGAGACCACTGGGTTGGGAGTCTTTTCACAGACTCAGTCTCCCTATCTGTGATCACAAACATCTTTATCAATTTCCTACTTTCTAAGATATGCTGGATCAAAATGTACCACTCTTTGAGCTTTGAAACACGGGATGAAGTTGGAGGAAGAGGAATGGAGGAGGGCGTGCTTATATCTCATATGGAGATATTTGTATACTCTTCTATGGGAATATATATGACTGTACTCATAGGAAAATGCTCCAAACTGGTTGGTGAACAGGCTGCCCCAGTCCCCTCAAGGCCCTTTAGGGTTAGCAGGAAGCATTCAAGGTGTTAAACTTGAATGTAACACCAGAATACATGCTGGGGACAGAGAAGGCACTTGTAAGTAGGCAGAATTCCAACACACCCTCGTGATTCCTGCCCCCTGGTATACACCCCCTGAGGAACCCCAGGAAATCCTCACTCCCATGACTGGGGCATGTCATATGGCAGAGCTGAACTGAAGAAAGAAAGTTCATCTGGGGTGAGCTTGACCCAATCATAAGCCCTTTGAAGGGATTGGGCTTTTCCCGAAGTAAGAGATTCAAATTATTAGAGGAATTAGACAGAGGGGGCTTCTCCTTTGCTGGTTTTAAAGATGGAGGGGGCCACACGGCAAGGAATGTGGGTGACCTCTGGGAGCTGAGAGCAGCCCCCAGATGATAGCCAGCAAAAAAGTGAAGACCTCAGTCCTACAACCACAAAGACCTGAATTCTGCCAGAACCACAGGAGCTTGAAGGGGGCCCTGAGTTCCACATGAGAATGCTGGCCTCGCTGACACCCTGGTTTTGGCCTTGTGGGAACAGAGCAGAGGACACAGTCGCATCAAGCCTGGACTTCTGACCTACAGAACTGTGAGCTGATGAATGGGTGCTGTTTCCAGCCACTATGTCTGTGGTCATCTGTTATGGCAGAAATAGAAAATCCAGTACAGAAAGGGAAGTCGGATCATAAACAGTTAGGAAGGCTGACTCTGGCATCAGATGACCTAGGTTCCTATTTTGCCTGGAGCTGAGGCACATTTGGAAAAGTTACTTCTCTAAGCTTCCGTTGCTTTATTTGCAAAATGGGGATAACAGTACTCACCAAAAAGAGCTGCTGCGAAGATGAAATGAAAGGTGTGTGTACAGAGCCTGGTTTACAGGAGCCCTCCTGAGAGGTAGCTCTTAGGATTTTCCACCAGGGGGCAGGGCTGGGAAAGGGGCTGGAGGGGTGGGGGTGAGGGGCAGGAGTGCTTCAAACACCTTGAGGAGAAGGAAGGAGAATCAGCAAGTCCCGAGTGAGAGAGGCATTATCTTCAGTTTACAAAAGGGGAAAACAGGTGAGAGTTTAAAAACCTCGCCCGGAATCGCACAGCTAGTGCTGCAGGCTCTCCGGATTCCGCAGCAGCTGCTCTCGATGAGGGCATGCCTGGAGGCCCTGCTCCGCCGCCCCGTCTACGCGATAGGGAACCCGGGCCCCTTTCCTCCCCCCGCCCCGCCCCCCCGGAAGCCACGCCTGAGGAATTTTCTAAGACCTTTCCCTTTCGTCCCTCCCACGCCTAAGGTCCAGGTCCCAGGGCTTTCCCTTGCACCTTCATCCCTGGCCCTGCAGAGGCCTGCTTCTCGCTTCCAGGGTCGCCAGAGCGCCCCTCCCGCCTCCCCGCCATCTCTTGGCCGGATCGTGCGAGAGAAGGGGAGGAGGTTGGGACGGGGGAGGGGGGCTGCGACAGGGGAGGGGAGCCTGGGAGAGATGGGGAGGGAGGCTGGGACGGGGGAGCCCGAGCGCGGCAGGAACCGGGAGCCCTGAGCGCCACAACGTCTAGCGTGGCCTCGGAGGGTGACACAGGGGAGACCCCTCACCCCGCAGGGGACGAAGCCCCCAGCGCGGCTGGATAAGGCGGTGCTCGCCGCCTGGGTGTGGCCCCCTGGTCAGCGGCAGCTCTGCGGCTGCGGAGGAGGCGGGGCTGGGGGATGCGGGGTGGGAGGGTGAGAGCCAGGAAGGGCCTGCGGAGGGGAGACAGGCCCTGTCCCCAGGGAACGGGCGTGGGGAGGCCGTTGGCAGTGCCGGGGACTCCCCGCCAGCGGGTCTGTCTTCCTGGAGGAAGGGCGGGCCAGCGGCCCCAGCCACCCAGAGACTGTGCCCAAGCCACACCGGTGGACAGGATCCTCCCAGGGGCCAGTCCTGGTTTCCCAGCTTTTCACAATTACCAACCTTAAAACAAAACAAAATTATCCTCTAGTGTACTAGGAGGTTTAATGGCACAGAGCCCGGTGGTAATAAATCTTTAAAAACCCGTCAGGTATTTCATTTAAAAACCGCACCATTTTGCAGCTATTTGTTCTATCAACTTAGGTCTGTGTCTATTTTTGAATTCCTGAACGTTTTACGGGTTTGCTTTTTGAGCCTGTTTGTTTCATAGCACATGAGGGAGTAGGTGTGAAATCCCAGTGGAAGCTGACAGAGGGCTTCACTCACTCAGTCAATTAGTCAGCGAACCCCCACTCAACACCCACTGGGTGTTTGAATTATGTTGAGCTCTGGGGGTAGAAGGAAGTCGACTCACACTTCACTGGCATTCGTTCCTGTGCTTTCCCTTCCTGGGGATCTGGCTAAAATGCGGGTTCTGATTCTGTAGGTCTGGGGTTTCCAGAGTCCGCGGTTTTGCTAAGAAGCCGCAGTGATGTTGACGCGGCTGGTCCTCAGTGCACACCTGAGTAGCACGACCTCTCCGCCCTGGACGCACGCTGCCATCAGCTGGGAGCTGGACAACGTGCTGATGCCTAGTCCCAGAATCTGGCCCCAGGTGACTCCAACAGGTAATGAGATTGAGGACCCTTGATGCGTTCTCTGTCCGCAAGGAGTTCCTGGTCTGGTGGGGAGTACACAGGCAAAAAAATCAGTGCAGTAGAGAGTGAGAGAGAGGCCAGAGTGCAGTCCTGAATTTGGCTTGTCTGGGGCGGGCGAGGAAGAGTCAGGAAGGCCCTGGTGAGGAAGGCGTCCAGTGAGCAGGGTGAGGTGGCAGAGCCTTGTGGGACTGAGAACAGGGGAGCAAACAGTAATAATAGCTCCGGCATGGAATCCCTGTTCTGTGCCATCTTTGTGCTGAGTGTTTTTCATGCATTGTATCATTTAATCCTGAAACAGATCTATTAAGTCCGTTTTAGTCGCCTCATTTTACAGGTCACAAAAGCAGAGTGATGTGGTAGCTTGCTTCAGGCCACACAGTTACTAAGCAGCGGGCTAGGTTTTGTCTGATTCCAAAGGCTCTAAGTGCAGCCACTGCTGCCTGGGAGGTTGGTTCCTCCTGAGCCCTCTGGGTGTGATGGGGTTGTTCTGAGCCCCCGGGGGAGCACCAGGGAAGGAACTCATGATTTCCTGCCGTGTGGCCCGCTGTGCACAAGCTGCCCAGCAGCTCGGGTCACTTCCCGCCAGCCAGGGCTGTGTTCTCCCTCTCCCTCCTGCTCCCCTCCAGCATGCTCCCTACTCATCTAACAGCTGCTCCTCGGTGTTTCTAACCACAATACTTGCCCCCAGAGGTCCCTGATTGCTCCCAGGAAATAAGATGTCCATGCATCCCAGGTAACACCTGTCATTCTGGCATCGTCACCAAGAGTGCCCCGTCACTCTCTGAAGGTCTGCTTGGACAACGGCCCCCACAGTAGAAACAAGACCACTAACTAGCAGCCACTGATTTCATTCTTAACACCCCTTCACTGGATTCTCCTTCATCTAAGGCAGGTCTGCCTCTGCCAGGAGTGAGGGTAGCACCTCCTCACTCTGGAATTTCTCAGCTGGGCAGGATGTGCATGCCATAGTAACCAGAACCTGTGAGTCTGTGCTGAGCTCTGCCGTCTACACCCACGGCTGTGGCTGTGTGAGGTCAGTGAGTGCAGCTGCCGGATCGCGTTCTTCCAACACAGACACACTCTACATCCTTCTTGGTCACGTGCAATTAGTAGGCTTTCTCCTATTTTTATTTAAATGGGATGTCTTAGAGCTTCATTTTCATATTTTGATGTAGAGAAACATTTAAAATATTGCATTCTCTTTATTTTAGGAAAAGCACATATACAAACCCATGATAAATGCAACCAAAACTTGCCCTGGGTTTGGGGGACATGGTAGGGGGTGGTGGGGACTGTGGTGAGCTGTACACACACGCAGTTCTAAAGCGGCAGCTGCTACTCGGCTCTAGTTCATTATTGCCTTGCCATGCCATGGAGCCAGTACTGCAAGATCCTCCCTTTGCTTTTTCCAGAAAAGCCAGAAATTAAACTTTTGAAGATGAAATTTTTTTTCCATGTTGACCACTAATTCAACAATTTTTGAAAAAATTGAGCAAGCCATAGAGAATCTATGTGTGAGTCAGATTCAGTCTGTCAGCTGCCGGTTCGTATTTCTGGGCTAGGGAGTCGGAGAGAGGCCTTTTCCGCCCATGGACATGTTGGGCTGCGTTGTGAGTTAGGCTGAGAGTGCTGTTAAGAGTTGTGGTAGTGCCACTGAATTTCTCTCACAGCCTCCCTGTTTGCACTAACAGGTCTGCCACAAACATTACCTGTCAGTCCTCAGGACAACAAAGGCAGGCGGCCCGGCAGGAAGAGGAGAACTCAATCTGCAAGGCCCATGATAGTAGAGAGGGCCGCCTGGGCTACCCCCTCAGTGCCCATCAGCCTGGTTCCGGTGGTCCTAACTAGCCCTGTCTCCTTGCCAATAGCCCTGTGCTCCCCAGCCCCCTCCCCCATGCAGACGGCTGCTATGACATCCCTGTTCCTTAAAGTGTGGGGTTCCTCGCTGCCTTCTCCTCCCTAACTGGCACCCTGTGCAAACCTGCTGCAGAGAACAGCGTCTCGGGCAGTGCGATAGTCCTCCAGTTCACCAACAGTAAAAGTGGTCTCAATGGGGAGAGCTGTCTGACTGCAAGCGCTGAGTCCTTCCAGGGGAGGGCTGGAGGGACAGGAGGGTGGACCAGGTGGCCTCCTGAGCTGGTTCCTGGCGCCGATGTAATGGATGCTGATTACCAGCGGTGAGGGCATCGTGGAAGGGACTGCAGAGCTGTGCGAGATGAGTGGAATGAGGCCCCAGGTGCTGATTTTTGTGCCCAGGATGCTCCTGGCTGTCATGGGCTCCCAGGGGCTCCAGGCATGCACCGCTCTTCCACCTCTTCTCGAAGCAGAATGCCCCAGAAAGGGCACCTTTACTATCCAGGGTGGCTAGAGTCGCCGGTGGCTGTGCATGGGGGCTGAGGGCTAGAATCAGGGCAAGGGGCTTTCAGTGAGACACAGAGCCAGGCAGGGACAGCGCGGATCTCAGAACAGTCTTTGTCAGATGGGACACTTCATCCCCGCGGAGCTGTCCGTGCACACAGCATTCTCTGATTGCCGAGCTGTTAAGCGCTCTGCGGAAGGGAGCTGCTGGGAAGGCGGACGAGGCATCTCAGGTGGGTGAGGGGCTCCGCTGCATCGGCCTTGCTCAGACCCACCATCCCTGGGGAGCTGTCACTGACGCCCAGGTCTCCCCTTCTCAGTACATCCTGTGCCTCCTTTCTGGGCTGCCTCTGTCCCTCAAAGGGGAGCTCCCCACATGGGTGGGATTATTGTTGAGAACAGTCAGGGTGTTGACGAGGATGCAGGACTGAGGTTGCTCCCAGAGTCACTCAGTGTCCCTCGTTTTGCTCGGAGACATCCTGACCTGGGCAAGCTCTTTAGGGAGCATCTTTCCTGTCTGTGCCGCATTCTCCATGGCCTTTGCACTCTTTTTGCTTTTGTTTTAAACACGTCATCAATTCATTGCCTGCAGCAGCTTGTACTGCCTTTTGGTTTTTCTTTGCAGAACAGCTCTGGAAGTGAAGTGTGTGTGTGTGTGTGCGCGTGCACTACTCTGGACTGGGTGCCTTACACGCGTTAACACACTTGATCAGCTCAGCAACACTGTGGAATAAGTGTAATGTGTCCATTATTCAGATCAGGAGACTGAGATTCAGAGCAGGGAGGGAGCTTGCCGGAGACCACATGGCTCGCAAGCAGCAGAACCTGGGTTTGAACTGACAGCGGCCTGACTTCAGAACCCACGCTTTCCCACCCTCCTACTTCACACCCATTTGAGTCCAGCCATCTTGGTTCTGAATCATAACCCTGACTCTCCTGGCCACATCCTATGCTCCACATTACATGTTACTCTACAGGTTACCACCCTGGGTCTCTTTCCTATATAAGAAATAGAAATATTTGTGGAAATCCTAATGTTCATGACATCTCTGCCATTTTATCAGGAAAAATTCTATCCTACCAAATACTGGTGTAATATACTTGGCCCCCCTGGATTGGATTGGTATAGGTTAAGAGCAGATATAAGGTCTGAAATAATCCCGGTATTCCTAGTATGTGGAATTATTATCATGGAATCATAATGGCAGTTTGCACCTCTGTTGGGCTCTTTCAACTCCTGTGTTGGCTCAGGAGAATCCTATCACATTAGTCCCCTTTTGTAGTTGGATAGTTGGGCTTGCCAGAAGGCACACAAATTTGGGTTAACTCATTTCCAGGATTCTGGCATTGTAGACACAGAAACACCGACTGTGAAATTTTATGTAATACAAACACTGGAAGATTTAGCAATAGGCCTGCCAGGCGGCCCTGACTTCTGGCTGCACAACAAAGGGGGGTGGTTGGTGCCAAATGGGGCAACAGAAGGTGAGTTTGGGGCCTGCAGAGCCTCGGGTAGCCCAGAGGAGCGAGAGAGTATTGGCCGTTCATTTTAACTCCATCCTCGGAGGATTCCCCACCACAAGCCTAAGGAAGTAATAAAACCTCATGCATTATTTTTTGATATCTGGAGAGAAACACGTACCCTAGAAATGCTATGGACTAATTCCATGGTTACTTTGTCATTAAAGAAACCAAAATACTGAGAGGTCACCATAAACATAAAAAGGCAGAGAGAGAAGGATTAAATGGTGTTTCATGTAAGGATCTTTAAAGGGAGACAGAATTCTAGTCTGAAAGGAGCACAGGCAGATCTGGCATTTTGCTTGGGGAGTTCAATTCTTTGGAGAAAATACAGAGACAAAAAGACCATTTTGATGGTATTTAAAATATCCCTCTGTCCAGTGTATCTAAGTGAGTCTAAATATATTCAGCAGTTTTCTAAAGGGCAGATATTAGGCCCGATTCAAGGTATGGAATATAGATTCGAAAGGGTTAGTGATAGGTGAGTGCCTTTCAGGTAACTTTGCATCACAGACCAAGCCCGTTATTGAGGACTGTACCTATGGAGCAGGCCCGTGAGCTTGTGACTGAGTTTCCCAACCTGCCAGGCTCCCATTTGCTTAGGATGAGTATTTTTCTGCCCTCCCTGGTGAGCCACTGTGGGCCACTCGCCACTCCTTACACCCCTTCCCTTTAATACCTCGCTTGGCTTACTTGCAAAATCCACATGCACCCTTCTGGATCTCACAGAAGATGTATGAAAAGTCATGGCCATGAAAAGGGCACAGAAATCAAATTAATTAATTTTGCTTTTTCCCCATGTTTGTTTCTGTCTGTCTGGTACTTTTCCTTTTTAAGCCTGCCATCTCTTTGAAAGTGAGCCGCACAGTGATAATCCATTTTCTTCATTGTAACCCCACAGTGTATGTATTCCACATTAAATAATAAAAGGGATTAATAATTAAATCAAAATGAAAAACCACTTGTTTCCTGTCTATAACCCAAGGGACAGATTTCCTGGGCTGGTGCCAATTTATCAGTGATGATTAGGGAGTATGAGGTAGAAGTGCACAGAGACGACAGCCTGAAAGCAGGATAATGTGAGTCTGAATATATTCATATACAAGTGAAAAGGATGAGATGGTGAGGGAAGGTAAATGTGAGAAAGAGCCACAGAAACTGGACATAACAGGTAAAATCCCAGTAATTATCGTCACCTACTGGGGCTGTACCATATACCCAATTTTATTCCAAATGCTTTACATGTATAAACTCATTTAATCATTTCAGAAAAGGTACCAGGTAGATACTGTTCTCCCCATTTTATAGATGAGAAAACTGAGGTGCAGGAGGGTGAGTCAACTGCCCCAGATCTAGTAAGTGGTTGATCTGGAGTTGAACCCAGGCTGAGTGGCCCTTGACTCACACTCAATGTCTGAGCAACTCCACAAAAATGGAATGCTTAAATGATCCAAGAAAGAAGAGATAGACAAATATCATGGGATAAGAAATGAAACAGAAAAATCCATTGAGAATAAGAGAAAAACAAAGTGAAAGAAATAGGAAAGGCCAGGCACGGCGGCTCACGCCTGTAATCCCAGAACTGTGGGAGGCCAAGGCAGGCGGATTACCTGGGGTCAGGAGTTCGAGAACAGCCTAGCGAACATGGTGAAACTCCATCTCTACTAAAAATACAAAAAAAGTGAGCTGGGCGTGGTGGTGAGTTCCTGTAGTCCCAGCTATTCGGGAGGCTAAGGTATGAGAATCGCAGACAGCAGAGAGGTTGGCAGTGAGCCGAGATTGCGCCACTGAACTCCAGCCTGGGTGACAGAGTGAGACTCTATCTAAAAAAAAGAAAGAAAGAAAGAAATAGAAAAATTAGAGTAAGGAGTTGAGAACGAAAGAAGGATTTAAAAAAGCAAAGGACAAAAAGGAAAGACAAAGTGAAGTGTAAGTGGATGTGGGCATTAGAACGAAAGCTGAGGAGTAGGAAAGAAAGAACAGATGAGAGACCCAGCTGAAGGGAACTGCATCTTGGCACTTGCCATGGGGCACTGCTCATGTGCTAACTTATTTGACTTTCCCATGGCATTTCAAGGTAGATGTTATTAGACACATTTTACAGAAAGAGAACTGAAGGTCTGAAAGACTAATGTCCAAGGCGACACAATTAGTTCATGGCAGAGCAAAAAGAACTGCTGACAATTACAAAATGCCAAAGAAAGAAACTGAAGAATAGCAAATAAATGGAGAAACATACTGTATTCATGGATTGGAAGACTCAATATAGTAAAAACGTTGATTCTCTCTGAATCCATATACAGATTCAATGCAATTTCTATCAAAATCTCACAAGATTTTTTATAGATATAGATAAAATTATTCTAAAACTTATGTGAAAAGGGAAAGCAACTAGAATAGATAAAACAATTTTGGAAAAGAATAAAGTGGAAGGAATCAGTCTACACAAGTTCAAGACTCATTACATAACTGCAGTTATGAGGAAACTCCAGACTATGTGGTATTGGCAGAAGGATAGACACATAGATTGATGGAACAGAACAGAGAACCCAAAAATAGACCTTTGCAAATATGCCCAACTTATTTTTGACAAAAGTGCAAAAGGAATTCAGTGGAGGAAAGACAGCCTTTACAACAAATGGTGCCGGAGCAATTGCACATTTTTAGGCAAAAAAAAGAACCTTGACCTAAGTCTCAGACTTTATACCGAAGTTAATTCAAAATGGATCACATGAACTTAAATATAAAACAATAAAACTTTCTAGAGAAAAACATGGGAGACACTCTTCAAGATCTAGGGCAGGCAAAGAGTTCTTAGACTTCACAAGAAAAGCACAATCCATAAGAAGACAAACTGATCAATTAAACTTCCATCAAATTAAAAACACTTGCTCTGAAAAAGACTCTGTTAAGATGAAAAGGCAAAATTACAAAGTAGGACAAAATATTTGTAAATTACATATCTGACTGACAAAGGACTGGTATCTAAAATATATACTTAAAAATTCTCAAAACTCAAGAGAAACAACAACAAAAGCCAATCAAATTAGAAAATGGGCAAAAGACATGAGAAGACATTTTGCTAAGGAGGATATGTGGAGGGCAAATAAGCACATAAAAAGATGGTCAACAGGCCAGGCGTGGTGGCTCATGCTTGTAATCCCAGCATTTTGGGAGGCCGAGGTGGGCAGATCACCTGAAGTCAGGAGTTCGAGACCAGCCTGGCAAACATGGTGAAACTTTGTCTCTACTAAAAATACAAAAATTAGCCAGGCATGGTGGCACGCACCTGTAGTCCCAGTTACTTGGGAGGCTGAGGCCGGAGAATCGCTTGAACTCAGGAGGCGGAGGTTGCAGTGAGCCGAGATTGCACCACTGCACTCCAGCCTGAGTGACAGAGTAAGACTCTGTCTCAAAAAAAAAAAAAAAAAAAAAAAAAATGTGGTAAACGGCATTAGTAATCAGGGAAATGCAAAATAAAACCCAATAAGATAGATAGCACTAGAATGGCTAAAATAAGAAATAGTGACAATAATAAATGTTGGCAAAGATGCAGAGAAACTGGATCACTGATACAGTGTTGGTGGGAGTGTAAAGTGGCACAGTCACAATGGAAAACAGCTGGACAGTTCTTTGAAAAAAAATTTAAAAAACTAAACATACAACTACCAGATGACCCATCAATTACACTTCTGGGCATTTATCCCAGAGACATGAAAACCTATATACCTATGTTCACACAAGAACCAGTACACAAATGCTTATAGCAACTTTATTCATAATAGCCCCAAAGTGAAAACATCCCAGATGTCATTCAGTAAGTGAATGGCTAAACAAGCAATGGTACCTTCCCACTGTGGACGATTCCCACTGTGGTACATTCCTGCTACTCAGCAATAAAAAAACCACACACACACACACACACACACACACACACACCCACACCCAACAAGCACACATGCACACCCCTAAATGAATCCCTAGAGAATTTTGTTGAGTGAAAAAAGCCAATCCCAAAAGATTACATACTGTATAATTCTACTTACATAACATTCTTGAGATGACAAACACAGACCAGTGGTTGCCAGAGGTTAAGGAGAGGGTGGGGTGGGATGGAAGTGGGCGTGGCTATAATAGGGCCACATAAGAGGTCCTCCTGGTGATGGAAATGTTGTTTTCTTATTGGCTATGTATTCGTTTTGAAAGTGTACTACAGTTTTGCAAAATATTACCACTGAGAGAAACTGGATGAAGGGAATGGCAGATCTCTGTTCATTATTTCTGAAACTGCATGTGAATCTATAATGATCTCAAAATCAGAGCGTTTAGTGGAAAAATAAAGAATGACTGCAGTAGACAAAGAGATTGAGTTAAAGAAGCATAAATGCACTAAACGGCATTTATGATCAAGAGAATGAGTGAAAAAAGACAAAAATGGAGGGGAAAAAAAGAACCAAACTGAGAAAGAGAGAGAGGGGGAGGAAGAGAAAGGAAATAAAATGTGACCAAGCGTGAATGTTTAGGAGGAGTCGGGGAGATTGAAAGAGATGCAGGAGAGGTGGTGGGGGCTGGGGGCAGGTGCCCTGGGACAGCCGCAGGCCCAGGCGTCCCTCCTACCGCCCTTGGCTGGCCTTGGCTCCCTCCTTTCCAAACCCCTCCCTGGGCTCCTTCTACCCCTTCACCAGCAAACCTGTTTCTCAAGCCCCCTTAGAAGGCTTCCCTGCTCCATAACAGCAGCCTGCCTTCGCCCCTGCGATGGCTGTGCCTCTCCCTAAGGGCGCGCAGCACGCAGCACGGATGCTGGAGTCTCTCCCGGCAGCTCTGCCGCCCCCAGGCAGTGGTCTGAGAGCTCAGAGGGCAGGCAGGCCTGGTGTGGAAGATCCCCCTGTCTAGCTCAGGTGCCTACACAAGGTCTGGCCTGTGGTAGGAGCTCCCTACTCATTTTTGAGGGAGTTCTTCTGGAGAAGGACACTTCACAAAGCAACCTGACTTGGCCGGGGAAGCCTTCATACTGTGATGTCCAGTGGGCTGGTTCCTGGGGCCTGACACCCATGGCTTCTGCTGGCACTGCTGGACAGCCCCCTTGCTGAAGCAGAAGCAGCACCTCCCACTGCCCGGGGTTCCAGGCACCAAGTGCTCAGCAGTGCAGTCATCCCTGGGGTTGGGGGGGTGGGGGGCACACTCTAAGGGGGAGACACAGGTTTGGTCCCAGGAAGCATCTGAGGTCCTCTTGGTTCTTGCACCGCACCCCACTCCCGTTTTCCTTTCTGAGCAGCAGGAAATAACATAGGATGATGGCATTGGACCTTCCTGATTGTAAAGTCGGGTGCCTGAAATCTGGGAGAAGGTGTAGGGTGAGCAGCACACGCAGCCCCGGACCACCAAGTCACAGGGGATGAGAATGAGACTCCAAGTTTGCTCTCTCCTTCCCTCCCCAACCCCTCCATGTCTCCCCACCCTCACCCTTTCCTGTCCCCCATACTATCTGGCCACCCTATTGATTGATCCCTGGTGACCAGGAAGTGCCGTTGCCACCTGCCAACTGTTCAGATGATCCATGACCTTTGCCCTCAGCTTGCTCTGGCCTGGAACGATAATGGAAGTTAACATTTTAAGCACTAGCCAGGATCTCCAGGGTCACATGTTAAAGCTTTGGCTCTACCATTTAACTTAGCACGGCTCTTGGCAAGGGTTCCCGCCATCCTGGGCCCTGTTGACTAGAATAGCTCCCTTATCAGAATGTCAAGGTAGGAGGAACTAGATAAGCTGCTGCTGCACAGGCAGGGCCTTCAGAGGCAGCCGCTCATGCCAGCCCTGGCTGGCAGAATGTCAGAAGTGGAAGCTGTCCACTCTGTTTTAAAACAATTCCAGAGAAAGCCACTTCACAAGTCTTTTTGAGAAATACACTCAGGTATTCTTACTCAAATACCTCGCTACAATCTTTTGAACTGGAACTCCCATTCTTCTTGTTTTTTTCTTTAGAAAATAAAAACAAAACACAGAAAGATTCCTTCGTGGCTGACGACTATCTTAACAGTTATCTGATGACAGATCCGCACTTGGAAACACTGCCAGCCCTCAATGACCTGTCTATAGCTCATACACAGTGAACATTTTCATCCAAAAATGGCCCCTTTGAACTACCTATGGATTCCCTGACCCCTGCCTTCTCTCCACCATCCTTCCACCTCCAGCCTAAATAGTCAATCAGTATTGGCTCAGAAAATGCGAGTGTTTGCTAACATTCTCCTAAACAAAAAGCATAACCCTGCCCCAACGATCACATTCCAAGGTTTTCAAAAATTAATGATTGCTGGCACATGATAGGTGATCAAATGAATGGTTGTTGAACAAGAAAAAAAAAAACAATGCAGAAGTGGATGCAGTTTTCAAGTACATGAAAGCACAGGACACCTGTTTGTGGCTTCGCCCACCGCAGGCAGGAAGAATCAGGTCATTTGAAGGGGAAATGGAAACCAGAGAATGGGCATTCTAGTCGTTTCTTCCCTCCTTGGGGGTTTACTTCATCACGGATGACTAGAGCAGCCTTCAGAGTCTCCCAAATTCCTGGACAAGAAACCCAGTCAGGTGCTTGCAGAAAGCCCCAAAGGGATCTTGCTTGGCACCAGGGACAGCGAGGCTGAGGACTGCTGTGACAGGGCCACACACGTGTCTCTGCTGGACCCACAGACAAAGAGCTCTGCACTGCTCAGGACTTGCCAGCAGACTCCGGGGAAGCCATGGTGGGGAACCCCACTAAGATCTGACTTCATCCCAGAGAAGACAGCTAAGCTTTGGGGACAGCCCTGGGCAGAGTGAATGTGGCCCAGGTTCGCTTTGACCCCCCCTCACCCTTGGCTCCTCCTTTAGCTGAACTGCTCACTGGATAGAGCACAGGCAGGCTACTTAAATAAAAAATGCTGCCTGTGAGTAATGCCGGCAGTTTATAGCAGCTTTTGGAGAGGCCAGAAAACAGCCATGCCTGAGTGGCTGGTTCCCTTTCTGTTGGAGAGCTAGGTAGTAGGTCTAGAACGTTGTTCTGGGGACAATCCTTGTGCTTTGTGGAATGTATAGGCAAATTTTCCATCCTTTCTTTTTCTTTTTTTTTCTTTTTTTTTTTGAGATGGGGTCTTGCTATGTTGCCCCAGTTGGTCTTGAACTCCTGGGCTCAAGTAATCCCCTTACCTCAGCCTCCTGAGCCGGCAATTTCTCTATGTGTTGTTTCCTGTCTTTCAATGGTGGCCCTGCTGCTGCTCTTCCAAGAAGCACATACGCTGTGCCCCGGGCCTCCCACTGAAGGCCTTAGGCCTCTAGGCAGAATGGTGCCATCTCAGGTGGGGTCCATAGATAGTTTAAAATACCAGCCAAGCCGACCAAACTCTTTATGCCAGAGTCCAACCATGGGCCTCTAACTCCCACATCATTTGCTCTGCCCTGTTCGTTCCTCAGATTCCAGGAAGCCTGAGCGCCTCATTCAGCCAGATGATGCAATTTACACCTGGCTTTGAGGAAAAACAGGGATGTGGAAAGACAAGAGCAGCTTTCAGAATTAGCTTTTGTTAGTGGAAAGACCCTGGATTTAAAGCCAGAGGACAAGAGTTTTGGAGATAGCAGTGCTGCTGCCACTTAGTGCCTGGAATTCTGTTACCCTTACTCTCATCTATAAAACAGAAGAAATAAGCTCTGCCCCACAGGACTGGTGTCAAGATGAACTCATGTAAGCGTATATAGCTCGGCACCTTGGTTTCATAAATATTAGCCTTTTCCTCACATGGAAAAGTGCTTTGAGAACCAGAAAGCCCGATAAAGCATATGGCTTTTGATGAAAACGAGGCACATTTTGGAGTCAGATATAGGAGAGAATCTCCCTTTATGAGCTGTGCACCTGAGGCAAATTGCACAGCCTCTCTGGGCTTCAATTTTTCACCTATAGAATGAGGATGATAATCTCAGCTTATTAAAAAGATTGAAACAGAGTAAAATACTTGGCGTGTTCCTGTTGATCTTCTTCTGGTGTTTGAAAAGGCTCCTGGAACAGGTTTTGGGCTGGCGTTGCTCACCCTGATGTTCAGGGTAGGCCCTAGAACTTTGGGGGCCGGACCTGAGGCCCTCCACAGCCCCTGGGGTTGGAGAGCCCTGTTTGAGGGAAGGCACAGATAAAACCAGGGGGCCAACAGCTCTGCAGGGAGAAGCACTGACTTGAAGAGAAGGGGAGCAATGACAAGGCCGGCCTTCTCTGTTCCCTATCCTCTGTCCTCACAGCCTTGACCCCTGGCCTTTCTGAACCATTTGAAAGCTGTTTAAAAGGAGATAGGGAGGTACGCAGGAAATGACTTGGGCAGCGAGGGGGGCAGAAATCACAAGGCCGTGTTTCCAGTTTGGCCACACTTAAAAGAGAAAGCAAGATTAGGCTGGGGATCTAAGGCTGAGGGGGGCACCGCCCCCCATCCTGGCCCTCCCTGCTCCCATTTGAAGGAAGAGTCCTACCAGGTGAAAAATGTTCTCCACACCCCACCCACTCCTGGCCACTGTTGCCTCTCAAACCACTGCTGGATCTGGGGCACCCCCAGGTAGCCCCGGTCTAGTGCCAGAAGTGAAGGTGTTTATGGCTGGGCTCCCAACGCCCAGGGCAGCCTGCAGCCACGGAGATCTCCAATTTCCTAAACTTGGACCTGCCCTAAGCTTTTCCTTATCCCCCCTGGCTCCCAGTCTAGCAGGTTCCCTGTGAAAGCCTGCTGCCCAGGTGATGGACACCTGAGGGTGTCGTCCTGCCCTCCAGAACCCGCGAGCTGGGGGAGAAATGGAGGAGGAAAAGAAGACAACTTACTTGTTGAGATCGGAGCTTCCGAGTCCCACTGATGCTAACTTCTGGGGTGTCCCTTAGCGGCGGTGCAGGGGGCGCTCAGGGCTTTTGAGGGGACTCCCCAGCCCCTGCCATGACCCCACGGAGGAGCTGTAGCTGGAACCTCTCCCTGTCGTGGGGTCCTGTGGGCAGAGGTACCTAAGCCATCCTGTCCCTTCACTCGCGGCCCCTTGGGTCACTCCCTTTCTCTAGCGAGAGCAGCTGGAACAATCTCTCTCTCTCTCTCCTCTCTCTCTCTCTCTCAGTGTGTGTGTGTGTGTGTGTGTGTGTGTGTGTGTGTGTGTGTCCCCTCCTCCCTCTCCTCTCTCCCTCCGTCCCTGGTACAAATGAATCTCTGGGTAGTAACGCGACTGGAAGGGCCACCGGCATTGGCGGCGGGGGGCGGGCTGGGGTGGGGCGGGGGCTCCATGTGATCGGGGACGCCGTCAGCTCGGCAGGACTGGGAGGGAAGAGGAAGGCGGAGAGAGAGCCCGGCAGGCATCCAGCCCTCCGCTCGCGTCCCCGCGGCCCCCTGCGCCCTCCCCCGGCTCCCCCTGCCCCCGGCTGCACCCCTGCGGCGGGGTGCCAGGGACGGAGACCTGCGCGCGCGCGTGTGAGCGTCCCATGCCTGTGTGTGAGCGCCGCGTGTCACGCGTGTCCGTGTGTGAGCGCCGCGTATTTAGTGGGTGCGGTGGAGCAGACAGAAAGAAGGGAGAAACTATTAGGGCAGAAATCTTGGCTCGGAGCCTCGGCGGGGCTGCTCAGTCGCTCCGCGGTGCGCTAAGCGGACGGTTGGCAGCATTTCGCCGTTTCCCGAGAGGGATGGAGCAGATGGGGGGATTCCTTTGGGAAGGCGGGGGAGCCACAGTCTGGGCGCTGCATCCCCCGCCCGACGGCTCTGATTCCCGCCGTGGAGTGAGGGTCCGGGGGCCTGATCCGCCAGCTGCAGGTGGAGTGGGTCCAGGGACAGGACCCAGGCTAGCTGTCCCCGGGCTCGCTGCTCACCCCGGACGATCTCTCCCCGGCGTGCGGCGGCGGCTGGGCGGCGATGGCTGGAAACGCGCCCTGCACGGACAGGAGGCCGGAGCAGCCCGGAGGGAACGGAGCTCAACCTTGCCCAGGCGTGGGTAGAGCCGGCGTCCTCCGCGCCACCTCCCGGCTCTCCCTTTTGGATTCCTACCTGCCTTGAGGACAGATGATGACCAGAGTGTGTTCTTTAATTCGTGGAAGCCGTAGGAAAGGCAGCTGCCAGGGCAGGCTGAAAGGGAGGGCTGCTGTCTGGGGAGGGCCGGCAGGTGCCTCTGAGGACCGGTCTGTTCGGGGTGGCCCTTCTCACCCGGTGGTGTTCCTTCTGGCCCCTCTCCGTTACCCAGCCTTTTGGGGTCAACACCCCCCCTGCCAGCCCCCTCTCTCAGGGCAGACACAGCTGGTCAAACGTGGGGTACCCTAGCACCTAGCACAAGTGCTAGGTGAATGATGTCTACGACCAGAAAACTGGTTTATTACGTTGCAATGAGAAAAATGCTTGTCACTAATACTGGAGGGCACCAAGTCCATCCTCTCCTTTAAGGACAGTGACAGGGAAACTTAGTCTCTAATAGTGGCCTGGGGGTCCTCTTGCCTCGGAGACCAGCGTACACACAGCCCATTGCCCAGGCACCCTCCCCTGGGACACAGCACAGAGCGGTCCAGCCAGAGTGGGCCTCCTGATTGCCCCTCTTCTCTCTGTAGAGGGGGTGATTGTTAAATGTGGTTGCAACAGGCCCTAACAGGAAAGCTCTGTGTCCCCTTAGGGGACTCAGCTTGCCTAGGTGCTCATGCACTGCACCATATGTTGTTTGACCTCAGGGCTTAACACTATTGCGGAGAAAGTTCTTAATTCCCTAACTGCCTAGTTCTTGGGAGAGGCTTTGGCTGTGCAGTTCTCAGGTCCAGATAACACACGCTATAATCATCTGCTGAACCCTGAGGAGGGGCTCTGTCCTGGGGCAGCAGTTGCTTTTGGATTAGGTATAAAGACCATGATATTCCTTTTGCCATTACGGGGTGGGGGTCGGGGGACCCGGACTAACTTTAAAGCAAAATATAGGGTGCTCTGGGAAATACTGTTTTGCAAAGATTCTCTCAGTGATGGGACCTTGGATCAGGAGACAGAAAAATTTGTGTTCAGGTCTCACCTGAGAACTGAAAAATGAGAAATTTGGGGATTCTAGTCCTGAGCAATTGTTGCAAACTTGGAGGAGCTTTGAGAGGCCCAAGCCTCTCAAAGAGCACAGACAACATCTGAGGATAGCAATGCAATAAAAGAACTACTCAGGGAGTGGTACAAGGTGCTAAGTGTGTCTTTCATTGTCTGAAAATTGCTGAGGCAGTGCTTGAAAGCGACAGAAAATGTGTATGTATTATCACTGCTAATTAGAGTACAGCCTCACCTCTTCTGTTCTCTTTATCTGCTTCTCTTACCTTCTTTCATCGAGCGGGAGATGGGTTCACAATTAAAGATGTTCTCTTTAGAATATAAGACTTGCAGAAAATTATTTTTTTCTCCTATTTATAGAAGTTATATTTGCATTTAGGAGCCTGGTAATGTCTCATAAATATTTCCTTTTAGATAAAATATTAATTAAAGGAGTTTGTTGAGTTATACTCTGAAATCCTAACTAAATAGCTTCTAAAACAAATATTTTAAGCATTTTTTCTCATGTCAGGAGAATTCTTCATACATCCATAAACAGCAGATATCTGTCGAGTAAGGACATATTATTTTGCAATATTTAACATAATACTGTAGCTGCTACCCAGTTTAAAAAAACAAAACCAGGCATTGCCAACACTGCCAAATCCATGTGGGATTACCTCCTCTTCCCTCAGGAGAGAACCAGCCACCTGAGTTTGGTGTTTCTCTTTCCCATGGCTTTTAAAATGCTAAACAGACACACACACAAACACACACACACACCCCTACACCTACACCTACTCAGTTAGTGAATGTTTACTGTATGTAAGTATTTTTATGTCCACACACTCTCTTGGTTGATAAAGGCCTACTATGTTTGAGACATTTTGATAGGTGCTATGAGAGAGACCAAAAGGTATAATGGTGGGCTTTGATCTCAAATGTCTCACATCTAACAGGGAAGGTGGCATATCTGCGGGTGGGGGGAAGTCAGCAGACAAATTAACAGCATAGGATTTTAATTCCTAGGTGTTAATTGGGAGCTGGTGTGGAATTGACAGGAATGCTAACACAGCCGGAGAAGAGGAGCTGGGACTGACTTCTGACGGCAAGGCTACGCAGAGAAGGAAGGTCTGAAGGACTTAGGGAAGGAAGACTCAGGTTTGAATGTGATGAGAGGGAGAGGAGTCAAGGAGCCGGGCTGGAAATCAAGGCTTGGGCAGGCAAGGCTCAGGGTGCTCAGGGACCACAAGAAAGGGAAGGGTTGCTGCTGGGGGATCTGGGCGGTAAAGTGGTGATGCCAGTGGCTGTAATTAACGCAGTGCCTACTATGTGCTGAGCTCTGCTTGATGCTTCATGTAAGTAATTGCTTGTAATTTTCTCGACAGCCTCGGGAGGGCGGTAGCTTTAACACCTTTCTCCGGAGAGAAAACAGGCTCAGACAAGTCAAGTCCCCTTACACTGGCAGGAATTTCAGACCTGCTATCAGAACCCAGTTTTGTTAGTTTCCAAGATCATATTTCTAGTTGTTATGAGATGAACGGTGTCTCTCCCAAATTCAGATGTTGAAGCCCTGATTCCCAGTGCTTCCGAATGTGACTGTATTTGGACATAGGGCCTTTAAAGGGGTGATTAAATTAAACTAAGGGGCCGGGTGTGGTGGCTCATGCCCATAATCTCATACTTTGGGAGGCTGAGGTGGGTGGATCACCTGAGGTCAGGAGTTTGAGATCAGACTGGCCAATGTGGGGAAACTCTGTCTCTACTAAAAATACAAAATTAGCTAGGCACGCCTGTAGACCCAGCTACTCGGGAGTCTGAGGAAGGAGAATCGCTTGAACCTGGGAGGCGGAGGTTGCAGTGAGCCAAGATCATGCCACTGCACTCCAGCCTGTGCAACAGAGTGAGTCCATCTCAAAAAAAAAAAAAAAAAGAATTAATTAAACTAAGACCATTAGGGTGAGTCCTAATCCAATCTGACTGGTATCCTTATAAGAAGAGGAACTACTTTGAGGACACTAGGAGAAGGCAGCTGTCTCCCAGCCGAGCAGAGGCCTCAGGAGAAACCAACTTTGTTGACAACCTTGGTCTTGGACTCCTAACTTCCAGGGCTGTGGGAAATCAATTTCTATTTGAGCCACCCAGTCAGTGATGTTTTGTTATGGCAGCCCTAACAAACGAAGACATTAACCACGCATCTCTGCCTCTCAGAAGGGCCTCATATCCCAGGCTGTGGCATCTGGATTTTCTTCTGCAGATTGAAAGCAAGTATTAAGAATTTCTGAGTTGGGGAGAATTATGAAAATCATTGGGAAGATTTCCCTGGGGGTTGTCTGTGTATGATTCATTCATTTATTCATTTCAGTGAAGACTTATGGAGCACGTGCTTTGTGACCTCTGCAATGACAGGGACCATGTTTGTCTTGTTCACCTCTGGGTGCCACTTGCTCCCAGTGCTAAGCATAGCATCTGCTACATAGGAGATGATCAATAAATATTTGTCAAATGAAAGAAAGGATATGGGGTAGGTTCTGCAGTTAGAGAAAAATGACAAGACAAATACAGAACTTGCCTTCAAGGAGCTGAGAGTGTGGTGAGGCTGGTAGTCAGTTTGTGGTTAGTTTAGGTGGAGCTGAGATGACTGTGCAGTGCCACCCAACAGAATGAAGAAAATGCTTGATATCTTGTCTGTATAATGTGGCATTGTGGCTACTGCCTAGGTGAAATGTGGCTACTGTGAATAGGAAAGGGAATTTTAAATTTTAATTAATTTGCATTTAAGTAGGCACTATGGCTGGCGGCTACTGTATTGCACAGTCTAGGATTGGCGGCAGGGAGAGCGTTCGTGGGCTGGGCCCTGGTGCTAGCCTGAGGTGATAAGGCTGCAACAAGGCAAAGGAAGAAAGAGCCGTGGGACGGGTAGTGGGTTGCACAGTCTGGCGGCAACAGTGCCACCCGCTGGGATCATGTATGAAATGCGGAATCTCAGGCTCCACCCTCCACCTGCTCAAAGAGAATTTGCCTTTTAACAAGATCTCCAGGTGACTCCTATGCACACTGGGGCTTGGAAGAGCATGATGTAGAAGATGTGGCTGAGAAAGGGTCAACAGGAGCCCAAAGGAGAAGAGGAATGAAACTGGATGGCTTGGAGCTGAGCTGGGCTAAGCTCCCCTGAATCTCCAGGGGCACTGAGATCCCCTCCTCTGTGGACACTTTGACCCCTCCGCTTCCCTCTGATAGAGCTCCGATCACATGTGTTGGGGGTTCTGTGACCTGTCTCTCTCCTCTACCTGCAATCTACAAGTTCCTTAAGGGTGTAAACCTTGTTTTTTAAAACCCAAGTAAATGTTTATTGAATGCGTGCATGCCTGATGTCAGGAACGAGAAAATTAGCAGGAGTAGGTGACTGGGACGGGAGAGCTGCTGAGTTTGATTCTAGACATGCTGCATGCATGTCTAACTGAAGGTTGGTGAGAACTCCACTAATTGCAACTCCACAAAAAGTGGCAACTCCACTAATTGCCTAAGTGGAGTTGTCTGAGAAGAGGCAGGAATGGATGTCTGGTGATGACGGGGGAGTTGAGGATGGGGTGGAGATTTTGGAATGTCATCCGTAGAGGGGAGAAGACTGAAACTCTGAGAAATAATTTAGGTATCTGGAGGAGGGTGGAGAGAGAAGGAGAAGAGGCAAGAGCTGGGAACTATGCTCAGATCTGGGACAGAGGGAGGAGGATACAGAACAGGAGATAGAGGAGTGACCAGGATGGCTGGAGGTCAGCAAGGCTGGGGTGGCAGAATGACCTGGAAAGGAAGAGTGGCAAGAAAATTGAGTGGCCAGTGTGCCGGCGTCCCTCGTTAATAGAATATTTCTTTCATAGTATTTATCCCATGAAGCCCGTGTGGAACACAGCAGAGGTCCGAAATAGGTAAGTACAGATCCAGAAAAGTCACGGAAAATAGGGCCAATGGGAAAAAAAAAAAAACCCTAATCATTGACCAGGCCATCAAGCTGTCATTAGCGACTTTGCAGGACGTGTTAAAGAGGCCTCCTATTCATCTCACAACTCAAAACAGACATGCTCTCTGGGAAAGTGGCCTGATATTCTTGTTGATGCCTTGACTCCTCCCAGTGCATAAGCTTCCCACTTGTCATTGGATGATCCCAAATTCACTGTTCCTTTAATGCCATTGAATTCTGACCATAGGGAGCACCAATGGTAGCTTCAGCTTCCCTGAAACAAGCTTCCCGTTCCTGAATTTCCTCTCACTCTTGAGTCCAGGCCCAGGTGCCTGAGAGAGGCATTTGCCACAGCTGGCCACACAGTTGACTTTATCGAGTCAACATCTGTTTCTAGAGGGCACAGCACTTAGCCCCAGGACTCAGGTTGGTGCCCAGCGCTGAGCTTCCAGTTATTGCACCGCTAGGGGCAAATGATGTTTTTCTTCCTATCCAGTGAAGTGGGCTCCTATTTGGCAAGGAAAGAAAATGAACAACTTTAATTCCTTCCTAACTTTTTTCATAACAACTCTCTTAATTCTGTTTTGTGGAAAACTCCATAGACATGCTGACCAGCAAGCACCTGCCCTGCCCGGGTGTGGTTTCCACAAGGGGGGCAACAGCACCATCTAGTGTTTGAAAGAGATTTCACACTAGGTAGAATACATGTATTTACTTATCTTGATCTTTAGTTTTTGTTTTATTAAGGTAATATATTGGCCGGGTGCGGTGGCTCACTCCTGTAATCCCAGCACTTTGGGAGGTCGAGGCGGGCGGATCACGAGGTCAAGAGATTGAGACCATCCTGGCCAACCAACCCCGTCTCTACTAAAAATACACAAAATAGCTGGGCGTAGTGGCGCATGCCTGTAGTCCCAGCTACTCGGGAGGCTGAGGCAGGAGAATCGCTTGAACCCGGGAGGTGGAGGTTGCAGTGAGCCGAGATCGTGACACTGCACTCCAGCCTGGGTGACAGAGCGAGACTCCGTGTCAAAAAAAAAAAAAGTAATATATGAAAGTAATATATTTGAAGCATCACATTCTTCTAAATAATTCGAAACAAAAGCAGTTGGGTTTCCTCTTTGACCATCTTCCAATCTGCAGAGGTCATCATTTTCATTTCTTTTGGCTATTTTTTCCCTTTGGTTTTTGTCTCTAAATGACACCCTTCTAGTAATACTTCTAGATGCTTCCCTCTTCAGAGACGACCTATGAACTTTCTACCACTGAAGATGGAAACGTGGCTCCCTTTCCTCCCCTGAACCCACAACGTGCTCACATACTTCCCATTTCTCGTCCAGCAAGGGAGCTGTGTCACAATTTTGGTTGGATGAATACTCAGTTTTAATATTTTTATGTCTATAAAGTTCTGTTTGTATGTAGCTGATCCATGCAGCAAACCAGATTGCTTTGTCTTTCCTGCACAACTTTTTTTCTTCTCTGGAGGGACTAATTAATTGTCTTGGTTTGGTTTGTGTAGTTGTGTTTGCTGTCATCGCCAATTTCTTTTTTCTTTTTTGGGGGGATGGAGTCTCGCTCTGTCACCCAGGCTGGATTGCGATGGTGCGATCTTGGCTCACTGCAACCTCTGCCTCTTGGATTTAAGCAATTCTCCTGTCTCAGCTTCCTGAATAGCTGAGATTACAGGTGTGCATTACACGCCACCACGCCCGGTTAATTTTTGTATTTTGGATAGAGACAGGGTTTCCTCATGTTGGCCAGGCTGGTCTCAAACTCCTGACCTCAAGTGATTTGCCTCCTTCAGCTTCCCAAAGTGCTGAGATTACAGGCATGAGCCACCATGCCTGGCCTCATCACCAATTTCAATGCAAAAATTTCCACCTACCATTTCAATCTCCTCTCAAGATGTCCCGATGCACCAGAAGTCCTACTGATTCCATCTGGAGAAATCTCCCTGGTGCCTTCTGCTCCCTTTGGTCTGGCCTGGTTGCCCTCTCTGCCTAGCGCACAGCTGGCTTCCTGGCATCTGTTTCCTTTGCCTCACTCCCATATTGCATCCCCTGTTTCCTGAATCCCATGTGTGTTTCTTTCTTGGTTCACTCTCTTACTTTTTATGAAGAACACGTCCTACCATTGCTTCCTAGGAAAGAGAGTGGGCAAGGTACAATTTTGAGATTCTGCATATCTGAGAATATCTCTATTCTATTCAATTGACAACTTGGGCAGGTGTAGAATTCTAAATGGGAAATTATTTTTCTTCAGTATGTTAGAGGGATTTCTTCTTCTTCCACATTTCAATTATATTGTTAGAAGCACGAAGCAAGTTTCATTCCTGATCCGTTTGCGGGTCCTCTTTTTCCTTTCTGGAAACTAGCCAGACCTTCTCTTAGTGAGTAGTGGTGTGAAATTTCACAGCGATGCGCCTTGGTGTGGGACTGTTTTCATCCACTGTGCGGAACACTGGGTAGCCCTTTTAATCATCGCCTTTCCTTCTGGGTGAGTTTCTTGCGATGCCTCTGTGAGGATTTCCTCCTTCCTGTTTTCTCTGTTCTCTCCTGGAATTCCTCTCACTGAGGTGTCAGATCTCAGAAGCCTCTCATTTCCTCATCTTTTTTCTCTACTTTCGTCTCTTTGTATTTTTGCAGTATGTCCTAGTAGATCTCCTCAACTTTTTTCTTTCAACCCTTCCATTGAGATTTTTATTTTTCTATCATATTTTAATTTCCGAGGGCTCCCCTTTTTTCTATTCCCTGAAGGATTTTTGGAGCATCCTCTTTATTTGAAGCGTTCTTCTCCCTGCACAGACCCTGTTTCCTCCAAGATGCCTTTTCATGCTTGTGTTTTTGCTCTGTCTTTCCTCAGATGCCTGGTAACCTGGCAAGAGGAGGCTCTGGGCCTGTGAACTTGACATCTGTCGGGTTCCCTGGAGGGTGTTCTGGCAGGCCATTTTGTTACAGGAACACTGGGTATCAGATTTTGCTTGCGGGAAAGTCAGATTTCTCAGGAAGAGCTCTTTCAATCTCCTGCTTGGAGGACTGAGTCCTGACCACCAGCTGTCTGAAACCAAGTTGAAGGAGAGAGCTGGGAGTCTTGACATCTAATATGGGTATGTTTACTTAGTCATCCTTTGAGGGGGTCTGATAAGCCCATCCTTAATGGTTCTGTGTGTTTTTCAGTCAAGAGACCCTTTGTTTTCCACTTTCGAGAGAACAAATCTCCAGGCTTCTGCCAGGAAGGGCTGGGAGAAGTCTCTTGTTTGGGCAGAGTCCGGGAGGGGAACAGGAGGTCTAACTAGGGTGCTTCCTGAATGGACTCTCAACCCATCCCCCCCTTCTTTTGGATGCTTCCTTCACCCCCCACTTCCAGGGGTAGACAGGGTCATAGACATCTAAACCTTTTGGGAGTCTGAAGTGTCAATTGCGCTGGTTCTTGGTTTGTTTTTTTTCTTGCACAAGTGTAGAATGCATCTGCTTTCTGGGTTTCAAGAAAGTTGCTATTGTTTCCTCTCCAGTTCTTCTCACCCTTCAGGGTTTATGCTTTTTTAAAAAAGCTGTTGTTTTATTGGGATTTTGGATGGGAGCAAAAGTAGAAGCATTTCTTTAACTTGCCATCTTTATGCTGAAGTCATTCATTCATTTTTAATCACCCATTCTGTAAACATTCTTGACCTTCTCCTATGCAGTAAGCTCTCCGGTAGATTCTGATGTGCACTGATGAAAAAGGCTGTGTTTACTGCCCCCATAGGCATATGTATTTTATGTGGTATCAGATAAATAAATAGCTATACAAGCTTAAATCTCAAGGGGACACTGCTAATGGTGATGGTTGGGTGTCTCCATGAGGGTCATCTGTCTTCCAAGAGACCCCAGAAGGTGATGTAGCTTAGACCATTTGCCAAGGTGCTCTTGCAAATTTAGACACCTAATTTCCAGCACAGCCATCTCCCGAGAACACCCATCTCCACCGACCGAAGTTCAGCCTCCTGATATCTAGATGAAAATGTGAATTTGTTAATTAGCTGTGTGACTGTGCTGGGAGCCAAAATACACAAGATGGCACGATCAGCACATCTCTCCCTACAGGGGGGCTGGACAGGAAGCCAAATCTTGATTGAAGCATGGCTGGGTGAGTCTGGAATCCAACAAGGGCGTGAATTGTAGATGCCTTATGGCCGTTTTTCATGGCTGCTGAACAAGAAGTAAGGGCATGTTCGCTGGACTGTGGGAGCCTGCTGAATGAGGCTTACCCTTCCTGGAAAGTGCCTGATTCATAGCCCTGCTGAGGCCTTTTTTTCCTTCAGGTACATCGGGTCACATTGGGGGAAGACACAAAGGAATTGGACTTTTTCTAGATGGGGTCAGACTCCCCCACCTGCCTCCAGCTGATCAAGCCGTCCCCCTGACACTCTGGCAAAGACAGATCTTACTGGGTCAGGGGACACTGTCCCTCACTAGATGCAGGCTCCAAGTGGATCACCCCACATCTGTCTGTTGGTGGACACACCTGCTGGGGGAATTGAAGAATTGCATGAGGGGCCTGATGAGCTCTAGAGGGTCACAGAAAAAGACCACCCTGCCTCACTTCACAGTAGCATCAGGGAACATGTATTGGACAGTTGTTCCCAGAGAATCCCTTTCCCCAGAGAACCTGGCAGTCCTTAGCCCCTGTGCCCTTTTGAAAAAAAGAAGCCAAGCCAACCCCCAGAGCTGTGGGGGTGGGGAGTAGCCAGGATGGGATCTTCCTCCTCTGTTAGGGTTTGCAGGGCATGGCTTCTGCTTACTGAGCCAGGAAGGACAAGGCAGGACTGGGGTGTGGGTGGCACAGGTGGGCATGGGTGGCACAGTTGGGCATGGGGAATAGGAATTGGGCATGAAAGTGCCCCATGTCACTTCTGCTCCAAGGCACCAGGGCAGGCCAAGAGCTTGGGCACTGGACTTTCCCGCTGCGTCCAGGGAAGAGGCAGCCTGGCCAGAGGTGGGCCACTCTGGGGGCCAGGGTACGTGACCTCCCAATTGAGCAGAGGCTTTGGTGGGGGAGCTGCTGTCCCCAATCCCCCTACCTGCCCCCACCCTCCCACTCCATACCACCCTCCCCTTTCTGGTGTCCCCAGGCCCCTGACCCCGCCTGATCCTCGTGGCTGTGGACATCACCAGAAGGGCCTCAGCTCTTTTACCCAGCAGCACCACCTCCCGCAGGCTGGAGCCCTTCCCTGTGTGAGACTGTAGTTCCGAGGAGGCTGCAGTCCCCCCATGAAAGCCAGGGAGAGCAGCACAACAAACACTTAGGTTTTTTTGTAGGATTAAACACAGTTTTGTATTTTTTTTAAGGGGTTTACAGGAGAAGATTATTAACTTGACCAAGAGCCAGGAGGCCAGGGCCAGTCTCCGCCCTCCTCTTCAGCTGCCTTCTCATGCTAACGTGATCTCATAAGATACCGTTCACCAGAGCGCTGTGGGAAAGGCCACACAATGAAGGTCGCTATGGTGACTGTCCCCTAAGCAAGACCAACAGCACTTAACAGAGCAGAGTCCCTGTTGGGATTCTCTTGCCTGCGGGCAGGTACAGCCCTGCATCCTAGTACCCAAGCCTAGGCCAGGCCTTCTGTGCTGTCTGATCTCCAAAGAGCATCCCAGCCACCCAGCACCTCTATTTCCACAGCCCCTGCGGCCCCCAGGGTCCCTGGAGACAGCTGTCTCTACCCGCAGGTTACAGCCGGGGAAGGCTCGGCGTGGCCTCCGCTGTGCATTGGTAGAGGACTCAGAACTGACACTGGAACTTCCTCGTTCCTGGCTATATTTGACTTTAGTATTACACATAATAATAATAGCAAGCAATGATATTTTATATAGTATTTAGAAGCTGCGGAGCACATTCACACAACGTTGTATATGGCAAATAGAATTTGTCCCTTTTTCCATTGAGAAAGCGAATACGCAGAGAGATTATATAACCATTCAAGGTCAGGCTGCTGTGGCATAGCAAAGGCGGACCTCAAGCCCAGATTTGCCGATCCAAGTTCAGTGTTTTTCCTACTACCCAAGCTCCCTGAGGCTGTCACCCTGAAGTGTGGGGCCCTTATTCTAAAGCACGTTTCCTTCCCCTGAATGGAATCCTCATGACATAGCCCCCAAGGCACCGCAGGCTCAGAAAGAGTGCAGGGACCCTGGCCAGAAGACCAGTGAGACCCGCTCTTTGGAAGTTCTAGGACATTCTGGAGAGGCCTGGGGTTTGCAGTTGGTCCTGTAGGCCCTGGGCGTGCGAAAAAGACTGTCCCACGGCATCAGCTGTGGGTGGATCTTTGAGCAGCATGGTAAGGAGTGGGGCAGATCACATCATCTAATGTGGCTGAAGGGCGTTGACTTCAAGGTCTCTGCACTGCTTTGTCTTTGCAGAAGCTGACGACTTCCAGAGCCTGGGCGAAGGTGCATGCCGAGTGTCTATCTGTGCAAGGGGAATTTGCTACCTACCCACCCCTGCCCACTTCCCCCCAGCATTCAGTGAGCACAGGGGCTGACCAGCTGGGAATGTGTGAACCTGCTTGTTTTGACTTCAGATGTTACAAGGACACGTGTGAGGCAACTGGGGATCTGGAACAAAGTGAGATGCTGAAGTATGGAACCGTAGAAAGACACAGGCCAGTGTGGACCACAATGTAAAGCTCGGGATCTCCCTTGAGCCCCTGGCTTTAGCTTGCCAAAGGGCCCCGGCGTGGTTCTCTGGCCTCACTCCCTGCCAACTCCCCAGACCAGATTTCCTTTCTCCACAGAGGAATGTGAGAAGCAGGGCCATCACCATCTGTTGCTACTCTGGTCAGAGGTTCCAGCTTGAACTGCCTGCTCTGTGGGAATCTGACAGGTCTGGGCATGACTGAGGGGGTGGTGGGTGGTCCTCCGAGGGTCTACTGGCTGCCAGAGGAATTGTAGCCTCCAGTGAAGATCATCAGCCAGACCATCATAACCTGGTAACACCGTGGGTCTTCAGAGAGGAGGCGGAGAGGGTGGGTTATACACACAGTATAGGGGCCACTCAGCTTTGTCCTCAGCCCAACCCCCTGCAGATGTGGGTCTTGGTGTCTCTCCAGAAACAGAATGAAAAGTACCTTCCCTGCTCACTCTGCCAGAGACGGCACAGTACAGGCCTCCTGTGTGTCCTGGCAGCCCTGTGGAAGGCGTAGTGGGCTCTGTGGATCTGACACCTTGAGCACCTCATGCCTTGATCTTGAGTACGTGTGAGACCCCAGAGGGCACCTCTTGGGTCAGGGTGGTGACACTTTGCAGGGGAACAGGCATCCTGGACTAGCAGGTTGGGTGAGGCAAAGAAAAGGGAAGACACAATTTTACTCATCCTTCATTCTTTCTTTGGACAGGCATCACTCTTGGGAGCTCTGGAGTGTGAGGATCTTTGGGAGATACAATGATGACTTGGAGGAGGTCCCTACTCTCCTCCTAGGACTTCAAGCCAGTAAAGGAGAAAGCCATGATCACAGATAAAAGCAACCTGAGAAGTAGCAACAAAGTCCTGCAAGAGTGTGAGAGTTAGGGGAGGAGGGCGTGACCGCTGACTCGGGGGTTGGAAGCCTTCATGGAGAAGGCTTTGGGAGGCTGCTGTCTCCCCTCTGCTTGCTGGGGACAGAGGTCAGGAAAGCAGTGAGGCTACATCTTCAGAATGAAAAGTAGAATTTCTGTGGTGAAGCCACCGTGGGGCTCTTGGCCTTTCTTCCTGCCCTATTTGTATTCATCACTCCAGCCTACCAGACAGCCACCTCTGCCACAGTGCTCAGACGACCTATATACACGCCAGCCTTTCCCAGAGATTTATTTTTATATATTTACTCTTTAAACTTCTAGTAAGTTGCCCACATTTTTTTTGGTAGACCTTATCAGGTTTTTTTTTTTTTTTCCAAATGTGTCAAAAAGGAGAGAAATGTAAAAGGAAAAAAAAAAAAAAAAAAAAAGAGGAGGCACTCTCCAACCTGCCCTTGTGATTTCACCACCAAGCCCAGGCACTGGGGTGGAGACATTTTAGGTCTTCCCTGAGGTTTGCCAAGTTCCTCACCCCAATTCCTGAATGTTTGAAGACTGAGAGAGAGTATTTTGTCTTTATGATCTGCTTAGTATTTATGCTTCCATTGCACAGTGGAGGTGGAGTCTGGGATCTGAGCCCTGGTTCTCTATCTATCATCCGTGTTCTCTTGTGCAAGTCAACTGCCAACAAGCCATGAAGGCGCAGGCTGGGAGACACATGGGTTCTTTTTTTTTTTTTTAGATGGAGTTTCACTTTTGTTGCCTTGTTGCCCAAGCTGGAGGGCAATGGCACCATCTCGATCACTGCAACCTCCGCCTCCCGGTTCAAGTGATTCTCCTGCCTCAGCCTCCTGATGTACGGGTTCTTTAGCACTTGTAAATGAAACAAGTCACTTCTAGCTCAATACAAATCACCGTATGAATTCTAAGGGGCATTAATAGGAGCATGATGTCTAGAATGAAGGAGGTGATGGTCCTTTTCACTGGAGCAGGTGGGAGCGCACCTCCAGAGGGCTGGGCCCCGAGGGCTAGGTGTGAAGAAGGTTCTTGCAGGCTGGAGTGTTTGGGCAGATGTTGTTGAGGCAGAAAGCACAGGAAATATGGGCAGGCCAGAGGTGACTTCTAAATTCCCTTCCAATGCAGGGAGTTTGTGAATCTATGAACCTTTCTTTTTCATTCCAGGAAGCAGCTGCTTGGGGAGTGGAGGTCCAAGGCTTTTCAGATTGCTGGTGTGGTACCTAGCTATGGAAACTACTGAGCAGTCAGGTTCACAGAGTTAGTGCCTGAGTGCAGCCTTGACCCCTAGTCTCACCACCGACAACACCAGGACCCCTTTAGGATGGCTGTTCAAGGCCCTCCAGGACCACCTCTTGCTAAACCTCTGCTGCCTCATGCCTAAATACCTCTCTGCATCCCTCACAGGCAAAAGAGATCCAGACGATAGAGTAACATCAAAGGTTCTGTGAACTGCAGGTGAACAGACGATCATCTTCACCTACGGGGCTCATCGCCTTTTCATTCCCGTGCTTCTCGGGAGGAAAGCTACCGTGGAGCAGCCCTTCAGCAGAGGAATCCGTGGTGGAAACCCAAGCGTCCTGGCTGCAGTCTCCTGGGAACTGGAGTGTGAATGCTCTCCTTCTGACGGCAGACAGCTGAGAACCTGCAGGGTTAAAAGTGCACAGTCCGGGAAGGTTCTGTTCCCAGGACAGCGCTATCGAGTCCACTTGCGGGCGCTCCACGCGGTCTACCTAAAGGGAACAGCCTGCGGCGTCGGCACCCTATTCATCTGTAAGGATGGGGAGATGGAAAAATACGGTGCTGCTTAGCATTGATGAAGCGCTTGCTTCAGGGAAACTGACTAGAATCTATTTAGTCTCCAGAGCATTTCTGAGAGGCAAGCAGGCCTCAGGGCTCTGCAGAGGGACCACATCTTTTTCTAGAAAGCCTGGGAGAGAGCAGAATGAGGCCAAGCCTGAGGGCTTCTGGCTCCTTCTCTTCCTTGTGTAATGCCCTTTCTGACTGGTGTGAGTGTCAGGGCTCTGTGAATAACCTACTATGTGTCTCTGGGTGTGAAGTTTGGACTATGGGATGTGTCTGCACAATATCCTAGAGAAGGAAACATTTTGTATCTGTCAAAAACCTACCAGGGATGTCAAAATATGAAACAATATTTGTAAATATGAAATTCTGGGGAAAACATGGCAAAACTCCTCAAGATTGACAATAAGAAACAAAGAGAAGTGGTGAGCTTCCTCCTACAGAAAGACCCCTGGCTCCTGCATTCCAAGAGCTGGTCCCTGCCCCAGAAGGAGGCCACAGGGCCTGTGTGGAGGGGTCTCCACAGTTAGGGAAGGATGAAAGGTCACCTTCCCCAGCACAGCAGATCCTGCCACCTTGTTCCCACCTGCCCTTCTGCCTTGTCTGCCAGCACGTCTTCTTTTAAGCCCGGCTTTCTCCCCTTTACTCTCTGGCCTCCATGCTGCTTCTCCTTCCTTCTACTCCCCACCTTCCATGACCACCTGCTGTAATTTTAATCTTTCTATAGTGTCCAGTCCAACAGCACCTTCTCTGTGAAGCTTCTCCAATTTTCCCAGCTGGACAGAACTTCTGTATATTCATAACCCTTCCTATGCATTTGTGCCTTATTATGTTTGTGACTGTCTTCTCTTCTATAAGAGATTCAACTCTTAAAGGGCAAGAGCCATGTTTTATTTATCATTGCAACTCCTAAAGTGCCTAGCATGCTGCCTTTTATTTAGTAAGGCCCTCAAAAAGCTTTGGATGAATTAAATGGAATCATCCAAATTTTCCCTGCATTCAATTCGATTTCTTTTTCAAAAAAAGGTCTTCAACCTGGAATTTCTCACTGAGTGAGATGCTTTCATCTGCAGTGGCAGGCAAGGTTTCAGAGGGAAAGCATTTTTATCTCTTGCATGTGGCTTTCTCAAAACCTTTCCCTTGTGAGAATATATAGCAATGTTCTTTCCTTCTTGTCATCTCAGTGGATTATCCAGTTCTCCTCTGTCACAAACACATTTGGATTTTTACCATCACTCTTTCACCAGACAGGAGCTTTCAAGAAAATGAGGCCTCAAAGGTAGAAGAGCCTCTTCCAGCAGAGTCCCTCTGTCCTGTTCCATTTAGGAGCTGGAGGGCCTGTTAGGTGATGTGTCTTGCTGCCAGTGGTGTCATCTGCATGGCTGCCCTTCCTCAATCAAAGAAGGGCATTCACAGGTCAGAATCTGTAGAGAGCAGTGGCCTGGGATGCCTTATGTATGGATGGGAAACAGCTTGTGGATTTGTGGCTACATGAAGCAAAGATGCAACTCAGTCTCATTGTGTTTGAATACATGTCAGTGAGCTAGTTTTGCAAAACGCATGAGGCTGTGGTGATGAAGTCATGTATCAATGAGACTCGCCAGTGGACACTGCTTGGCTCTTCCTGTCTGACTCTCGCAGCTGCCAAGCATGTTTTCCACATCACTAAACAAGACCACCCCTCCCTTGGAGCTGGAGTCAAGGAGAGGAAATACTATCCACCAGCAAAAAATCACAACCACACCGTCCAAATAGGAGCATTAGTCTTGGAGTTGCATTTCTGAAAAAAGTTCTCTGCCCTCAGCCAAATCTTTAGAGGGGCTTGTGGGAGAAAATGGGGGGAGATGCCAAAATGCAGATGATGGTGACAGTTGTACGCAGAGGATTCATCCCTTTCCCCCTACCCAAAAGTGGATGCTGGGAGAAGATACCCCCGAGTCACTCAGCGTTAGTTACTGTGCCATTCTTACTTGGGGTGTGTTGGGGTGTGGGGGGATGGCTACCACTCCCAGGGCTCCAGGAGCTGTGGTTCAGGTGAGCGACTGTGGTTCAGGGCAAATCAGATGCTCCTTCTGAATGGCATGGAGACCCAAGGTCAGGGCAAGGCATAGAGATCCACCATCAGGGCGTTTGCTTCGTCTTGCTCCATTTCATTGTAAATTATTCAAAGATAAAAGGGACTGTGCCTTTAAAATTTATTTTTGTTAAAGTAATCTACATATAATGTTTAAAAAGGCTCTTGTTCACATTATCCCCTCTATATTCCTCTCCACACTCCCATGTAGCTAGATCAGAAATTTTATTAGATCAGTACTCAATGTTGCATTCTGATAACTCTAATATTGTTCACAGCTCAACCAAGTTAGGGTATTATAAGTACATTTTCTCTCCTTTATAGTTGCTTGCATTTAGTGGAGTTAACAATGTTCTCCTTTTCTTATTTACATAGTTTTCTATATGTCTATCACTGATTCATCCTGAAAATCCCCTTCGGAACCATAAACACCCTCTTAACACATGTGGGCAACTCAGTCTGTCCCATTTTCCTGAGAGGTGGCCACCCCTCGGTGCTGGCTATTCTCAGGGCCAGCTGGGCAGATGTCCTGCAGGGTGGTCCTTCACCATCACCCAGGCAAGACTCTTTGCTTCTTGCCCGTGCAGGAGCCCCTGTGTCTGGGATTTCCTGTGTCCCATTATCTGGGATTCTTTCCTTTCTTTGGTGGCTGCATCTTCTAGTCATGTCCTAGGAAATGGTCTGGAAGAGGTAATTTGAACCTTGTGTATCTGAAGTGGTCTTTATTCCACCTGCACATTTAATTGAGGGTTAGGCTAGGGATAGAATTATTTTCCCTCAACATTTCAATTTGAAAATGCTCCACTGTTTTTCGTAGCATCCTGTGTGGCTTTGGGGATTCAAGTGCCCTTTTGGTGAACAATTGTTCATAATCACTGATGTGCAGCATATTTCTCTTGCTTTATCTCCAATGTTTTGAAGTTTCATGAGATTGCCTTGATGTGGTTTACATTTTTTGTTTGGGGTTCTTAGCTCTTTGAATTTGGAATCTTGTGGCCTTTCATTCTGAGAAACTAAAAAAATATATATGTATCATTCTTCCATAATTTATCCCCTCTATTTTTTCAGTTCTTTCTTTCTGGAACTTGTAGTATTAGTCTGGGTCCTCCAGGAAGGAGATGCCATGACAGGATGAAACATGAGAGGATTTTGTTAAGGGAGATGGTGGTGAGAGAGCGTGGGGAGGAATCTAAGGGAGGCTGGGGGCTGGGGCAGCACGTCTGACCCCTGCGAAAGAGAGAGGGAGGGAGGGTTGGAGGGTGCACCTCGTAGGGCACAGCTGTCACGGAGCTGAAGCCCCATCAGAGAGCCTACCTCTTCCAAGAACTGGCCTGCCTTGGTGCTCTGCCTCCCTCAGTGACTAGGAGCAGCCCACAGACTGTGTGCTTGGAGCAGAGGCTGTGGAGGGCCTCAGCAGCTGCAGCTGCAGGTTGGCCAGGTACATTCTCATGGCTGCCACCTCCTATCATCCTGTGATTGCTGACTCTCCTGCATGGATTCTATCCTTTCCTTATCTTTTCTCTCCTATTATTGTTCCTTAACAAAAACTATTGGGAGATTTTCTTAGCTTTGTTTTCAGATCATTTTATCTGCTCTCATATTTAAATTTCCAAGTGCTCTTTCTTGTTCTTGGAGTCTTTTTTTCTAGCGTCTTGTTTGACATCTATAATATCATCTTTTCTCTCTGAAGGTAGGTAAGGGTTTTAGACATTTATTTTGCCCCCTGCTAGGCCTCTACTTACTCCAGGTTTCCTTTCTCTGTTTGTCTTGACCTTTCTTTTTCATGTTAAAGCCTTTCCTCAAATGTCTGATGACCCTTGGCTGCCCGTCATTTAAGAAAGTGCCACTAGTCAGCTCATCGGAAGCTGTGAGGGAGAGGGCTGCATTTGGTCCTGCCAGGTGGAGGAACACTCAGGCATCAGTACTAGGAGGTCTTTCCTCTCAGCCCATTGGATTTCCCTAAAGAGTCCTACATGGCTGGGATGAGGCACCTGGGTGCTGAGTAGAGGAAGGGAGTCATGGGTCAGTCACCCTGTATGCAGATTTTCACACAACCCCCTCTCTCCAGGACACGCCTCGCCCCCCACCCTAAGTAATGCAGAACCCAAATCCACACCCTTCCTGGGTTTCTCCAGAGTCAACCTCAAACCCTAGGCTGGGGAGTCTGTTTCCTATAGGCACTTTCAACCAGCGATCCTGTTTTCAGCCCCACACATCAGCTCTTCTTTCAGAGGCACCTGGCCCCTCTTGTGTGAATGGGAATGTGCTGCCTTCCTCTAAATCAGACAAGCACCTGGAAAGGCTTTTTGTTTATCTGAATGACTCCTGTTGGAATATTAGTCATGAATAGGATAATATGTTTCAAATGTTCCAAACTTTTTTAAGAGAAAGAGAAAACCGTCTGTTGACTCTGGTCTTCACTCAGGTCCAGCGGCGGGAGGCTCCAGGTCCAGTCTGAGGAGTAAATGCTGGGCGTGTAACCTCATCAGTGTTGGGAACCTGGTGAGGCTACACAGCACAGAGGGGCCGGACTGAATCAGGGAAAGAGGAGTTGGGCTGTCTTCTCATTGTCACACACCATCCCACCATGGAGGACTCAGGCTGTCTCATGGCTACAGAGGTAGTGAAGCAGTTGCCAGGCGCCAGAGCAGGAGCGGAATTTCTCCTTGAAGACAGTGGTAAGGAGGAAGGACTGAGAGTGCATCCCACTGGGGTACTGGAAGGTGTAGGATTCCATCAGGGCAAACGCTATCATTTGTGCTTTAAGACTAGGATTTGTGGAACAGGGAGAATGCATCCCCTGCCCTCCCTGTTGCTTAGCAACAGCCCTCTTTCTCATTCCCAGCAGGTCCAAAAGGGCCCAGTTTTGAAGATTGGGGGCAAGGAGTGGAGGATGAAGGTAAGATAACTCCCTAGTCTGCATAATAATGAGACATTCTGGCTCCATTGTGCAAAAGGTACCTGCCTTGCAAATGAATGAGGTAGTTAAAAAACACTTCTCCCTGTTTGGGGTTTATTCTGTGAGGATGAATGCTTACCTGGGGGAGGCACATGTTTCTCTGTATGTGTTTGTATTTCCACAGCTGTCTGCTGGATCACAAGAGTCAAAGACATGCCTTCAGCCCACACAGGTGAGGAGGCTCAGAGTGCCTGCCCCCTAGGGCTTCCACGCTGGACATTGGGTCAGGGAAGCCCCCTTTCCTGAGTTGTTCTGTGGGACTCCAAAGGGCCTCCTGCCAAGCTCTCTGACAGTTCACATCCCATCTGAAGAGCCTCATGCACCAGTCCAGGGCCTCTGAGAAGCAGATGCCAAGAGGGGATTAAAAATGCCAAGATTTTGTTGGAGGAGATGCCCAGGTGAGGAAAGTCAGAGGGAGCCTGTCTGAGGAGTTTTCAGACCGGGACTCAGGGCAGACCCTGAGGGGAGGAGGGAGAACAGGTTGGGAGGCTGCATCCTAGACTGCCATGGAGTCTAAGGAAGATTCCACGGCCATGCAAGAGTGCTCCAGCCAAAGGCACCCTTGGAGGAGCCCACCTCTCCCGGGGACTGCCTCCCTTCATGTCCTCCTGTGCTCAGTCCCTTCAGAGTGCAGCCCCTTTGGCCTTGGACACTTCCTCTCCCTGCATTTCATGGGCTGCAGGGCGTGTTCTCCCGGCCTCCACACCCAGGCCTGCTCAGAGGTAGGGTTGGGTGAACCTGGGGCTTGGGAATATCCCACTGGGGGGATTGGGAGGCCTGCAAAGGTAGGTAGAGGGCCACACAGTGAGGGGTGCAGAAGGGAGGGCCTGTGGACAGAGGGGGTGAACCCAAGGACGGCAAGCAGCAGCAGGGACAGGCGTGACCACAGGAGGCCACCTGTGAAGGGGGAAGGCCAGATTTAGCAGGAGCGTGGACTCCCTGCCTGTTGCTCTTTCCCCCACCGTGTTGTAGCTCCTTAGTGTGGGTCTCCTCCCACCTCACTTCGCATGGGAACCCTTCCGCAAGTGGCTTCACTTACACCTGTGTCTTGTTCTGTCTGGGCTGCTGTAACAAAATATCTGAGGCTGGGTAATTTATAAACCACAGAGAGTTATGGAGGCTGGAAGTCCAAGACCAAGGCACAGGCAGGTTTGATGTCTGCTGAGGCCTTGACCACCGCATCACATGGTGGAAGGCAGACGGGCAGAAAGAGGACAAACACTGTGTCCTCACAGCAGAAGAGAATGAACCTCCTCCCTCCAGCCCTTTGATAAGGGCCCTAACCCCATCTGGAAGGGCTCTACCTGATGACTTAATCAACTCCTAAAGGCCCTGCCTCTTAAAACTATCTCATGGGGATTATGTTTCAATATATAAATTTTGTGAGACACATTCAGACCATAGCAACCTACTATGTTCTTTTTCCTTATCTGTAATGACTGGTTATGCTTATAAATGTTTGAAAGCAAAAGTGCCTTTTCCGTGAAATTTTGCATCTGTTTCCATTTTATCCCTTCTCTGAGCATCATGGAGACTCAGCTGTCCCGCCCCGGAGACTGGTGTCAGGAACCTGTTGTATGGTCTCCAAGCTACGCTGCTGCTCTGATGCTTCTCATCTCTTTGACTCTTGAGCTGAGGTTGATCCCTCCTACTATCTTGTGTGGTGTTGAGTGGAGGAGGGGACAGGCAGGGAAGGGGCGTGTGGCCAGCCCACAGTCACCCACTCTTGCTTCTTGCAAACCCAATCAATGGTTCGAGTGATTACCAGCTGTGAAGTGTGAGGAACAGTGGGAAGAGAGCAACTCAGGAGGGGTGTGGGGTAAGGCCCCCTCTCCCTCAGTCTCCTAGTGGGAGATGGCCCTAGGGGGTGGGCTGAGGAGGAAGACAGAAGGCTGACACTCGGAGTAGGTTGGATTTCAACCCTGTTCATTCAATGACAAGTGTATTACATATGCTATCTCTTGAGCTTCCCACTGTAGACTTCTGAGGTGAGAAGCTAGGTAACTTGCAGTTGGTAGAGCAGGGTCTCGACCCCACCACTGAAGTGCAAAGTCTGTGTTGTAAAGTTCTGCATTGCCCCAGGACCAGAGTGGCTGGTGAATGGCCAAGAGAAAGTCAGGCCAGCCTGACCTTCTAGGGCAGGAGTCCCCACACCTGGTCTGTGGCCTGCTAGGAACCAGGCTGCACAGAAGGAGGTGAGTGGTAGGTGAGCAAAGCTTCATTTGTATTTTGACCACTCCCTATGGCTCACATTACTGCCTGAGCTCCGCTTCCTGTCAGATCAGCAGGGGTATTACATTCTCACAGGATCCTGAACGCTTTTGTGAACTGCGCATTCCAGGGATCTAGGTTGTGCGCTCCTTATGACAATCTAACGCCTGATGATTTGTCACTGTCTCCCATCACCCCCAGATGGGACTGTCTAGTTGCAAGAAAACAAGCTCAGGGCTCCCACTGATTCGACATTATGGTGATGTTGTATAATTATTTCATTATATATTAGAATATAATACATAATGTATATTATATAATATATTAGAATATAATACATAATATATATTATATAATATTTAGAATATAATACGTAATATATATTATATAATATATTAGAATATAATACGTAATATATATTATATAATATATTAGAATATAATATGTAATATATGTTATATAATCTATTAGAATATAATACAGAATATATGTTATATAATATATTAGAATATCATACATAATATATATTATATATTAGAATATAATACAGAATATATGTTATATAATATATTAGAATATAATACAGAATATATGTTATGTAATATGTTAGAATATAATACAGAATATATGTTATATAATATATTAGAATATAATACATAATATATGTTATATGATATATTAGAATATAATACATAATATATGTTATATGATATATTAGAATATAATACATAATATATATTGTATAATATATTAGAATATAATACATAATATATAATTCTATTATATTCCTTATTTCATTACGTATTATATTCTAATATATAATATAATATATATTATGTTACATAATATAATATATTATTATATAATATATTATGTTACATAATATAATATATTATTATATAATATATTATGTTACATAATATAATATATTATTATATAATATATTATGTTACATAATATAATATATTATTATATAATATATTATGTAACATAATATAATATATTATATAATATGTAATATAATATATATTATATATTATTATATAATATATAATATATATTATATTATATATTACAATATAAAATATATAAGATATAATATATACTATATTATATATAATATATTATAATATAATGTATCATATAATATATTATATAATTATTATACAATGTTATACTATATATTATATATTATATATATTATATATTATATATAATATATTATACAATGTAATATATAATATAACATATTATATATAATATATCATACAATGTAATATATATAATATAATAAAATATATTATATATTATATAATATAATAAATATATTATATCATATAATATACAATATATTTTAATGATAATATACAATAATGATATTATATAAAATATATAATTATATTATATATTATATATTATATAATAATTATATATAATATATAATAATATATAAAATATATAATATATTATAATATGTAATATATAGTATATGTATATTATGTAATATATTATATATGTAATATATATAATATATATAATAATTATATAATATATTATATATTGTATAATAATTATATAATATATAATATATATTATATATATAATATAATATATATATTATATTGTATAATTATTATATAATATTATATATATTATATTGTATAATTATTATATAATATAATATAATATATTGTATAATTATTATATAATATAATATAATATATTGTATAATTATTATATAATATAATATAATATATTGTATAATTATTATATACTATAATATATTGTATAATTATTATATACTATAATATATTGTATAATTATTATATAATATAATATATTGTATAATTATTATATAATATAATATATTGTATAATTATTATATAATATAATATATCGTATATTATATAATGTTATATATTTTATTATATAATATAATATAATTATATACTATCATATAATATATAATTATATTATATTATTATATTATATATAATATATATAATTATATATTATATGATAGTATATAATTATATATTATATTATATTATAATATATTATATTATATTATAATATATTATATTATATTATATAATAATATATTATATTATAATATATTATATTATGTTACATAATAATATATGATATATTAGAATATAATACATAATGAAATAAGGAATATAATAGAATATTATTTCATAGAATAGAATATTATTTCCTTCTATAATAGAATAGAATATTTCATTATTTCATCCCATATTCATTACTTCATTCTATAATATTATAGAATAGAATAGAATATTATATAATGTAATAGAATATTATTTCATTATATATTAGAATAAATGAAATAGGAATATAATAGAATATAATAGAAGTAAAGTAATTATTATAAATAAACACAGTAGAAATAAAGTTCACAATAAATGTCATGTGTTTGAATCATCTCGAAACCATCCTCCCCCACCACCTCCCTGGTCCATGGAAAAAATGTCTCCCATGAAACTGGTCCCTGGTGCCAAAAAGGTTGAGGACTGCTGTTCTAGGGCCACTGAGTGATTCACAGGACAGGAGACATTTGTGAGGGGCTCCTTGGGGACCCCTACTTCCCTGCCCTGTAACATCCAGCCTCATGTGCGCACGTGTTCAACTTCATGCCTTTGACTTAGACACATCGACATGAGCATACCGGCCTTCTGGTTCCAAGCCAGGGTTCCATAAACAAATACTTCTTAGTTAGCCTTGGTAGCTCAACACCTTTGGTATCTCACCCACTTAACTGCCACGCCTACTCTTGTTGGATCCGGTTATAAAGTAAACTATGTTCTTTGAGAGCTGTTGCATACAGATGAGTTGGCAGCCGGTCTGAGCTGGCCCACAGACTCATAAAATCAACAGGGCCTCGGGTACCCTCACCCAGCATATCCAAACTCTTGCATCAAAGGTGCAGGGACTTGCTCACATCGAGAATCTGGTTGCTTTCTTGGAGACCAAGAAAATGAGTTTTTGTTTCTACATTTACTCCAGCAATCCATGAGGTAAGAGGAGAAACACCTCATTGTCTCTTTGTAGGAAAAAGAAGTTAATTCTTGTGAAAATTTAGACCTCTTTTCCCGCCTCAAATCTAGGCAGACTTGTCTGTCCACTCCTGGGGGATAGATAGAAGCATGGTTTTAACTCACTCACTGGATGCTTTTGGTGTGCTGGTTACATGTGGATTATTAGCTGTGTGCTACATCTTGCCTTCCCTGGGCCACTCCGCAGCCCTGGGGCTGGAGGGCAGTAAGAATCTTTGGTTGCATCATGCCTGATTCCAAAGTCTTCTTTTGGTGGCAGAGATGTATGTAGGGTTTTCATCTCTGGTGGCATCCTTTCAATTGTAGCAAGACCTTGCCTAGTAACACAACCTCTGCCAAGCCGTTTCCATCTTTAAGGTAGAGGATCAAGGTGCTAGTGGGGTCTATATGGTATCAGGAAAAGGCAAGAGTTAGCCAGACATTTTGATTACCTTCACCCAAATGTCTTTCTTTCATTTTCTGATGTAGGACTTTATAGGAATTTTGCACCATTCTGAATGAATACATTTGGATTTCTCAACATTTGTTCATCTTCCTAATGACTGTTGTGACAATTGCTCTATACCAGTGAATGCCAACTGTTTATCTCTGCTTTGAACAGGTATGGAGCCCCTTCTCCCAGTATCTGTATCTTACAGATTTGGTGCATAGACGCTTAAAAGGAGTTGGTCTTTCGCAACCAGCAACCTTTAGGAAAAATGATTGAATTTTTCTCCTTTTAGCTGGGCTTACAAAATGGAGCAAAACATAGTGATTGTGCTATGGACCTTTTATGGACAGGGACTTGGCAGAGCCACTCACTGGATGCTTTTGATCTGCTGGTTGTACCTGGATTATTAGTTGCGAGCTGCACGCTGCCTTCCCTGGGCCATTCCGTAGCCCTGGGGCTGGAGGGCAGTTAGAATCTTTGGTTGAATCTTCGGTTACATTGGAGGAGCTGCCCAGTCTTTGTGGGCTCCCTTCAGTCATGGGCTTGGCTTGTGTTGTCTTACTCTACCCTGTTTAGTGTAAATGGATTCTCACTAAGTCAGCTTCAGCTTTTAAGAGCATGATGGGGTGGAGATATCTGGGAACGTATGGGCCATCAGAAAAGCATTTTTTTATATTCAAGTCATGAAGGTGGATTTCTTCTGTGTAAGGAGGTGCACCAAGTCAGTGTAGGTGCAAGACTGCCCTTGCAAAGAAGCAGAGTATGTGAATTCCTTGAGTGGGTCTTAATCTTTAATGCTTTAATGACTTTTGGTTTGCCTGATTTTTTTTAATATAAGAAGTTTGTAATTGCCAAGCATGCTTTTCTGTGAAGAGCTAAGTCTCAAAATTCCCCATTCACGTTCCTTTCCTTTCCTCAGTAATGTGTTTTTCTGTGCTAGGTTACGAGTCTACCCTGCACCTTGTCACAGCTCAGTGATTGTCCAGGGATTCAGCTGTGACTCACATGCTTTGCCTTTTACTTGCTCCAGGGTTTCCATGCATTGAAGCCTTCCTGGTGCCCTCTCAGTGGAATTGCTTCTGGCCTGGCAGTTTGATCCTAAGGGTGACCCAAATGTTCCTCCCCTTGGCTCCATAATTTAAGATGCCAGTGATGACTATTGTCTTTCTTCTCTTCATTCTTGTCTTTCTCATGACTATTATTATTATACATACAGGTTTTTTTCTTCATTTGCCTTTCAACAAGCTTGTAATTAGAACTCATTGTGTTTTGGATGCTAGGTCCTGGGGAACCACTGAATGGCTTGGGAAATGCTTTGCTCTAGAGGGCAGGTACTTGGGCTAGGGGCTATGTGCATGGAAACAGGCTCTCACACGCTAGTGGGAGAGATACCTGATGAGTGGGGACTGTGACACAGAAATGTAGCTCATAGTATCATCGCTGCCTGCACAGGAAAGTACATCATACTTTTCCTACAGAAGACCTCATGGAAGCATGATCCTAAACGCGCTGGGTGGGCAGGAAGGGGCCTACTGGAGGCAGGGGGAGAACATTCTAGAACAAGGAAATGGCATTTACAAAAATACGCAAGCATGAGAGAGAGCATGGCTTACACAGGGAATACCAGGCTGGTGTGGCTGAGGGTGGGTGGCCAGGGGAGGGGTGAGGGAAGCTGCAGGGTGCCACGATGAAGGACCTAGTATGTGATGCTGAGGAACTTGGGCAGTGTCTGGAAGGTGGTGAGAACCGGGGTAAGATCTTATTTACATTGTGGAAGAGTTGCTCTGCCTGCAAAGTGCAAGGTGGACTAGAGTAGGGTAAGACCACGGCCGGGTAATCAGGGAGGAGGTTACCAAGAGGGAGAAGACACAAAGTCTGGTGGCCGATCAGCTGCAGAGAGTGATGGGGACAGGCGAGGATGAAGTGGAGCTCTGAAACAGGAGCCAGAGACTCCCAAAGTCCGCAAAAAAAGCACACTTTGAATGGCACAGACCCTTTTCCTTCCACTCACCCCCCCACATTCAAGACTGTGATGACCTAGGCTCAAGCCAAAAGTATACAGAAAAGGGCCTAGGCTTTCCCAATCTGCTCTTTCTCCTGAAATATATATGGTTCAGGAATAGTATTAGTACTGCTGTGAAATAGCAAAAAGTGGCTGGCTTGATTATGTGGTTCAGAAATCATCATGAACAAGCAGGGTGTGCAGAAATTGGAAAAAGAAAACAACAAAAACAAACATCTTCAAAAAATGCTGAAGAAAAAAATTAGTGTAGAGACATATAAAAGATAGACCCCTAGAAAAGTCAACAATAGGCCTGGTGCAGTGGCTTACACCTGTAATCCCAGCACTTTTGGCGGCTGAGGCTCATCTGAGGTCAAGATTTCAAGACCAGCCTGGCCAACATGGAAAAACCTCATCTGTCTAAAAATTTGAAAATTAGCCAGGCATGGTGGCACACACCTGTAGTCCCAGCTATTCAGGGGGCTGAGGCATGAGAATCGCTTGAACCCGGGAGGCGGAGGTTGCAGTGAGCTGAGATCGTGCCACTGCACTCCTCAAGCCTGGGTGATAGGGTGAGACTTTGTCTCAAAAAAAAAAAAAAAAAAAAAAAAAGAGAGAAAAAGAAAAAAGAAAAAGAAAAGTCAGTAATAAACCTTAAGGTCAAACCTTAAGTTACCTTAAGGTCAAAGGTTGTTCCTTCCTCCACGCAGGATGATTCTAAGCCATCCTTGCAGAAGATTGTGAAGGATGTGCAAAGTGTCAGCCTTTCTTGCCATTGCCTCGTCAGAATCTGTGAGCAAACAGAAAAAAGAACGATGCCCTTACACATGAAACTCCTGAATTCTTTTTAGAAAAATAGCAGAAAGAAACCAAAAATAGTGCAGAGAACAGGTCGCTTCAAAACTATTGAGGATCCAAAGATGTTCTGCCCTAAGGAGTTGCTTCTCAAAAACTGTTATTAAGGTCCTTAGCTGTCAAATATAAAACCCAACCCAAAAGCATTCCATTTAAAACCAGAGCATTGAAACACTAATTTTGAACAATCATTGTAAAGCCTCATCAAATCCAGCTCACTCATTGCAGGAATATGCAACTCAAAGGCCCTAGGAAAAATGTAAATCTGAATTTTCCCAGCACTGTTTTGGATGAATAATTTCCTCTCTCAGAAGAAGCCTGTTGTTACTTTTCAAAATCGGTTCCCCAGTATGCAACAGAGTCCATCTCTGCATGTGTGTATCTGCCCTGTGCTGTGTTCTGCCATTACCATGCTTTGTAAACTTTGCATTCTGGTTAGATGCATGTGACTCACTGATGCTTCTAAGGGAAGATTCTTTCTGAATAATCCTTGAAATACAAGCCAGATTTTTCCATTTATTTAGAATTTCCCAATGTCCCTGCCCCTCCCTCTGCTCCAGTTGCACACACACCAGTGTTTCTTGGCTGGGATTCAGGAATTGTATTTATTGGGGTCTATCCGTGTGTCACCATATCCCCAGGGAGCAGATTTAAATATGCAACCCAACACAATTGAAAGCAACAGGTTAATACTGTCTTTGCAGAGTTAAAACAGCCCAAGTTCTCTCAGGTGACTACCCGTAGGGGAAGTCTCATGGTTCGTTGCCCTTGATTAAATTCTCAGGAGCTTTCTGGCTTTATCCAGATCTACCATTTGTCCTTGAAGAGCTCAGCAGAACTCAGCAACTGTGAATAACTGCTGTGGGTCTTTTCACAGGAGAAGACTCTGTGAAGTGTGTGGCCCCTTGGAGTCTGAGTCCAGTGATGAGATATTCAGAGAGATAAGGGTAATCCCGGTCTCATGCTGGAAAGTGCATGTGACCATTTTGGGGATCAGGGTATTTGGATGCTGTTAAGGGAAGTGTTGGACTGCTGATGAATTATGCACAGAGTATGGGGAGCTTGAATCGGGTTCAGAGATAAGCCACAGGCACGGGCTAAGGTCACCTTAGACCTCTGGGAAGCCCCCGCTGTGCTGGCCTTAGTGAAGTGTGATGACACAGTCCCTATGCTGCAGAAGCTCTGGTCCCCGTAAGGGGATGAGTAGGGATGGCAGGTACAAGAGTGGCTGCATGACACATCAGCGAACTGGCAGAGCATGAGCACGTTCTAACCTACCAACCAGGCTCCCCGACCCAGTCTGCTTCTAGGGCAGCCCCGGGGGGGATGGAGGGGGCGGTAGGACACAGGGCTGTTTCCTCTCCCAATACTCCATCCCCTCAGAGGGAGTGGAGAAGGGGAGTCAGGAGACCCCCAGAGCGCTCCCCAGGACCAGGTCTGAGAGTCCTTTCCAGCATGGGTCTCTTCACTCCTAGTCCTGCTTGAATCCATTGTGCATAAGAATTCACACCCAGCCTGGGCAATGCTCACCACTGAAGAGACAGGATGCGGTCTGCTGGGGACAGAGGCTGCCAGAGAGTGGAGAAAACCCCGTGCCGCACTCGGATTTTCTTCCCCTTATTACTGATACACCTGCTCCTTTGGCTGGGTGTTTCCCAGCCTGTGGAGTTTACAGATTTGGATTTCTACAAAGTTGCCCCTTAAGTATCTTGTGGCAGTGGGGAAAGGGGTGGAGAGACAGCGGGAGGATGGCACTGCAGCAAGATGAGCGGTGCGACCCAGGCACCCAGCGCACAGCAGGCAAATCCCTTCCCACGCGGATGACCACGGCCACTGGGACCTGAAGCTGGGAATAGGCAGCCACCGGAGAAGCGCGGCCGAGAGCTGGGGGCTGAAACTGCTTTCTCATCTATGAAGGGGCTGGTTTTCTCATCCTCACTGAAGGCCAGAGGAAATTAGACTTCAACCTCACCCGTTAGGATGTGGGTTGGAGATCAGGAAGAAGCTTGGGTTTTAGGGGTGTGGAAAGGCAGGAGTCCATTTCAGCGGGAAATGGACACAAACTTCTACAGACACGGAGCCTGCATCTATCTTTCTGGGAGGGGTTCCGGTGGCCGCTTACCGACAGGTAGGGCACGGGGCTGGTGTTTTTGGAAATCTTATCACAAGGCCCTCACTCCTGGGCTTGCACCAGGGAGGCGAGCCTCAGTTATCCCGCTCTGCAGTGGCTCCCAGGAGCAGGGGTATGTTTCTGACGACAGTCACCTCTGGCTATTGCTCTGATTCTGCCTTTCTTCAGGTTGCCTGGGTCTATCCCATAAATGAGCCTGTGATCACTGGGTACAAGCTCCCTTGCAGCTTCCTTTCTGTCTGAGGTCCCAGGGATACCCGCTAGCCCTGCTGCTCACATCTTGCCTCCTCACTCGGCATGTTTCTCTTTCTGTTCTAAATGTCCCAGCTCATGCCCCTCCATGGTACCATCCCCATTGACCCCAGCTCCACTAGGGCCCCCAATCCTGGGTATCAGCTGCCAGTGAATGCTGCAGCCCTGCTTCAGTTGCTCAGTCAGCACCCCACGCAGAAAAGCGCCGCGGGCGGAAGCTGGCGGCACCAGAGTTTCTGTCTTTGCCTGCGTAGCCATGTGGGTTAGGGAGCCCCAGGGACGCCAACAGCCAGACCACAGGCGGGCTAATTTCCAAATGCTGACACAGTGAATGCCACCCATATTTCACCAGTGACTGGAGAGCAGATGCTGGGCATTCGTGGGCCCTGCGTGTGCCTGGGGATGGAGAGAAGGCAGGACACTTGAGGCAGATGCCAGTGCTGCCTATGAGCTGTTGACGCTCCCTGCCCTGGAGTTCACAAAAATAATCCTCTACATGGTGCATAGAGTGTTTTTGTGTTTTTTGAAGTATTACAGGCAGGCCCCGGCGACATGATCTTCGTCTCCCAGATAGGGAAATTCTGAAAATTAGGAAAGGGGCTGGGCGTGCCCCTGTCACATAGCTGGTAATTGGAGCTGGGTCTCTGGCCTTCAGGGCACTTTCCTCTGTGGTCACACCTGGGTTTCAGAGCCACCTGGCCTCCACTTTTCTGAGCAGCTTCCTTCAGCATTTTCTTGTTTCCTCTGTGCTTGCATCCCGCCTGCCCCTTGGGGTCACCCTGTTTCCAGGCTATTGCGTCTCCAGGCCCCTTGGTCCAGCTGATGTGGGTTACAAGGCCCACCCGTGAGGTGGCAGTGGGCTAATTTTCAATAATCCAGTTGGTGACTGTTCTTCAGAGAGAATCTTCTGGAATCTCTGACTTAGTGACGGCACAGAGACTTCCTGAGTTCCCTAAGTCACGTCTTCCTTCCCTTAAGTCACTTCTTTAAAAAATCAATTCATTTCTACAAGAACTCATGTATGCATTTCACACAGTGAAACCTGTGCAGTGTCACGCACTTATGTCAGACGGTCATTGCCTCTCTTTTACATTGTCAGTATGGAATTCTTCACTGGAAACCTGCCACAGTGTCCTGCCGGCCTGTCTAGTCAACAGTTCTTCATGTCTCACTGAAGTCCCTCTTGCCATAAATCCAAGTCATGTTTCTATAGTGTCCCTCATCCATCCGGATTCTCCCAAGCACTGCATCATTTAATCTGAACGATGGCCCTGGAAAGTAGATAGCATCATTGTCATCTGACAGATGAGAAATCCGAGGCCTGGCTCTTGCCCCGTCTGGGGCCAGACAGGTGTCCTTCCGGGCGCCCTTCTAAAATCAATGCCGACCTCTCTGCGCAGTGCCCTCGGCAGGCGCCAGGGGGCGCTGCTGCTGCTGCTGGTAAGCGGGAGGCCCGGCGGAGGCGAGTGTGGGCCTTGCCGCGCCTCCTCTCTCCCCTGCGCGTTGCTGCCCGCCGTCTGCAGCACCAGTGCCTACTTACGGGTACTTTTCAAGGTCACTTCTAGTTACTGTTTCTTTCTAAGTCCTTATCACAATCTATAATTACTCTGTTTATTTGGCTCCTTTTAATTTCCTGCCCAGCTCCCCCACTTCCCTGGGTCTTGAGAAGGCCGTACCCCAGTGCCCAGCACAGGCGGCTCCCACTACAGATGCCCTGAGAGACGCAGACGGGAGGGCTAGCCAGGAGAGGGCACGCAGGGAAGGGAGGTGAGGAGGGAGGGCCAGCCTTTCCCCCAGACCTTCCTTCCTTTTCCCTCCTGCCTTAGACATAGGAATTCACTCATCTTCTGGGCCAGATCTTTAGGGAACTTGGCGTGGAGACATCAGGTTAAGACCTGGGTTCTGTCCGGGAGCGGTGGCTCGGGGCTATAATCCCAGCACTTTGGGAGGCCGAGGCAGGAGAATTGCTGGAGGCCAGGAGTTCAAGGCCAGACTGGGTAACCTAGTGAGACCTCATCTCTACAATCAATACACTAGCCCGGAGTGGGGCACTTGCCTGTGGTCCCAGCTACTTGGGAGGCTGAGGCGGGAGGATCCCATGAGATGGGAGGTAGAGGCTGCAGTGAGCTATGATTGTGTCACTGCACTCCAACCTGGGCAACAGAGCAAGACCCTGTCTCAAAAAGAGCTGCGTTCCTACCCCAGTTCTGCCTCATATGAGTTTTTTAAATTCTCTAAACCTCAGTTCCCTTCCTTGTCAAATAGAGAAAATTAGACCTACTTCATGGGGTCGCTGTGAGATTGAATGAAATAATTTCTGCCAAGCCCCTACCACAGTTGCTGGTATGTGACAGAGATTCAACAAGTGTCTGTTCCTTTTCCCCTGTGGGAATTCCATGCCTAGAAGGGACTAACCATTTAACCCCAATCCTGTAGAGTGAAATCAACCCCTTATGTGCCTTCAATCACATAAGAGGGGTGATCTGCCTGGTGGCATGAGGGTCTGGTAGCAAATACACTACCACCTTTCAGGTCTGTGCCAAAGTCACATGGGAAAGGATGAGTTTTAATGAGTTTCTTCCAATAATTAAACCCAAGGTAGACATATAGCTACCAACTGAGTCCTATAGTAGACTAAATTCTAACCTTCTAGCTCTGTGAACTTGGATCAATCACTTAGCCTCTCTGGTGTTTGATCTCCTCCTTTAGACACTGGGAATAGTAATGCTGTCTACATCATAGAGTGACATAGACACTCCGTAAACTACTGAGTTTACCCCTGGAGACTGCCTGGGACACAGTAAGATCTGTTAATGTCAGTGATTTCTGGTCCATGGATGAGAAGGAAAATTACCCCGACTGAACTAGTTTCAAGAAAACTTTATGGAACATTTATTATTGGCCAGTCTCTTTTATACATCTTGTCTTCCCTCACCTTCAAATAACTCTGAAAAGTATGTGCCCTTCCCATTTTTCATTCATTCCTCCATTCACTCCTTCAACAAACCCTAGCTGTTGCCACGGAGACACGTGCCATTTGAACAGTTGTTAATCGTCAATCAAATATGGTGATGCAGAGTTGACATTTAACTGTTCTTGCCTGTTTTTCATGGTAGGGCTCACTGCTGTGTTGCGAACCTCCTTAAGGAGTGGATGTTTTTCTCTGGGCACTTCTGCTTGGTCTGTAGCATGCATTTCCTTGTCTCTTCATTCTTAGCTGCTCTTACTTGCCAGTGTTCTTTGCCTCCGCATCCCTTCTCATCCCTCCCCATCCCTTGCCATCCCTCGCCATCCCTCCCCAACCCTCGCCTTCCCTCACCATCCCTCCCCATCCTGCCCCATCCCTCCCCATCTCTCACCATCGTGGAGCTTCTCGCATTCCCTTTGCCCACTCTATTTTATCTACATTTTCTTCAGTTTCTCCAAGCTCTTGCACAGGATTTAGCTGCTCTTGCACTTTTTAAAACTTTTAAACTCTTTATTAAGCCAATAAATGCTAAAATTGGGTAGTTTTTAAAAATGTAAATAAATACCCAGAAACACATTTTTATGTATGTTTTCAGGCACAATATTGAGTTCAAAATACACGAGATCTATGTGCTATTACTCACTGTAGAAAATCTAAGCTTAACTTAAAAAGACAAGAGGGGGACAATGCTCCCAGGTGCATCCTGAGCCATTGCACAGGCACTCATCCTTGCTGCCTGTCAGCATTGGCACTTATGAATCCACCATGTGCAGTGTCCACACCATCCCTGGATGTTTGCTTGGTCATTAGTTCGGTGAGCAAGTGAAAAACTAGCTCAGCTACAACTTAGAGAAAAAAATAGCTTCTCTCTCCCCTGGCCTTCTCTATTTGGAGAGAGCCCTGAGGCCCAGTGAGCAGTGTTGGGTATAACATAGGGATGCAGCTGACAGGTCCCTGCACTTGTGGCACTCCCAGCCCAGGGGAGGGCACTGACCTTGGTCAAGAAAGATTTTTAGAGTCTCTACTGTGGGTCCACATGCTGGGTATTCAGAGGAAGGCAAGACGGGCTGCTGTCCTGGAGGGTGCGTTCTGTAGAGGGGAGATCGACAATAAGTGAATGCATCACCAGCAGGGAAATAAACAACCAATCTGACAGCCACTCTTGATAAGAGATGGAAAGAAGCCAAGACAGGATGGAGTTCCCACTGGAGCAGTGGGTGCTACCTTACATTGGATGCTAAAAGGCTCTCGAAGAAGGTGGTGATGGAGCTAGGTCCCTAGCGACATGGAGCAGCCAGACATGGGAAGGCCTAGAGCGGAGCAGCCCTGAAGGAGGAAGCAGCAGGTGCCAAAGCCCAGGGCAGGAGCTGTGCTGCACGTTGCAGAGCAGAGGGGGTGGGAACATAGTGAGCTAGGTGACAGAGGGGATGACTTTGGGCTGTGGAGTGTGGCAGAGTCCTGGCTATAGTTGGCCTTGAGGTCATCAGAACAAGGGGAAGCTGAGAAAGGTCTCAGCAAGGCAGCAGCGTGATCCGATTTTCAGGACTCCTTCCTCACTCTGACGGTGTGGACTCTATTATAAGGAGGAGAAAGAGGCAGTGGACAGATCAAGGAGCAGGCGAGTTTTGTAGCCCAACCAAGGAATTATGGTGGCCTGGCAGCAGAGGAGATGAAGAGAAGAGGACAGACAGGTCCTGACTATATTGTGTAGAAAGAGCAGACAAGATTTGCTGATGGATTGCGTGTGAGGTGAGAGGAAGAAAAGAATTAAGGGTGAATCAAGGTTTCGCTTGACTCGGGGGTGGGTGTGCCATTGACAGAGCTGAGGATGATCTGAATTGAACAAAACCAACATGAAATCAGTTGTATTCAGTGCTGAGAAGGAAAAGAAGATGTTGCTAGGAAATTTTTTTAGAGTAGGAATTTCAGTCCAAGATGCCTATGCCCAGATGTGCTGTCCCAGCGTACATCACATGTGGAGCTGCCCCTCCCCTGCTCCCTCTTCTGCGGTCCTCTCTCTGCCCTGCACTCTGAGGGTGCACATGCACCTCTCACCCCAGCCTGGTGGCCATGGTACCTGCAACCCTGGCCAAGAGCTTTCAGAGAAAGGATCACGCCAGGCGTCCATCACCAAGCCCTGTGCCCTGGTTGCCTCCGGGTCTGGAAGACTGGTCGTGCTAACCTCAGAGGAAATTCAGTTGGTCTGGCACAATTGCATCCTTCTCGTCTAACCTAATCTCATCATTCCATGGGCAATCTTTTTCTCTCTGATCCACAGCCTTTCACCACTTCTTTAATTTGTCCCTAGCAGCCGGATAAACAGTCTTCTCCCTCTGGGCCTCATGTACACAAAGATGCTTCTGACAGGCCCCTTGAAAGCAGCTCAGAGCCTGCTGTCTTTTCCCGCCCGGAAGTTCTGGTGGGAGAGCCTTCTTTAAGAGGCTCCAGGAGGGGATGAGGGGAGGGAGAAAGAAGACTTCCCAAGACCTGGCAAGAGCCCCGAGCAGGACTATGCATCCTTCCTGCATTTCCTCTGCAGCTCACACAGGCACAGTGGTACCATCCTTGGGTCTGGCAGGTGAGAGCTGCCTGCCCAAATCCAGACCTGGGAGTTAAAACTGATTTCCCCAAGTGCCAACTCAGCCTTTGGCTGTCCCAGTCCTGATCTCTTCATCAGAGCCCCTCAGCCCTGCTAAACAAGGAAGGAGCCTGGCATTTATTGTGACTTTCCCCATACCAGATCCTCTACTGGGCCTTCCCACACTTAATCCTATCTCAGCATTGGGAAACGGATTTCCTTATTTCCATGTTCATGGAGGAGAACGTTCAGGTTTAGAGAAGCCAAATAACTCACTCTGATAACAAGTGGAAGAGGTGACGTTTAAGCCCAGCTCTACACCGCCTTATAGCCTATCCCCTCACTATTTTCAAGGCACCTGTGGAGCCCCATCTTTGCTTTGCCAACCTCATTTGCTGCCTCTTTGCAATAATGTCTTCAATCTTAATGCTGATCACAGCTTGGACCTCACACCCTCTGGGTGCCAGGGAGCCAGCATTTTGGTTAGTACTAAGCCCAGTTGTCAATCTCATCACAATTCCTAGAGGGCTTCCTTCTATCCTCTTTTCTCCATCTGCTCCAGTGAAGCTCAGGGGACCTTGGCAAGGTGGGAAAGGTCAGGACTCAAATGATGTTGGGGAAAAAGAATAAACCCATCACTGAAAATGGGTACAATTATTGGAAATGTGGGAGGGTAAGAAAAGTGAATCAGGAAGACAGCATGTCCAAAACAACAAAAAAGAAAAGAAAAGGAAAGAAAAACCGTAAACAGCTCACAATGAGCTCCAGGGCTTTTACTGCTCCTTACGTTTCTTAGCAACTATTTTTTGTTTGTTTTCAAGGCTTAATCGATTACATTGAGAAATTAGCTCTGTAAAATCCCCAGGTGAGCTGCTGGGTCATGCACCAGTAAGCTGCAGAGCTGGAATTCAAGCCTGACTCCAGATACGTGTTTCAAGGCCAGAGACTCAGTGGGGAGCCAGCACGTGCGCTCCAGCTAGACCACCTTGTTTCTTTTCATAGGAGTTAGTACTCATAGCACACCAGGGGCTTCAGTTTCTTTCCCCAAACCCATCATGCATCTATGATACTTAAGAAGATCTAGGTTTGGCCCTGCAGGTGTGTCATCAAACAGATCATTACGATTTGTGCTAATCCAGATTAGGATGTTGAGAGGTGGTGGTTGGGGACATTCTTTGTAGCTCTTGATAGTGGCCCTTATTCAGGAAGTACGCAAGGAACATCCAGCCCTGCCTTTGAGAAAGGGCCCAGCCTCTGGACATGCACAGTGGGAGGTTTCTGTCATTCTCCCGTGAGTCCTTGAATGTAGACTCAACACAACTCTGTGCCCTGTTGTCACCCAAGAAAGCAGCAAGGTCCCCATCCCAGTCACGTTCCATCCTTCTCTCTCCTTGGTGTATGTGGTGTGGGGTGGGGAGCAGAGGGAAGTAGTGGCACGGGGGAAATGTGGGGCAAGGCGGGGTTTTGAATGGGCCCGTGGGGCTCTGGCTTGTCTGCAAGGTCATGCTGAGTCTCTGGAGGGGCTGGCTCAAATGGGAATTGGAACATCCGCGCTGCTGACTCCAGGAATACAACAAGGGCTATGGGCAAGGAACAAAATGCTCAAAAACATTCAAACAAAAGATGTGCTGAAAGAAGGAGAAAGAGGGAGAAAAGAAACCGAGCTCCCAGGAGAGCCGAGAGAAGGAACTCTTGCTTGGCTGGTGCAGTAGGAGGGACCCTGTGAGTTTCCTCCCATCCCACAGACCTGCCCTCTGGCACTGGGAGGTGTGAGGGACTTCACCCTGGAGCTGCCAACCCAGGATCATAACCGAACACCGTTCTCAGACCTGCAGAGCCCAGGTGCAGGTGGATGGGTGGGTGGGTGGGTATGAGGGCCCACGGCCCAGCCTGGACTGCTTCACCCAAACACACCTGGGCAGCAGCAGGGAAGAGCTTCTCCTGTAGACCCTGGGAGAAGAGACATCTCCCACACTAGCAGAGGTTCTGTTTAGCAGTGAGGGTGAGCAGAATAAAACTTTCCGTACTCCAAGCTCTTGTGGCAAAGAAAATCATTTTGATGGTGGTGCCTTCAGGATCACAGTAGCCACTTGCTAGAGAAGGCAGGTGCTGAGTTCAGCCGAGGTTCCAACAAGGGCCTAAAGGCATGGGGAAGTGGGGTGAGAGTTGAGGGGAAGTTGGTCGAGACTGTACTGTGTGACAGGCACTTTACATGTGTGTTTTTTCTATCCCAGCTTTATTGCAATATAATTCTCATAAAATAAAACCCACTAATTTGAAGTGTGTAAGAGGTGGTTTTCAGTGTATTCACAGAGTTGCACAGCCATCATTACAATCAATACCAGAACATTTTCATCACCCCCAAAAGAACCTGGTGCCCATTAGCAGTCACTCCCCATCCGCCTCTTCCCCAGCCCCTGGCAGCCACCAGTCTAAGTCTCTTTCTCTGTAGATTTGCCTATTCTAACATCTCATCTACATGGAATCATACAATCTCTGGCCTCTTTCAATGGCCAAATGTTTTCCAGGTCCATCCATGTTGTAGTATCTACCAGTACTTTATTCCTTTTTAGAGCTGAATAATATTCCACTGTATGGATATGTCACATTTTATTTATTGATTCATCAGCTGATGGACATCAACTGTTTCAAAAGCTTCCACTCTTTGGCTATTATGAATAATGCTGCTATTCACATACTCATTTTACGTGCATATGTGTATTTCTCACTGAATCCCCATAACAACAAAGGCACTAGAATCATCAATAGAGTATGGAAAAGTGCAGCTCAGAGAGGTTAAGGAACGTCTTTGAGACTGAAACGCTTCTTTTGATTTGGCTTGATTTTGATAGAATGGCAAATAAGTGGAAATAAAGTGGAATTTAATTTTACCTTTTCCAGGTCATTATACACACCACTGAGTGAAAAGAAACAAGGAAAGGAATGAGAGAAAGTGCGTCAGCAGGCCTTTTGTAGGTACCACTGGCCTCTCCTGAGAGGTCGGTCTCAGTGAGGGCCCTGAGCTTGCCTGCCTTGGCATGGCTCTAAGGTCTAGGGGGATGTCCCCCTTCCTGCTTGTCTTCCTTGTTTCAGAGGCAGACACGAGGATTGGTCAAGAGCAGTTCAAGACATTTGCTGGAGGACACAGCTGGGAAGTCTCCCGGGCAGTGTCCTGTTCTGAGAGGGCTCCTGGGTGGGCTGTGCCCGGTAATGAGGATGGGGGCATGCTAAATGCCAGCAAGAAGAGCCCCAGTGGGTAGGCTGTGCCCGGTAATGAGGATGGGGGCATGCTAAATGCCAGCAAGAAGAGCCCCAGTGAGACGACTCCAGCATTTGCTGAAGGGCAGCTCTGTGGCATGGAACAAAGGGTCACCGAAGCTGCTGGCTCTGCTCCCTCTGGCTCCAGGGCTTTCCCAGAAAGCACTTGAACATGGGAGGGTGGGTGATATGACGTGCCGCTCCATTAATGTAACTCTGATGGCTTGGCAGAACCCAAGCTGAAACTGGTAATCATTGACCCTTTGAGGGTCAGTGATACCCGTGGGGCATAGCAACGGAGTCAACAGAAATGCTGGCTCTTCCACTAATCCCCTAGAGCCTGGCTCTTCTCACCTCCTTTCTGAGAAGCAGGATGCTATTGCAGCCCGCACAGTAGCAAGAGCAGCCCAGGATTAAAGGCCTCACAGATAGGGACAAGATTGCCTCCTTTCATTCAATGCATGGCAGGAGCTTGAAGGAGAAACTGGAGTTGCACATAGTATGACTCAAGGTATTAATAGCTTGATCACGTTCTATGTCCAAGTGTGGTCTAAGCTCTTTCCATCCATCTGTAAGATAGATATAAAAGCCCCCATTTTTCAGATGAGGAAATTGACACACTGAATACCCAATGTTAGAGCTAGTAAGTGACTGATTTCAGATTCAAACACTGGAAACCCACTTCTTAAATCTTACCCCGTAGGCCACTTGTTGGGACTGGGACAGAGAAACTTCAAACACGCTAAGGTGTGGGCCTAGAAGGCATCCAAATCCGCCTCCAAACCCAAGCACCTGGTGCTCTGTGCCTTAGATCTTGCATGTCTGTGGAAGCTGGGCTACACCAGCCTTCTTTGCCTCATGCAACATAATGAATACTAGTCTCCGAGGGTCCATACTCAAGACATTAGTTGAATTTTTTCCATTTTATAAATTGTCAAGGTTGGGCATCCTATATATTTTCTTTAAAACAAAGTGTACGTTCTTGTTGCAGACACTCGGTAAAGCATGTTCAGGCCTCCCGTCCACATGGAATCCATTCCTTTCTGGTCTGGAAAGACTGAGTTGATTTAATACCAACCCAAACCACACAGAACTAGAAGGGTCAGACTAATAACAGATCTCTGCACACATAATAGCTACAACTTTTTAATAAACACTGAAATTCCTTCATTAAACTCCAGTGCCATTTGAGGTGGGTGGCTGAATATGAGACTTAAGAACAGTTTCATTACAGATTTATCCGGTTTTTAGAACAACCATCTCCTCCTCAACACACACACAGGATAAACAAGTGGAAGAATGATTATTTGATTTGCAAAAATTATTCTTCACTTTATAAAATAATCCACTATAGGATTCCTATAAATACCTAATATCCTAATGCATATGTAATATGATTCACCATACACAATTTCTGTCTACATACATCTTTTGAGAGTATACAGTGATTTCAATATGGAATTATATATCTAGATGTGTACAATGATATTTTCAATGCAGCAGTGTTCTTTTTAATAGTAATAAGAATAAAAAGACGATGAGAATAGGAAAGACTGTGGATCATCGTGTTAATTTACTTTTCAATCCTAAATTCACTGGAAACTAGAATGGACTAGTTAGGGAGGTGTGGCCTCAGTGTATGGTAGAGGTTTGAGAACTTGGGTTAAAGTTGAGTCCACTGGAGCCCAAGCTGACCTTTCTACCTTTGCTGATGTGGAGGGTCCTGTGTGTTCCTGGTCCAAACTAACTAAAGTTTCACCCTGGCTTCTGTGTGGGCCTGTCCTCTGTCTCCAGACAGTAGCCATATGTGTTGTATTTTACCAGGTTTCTTCTCTACTGTGCCTTCATCCCCATCCTGGGCCCTGACAAAGACAGTGTGACAAGTTCTGAGTCCCACAGGTGGAATCCCAAACCAAGCAGCTCTTGCTGGTCACCCCAAGATCTACTTATACATGAAGTTTTGAAAATCATCTCCTGAACCTCTTCTGACAGAGGTGAGTGGCTTGATTTTCAATAAGCAACTATTGGACACCCCAGGCTGCAAGAAAGCTAGGTAAGCATTTGGTTATGCAGAGCCTCTTAAGCAAAGGCTGTGGGACCTAATCATTTGCCCTTGCAGGTTCTGCAAGTACTGAGTCCCACCACCAGCATCAGAGAGTGGTGTTAGGCTGGCATTGCCCTCTCCACAGCCCCTTTCAAAAATCAAGCACTTTGAGTCATTTACACCTTCCTATATCTGTTTATTTCCTTGACAGATACCTGTTGAGCCTCTGTTCTCTGCCTGATGCTGGGGTAGGCAGGGACTGGGGACATGGCAGTGGAGGAGACAGCACAAAAGTAAATGTATCAGTTAAAATTACTGTTCATACCACAAATAAAAGGAAAGCATACAGTCAAATATTGCAAGGAGAGGAAACTTGATTTAAATGGGGAGGGGGATCTTCTTCCTTCTTTGAGAAACTGACATTTAAATGTCTTTCTGAGAAATGACATTTAACTTGAGATCAAGAAGCTGGCAAGGGGGTGGGTGTGGCATGGGGGAGAGTAGAGCTCCAAGGGTTTCCAGCTGAGGAAATAGCAGGTGATGCAGGCCCAGAGAGGTTAAACGACCTGCTCCAGCCTCTATGGTTGGAGGCGGGGGGGCCCTCCGATGTATCCTTTTTTGCCTTTGTATTCCCAGTCTGCTTCCTGGACATGACCTCAGTACTGACTCCAAGGTCAAGAGCTTTGCCCTCTGCAAGAGCAGTGAGTGTATGGGGCTGGCTCATCGTCACTGGCAGGTTTTCCTTATCCACCAGGTGGTGGGTTGGCGGGTGGGCAGGAGGGGTTGGGGCTGTTGCCTCCTCTTCCCACAGGAGCCATTGTCATCACACCAAACTTCTGCCTATAGAAGAAGTAACAACATCCTGTAGAGGCCTACAGATGTCCCTAAGTGTAAAATGTCACTCCCACAACCTCAGGCCGTTTGCTTATGCCAGGACAATCCACAGAAGCTTCCAAAAAAAAGTATGATGCTGGACAGTGTATCTTCAGCTGCTCTCATGGCTGCTTCTTAATTCTGTTGATATCGTAACCATTTCTAAACTCTGCCTGGCTCTACCAGGCCCCTCTCATGACATCAGGGCCTATGGTCTTCTCCTCCAACACACACCCTCAGATCCAACCCAGGGTACCTGCTGCCCTCTCCATCGAGCTCTCTCCTTCCTCCTCTTGTAGTGCTTTTGTAGATGCTGCAAAACCCCAGAAAACTGTCCCCTCCTGATCCTTTTATGCTCACTATCTAAAAAGGTTTGGACCCTTGCTAGCTCTCACCCTCTTATGTAATCACTCACACAAAGCAAGGAAATGTATAGAAAACCATTCCTGGCGCGGAGTAAGTTGATGCTGAATAAATATTTACTTTCCCTCTACTTTGTTTACCAACTGTGTTACATATGCTTTAGGGCTTAAAAGCAAATACTTGTCAGTTGGGAAGATCTAGATTCTTCTAATCTTTGCTCTTTGGGCTTTCTGCTTTGTGACCTTGGATAAGTTGCTTAACTTCTCTGAGCCTCAGTTCCCAGCCTCCTAGAATTACCATGAGTTTAAATCCAACAACACCTTTAAGAGATTTTATATCCGTGCCTCGGATGACACTACAGGCCTTTGGGGGCCCAGAATGCCACTACTCCAGAGGGGCACCGCTGGCATCGTGCTCCAGGGGGCGCTGTTCACTGAGACTGCCACAGCGTGTGTCTCCAGCAACGGGCAGCAGACTACAGAAGCCCATTCTGGCCGCCTTAATGGCCATTCCACACTCTCTGGAGACTGTTATCAGCCCCAGCCTTTTTCTTCATTCATCTGTGCCTTGCACTTCCATTTTTACCTTGGTTTACCTTCTCAACCCTGGCTCAATCCACTTATATCCAATAAAGCAACACTTTCCCTTAAAGTGCAGTACTCTGAATTTTAGAAGAGAAAAATTCTTAGAAAATCTCTAGTATAGCCAAGTAGCTCCCATTGTGTGGCAGTGAGTTTCTCCTGTCCCCTAGGGTGCTCCAGCTCCTTGTCACTGTTCCTCACAGCCCCTGAGGATGTGCTGCTCTCTCTTTAAAACTCTGAACAAGGCAGGGATCAAGTGCTTCTTTTGGTCTTTCTTCATGTAGCTGAGACATGCTAGCATTTCTGAAATATCTTAAGAAACTATTATGAAGAACAACAGGAAACAATATTGGAAATACAGAGGCCAGGCGTGGTGGCTCACACCCGTAATCTCAGCACTTTGGGAGGCTGAGGGAGGAGGATTGCTTGAGGCCAGGAGTTCAAGACCAGCCTGGGAAACATAGTAAGACTCCATCTCTGCAAAAACAATAACAACAACAAAATCAGCTGGGCATGGTGGTGCACACCCGTGGTCTCAGGTACTTTTTTTTTTTTTTTTTTTGAGACGGAGTCTTGCTCTGTCACCCAGGCTGGAGTGCAGTGGTGCGATCTCGGCTCACTGCAAGCTCCGCCTCCTGGGTTCACACCATTCTCCTGCCTCAGCCTCCTGAGTAGCTGGAACTACAGGCGCCTGCCACCACGCCTGGCTAATTTTTTGTATTTTTAGTAGAGACGGGGTTTCACCATGTTAGCCAGGATGGTCTCGATCTCCTGACCTCGTGATCCACCCACCTCGGCCTCCCAAAGTGCTGGGATTACAGGCGTGAGCCACTGGGCCCGGCTGGTCTCAGGTACTTTGAGGCTGAGGCAGGAGGATCTCTTGAGCCCAGGAGGTCGAGGATGCAGTGAGCCGTGATTGCACCACTGCACTCCAATCTGGATGACAGAGTGAGACCCTGTCTCAAAAATAAATAAACAAATAAGAAACAAAAGAAAAGAAATGAAAAAGAAAATACATACAGGATAAGCATTCACCTTCCAAAGCATTGATTTCTGACTACAGCAAATGCGGGCTGCCACCAAAGACTGGTAAGACCTCACAAACACCTTGCCCGGGTTCAGGCTTCACTAGCTCCCAGTGGTGGGGACATCACAGCTTCCAGTGCTTTCCACTGGGACCCAATCAAGGTGCCAAGAAGAGGTATAGGTTTTTGTGGTCAGAGTATAGTTATCTTAGGATAACCAATGGCTTTGGGAAACAAGGTAGCTAGATAGAATTTAAAAGCCGAACTTGAAATTTTTAACTCATTTTAATGGCTTTTTCTATTTAACTTGGCTATATCCTTGATTCTTCACTTCTTCATACAGAAACAAACATATGTACCAATTGCACATAGGCATGTAAGACATGTGGAAGCCACGGAATGGACTTGGTTCTCACCAAAGGGCTTGTAAAGTGGTTTTGTTGTGTTATAGTTACACTTATTTCCTGTGCTCTTAGGGTCTTCTGTGGTCGGTGCCCTCCAGTCAGAAAGCACCAGTAGTACCCTGTATTTGAGCAAGTTGGACTTTTTGCAGCTGTGGAGAACTGCACCATAAGCAATCATGGGGCGTCTCACTGAGAGGGTTTTGGAAAGGACTTGCGTAGGATCTGGGCATGTTTCAGGTGATGCGGCGGGGGAGGTTTAAGGAAGCAATGCTTTGCTCTGGTTTAGGGGCTGTTAGGGAGTAGTGATGATTCTATGATAAAATATGTTGATAATTCTTATTATCTAGGTGAGAAGACTGACATGAGGCTAAAGCTGTTCTGGGGAAAGAAACAGCAGACACTCATCAGGATGGGGGGATATTCGGCCGTTTTGTGGCTTGGACAATGTTTGTGTTTTGTTGGTGTTCAGACATGATTACAGAGTGGCCTTGTTTTATCCCAATCCATCATGATCTGAGTGGCCTGGTCTGAGGCTGATGATTTGTGAGATTGCTTGTGTTTAACAGGAGCAAGACCCAGCCTCATGTGCCAGGAGAACCAAGACCTCGCTGGTAGTACGAGGTCCCCTTCCAGTGGCCTGCTTTTCCACAGATCCAATCCTAGTTAACGTCTAGGGTGAGAGAAGAACAGCATCAAGCCTCGGTACCGTCGCTCTGTTCAGCCTTGCCCAGGGTAATTCTCTCCCTCTATCCTGTTCCCAAGTCTCCAAGACAAGTCTTTTGCCCTGATTATAGAGAAAACCTTTATAAAACATGTTTGTATTTTCCAGATCTTCTGTTGCGCACTGGGAGGATGGGCTCTGAAGCTAGCATAGTTGATAGACCAGATATGTTGTCAGAACCTTCATCACTCTCACGGAAGCCTTTTCCTCCATTGGCTGTAGTCTCCAATATGGCCCATTTCGCTCCGTGCGTTAGACCCCGACTGGCCTGGACCAGTGACCCCTGATTAAACTGCCATGCTAGTTTGAAATTTGGGAACCAGTTATAATAATTGTAGCTATTTATTGCATAATTACTATTTTCTAGGAACTTTACCTATGCTATTGCATTTAAATCATACAACAATGTTTGAGAGTATATTGTAGCCATTTCACAGGTGAGAAAACTCACCTGTGTCAGCAAAGGTCAGTGGTTTGCTCAGCTCACCTGACCGTTGGGTGGCAGAGATAGGGTTCAAATCAATGTCCGTGCTAACCCGAACTAGAATCCCGTCCACTCTGCCACGCTGCCCCTAGCTGTTACCTCTTCTGGGAACATTACTGGCCAGGATCTCCTATCTTCTCCTGATCCCCTGTGCACAAAAGGACAAGTTATTCAGAAAGTGATACTCTGGATGGCTGGCCCAGAGACGCCTACAGAACACAGTGTGCCTCCTGAGAGTACCAACACCATCAGACCTTGTGATGCTCCAGCCCTTTTTCCCCAAGCTCTCTTCTCTGGAAGGAGGGAGGCACCTAGGAAGGCCCTTGCTGTACTCACACCCTGGAAACAGATACACTCTGGTTCATAGCAGTGGGGACCCAGGAGTATGCTCACCCTACAAAAAAGTAGGGTATTCCTGAAGTGCATTCCCAAGTCTAGCCTGGAAGAGTCCTGAAGCTCAGATGCCCTCTTCTATGCCCATGAGGCCAGGAAAGATGGTTTCTACCAGCCTTGCCAAGTTCTATCTAAAAAGAGCCCATGCTGTTCCCGTGTGAGCTGCCTGATAGTGGTAAAGACATCAGAGATAACTTCTCTGGCATTACCGAACAGAAGGGAAATGCCACTCTCTGTCTACTGCAGGTTCTGGATGTGATAAGTGTAGTCTGTGGAGCTAGATGGTTTACTGCTTCTCGGGGCTCTGAACCTTTGCAGATCCAGCAGGGTGGTGATCCTCCAATAGCTTGAGATGATTTTCATAGAAAACAGGAAGTCCTCCACAGCAGCAGTTAGATGCACTTGTTTTCCTTCCTTAGCAAAGCTGAGTAAGAATACAAGCCCAACACCCACCCAACCTTCTGGGTCTGCTCTTTGGGACTGCCTTAACATCGTGTCCTCAATCTTTTCAAGGCAGCAAACCTGCCACATTACAATTCTTGAATTACTTATTCGTGAACAACTTGAGAGCAGGGACTGTTACCTTGCATTGTTTCCTAGCATAGCACCTGGTATATAGTAGATGCTCAATAAATAATGTGTTTGTTTAATTATATTGATTAAGAAGGAAGAGGCTCTGCCCCATAATCCCATTCAATCATTGCAATGGAAAATCCTCAAGAAATGTTTCCAGATTCAATCGACTGTTGGCAAAGCAGTAATTTTTTCATAGAAACGAATTTCTTCTCCATCACGGTTAGAAAGGGACTAGAGAAAATCATCTGACTTCTCCTCTCAGGCCACATAGCTCATATTTCCTACCTCTAATCTGAAATCCTGACTCTCAGAAATGTCCTAAAGTTACCTAAGGATGTGCATGAGCTATGAGAGGTTTGGCTGAAAGGCAGACTGCAATAAGTGTTTTTTTTTTCCATTTCTATAGAGGAATAATAGACTTTTAATTCTAAATCAGAAGCGGTAACAGCCATGCCTATTTTCCCTTTCCCCTCTTTGACATAGTGGCTGTTTGACTGCTGAGCAGGCTGGGGTGGTAAGTGCTGTAAGAAATCCCAAATTCTGAACGAATTGTTCTCAAGTGGATGTCTGTGGAAGAAGAGCTTCTGCACCTGGGTTCATCAGATTCAGTAAGGACCACAAACTGTTTGTCCCTCCCTTAAAATGAGCACATACTGATTAAAGTAGATGTTGCATAAAAATGAAGCACATATTTTTATGGAGAAAAGGAAATTCAGGAAGAAAATATGTTTACTTTCAAGAATTTGAAGGGCTGTTAAATGGAGGAGACTTCAGACTTATTTGGAATTTTAATGAGTTTTCTCTGAAGCACAACTAGAAGAATGTTCTTTATAACAGTTTCTCCTTTCGTTCTATGAAAAAAACCTGTCAAATGGTCCACCAAGTGCAGAGTCCGTTGGCCCTAGCTTGCCTTTGCAGCCCAGTGTCTCACTGAGGCTTTCTATGCTCCGTTATTTGCTTACTTGGAACTTCTTTCAGCTCCCCCACGTTTTCTTTCCTCGGTTGCCCCTGCCTGGGTCACACAGAAGACTACCCTGTAGTGTGGTTAGTAGTGCACACACAAGACATCTCCATTAGAGCGGGAGCCACCAGATACTATGTGATATAAGTGACAGTAAGCTCATTGATTTTATATACTCATTGATTAATGTATTTATCATCATTCAGCAAATATTTATAGAGTTTCTACTATATGTGACTCTAACTCATCTTCAGGGCTTGGCCTCAGGGTTACAGTTCTGCTCGTCAAAATAGGTGCTCCCCGGAGTGCTCCCACTGTTTCATATCCTGGCATTTATCACTGGTCATTTCATAGATTATTGACACACTTGCACCACCCTCTCTGCTGAAATGGGAGTTGCATGATAACAAGGACTGAGTCCATTACTTCTCTGATGTCTAGCACAATGGTCAGCACACACAGTCAACATTGGGTATCAACATATCATCATTGAATAGTGATTGATAAATAAATTAATGTATACATAAATGCAATGAGTTTTCTGCCAGTTGAAGTATGTTTGCAAAGAAAGGGTGGATCCCCAGCTGATGGGGATCTTTTTAAAAAGTTATTCTTTTTGGCATTATACCAACCATGCTCGGTTGTGGTTGATTTCCTTAGTTCACTTCCCCATTAGACTATGAACTCCTTGAGAACAGGAAGAGTTCTATTTGTCTTTGAAATCCTACAGAACAAGCATACAATCAGTGTTTGGGAAGTGCACAAAATGTCTATTTTCTGAGAATGGATTGTTTATAGAACAAGAATGCTGAGGCACTAAAGAAAAAGTGGCAGTAATGTAATCCACTTGTTTTGCCAAGCCACTAAAAATACCTTGGTAAATATTAGCTAATGTGCAGCCCTTTGCTTGCTATTAAGATTTACTGATTTCAATAGAAAGGAACCTAAAAACTGATCATATTATATAACCCAGACACCAGGGACAATCTCTAATCACCTAAGAGTTCATAAAATACATATTGGCTCTGTCTGTGGTTAGATTAAATGCCATTATCTAAAAAAAGTAGGATCTGTGCAATAAGAGGTCTGCCATGTGAATGACAGTTTTGGTTAGTGGATGAATTTATCCTGTATAATTGCATTCTCTAAGAATAATCCCTCTCACTCTGAACAAATAAATAAATAGCATTGGCTAACCCAGTGCATGTAAAAAACACCTTCAGTAAATGCCAGGTTTTCCAGAATAATAAAGACTTCCAACAATAAAGACTTATTTTTAGTCTGTTTCTTACGTAACTGTTGTATGGAGAGATTAACATGGTATCTTGTTTCTTCCTGGTGTGATCTTACTTTTGTCTTGTAAATATGTACTTATCTATGTCTGTATGTTCACCTGCATCTTTGTGAACCCTTGGAAAACTCAGTATTTCAGTGGGTTTCAGAGAATAGGCCAGGAGATTGATGATAAGTAAGTGTTTCCGGCCAGTAGTTAGGCACAACTTTTAGGAGAAACAAGTGAGTGATAGAGCGTGGCCAAGGAGAGGAAGGCAATGCTGGAACCCAATCCACGCCTGCTGCCCAGAGACCTTAGCTGATGGCTTGTCATGTCTTAGCATGTTGGTATTCAAGCCATGTGATGTTGGAAAGAAAAAATACCTATTCAGCTTGGGGCTTGGTCTGAGAACAACCAATTGCCTTGGTTTAAATCACACGACTCCACTATCAAATTAAGTGTTTCCAAGTTTACACAAATTAGCGTCAGTCCACTGACTGTCGCCTACAATAAATTAGGCTGAGTCTAAAAGAAATCAGTCTGCATAGAAAGACCAACAACCAGCAGCACTTCCTTGCTTTTTCCAGCCATGAATGCTTCCAGTCAGAATGTGTTTGAGACGTTGGTAAGTGGAGGCTGGGGAAATCACCTCTCTGGAAAGCCAGGCAGATAATGTTTCATCATTAATACAGTCATGGAAACTCAACGTTATTCAAGTGATCAATCAGGGGGTACTTCTTCACTCTACAGAAATCTTCTTTACCTTTAAAAGTAAAATGAAATTAAGGGAGTCTAGAGGAGCAGGGTGCTGGGAAAAAAACTCAGAAGTTGGTGTGTTAGGAGCCATCTCTGGAATTATAATGTATGACAAAGAGAATGTGGATTCAATTGATAAATGTTGGTTTTAGAATTTACTATTTGAGCTGAGAGTCACTCTCTGGAGAGCTGGGTAAACAGTGTGACCCTGAATGCACCTGGGAGAGAGGTCAGTCCACATGGGTGTAGACCAGGGTAAAGGATGTGTGTGCAAGGAAAGGAGAAGACCATTTCCTTCTCTGTACCTCACATGCACCATCCCCTAATCCTCACTGGGGACTTGAGGTCAATGAGGGCAGTGTGGGATGAGAGGAGGGCCCTCTTGACTATGTGCATTGCTGTTTATTCTCTTGGCAGCATTTTCTTTTTTTATGTCTTTAGAACCTGCCCTCAACATTTCAAATCACCACAGCTGTGGTTTTCTCGTCACCACTTCGACTTGGTGTTGGCTTCTTGTGTTTTCAGCTGGGTTAAGGCCTTGAACAAGACACTGTGGGATATCACTATTATTTAAAATGTATCACTCAGTTGGTTTCGCTTCCTAGTTCTTACGAATAAACACATTTTTCAAGGGGGATTTTGAAATCTATTTTAAAAACATATTTGCATTTAATGAAAAATACCCTGAAGACATTGCGGACCAGGGTGGGCACACCTTGATATTCTTGGGCATGGGGGAGGAGGTAATCTAGCGTTTATGACTTTGGGTTTCACCACTGTCGGGTGTTTATGGGACAGGCCCTTCACCATTTTGCTGTACAATGGAAGTCACAGTAATGTCATCTATAAAAAATCAATTGAGCAAATAGGATTTTGAAAAATGTAATTCATTCACTGAATTATTTCATTTACGTTTACTGAATAAACAGTAGGCACTCATCAACTGTGCTAGCAATTGTGATATAGGAATGAATAAAGTATGGTCTGTCTTTATGGAGTATTACTTAAATCAGTGCTCCCCAGTCCTCCAGCTTTGGAGTAGGGAAGGAAGTGTTAGATGTATTGATGGTGGCTCTCATACTATTCCTTTTGGGAATCTTGGGAAACCATGGGGAGAGAGTAGGAACAGGCTTGTAGATTTATGGAGAAGCCCTATGAGACCATCTGGTTGGATCTGAGCTCTGTTCTAAATAGTGTTCAGCATTTAACAAAAAGAAATATGACCAATACTTGTCTGAAAATATTTTAGGGAAGCGTGACTTTAGAATATAACATTTGATAACTGAGACACGGAGTGGTAGAAGCTCCCCTAGACTAGAGGCAGGGAGCCCTATATTCTAGTTGTCATCCTGCCACTGGCTAGGTACATGCATTTGGACAAGTTATTTAAATTTTCTAAATCTCAGTTTTCTCATTTGATAAATGAGAGAACAGAATTGAATTAGGATTTTTCTTGATATATGAGTATCAATAGAAGTACATAGATGATTAGGTAGTATATTGATGAGTGTTTTATTGGTCAGTTATTCATTTTTCTATATCTCAAAAACATACATAATGCTTCAAGTTTGTGATTTCTCAGAAATTATTGCTTAACATAAGGCTAAACTTATGAGAAGGTGATTTAAGTAATATTCAATAAATAAAAATACAGGTCATAATTGGTTATTACAAACATATTTAAGGTTGTGTGAGACTAGTTGAGGTCAGGAAACACTTGAATATATAATCACTTAGTTTGTCTTCATTTCTAGCTCTCTGTAATTATTTTGCCTCTTTATGGTTGAGTAACATGGTCTTCCAGTGGAAAGTTTCTATCAGAAATAGCATTGTGGTATCCAGAATAAACTTGTCAGCTTGCCAAATGATTAGTAACCCAGATAATTTTGAATGATCTTTTCGTAGTTAGGTCTTTTATGTGAGTCACCTAGTTCACTATTGCTATAAACATAATCCTTTTTTGTTTTTCTTTGATATGTTTTCAGATCAGGGTGTTGACAGAAAGTATGTTCAAACATCTTCGGAAATGGGTCGTCACTCGCTTTTTTGGGCATTCTCGGCAAAGAGCAAGGCTAGTCTCCAAAGATGGAAGGTGCAACATAGAATTTGGCAATGTGGAGGCACAGTCAAGGTTTATATTCTTTGTGGACATCTGGACAACGGTACTTGACCTCAAGTGGAGATACAAAATGACCATTTTCATCACAGCCTTCTTGGGGAGTTGGTTTTTCTTTGGTCTCCTGTGGTATGCAGTAGCGTACATTCACAAAGACCTCCCGGAATTCCATCCTTCTGCCAATCACACTCCCTGTGTGGAGAATATTAATGGCTTGACCTCAGCTTTTCTGTTTTCTCTGGAGACTCAAGTGACCATTGGATATGGATTCAGGTGTGTGACAGAACAGTGTGCCACTGCCATTTTTCTGCTTATCTTTCAGTCTATACTTGGAGTTATAATCAATTCTTTCATGTGTGGGGCCATCTTAGCCAAGATCTCCAGGCCCAAAAAACGTGCCAAGACCATTACGTTCAGCAAGAACGCAGTGATCAGCAAACGGGGTGGGAAGCTTTGCCTCCTAATCCGAGTGGCTAATCTCAGGAAGAGCCTTCTTATTAGCAGTCACATTTATGGAAAGCTTCTGAAGACCACAGTCACTCCTGAAGGAGAGACCATTATTTTGGACCAGATCAATATCAACTTTGTAGTTGACGCTGGGAATGAAAATTTATTCTTCATCTCCCCATTGACAATTTACCATGTCATTGATCACAACAGCCCTTTCTTCCACATGGCAGCGGAGACCCTTCTCCAGCAGGACTTTGAATTAGTGGTGTTTTTAGATGGCACAGTGGAGTCCACCAGTGCTACCTGCCAAGTCCGGACATCCTATGTCCCAGAGGAGGTGCTTTGGGGCTACCGTTTTGCTCCCATAGTATCCAAGACAAAAGAAGGGAAATACCGAGTGGATTTCCATAACTTTAGCAAGACAGTGGAAGTGGAGACCCCTCACTGTGCCATGTGCCTTTATAATGAGAAAGATGTTAGAGCCAGGATGAAGAGAGGCTATGACAACCCCAACTTCATCTTGTCAGAAGTCAATGAAACAGATGACACCAAAATGTAACAGTGGCTTTTCAACAGGAGTAAAGCAAAGTCTCTAAAGCTCCTAGTACCTAGAAGCATTATGAAGCAGTCAACAATTTAGGGGTACGAAAGCAGGATGAGAGCCTTCAAAGTCTACCAGCACAAAGACCCCTGAGCCCCGCAATTGTGATCCCACAAGACATGCATCTCCACAAGGCTACTGTATTAGAACGTGCAATGCATTTATATGAAACTGGTGTATGGAAGACATAGGTGCTCTCTTGAAATCTTAAATATGATTATTTGAGCTCATATAAGGTGGATTGGAGCAGATAAAATTATCAAAAGTTTCATGAACAGGCCAAACAAAATATTTTTTAAAGTTTCCTTAAAGAAGTTATGAACTTTAGAAAGGATCAGGGGACAATAATAATCTCATTTTGATTCTACTGATAAGAATGACTCCACTTTTAATGTGGACTTTTACTCATGGAAAAATTGTCTCCTAATTTGGGGAGATGAACCAACCAATCAATGACAACAAGAAAACGCTTACACAAAGAACAATTTGAGGCTCTAACCTTCTCATGTGGTACGTTTAGACAGAGGCTAAATCTGCACACTAGAATCTTGATGATACCTTCCTGCAAGACAGAATGCTTTAGTTAAAAGTGGTGATGATATTTCTTTCAATCTGTATTGGATGGCTTAAAGGGCTATAAATCTGTTTATAAAGAGCATTTCCTGCTCTTCCAAGACAGCAATGAGGAGTTGGAAGGTGCAAAGTCAGTAGAGAAGGGAATGTATCATTAATGCACCTGAGAAGAAACAGTTTCATGTGTTCCTCCACCTAGAGTTTGTACTGGAATGCTATGTCTAAAGAAGAAGTGGGAAAGAGAGAGGAATGGGATGGAGCCCCACAGTCAGAATGTTACTATGTCTTTCTTTCCCTGACAGCCCATCTTCCTAAAAGGGACCAGCTTATGGAAGGCTCGACCTTGAGGGGAAGGTTTTACTGTGAAAGTCTTCTTCAGATCCCCACCTGCATCATTCTGAATGTGTCCTGGAAAAAAACTGGTACTCAAAGCTGCTTAGGAATCAAAATATTTTCAGTGTGTTGATTAATATAGTAAATTTCTGAAACTGTGCATGCACTTCGATTATTATTATTACTATGCATTAACTGAGTCAGGTTCCAGGTGAAAATCCTCTTGCAGAGAAGACCCTCTCCTGGAAGGGGCGGGAGGAGTGGAGAGGAAGCAGATAGGACACATTTGTTGTCTGGAGTCCTCAGGAGGAAATGACCCTGGCCACAGACACACCCCTTCCGGTACAGCTCCATCACGCCTCTCCAGTGTGAGTCTTGGCACATAAAACAGCAGCTGCCCACAGTTGTTGGGAGGGATGGCTTATGTTTTTCCATGCCTGGGCTGTATTTGTACAGATCCATGGACCACTCTGGTCCTTCTGACTAAGAACAGTGGGAAGTCTGATGGTTTTAGGGTTGCACACCTTGTCAGTGGCCATAACAGTGGCCATAGCTGGCCCATGTGGAACTCTCACTCTGTGCCTGTGAGTGCTTTGGCACCACAATTTAATGTGCTGACAGGAAAAAGAAATCAGGTATCACAAGCTTGAGGGAGCTGGAATTCTCTGCTGGCCCACTGTCATGATGTAGCCCCTTCATAAACTGGAGGGAAACTGTGTTGACACTTGTTCCCATCAGCATGCACTCTTTCTGGTGTATTCTCCTGCTGGCTGGCAGCATGCATGTAGATGGCTGGAAGTGAGATGGTCATTAGTAATCCATTCCCTTTGATTGTTTAGGGAGGTGAACAACATACATCTTTCTGATTGGTATTTACTTCTGGGTTATTTGGTGGAGGCCCATCTGCTTCTAAATATCCCTTTGCTAGGATCAAGACACTCTGCACCTGGAGTCTCTTTTTTAATGGAAATTCCCATTGACCCTCTAGCAACCATTAACACAGGTACATCCAATTAAGCCCCTAGGAAAAGAGGCCTGGAACAGGTAACTTTTGATAGGTCTAAGGACTGGCTGGAACCCCAAAGCGCATAAAACTCCTGTGCATTTTAAGAAAGGGGGTAACAAGGGAATGGGTGCTCAAGTAGTAAAGAGAAATGAAAAATAGCCCGAGAAGGCCAAACTGCTTGTAGGTTAACACCACTGCTAAAGGCAGCCTTATTATTACAATGCAGTGACATTTTTCCCGGTGGAATCTGACTACATCAGTACTGCTATTTGCTACAGATGCTGGGTTATTCTATTTGCTGATTTCAAAAGCACGTCAACTGTTCTAATTTCCTTCGTGAAAAACTGCATCCCATGATGCATTATTATATTCAAAATTTTCCTTGAGACTGATTCTCTTTGAATTGCCCAGTTCATCTCTGTTGCTATGGGGATTTTGACTAAGAGCGTTTGATCCTGGTTGAATCTTCCTGGACTTAGGTTGGCTCAAGCTCCAATATTTAAGAGTTCAGATTTGGGAGGTTGTCTTTAATGGAAAGCACTAAATGTTTAAAAATTATTTATTCCTTAAGAGGGAAAAGGTAGACGGGAAAGATCCTTTCTGTGTTGCCAAATCTAAGACATGGGCTGATAGGTGACTGTCCTTCTCTGTCCATCACTAAGGGGATGTGCAACTGGACCTTCCAGAAGAACTCCCTGGGCGGATTGCAGAGACGGTTGAGGAAGTGTCTTCCTTGGGGATTTTTCATGAAACAGAATATGGGTCCTCAACAGGATGCTTCTGTGAATAGCACGGGGATCTTTCCCTGTCTAGAACAAACGTTAGGACAGCTTCTGATGGAAAGAATGCAAATGAACCCGGCCCCGCCCCTGGGCCGTTGTTGCCTGCCATTACAGGAAGTGTGTGTCAATCAAAGCTTGACAGGGGAGATAGAGCATTTTATTTTGGAAGCCAGAAGTTTGAGAACAATGACTGGAATTTCCTCTTTCTGTCCGGCAAGGGCTGTTTGTCATTGGGGAGATAAAAGTCCAGGGGCAGGGAATAAAGGTTATCGGGAACTGCGCAAGGCAGAGCCGTGGGGGGTGGGGGGGGGGGGGTGGGAGGAGCGGTTATGGAGGAAATCTATTTCAATGCCTGTCATTAAGTTTCCATTAAAAGAACATTCAGTTAGGAATTCAAAAATAATTTAATCTCCCCAGCCAGATGCACCCAGCTGGACTCCTTGGAGCTGAGCCCCTTGGAGAGGGAGATTTGCACCACCGGCTGCAGGGGCCGGGAGCTGGGGTGCGTCTCTACCCAGCGCACTCTTGACTGCTTGGGTGTTCTGGAAGACATCGGTATCCTTCAGACAAGTGGGAAACCCCAAGGCTTGTGCAGTGGCAGAAGAAAGTTATTTACTAGGAGTTATTTACTACGTTGTTACCATGTCCGAGGTTCTGTTTACAGCATTTTATATGCAGTCCCTCATTTAATTTTCCCAACAATCCTATGAGGTCAAGACTATGATTATACCTTTATTTCACTTGAGGCAGCTAAGGTAAGGAAGGTGTCCAGAGACACTACCTGGAAAATGGCAGGGCTGGCATGCAAACCCCGGGCAGTCCGCCTTGAAAGCCCATGAGTTTAAAATCCCTCGTCGACATCCTAGGAGGGACCATCCTCTGAGCAGATTCCCCAGGGCCATCGCACATTTCCCTGAAACCCACGGATGACTGGCGCATGCTCTTGGGATGCGTCTTATACTTTGGGAGAAACCACTCATTGCTCAGCACAAGACAGAGCCCTGGCGAGTGCTGAACGAACATCTCTGGAATTGCAGGTTCCAGGAAAAGGCAGTTTTTTCCCATGAGCTCTAGGTCATCCACCAGGTCAGTATACGGAAGTATCATGGGTGTCCTGAAGATTTGATTAGCCCATTGGTGCAAAGTATCTTCCTAATACTAATACACATACTTCTCTCTCTAAATATACACAAACACTAAATATATATACTAATTATATATATATAATTAAAAACTATGTGTGTGCATATGTATGTATACACACACACACACACACACACACACACACATATTTATATTTCAGTCTTTGATGTAGAGGCAGATATTATTTCCATTTTGACATGGGAAGTGGAGCCTCAGCTCTCCCTGGAGAACAGCCCCTGTGTTCTCTACTCACCTCTGTATTCCTAGCACCAGCAGAGTTCCTCACACAATCCATACATGGTTATAATGAATAAAATAAACCAATGAATGATTTGCTCAAGGTCTACATGGCTAGTAGTGGATTCAAACCCACATCTGGCCAATGAGCTTTTGACTGACCTATGTCATCGACATAGGTCATTAGTCATTAGTCAAGGGGCCTGGAAAAATGACTTAACTTCGTTAAGCCCCAGTTTCTTTATTTGTAGAATGGAGTTTTGTAATAGAGTTAAGGAGGGGATTCAATGAAATAATGGATGTGAAAAATCCATCTGTTGAAAGTAAATGGCTGTGGATATGGCAACACGAGGTGGGAGCAATGGGTTTGAAGGTGAGGAATGAAGGGGAGGACACTGGTCCCAGAGCAGACCCTGAGCCTGATGCTTCAAGGGCAAAGAAAGCAGAGCCCAGGGTAGGGCCTGATGGAGACCAGTGGAGGCCTGGGACAAGAACAGTGCCTGCAGGGGTCTGTCCCAGCTGGGATAGGCTATGAGTTGGGGGGATTTGAGTAGAATCCTGGTGCTTTGGGTTTGTCTTCAATTCAAGAGATGCTCATTTTGGGTTTACTGTGAGCCAGGCACTGGGCAGGCAAAAAAGAGGAAGCAAGGGTCCTGCCTACTGCAGAAAAGATCCCAGAGCTCCAACCAGTTCAGAGGACGAGAGTTAAACTGGAAAACTGCTGATATCGCGGAGAACCTTTTTATTGTCTTATGCCATGTGCTTATAATAGTTTCAGCAAAAACAATATTGACTCCACTGCTAACAATAAGACTATTGATTACAGTCTTAAAAGTATTTGGGATTAAACATTTTTAAATCATCCATCCTATAGATATTCTTTATATAGCAATGTACAATCAACACAGTGATAAAGTCACTTGAAGTAGTTCTTTTCTCCGTGTGATCAGGTACCAACTGGACATAGGTTCATTTGTTTCCATTTATTTCCAATCGTTAAAGTCTGTTTATTGTTTTCCTTTTTTGATTTCACCATTTCTTTTATGAATTATGCAAGGAATTTATATAATTTCAAAACCACAGAAAAGGGTTTAGAAAACATGCTTCCATTCCTGTGCCCTCCACTCTATTTCTTCCCCTTCTATAAAGGGTAAGCATCTTTATTATGTTGTATCCTGTGGTGGTTTCTTTGTGAAAGATGTAAGCAATGCATATGTGACATGTTAGTATTTACATGCTGCTCCATTCTTACACAAAAGGTAACACTCTAGAAACACCGTTCTGCAGGGTTTTCTTCACCTAATAGAATGTTCTGCAGATCACTATGTAGGGATAAGTGCTGATAATACCAACATCTCTGGGACACCCTCCCTCACCTTCGTGGGTGCTCTTGCAGTAGTTGCTGGGATCTTGCTCCAGAGGCCCCTGCTGTGCAGTTTTGAGCCTGAGAGATGGTGGCTTTTTCTGTTTTGCCTTCCTGAAAGCTTCCCTCGCTTTGCAGGGTGACTCTAGGGCTGATTCTGCCTACCCTGCTGGGGAATAAGCTGGGCTCTCAACCGGGCTCCCAGTGGGAGACAGTCTGCCCAGGACCAACAGCTCTTTGAGGATCAAACCTCCCTGGAATTTTGGCTGGGTAGAAAATCAGAAGTATCCTCAAGAGAGACATCCCACTCCAGTACATGGGGTGGGGGCTTGGCTGGAGAGGGGGGATTCAATTCCCAGAGCATTCTGGATAACCCCCTTTTGATTAGAATCCTCTGACCCTTTGGGGTTAGGGTCATGGAGCTCACCATTGTGTGGAAAATTTTGTGCGCAAGTATATTAAAATTGAAATGAAGTTAATTAATGAAATGAATAAAGGCTACAAACTATGAAAAAAGTGCTTGAAGGAGGCAGGGGAAGGCTTCTAGGAGGAGAAGGCAGTTGATCTAGGTTCGAAGTGTGGTTACGACTTGACAGAGGGAAAGGCGAAGGGTAGAGAGGTGTGACCTGGTGGGCACGTGTTCCAGACGAACGGAGCCACAGGAGCGTGAATGTGCCTGGGGGCTCTGGGAAGTGCCGTGCAGTTTTACATGGCCACAGCATGGCCATGTGGAAGGAATGGTCCAAAGAGGCAGAAATTTGGTGCCAAGCCGACTTGAGTTTGAGTCCTGGCTTCATCAGTCAAACCACCAGAGTCTTTGAGGGGGCATGGGATGATTAAACAAGTATTTTGGGACTATATCTCTTGTGTTGGCATGAGGGACAGATTAGAGAATTAGAGGCAGAAACTAACTTTTGAGGGAGGCAGAGAAAGTGTTGTCATTTCCATTTTTCAGGATGGGAAACTGAGTCTCAGAGACCCTATGACTTGCCCAGGTCATGTAGCTGTGAAGTGGGGAAGCAGGGGTCAGAAGCCAGGGTGCCTGCCTGCTAGTTAGCCCAGCGTTCTTTCCTGTGCCTCTCCCCTTTCCTGGAGCCACCCACAAACTTTGTGCCTGGCAGTCACTGTTCCTGAAGGAAAATGCACCTGGAAGGTGGTAGCCAGGATCAGAAAGGCAGGTGAGTCTGGGAATGGATAAAGCCCTGCACCCTTGCACTGCTTCTTTTGGGAACACAGAGGCCACGTGTATCTACAGTTGCACTTAGCATCTGAGGAAGCTGGGAAGCCCTCAGTGGAAGGGAAGACACGGAGGCACCTTCATCTACACCAACAAAGTGAAAGTAAGCAATCACTAATGAGTGGGCTGTTGAGGCCACCAGCAAAGTTGTTTTTAGTTGAACTAAAAATGGCAAGTAGAGACCACAATTATCCCTATGGTTATCTCAGTTCCCCACATCAATGGCCAGATGCAACCTGAACCTGTGATAGCCTCTGAAAAACACAGCCTGATGAAGCATAAAAGAAAAAAGTAGGCAAGGAAGGAGGAGGGATGAAGACAAGAAATAAGGTGCAAGGTTCAGGGGCTTTGAAGACAGACAGATTTGGGTCAAATCCCAGATTTCCCACTTATTGGCTGTGTTTAGCTTGAACAAGTTCTTAGCCTTTCTGAGTCTTTTTTCCAGTTGTGAACAACAACAATACCTACCTTAAAGGGATAGTGTACAGATATAGTATGAAATAATATTTAACAAAACACTATGTAAAGAACCTAGCACTATGACTGATATAGGCTCCCAATAAGCGGTAGTTTGAGTGATGACGATTATTCTGGCGATGATGGGCAAGGCCAAGGCAGGGTGGGTCTGGCTGATGAGCGGGGGTCCCATGCTGTGCCCTCGTTTCCTCTGTCCTGGGCCTCATCGTTTCCCAGCCTACATTCCTGGCCTTGCTTTCCATTTCCAGGCTTGATTTTAACCTGAGACACAGTAGCTCACCTTCCTCCCTGTGCCTGCCTCCGAGGTGAACTCACAGAATCCTAGAAGCTTAGCGGTGAGAGGGACCTAGACAAAGCCTGACCCTACCCTGTTATTTCACAAGTGGAGAAACTTAGGGCCCCTAAGTTTCTGCAGGGTGGCCTGTTCAAGAGGAATAATGTGTCTTAGCGAGCTTCAGAAAAGTCGATTGCTGACCCATCCTGTGCTTCAGATTTCCCCCTGGGTGGGAGTGAAGACAGGGGAGGGTAGGGGTCGAGGGGGGATCCTACTAGAATGGGCAATCCTGAACTAACCTGCACTTTGTTGGCGAGGTGTGCTTTGGCCAGCAGGTGGCGCCATACACTTCCAGATCGCAAAAGTGAAACTGACCTGGTTGAAAAGCAGTCTGCCTCTGATGGTTAAGAGGGCTTGGCTATACCCAGAAAGCTCTTAATAATGCTTAGAATATTTAACAGCGATATATAAAATATTGGGCCTTCTAGTCATTGCTGGGGTGATAAAATGACCGTGAAAGACATAAAAAATTTAAATTGTGATTTAAATATAGAAGTTTATCATTCTAGAGAGATTAGACTGGCTCGAAGAGGAAGTTGTTACCATGTGTTAGAGTCTATGAGATTCCATGTGCTTTACATTTTCCTGACAATAAAGCTGACATAATACCATGACTCCCATTTTACAGATGAGAAGTCTGAGGCCCAGAGAGGTTAAGATGCATGCTCATGGTCCATACACGGCTAGTCAGGGCAGAGCTGCTATGTATCTATATATTCAACATTTATACAGAGTTTATTATGAGCAGACATTATTTTAAGTGCTTTATAAGTATCTACTCATTTAATCCCAGTAAAAACTGTAGATAGCAGAACAGGCACTTTTGAAAGCACAGGTTAGTCTGGGTCAAAATTCATGGGCTTCCCCAGGAACAGGCCAGCTCCTGTCTCCCGGAAGCCTGAGTCCAAATTCTTTTTCAGTTGCTTTCATATGAATTTGGTAACTCACTTACCCTCTCTGAGTTGTGGGTTTCTCATTCGTAAGCTGATGATAATGAAACCAACCCCATGTGGCTGTTGAGAAGATCAATTAGTAAAACACATGACACAGAATTAACCACAAAGTCATATTCCTTGTTAAGGGATTATTTTTACCACAGACACCTAATAGATGAATTCACATAAACGCATGTTTGTTGCAGGATTATGTGTAGGGGTGAAAAGCCTAAGTGTACTATGACAGGGAAATCAGTTAATGCAGTGTGAAATGCTACGCTATTTTTTTTTTTTTTTTTGAGACGGAATCTCCCTCCTGTCACCCAGGCTGGAGTGCAGTGATGCGATCTCAGCTCACTGCAACCTCCACCTCCCGGGTTCAAGCGATTCTCCTGCCTCAGCCTCCTGAGTAGCTGGGATTACAGGCATGCGCCAACACTCTCGGCTAATTTTTTGTATTTTTAGTAGAGATGGGGTTTCACCATGTTGGTCAGGCTGGTCTCAAACTCCTGACCTCGTGATCCATCTGCCTCGGTCTCCCAAAGTGCTGGGATTACAGGCGTGAGCCACTGCGCCCAGCCTGCTATTTTAAACAAACATTTGGGCACTGAGCAATGTCCTACAGACACATTTAGAAAATAAAATACACTAGGAGCTCCATGGAGCTCATATTCTTGGGGCAGCTGACAGGGCACACCAATGTCAGAGGGGAGAATTGGCACAAGGCATCCTTACCTAGTGTGAGGCACTGAGGAGAGAGAGCTTCTCTGAGAAAAAGACATGGAACTGAAATGTGAAGCAAAAGGAAGAGTTAGACAAATGATGGGTGGAGGGGAGTCCAGGAAGAGGAAATGTGTCCAAAGTTCAGGATGTGAGAGCACAACACTCCATACACCACATCTTAAAAATAAGGAATGATTTTAGACAATGTCCTCAAAACATCAAATGAAAGAAGTGTGTACCAGAAATTATAAACATTTTTTTAGCTAAAAAAGGTTTTCAGTGTGAAATGTTTTTTAAAATGTAGAATTCTGTTGCATATATATGTGCATATACGTGTACCCAAAAAGACTCAGAAGTAAACATAAATTCATTCTTTCACTTATTCACTCACTCTATCATTCACTCATCAAATGTGTTTTGAGAGCATGCGGCACTGGGGCCTGCTGAGGCCCCTGGGATAGAACAACAAAGACAGTCCAGGGCCCACCTTCGTGGACTGACTTCCTAGAGGAGGGAGACAGAAAATAAGCAATGCATGCATACATTTAAAATAATTTCAAACAGGCTGGGCGCACTGGCTCATGCCTATAATCCAAGCACTTTGGGAGGCCCAGGTAGGAGGATCACTTGAGCCCAGGAGTTTGAGACCAGCCTGGCAACATAGCGAGACTCCATCTCTACAAAAAAATGGAAAAAATAGTCCGGCATGGTAGCACACGTCTGTAGTCCTACCTTGAGAGACTGAGGTGGGCGGATCACTTGAACCCAAAAGTTTGAGACCAGCCTGGGCAACATGGTGAAAACCCGTCTCTACAAACAGTACAAAAATTAGCCAGGCATGGTGGTGCACACTTGCAGTACCAGCTACTCAAGAGGCTGGGGTGGGAGAATCACCTGAGTCTAGGAGGTGGAGGCTGCAGTGAGCTGTGATCACACCACTGCACTCCAGCCTGGGTGACAGAGGCAGACTCTATGTCAAAAAAAAAAAAAAAAAAAAAAAAAAAATTCAAATAGCGATACAAGAAAATACACAAGTGTGATGACGTGGAGAACAACTCACAGGGAGGGTGTTTCCTCAGACCAAGTGGTGAGGGGAGGCCTCCCTGAGGAGGAGTCACCGAGGGCCAAGCCATAGGAAGAAGGACCCAGTCATGCAGACTTGGGTGGAGAATATTCTAGGCCAGTGGCCTTCAATCTTGGACACACATTGGCATCATCCGAGAGCCTCAGAAACTACTGCTGCTTGCCACTCCTCAACCCTTTGAGTCTGCCTTATTGGCTGTAGGGGGACAATCTGGGCCTTGGGATTGTCACAGGAATTTTCCTAAGCTCTCCTGGTGACTCTGAGAATGCTGACTCCTGAGAACCCCAGGTCTAGTGGAAGTGACTCACAGCATGATCTGATCAGCTTTGGGTGGGAGCATACTAGTCATCAAATAACAGAGACCGATGTCCAGGTCTTTGAAAACCCCCAGGGCACCAGAAAATCCTGACTCCAGAGGTCTGCAGAGGGGCCCGGGGATTCTGTTTTCATAACATGTGCTGTCAGGTGACTGTATCCACTGCCAGGCCCAACAGATATCCTCTGCTAGGACAAATGAGAAACCCACAGCTCAGATGACCAGTATGACCACTATGCTCCCACCCGAAGCTGACCGGATCATGCTGTGAGTCACTTCCACTAGACCCGGGGTTTCTAATACTTCTAATATTTCTAATATTCTGAATTTTACAGATTTTCTATCATAACAATACATTTCTTTTATCATAATTTTTGACAAAAGGTAATTGAGAGGACATTGTAGTGGAGCTAGATGAAATTCTGGGCCTGGATTAGATCTGGTAAATTTGAATTCCAGTAAATAGCAGTGCAATCTGGGAAGAAGATGTTACCTTTCTGGGTCGCTGGTTCTCTCATCTCTAAAATGAATCCTATCATCCTACAACTCCACGAACTGGAGCTGCAGGTGAAGAAGAACAGACGGCAGCCTGAACAATGAGCCACCTGACTCCATGCAAGGGGAGTTTCCAAATAGCAGCCACCTCTGAACCTCCAAGCTCCGCAGGATCTTAGCTTTTGTTTTTTAACTAGTTTTCACGTGAACTCAATTTCTGGGGTTTTCTTATGGTAGGCTCTGAATGAAACACAAAAAAGTAAAGCACAGTCTTCTCTTTGTCCCATTTCTCTCAAGTTGACCCTGCTTTCCACACCCATTTCTCCACGCCCATTACAGCACTGCCACCGCACCTCCAAGGCCCTGGGTGGAATCGGCTCAGGCCAGCTGGCAAGAATGCTGTTCTCTGTGGCCTCTGAGTTTTGCCAATACTCTATGTCCACTTCCCAGAATCATTCTCTTGCCTTTTCCACTTTCCCCTCGGAGAACACAAGCGTGGGCAGTCAGGCTCTCTCCTTCTACCCGGTCACCCACACTCTTGAGGCCTCTGTTGCAAAGTGAAGAGGAAGGAAAGACCGACTGTGCTTTTGTTTCTTTTTCAGCTTCCTGATTTCATTCTGGCCCTGCCTTTGACCAGGGCCATCCCTGAGCTGCTTGGTCATGATTTCTGCTAAGCAAGAGGGCAGTGACTAGGAAGCAGTGCAGTGTGGTGGGGAAGGCCCCTGGATCCAGAATCCTCTCCTGGCTCTGTCCCCAAGGAGCTGTCACTTCAGTTTTGTGGCCCCTAGGGGGTGGGAGCATTCCTGTAAAGAGCTGATGGGTGCATCTTTTCCTAGCTCTGGATTCAGTGTCATGCTGGCACCCTGACACCAGTGGTGGCGGAAAGCTTATGTCTTGGGAATCGGCAAATGTGATCACTCAGGGCCTACTGTATTAGTCTGTTCTCACGCTGCTAATAAAGACATACCCAAGACTGAGTAATTCATAAAGGAAAGAGGTTTAGTTGACTCACAGTTCAGCATGGCTGGGGAGGCCTCAGGAAACTTACAATCATGGCAGAAGGGGAAGCAAACATATTCTTCTTCACAGGGTGGCAGCAAGGAGAACTGCCAAGCCAAGGGGGAAAAGCTCCTTGTAGAACCATCAGATCTCGTGAGAACTCACTCACTATCATAGAACAGCATGAGGGTAACCGTCCCCATGATTCAATTACCTCCTACCAGGTCCCTCCCACGATATGTGGGGATTACGGGAACTACAATTCAAGATGAGATTTGGGTGGGGACACAGCCAAACTGTATCACCCATGTTTGCCCCCCCTCAGGGGCCAGCTGCTAACATTTACCAGCTCACCACTGAGGGTATCTTTCGGGCCTAGCAGGGGATATCCGTTGGGCCTAGCAGTGGATACAGTCACCTGAGAGCACGTGTTATTAAAACAGAATCCCCGGGCCCCTCTGCCGACCTCTGGAGTCAGGATTTTCTGGTGCCCTGGGGGTTTCCAAAGACCTGGACATCGGTCTCTGTTATTTTGTTTTGTTTTCTGGTTTTTTGGTGCTTCTTTGAGTGGGCCTCTTGCTCCATAGCCCAGGCTGACATGCAATGTGGCATGATCATAATTCATTGCAGCCTTGAACACCTGCCACAAGTGATCCTCCTGCCTCAGCCTCCCAAAGCATTGGGATTCCAGGTGTAAGCCAGCACATCTAGCTGGACTCTGGTTTTACAACAAGTGGTGGAACCGGTGGATTACATGCCCCTAAAGGTCACTTTTAGCTCTACAATTATCTGCTTTTGGTTGCCACCCAATGTGTTCATAGGTTGGTGCAGGGACTGCCAGAACCTAGCTGCAAAGAGCAATCGTCTTCTGCAGAGCCATCTCTTCCTCACAACCCTAGGCCCTGCTCTGCCTGCTGAGGCTGCTGACAAGTTTCCACCTTTACAGGACACTTTCCACTTCCCACGCTTAGGCAGACCTCATGCTGGGATGGGAGGTCGGTAACTATTCCTCATTAGCTGTGGCTTGGAGGAAACAGGGGTAAGGCAGCCAGGTTTTCCTACCGGAAGTGACTTCCCAGGGGGAAGTTGAAGCCTCCACGGAGAGCAGTCCTTCCTCCTCCTCCCATGCCAGGGTCCTTCCATGCCCTGGGGTCCCTTCTCACTGGAAAGTCATCCTGGCTCTAAGGGGCTGGCCTGGGGCAGGCTGCCCATGCACACTGGGCTGATGGTAGATCTTGCCAGGATTTGGGGAGGAGGGAAATAGTTGCCAAACAGAGACAGAGGCAGAGAGAGAAATAATAAAACGGAGGGAAAAGAAAGAAATAATAAGAGGGAAAAGAAATAAATAATAAGAGGGAAAAGAAATAAATAATAAGGAACGCGCCAGAAAGCCAAAAACACCAGGAATGCCTTCTTCAGCCATGTAAGAGGAAGCTGGGGTTAGGAAGGAGTTTGTGATTTGCAGCCCAGCGGGGGAAGCCGGGTCCTGTGTATGACACAAGGTCCTGGTAGCTGTAGTTCTTTGTCCAACCCTCTCCCACTCCATCAGCCCAGCTGCTCAGCTCTCCGGTGATCCGCACTTGGCAGGAATGGTTTACTCCACGTTCTTTCTGTTTCCCCCTCTCCCTTCTTTCTGACCCCAGCTTTTCCTGTCTGCCTTCTAGAGCCACCGGAATTAGGCCTCCTGCTCCCTCCTTCTCAGCCTCTAGCCCTCCACACTGGGCCCTGGACAATCCACTCTGGCTGGGGGCGGGGGCACGGTGGCTCCCCAAAGCCTCTAGTCTCCACACTAACAGAGAAGGGGATCCCACTCTCTCCATAGATCCCCCCCACCCGCCACTCCGCCATCCACCAGCGGCTCCAGAGAGGTGAGGGTGGGATCTCCAGGGGCAGGAGGAGACCTCTCAGAGGCTCCGGCTCCCGCGGGATGCCGCCCACGAGCACCCTCGAGGGGAAGGTCTGTGCTCCCCCTGGGCACAAAGCAGGGAGAAAAGAATGGAAGAAGGGGACTCCAGTGGGGGTCCAAGTTTCAGCTGCCTCCTACCCCCAGGTCTTACACCGAATTACCATCATCTTTTCAGGAAAACCAAATTGTTACTGCCGGGTCACGAGATCCCTGGACCGCGGAGGCACCCACTGCCAAGATGGATTCCTGTCGCCCCAGCCAGGCAGCCACACAGCCTGGCGTCCTCCCTCCAACCCCGCGGTGCCCCTGTTCTCCCCAGCCCTGGCCCCCTGTGGCTCCCAGCACCCTCGGCCACCCCCACCCAAGCTGCCCCCTGCGTCCCCCAACATTCCCTCGCCCAAGGCTGCCCCAAACCCCCAAGCTGCTCCCCGCGCCCTCGGCCACCCCCACCCAAGCTGCCCCCTGCGTCCCCCAACATTCCCTCGCCCAAGGCTGCCCCAAACCCCCAAGCTGCTCCCCGCGCCCTCGGCCACCCCCACCCGGCTGCTCCCGAGCTGTCCCCTGTATCCCCTGGCCCCCAGCGCCCTCGGCCACCCCCCACCCGGAGCTGCCCCCTGAGTTCCGCCCACCTCCCTGTGCCCAAGGCTGCCCCCCACCCGGAGCTGCTCCCGGAGTACCCCGCCCCGCGCGCCCTCGGCTGCCCCCCACCCCCGGGGCTGAGCCCGAGCCGGCTCCGGCTGTCTGCGCGCAGCGCTCCAAGGCAGCGGGGTGAATGGACGGCATCCAGCCTGGCCGGCAACTTGAAAATAAAAATAAAACAGAGGGAAAAGAAATAAATAATAAGGAGCGCGCCAGAAAGCCAAAGAAAATACAATCCCGAGCTCCGAGCAGGCTTCAAGCCTGCAGCCGGCCCTGGGCCGCAAGCCTCCGGCGTCGGAGCCACCGGGCCCCTGCTCCCCGCCCGCGCGCGTCCCTGTCCTCGCCGGGGAAACACAATCCGCGCTCGCGTAGCTCCTGGGCCGAGGGGGCCAGAGAGGGCCGAGGACGCCCCCGCCCGCAACAGGGACCGGCTTGTTCTTTGTAATGGCAAATATTTATTTTGGTTCAAGTGGACCCCTTTCCACAAAGACCACTTGGTTGTAATCAATAACACCTATTTTCAGATAATCTGCCGTCTCTGGGCAGAGCCCACAGAACTCACCCAAACAGAGATCTTTTCAAAGGGAATTTTAAATGGGCTGGATTCACAGACGGCTGGAGGAGGGGCCTGGCGGGGGGTGGGAGGCGGCGGGCAGGGGGAGATGAACCTGGGTGGTCAGGCCGGAGCTGGGCCGAGGCGCTGCCAGGTGGACGTCTCCACCCTGGGTGGGGTGGGAGGGTCTTCCAGGAACCTTTCTCAAAATAAAACAAATCGAAAACCTTTCTTTGGTTGGCCAAATGTTGCTGCAGAGGTAGACTTCTAGAAACTCCCAAACCGCTTCCTTTTTCCTCCCAGAGAGCTTCTACGTGGTCATACGCGGACTCCGTTGCAGGATGAGGCATCCCAGACTGCCCTAGCCCTCCAGTCCCGGAGTTGCTGAGAGGCCGTGTCCCTTACTTGTAAAGTGGGGACCGAACGTGTCCTTGTCACAGGAGAGCTGTTCATTTGAGAACGTATCTGAGCATAGGCAGCGGGCGGGCGTCCTTCTAGGTGCTGGGATCACCAGGGAAGAAAACCAGAGCGGTGCCCTCGTGGAGCCTCCTTCCAGTGGAGAGAGACAGACATTAAGCCAGTGGGTACGATGGGCAGTGACGAATGTTACAGGAAAGAAAGGCCTTGGAAACTGTGAAGGGCTTTGTGCTTCAGCTCTGTGGTGGAGGCAGCTCTCTGCCGGGGTCGTCTGTCTCCCGTGGAGCAGGCAGAAGAGGCCAAGAGTCAGAAGGTGCTGCTAGTGCCAAACATCTCAGGGGTGGAGCCGGCAGGCCAGGGTCCAAGTCCACCTCCTAGTGTCCTTTCAGAACCTCGGAATCCTCAACGATGAACTGGGATGGGCAATACCCGCCTCATTGGGCTGTTACGAGGGTGAAATGAAAATCGATAGTACTCAGTGTTAGTTCCTAAAGGCCGCCTTTCAGCCTAGGCCCAGTGGTGATGTAGTATCCTTCTCTAAGATGACATTTGCTGACTTTCCATAACATAAGATTTCTGGGTGAAGCATGGATACCTGTAAGTCCTGGACAGTGGGGCCACTCTGGGGAGATGCTGTCCTAGGTGGCCTCGCACTCGGTGCTGTCCTGATTTTGGCCATAGGGGTGGCCTAGGCTGGCCCATTAGGGTACCTCACCGGCAGTAACTGTCTAGGCAAACCAGATCTTCCGGCTCAAACATTTTAACTGGGAAATACGGAGAGATTGAGGCAAGATGATAGTGAGACGAACCACCAGTGGCAAGCTGTGAGAAGGGACCTTAGTCATGGGAACCCAGGAACACCTGCCATTTTGGACACTGGTAACTTTTTTGTTCCAGCGCCAGGAGGCTGTCCCTCCAAGAGTTCCTGTTCTCCTGAGGTTCCTGTCTCCCTCATTGCCATGGCTGTTTGACAGTAAATTCCCAGTATTCCAGGAAGCCTGCATGAATGCCTATCAACTCAAAGGAGCCATGTTCTATGAAGCCACTCTAAATAATGAAGGGATGTTCTCTGACCATATGTGGCCAGGTTGAGAGCGGGGAGACCAATCACAGGTATGTGGTATGCATTATGGTGATTAAAACCTCAGCAGATAAAACTGTTTCAAAAGTTTCCCTTCATTAACAGTAAGGGCTTCCATGCTGTTAGAAAAATTACTTTGTGTATCCTAATGCTGTTTTCTTTGTCCTTGGAGATGGCTAGAAAAAAGGGGACAGGACTGATTTACTTACTCTTTGTACTGGTTAGGCCAGGCTGGGTCTGAAATTATGTCACTGCTCTCCATGAAGAATGTGGCTTTCTTCCTCGATGAGACGTCTTCAGCATCGATTCTTAGTTCAGAGCTTGCAGAGAAATTAAACTTGGGCTCAGACAACCCAGTGGGGGTTGATGGCCCAGAAAAGATTATGATAAGAAAGGGGTGAGGGGCAGGAAGAGGGGAGGTGTGTTGGAATTTGGGATAATTGAATTTGCTGTGCAGCCAGCAGTTATGGCTCGGGTCATCTGCTGAAGCTTCAGTTATAAATCCACCAAGACCAGGAAATTCCATGGTTAGGCCAATCTTTCCATTTTCTCAGAGATCAGAAAGGTTGAGGGTTTAGTGAGAGACGGTTTTCACCTAGATTTGCTATGTCTCTTGCTAAACTATATTTTTCCATTAAATCATTAAGCTGATTTCCTGGAAACCCAGCATCAGCCCCCCGACTTTCTGTCATATTCTCGCCCAGGAAAACCAGCAGGCCCTCATGCATAAAGGATACTTGTCCATCTGTATCCATTCTGATTAGCCAGAATGCTGGCAGTAGAATAGGCTCCCTTCAGGGACCGACTGCAGTTGTCTTAACTCCAATTTCCTCTCCGTTGCCTTTTGGCCAGTTGACTGAGCAAAGCTAAGGGACCATTTGTAATTAGCTCCCAGCAAGCTGAATAGCTGATCTCTTGAGAATTAGACACTTCTTGCAAAGAAATTTAACCTAGATGAATGTTGTATGTAAATAAGATTTTTATGGCTCTTTTGAGTTTTCTGGAAACTCCACAAATGCCCATAATATCCCTCCCGGAATTAATCAAACTTCCTCAGAGGTAATGGGCTTTGATCTTCTAGGAATATGGGTTTCCTAAATGAGCAGGACATCATAGGGGATGCCTGTGTCTTTGGTGACATAGCTCTTTGTGGGGATGGAAACACCTTTATTTTTTATTTTTTTTTATTTTATTTTTTTTGAGACCAAGTCTCGCTCTGTCGCCCAGGCTGGCATACAATGGTGCCATCTCAGCTCACTGCAACCTCCACCTCCCGGATTCAAGCGATCCTCCTGCCTTTGCCTCCTGAATCTCCTGAATAGCTGGGATTACAGGCGTGCACCACCGCGCTTAGCTAATTTTTGTATTTTTAGTAGAGACAGGGTTTCACCATGTTGGCCAGGCTGGTCTTGAACTCCTGACCTTAGCAATCCACCCGCCTCAGCCTACCAAAGTGCTGCAATTCCAGGCATGAGCCACCGCGCTTGGCAGGAAATGGCTTCTTTTCTCACCTTCTCCCTCTTCATTCTCATCTACACAAAACCTTGGAGTGTTGGCTTTGAGCACAAATGGCAACCCTATGATTTGGTTGCTGGGTTGAAGCCACTTGAAAAATTGGATTCATTTGAGTTTTGTGTCTTGGACTCTGATCAGGTGATCACTGAAGTTTGTAAATATTCAGTATAAAAGGAACAGGCTGAGAAGCATCAGAAGTATCCTTATGAAGGCAGATCTAGCTATAACTGAATTAATTTTGCTATTCAGAAATTAGTGGCAAGTTCATATTTCTTCCCTACAGACTAAGTCCCTATGGGTAGAGTTTGCATTCCCCACATTTTAAACTTCTCAAATGGATGTCTGATGCAAATTGGTTTCCTAATGGTTATCTGTTCTGTTATGATTTTTTTTCTAAATGACAAAACTTTGAGTTATGCAGAAAATCACTGGATGATTTGATGTTCCTAAAAGAGACAAAGAAAGAGCGAAGGAAGGTAACGCTGTCAAGAAAAGCTGAGGTGTCTGGAAGGTATTGCTTGAATATATGCAATGCTTGATTAAACATTTCTGAAAGCCAGCGGCTCTGGGCAATATAATCATCAGTGGGGAAAGAGATATTGCATCTTCTGGGGAAACCAATTAACACCAAAGATTGGCTTGGTAAAAATTGCTGGCAAGTTTTAACAGTGGTCTAGCTCCATACTTTAACTGCATCTCCCGTGATTTTTATTTTCTCTGTGTATTTCCGGAATTAACAGTAACTGAGCAGAACGGACAGCTCATGCTTCCCTCAGAATTTCTGGGCAGCTGTATTGGGTTCGGACACGTTTTGTCCAGCAGGTGCAGTTTGACAAATAGACATGTTCTGGATCTTTCTAGAAGCCAGGCACTGGCTTATAAAGAAGGAGTTAGACAAAGTTTCTGCCCTTCTTTCCCTTATTGTCTAATGGAGGACACAGACTTCAGATACAAATAGATCCTGGGGTCTTGTATTACTCTCTCTTGACAGAACACAACAACCAAAAATAATTAAAAAGCCATGCATTCTTCACCCCAGCCTCTATCAAAAACATTAACGTTATAACCCAGAACATTGCTTTTTCATCCTTACCAGCCACACTCTGTTCCCCTTCCCCCCTTCCAATTTCTCCCCTGCACACCTAAAACAAGATTTTAACATTTCATTTTCTCCACTTGTCTGTGCCTCGTTCCTTATTATCTTGTTAGCCTCTTTGGTTAACTACTCCTTCATCTCTTTCTCTCCTTTCTCTAACTGCTTGCCAGATTCTGCATCTCAAAAGGCACAAGGGTGTGTGTGTGTGTGTGTGTGTGAGAGAGAGAGAGAGAATATGGAAGCAGGCAAAACCACAGTTTAATGGATCTTGTGGTCCCTTTTTGCCATGCATGGGCAACACATACACACACCCAATGAGATATGTGCTGTTGTAAACGTGTAAGCACGCATCTTCCCTTCTTCCTTCCCCTTCCTTCCCTCTTCCTCCCCCTCCCACTGAAGTCTTGACTCCAGGAGCCATGGGTGCAGCAGAGCAAGGCAGGTGTCAGGGGGTAGTGATAAGCCTGAACAAGGTGAGAAGGGCATCCGTGTGGCGCGTCCTGATGGGAAGTGTTAGTGCCCAAGTGGAGTAAAGAGAGCATGGGACGCAGGGCGTGCAGCCTGTCCTGGCTGTCAGGGCTACAGCTGGTTGAGGAGGGTTTGCCTGTGGAGGCGTTGCCTGGGTTGGGGCATCAGAGCTTGAACAGGGTGAGAACAACATCCACACAGAGGCACTGCCTGGGGTGGGGTGAAGAGGGTGCCCATGCAGTTGGGTGGCCTGGATGGGAGTTTAGGGCCAATGCAGGGAGATGAACATGTTGCATGGAGGTGAGGGGTGCAGCAGAGATGGAAGACTGGGTGCATGCAGAAGGATTGACAAGGAAGGGCTTATAGGATGTCTAATGGAAACCATTCTTTTCACTGTCAAACAAGGGAATTACAGACACAAAAGGGGAATCAACATCCAGTGTTGGATTAGAAATGAATGCTTCTGAGTGAACTCAGGGTTTCAATATAGATAGATAGTAGAAATAAATACAGAAATAAATGTATATGCATAGTCATATAGATAGCAGAAATAAATATAGATATAAATGTATAAGCATATACAGTCATGCACTGCATAACGATGTTTAGGTCCGTGAAATACCCCATATGCAATGGTGGTGCCACAAGACTATAAAGGAGGTGAAGAATTCCCATCACCCAATGACATTGGTGCTCATGCCCTGTGGAAGTGCAATGCAATATTCATGTCTGTGGTGACGCTGATGTGAACAAACCTACTTCCCTGACGGTCTATGAAAGTCTAGCAGATGTAGAGTACGTAATTCTTGATAATGATAGTAAACAACTATGTTACTGTTTATGTATCATTATTTTAGAATGATAGATTTTAGATATACGTAGATAACACCTACTTACGTGTTTAAAAAGTTAACTGTAAAACAGCCTCAGGCAGGTTATAGGCTAAATATGAATTCATGTCTTCGTTTCTAACAAAAATTTCAAGGAGTAAAATGAAATATTTTTTTAAATAAAAAGAGTGTATAGAATAAGGATATGAAGATATTTTTATACTGTACAATGTGTTTGTGTTTTAAGTTAAATGTTATTACAAAAGAGTAAAAGAGTTAAAAAATTTAGAACGTTATAAAGAATTACGGTAAGCTAAGGTTAATTTATTATTGAAGAAAGAAAAAGGTTTTGTAGATTTAGCGTAGCCTGAGTGTACAATGTTGACAGAGTCTGCAGTGGTGTGCAGTTATGTCCTAGGCCTTCACATTCACTCACCACTCACTCACTGACTCACCCAGATTAATTTGCAGTCCTGCAAGCTCCATTCATGGTAAGTGCCCTATACAGGTGTACCATTTTTTAACTTTTATCCTCATATTTTTACTGTACCTTTTCCATGTTTAGATACACAAATACTTCCCATTGTATTACAGTCACCTACAGTATTCGGTAGAGTAACATGCCGTGCATGTTTGTAGCCTCGGAGCAATAGGCTGTACCATGTAGCCTAGGTGTGTCATAGGCTGTTCCATCTAGGTGTGTGAAGTACACTCTATGATATTCACAACCGTAAAATCACCTAAGGACACATTTTCCAGAATGTATCCCTGTTATTAATCAAGGCATGACTGTATATGTATGTATGTACGTGAGTGCATATAGTCACATACATACATATATAATGTATGTGTATGTATGTATCTACGTCTATTGCCTAGCTCTGTACACTGAGGGAGCCTGGGAGCAGGGACACCCCATTAGCAATTGGCACATCTATCCCCCAGGTATTGGGTTCTAAATAGCATTTTCCACTAAAAAGAACTAGGAATCCATGAGGAGATGACTAATTCCAGGGCTAGGGCAGAAACTCCAAAATAAGTTGTGCGAGAAAGTAAGGAAGCACTTAAAGACTGATGGGAACATGTCAAAGGAGACAGAAGCCAGCGTGAATATCCTTCCATTGGGACAATGTCAACATTAAAGAACAGATCATATCCACTCAATAAAATAGAGAGCCATGAGTCTTAGAGATATAAATAAATGAATGAATACTTTGAAATTTGATGTTGAATGGGATATTTACATATTTTGAAAGTAAACCTCCGCAAAATACTTATTAATTACAAAGGGTAAAGGAATAACTTTTCAAAGGAGAAGGCTGGGAGACACCACCTTAAACAAAGAGTGAACTTCATCAATAATGGGATACATTGAAATGATGTACCACGCAATGGAATACAGGAGAGGAAGGCAGCATGACTTCTGCGATGGTCCTCTCAGAAAAGCCTCGGCTCAATCTAATCACGAAGAGATACCAGCAATCCCAAATTGGGGAACATTCTACAGAATACCTGACCTGTCATATTCAAAATTGTCACAGACCTGAAAGACCAAGGGAGACTAATGGTAGAGGACAGCTATACACAATCAGTGTTTCAGAATGGGAACCTTTTGCTCCAAAAGACTGCAGTGGTGACAATCAGCCAACAGTGCATGGTGCCTCGGGATTACATAGGAGTAATCCGCTTGCATTAGTTATTCGATTCTCTTGATTATACTGGACTATGTAGGAAAAGGTTGTTGTTTAAATGAAATATACCCTTAAGCATTTGGGGTTGATGAAGCATGGTTGGCAAATTTCTCTTAAATGATTCACTAAAAATTGTTCGTCGTACTGTTCTAAATTTCTGGAAGTTTGTGACTATTTCAAGATTTTACAGTTTTTAAAAAAATCACAATGTATATTCACAATACAGAATAGAAGAGAATAGAATAGAATAGTGTGGCTTCACTCTATCTTAGATCAGAGAGGAACAGAGACCTGTACAGAGTTTTGAAGGTAAAGAGGAGTTGCCTCTCGATGAAGACAGTAAGACCTTGGCAATAATACCTAGGAAATCTTGCAGTTTCCTAGTTCTTTTCAACATACAGAGCATTTTTATGTACACTATCTTACTTAACTCCAGTGATACTCTTGTATAGTTATTAAATCATCCTCATTTTATAGATGGAAAAATCAAGCTCCGAGCTTGCCGGGCATAAAATCCCAGCTCCCAACCTCTATTTCTTAGCCGATTGAAAAATCCCATCCAACATTTCTGTCAAAGCACATTTTTAGCATTCCTTTATAAAATCTCATTTTATTTGCAACATCCTGCAGCTTGGCCACACGCTCCCCTGGCTTTAGGTGCACACATAGAGCCAAGGAAGGGCAAAAGCCCAAGTAGGGCACTGGGAGGGCCGTGGATGGGGAAAATGCAAAGGCTCTCTGGAAAACCCAACTTATTCCTACTTTGCACCCATTTGGAAAATGTCTTTCTGACCACAAAACAAAAATGACCCTGCACTGAACTCCCCAAACAGGGTGCCCACCAGCTACCAAGGACTTAATGAATGTTCTTGAAAAATACTAGCCAATACTAGCAGACAACGATGATTATCCATAAACCTCCTGTACAGCAGTCTACAATGGGTTTTCCACACTGTCGTCCGATGCCTCACAGAAACTCATGCAGGAGGTATAACTCAGGTCCTAGTTAATCGATGAAGACAAGTTACCCAGTAGGTGGAAGGGCCAGCATTTGAACCCAGGGTTTCTGGCATTATATTCATTTTCATTTGTCTACTCAAATTGCCTCTTTCCTCCCACTAAGAAAACATATGAGTTAACTCAGTTAAAATGCAGAAGGTTAATCTAGCAGTTGTAGGTGAGTGAGTGGTCTCACTGGAAATTTTTCCTGTCTCCCTCTAGAGCTTTTAAGCTGAGTGTAAATTGACTATGTGCTTAGGGATTTACCAGCTCGGACAGACTGAAACAATTAGACAGGAGGCCGCATCAGGCTGAGAGAGAGAGACAGATCCCAGGCTTGTGGGCCCACATTCCTTTTAAAACTTCCCTCCCTATCCTTTCTCAACTGGCTGAAACCCTGGAGGTTTGACTGGCTAACCCACTTCCTCTCACAAGTGTCCATCCCCCGAGGGAGCCTGGGATTTGTAGTTTTGGAACAAGCTGGCCTTTCATAATCCCTTAGCGGGACTCCCTGGCTGAAGGCGTGTAGTGTCAGTTTCAGTAGCTTTCTACGTGATGAAATGCCCAATGTGCTTTCTGCAAAACCTGCATTCCTTCCTGAATAACAGCAAAGCTTCTGTATGCTCACCAGAACCCAGTCACTCCCCTGGCCCCCATCCCGGTTCTTATTACCTCTCCCATCCCTGCCCCCACTGATACAAAGCATCCTCTTACCTCGACCTCCTGAGGGCCTTCTGGACACAAGCTCAGTGGTGCTGTTGATGGTGGAGGAACTTCTGAGCAAGGTGTGGGAGTGGGGCTGGGCAGCAGACAGCCATGCTTAAGGGTTGCTTCCCCCAAGCACATTCCCCCAAAGGACACCTTTTCAAGAGTTTTTAAGGCAACAGGTTTACATGATGCTTGTAATGAACAGATATTAGAGGAAATACGGTAAGAAACCAAGTCCACAGAAACCACCTCTCACATGAAGTACTGCATTTTGTTCAGTTTTTATTTCTCCACTAAGCATTGCCTTGGGTTGGCAGTAACTTGGCTTGGGGTGGACAGATGCTCCTTTCCTCCCTTGTGTTCTAGAACCTCCTGATCTCATTTGGTCTAAACTAGCAAACCTTATCTGAGAACCTCTTAATCCATTTCCCATTGTGTATGTTCATTGCTCACTTGCATGCAGATGTTATTGGTTAAGTAAAATAACAATCTTTTTAAGTGTCATTACATTTTCTAGTGGCTGTTGACTACTAAAAATGTTTTAAAATAACAGATATTGAAAATAGGCCCAGTGTGGTGGCTCACGCCAGTAATCCCAACACTTTGGGAGGTTGAGGTGGAAGGATTGCTTGAAGCCAGGAGTTTGAGACCTGCCTGGGCAACATAGAGATACCTTATCTCCACAAATAAAATAAAATTAAAATAAAATAAAATAGAACTTCCTTTGTGTGGGACTCAACAACATTTTTCGACACTGAAAAAAGATGACCTCTGCTATAGACTGACTGTGTCTGTCCTTTCTCCCAAATTCATATGCTGAAACCTAATCCCCAATGTGAAGGTATTTGGAGGTGATTAGGGCATGAGGGTGGAGCACTCAAGAGTGGGATTAATTCCCTTATGAAAGAGACCCCAGAGCATTCCCTTGCCCCTTACACCATATCAGCACACAGTGAGAAGTTTCCCTCTATAAACCAAGGCAAGGGCCCTCACCAGACACTGAATCTGCTGGCACCTTGATCTTGGACTTCCCAGCCTCCAGAACTGTGAGAAATAAAGTCCTGTTTTTATGAGCCACCCAGTCTATGGTAGTTTGTTATAGCAGACCAAATGGACTAAGACGACCTCCTGCTAAAGGACTGTTGGTCAGTGTCCCAAACTGTGGGGAGGATCAGCTTCCATGAGAACCACTTGCAGGCCTGCATGCCCGCTTTGCTTGGCTGGCACTGTTTGTTAGATGGCAGAAACCTCATGGCACAGGCACAGAATGATCCAGCAGGGAAAAGACTGGACTAGCAGCCAGGAGGGCAAAGATTCTGTTTGTCCTCTGGGACTAGTCCGCTGCATGCCCTGGAGCCAGCTAGCAAACGTTCAATCTGGGCATTGCAGGGGACCAAATGCCAGTCCCCCCTCTGTACAAATGCTTATGAGGAGAAAATGGTGCCCCAGTCCTGTCAGCCAGTGGGCCAGCTTCTGAGGCATAGGACAAATCACTGTGGAACATATTCAGGGGGCGAGATTTGGCTAAAGCTCTATGACTCTGTAGAGAAGATGAGCCTGAGCCAGTGTTTGAGTAGGACACATAAAGAAAACCTTTAAAAGAATGAACTAATGGGCTGAGCATCTTCTTACAGCACTCAGAAATATATGCCTCCATTTTCCCTAATGAATACTTTGCAGATTTCAAAATTGATGGGGAAATTGCATGGCTAAGATGGAGATCTGCCAAAGAATTCAGCTAGTTGGTTCTTAAACATACCTGGCCTTCATCATTCCTCTTTCTATGCTTGGGCCACTAATACCAAGTTTTAATTTTCTCCTTTCTTGGAAGTCACTAGAAATCCAGTATATGCATACACTTTTTTCACTAAAGACAAACTTCTTTGTTTTGAGAGTTAATAGCAGAGGATATTCAATATAGAGAAAATAGGAGGAAAACAGTAGAATTTCAGTTTCAATTTATTTTTATATCACCATTTAAAATGTTCTATTTTGTATTTGTTTTCTAATATGAAGAATAATGTAACAGTTTGTATATATGATTTATAAATCAATGTGCATATGTTGAGAATATGTGCTTTACACATCTTTTTAAATGGCAGGGTGCAAGATTAAAAAAAAAAAACTGGAGACAAATGTTCTGAAACACATCCCATTTCATTTAGGTAGACATGTTGTCTAGAAGGTACTTAGTGTTACCCTAAGAAGATTCTAGGGTTACCAATGCTGTGAGTCTAATTCCTTGCAAATCAAGGACTTCCCAGGTCTCACTCTTTTCATTGTAAAATAGAGAAAATGAAAACAAGCTACCTAACAGTGAAGGAATTGGAGGCAAGTTTCTTCCTTGGGAAGAAAAATGACCTTAAAAATCTGCATGAGCCATAAAGTCCTGGTCTGAGACCTGAAGGAAGCAGGGCGCTTATTCTTTGCTGGAGTGGCAGAAGGTGGCCATCTGGGTCTGAAGTGCCCAGGGGAGGCTGCAGAGTTAAATCTCACAGACAAGTCTGGATAGACCAGCTCACTTTGCTCCAGTCCTTACATACAGGTTTATCCATGGCCTTAGCTGCTGTTTTATAAAACCCTTTTAGGTTGGAGGAAGATTTAAATAACACACACACAAAAACACTACAAACATCATCAACAACAATGAAAAACCACACTGATTTTTTACCTTCTGCTGTACTGCAGTATGTACATTTGAAAAATTCTTGATAGTGCAAGAAGTAAATAGGAAAGTTCCCCAGGGAAAACCCTTTGACCTAACGGGGGCGGTAAATAAGAAAACTGTCCTCAGCACTGAGAGAAGGAACCATTTATTTAGTCAAATTATTTTACAACATGGTCTTCATTGACAGTTGTCAGCTTAACACTTAATATAGTTAAAAAAGTCAACAATTACCTGCAAAATTATATATATTTTAATGTCTAAAAATATGTTGCTTATATAGAGCAGGAAAATCCCTCCTCTCCACAAGGGAAAGTTTCGTTGTTTTTCCCAGAGCTGTGATTATTGCAGTACTGTTACACGCATTTCCAAAGCATTAAAGATCTAAATGGATTATCTTTCCTTGCTTGTGTATGCCTGTTAAATAACTGTACCAGTGCTTTGCTTTCTCATAAGTCAGTGACTTAAACAGCCCTGTTTCCTTTTCAGCTACAGTCATATTATGCTTTTTAAAAACCAGCTATAAAAACATACAGACAGCCCAAATGTACAGATTGAAAAAAGATGTACAAATTACATTAAAAAAAATAACAGCGATTGATTCGATAGTAAAACTGCTTTTGTGACCGAGGTCAACTCGTTTATTTATTCTTAATTTTTAATTATTTATTTTTAATACTGTGAGATATAGGAAAATAACTCTGCATAATTTATACAGTAAGTTGCCTTCTGATTGATTGGCCCTGGTCTGATGGTCTGACAAGCGCACAGCGCTTGCGAATCTGCTTGAGTTTAGAAATCCCTACAACTTTTCCAAGTTCTGGGACTACTGTCATCATTAAAAAAAAAAAAAAATTAGTAATTTAATTCCCCGTCTTTCAGGAATGTATGTATTTGCATTAAAATTTCTTAGTTCATATCTTGACTATTTCTAGAGAGAGTGGTCAGCTGAGTGCATACTATCCACTGAGAGGGATTCTGCAATGCCGTTGGCGTCTTAAACACACAAACCTTCTTTCCATCAAATTCCAGTTGGGTGAAAACTTTACTGGCCTTACAATCAATGTTCCAGTTGCCATCCACTGAATTTGGTCCTCCTAAAATTAGATTATAAGCTTCCAACCTCTATTGTCACTAAATCTCAAACCAGAACGTGACGGGTTAAGTCCATGATTCTGTGTCATACTGAACCCCGTGTATTGACAAGAAACTGCTTTGGTCATAAAAACATAAAGAAAACGTACAGCTTCTTTCTCAGAACCATGACTTAACCATTCCAGTAATCTTAATATGCAACTCACAAGATGCTAGGAGACTGAGAATTCAAACTGGCATACTGGCCCATGGAATTATTCATCTCTTTGTTCAGGTAGAGGAAGCAAAAATTACCAACATTAAAAAAAATGTTTTTAAAGAACAAATACAAAGGTTCTATCTAACAAGAAAGAACATCCAGTTTTGTCTTCCCTTCAAGGCCACATATGTCCTGTTGAGTCCAAAGCATCCAGTAAGTGTGCAGGATGGGCTTCAGCTAGAAGGCCACCGATGAGTAAGCTTCTAGTAGTAGCTGCCTAAGTGTGAAGGCACGTGGGTGTTAGGATGGCGGGGGACGTTGGGGTTGGGGTAGATTCCCCCCGTGGGGGAGGTCCAGTATTGTGATGCGGCTCCAAAGAAGCTGGAGGAAGTGACAGGCATGGAGGATGGATGGGGAGGGACAAAGTTCACCTTCTGCTGGTGGGCATGGTAGGAAGGCATGTAGGAGATGTCAGAAGGGTACTTGTACATGGACGACTCGGTCGGATGTGGCTGCAGAGCCTGGGCAATGCCGTGGAAGTCAAATTTGTAAGCATATCTTTTGCCGTGCACTTTGGTCATAATGTTTTTATCATAGTAATAACGGAGGGCCCGGCTCAGCTTGTCGTAATTCATGTTGGGCTTGCTTTTCCGCTCGCCCCAGCGCCTGGCCACCTCATCGGGGTCCGTCATTTTGAACTCCCCGTTGGTCCCCTCCCAGGTGATACAGCTGGCGTTGGCGCTGTCGGAGAGCAGCTCCAGGAGGAATTGCCACAGCTGGATCTGCCCGCTTCCTGCAGGCCGTGAGGCAAACGGGAGAGAACAGAACACCTCAGCCCAGAGAAGGCAGAACCCAGTTCCCTAAATGCAGGGAGCTTCTCATCCTTTTAAAGAAACCTTTTGTTTCCTTCGACATTGGGATCGACTTGACAAGCCCTTCTTATGTCATTGTTGATTTGCCTTTCTGCTTGCCTTGGAGATGGGTATAATAAGCGAGGTTAGATCCTAAGATGCTTTGCCCCAAGGCCTGGTAAATGGAATGTGGGAAGTGAGGTGCAAACTCTGCCCAGAACTAGCTATGTGATCTTGGACGAGCCATATCCCCCCTCAATCCCTTTGGCAAGGCTTTTGAATCTCTTCATCTAGAAAGGCCTGAATCACTGACTGATCTCTAATTAGTGGTCATGTCCCCCAGGGAATTCCCTGTCAGCAATAAAAAGTCAGGGGCAAGGCATGACTGTGGGAGTCATTGGGAGAAGCTGCACCATGAGCTTTAGCTTTTGGATGGACAGGACCTGGATTGGCCCTTGGCAGGTCCTAGAGCTTGGCTTGCAGCTCTAAGTTCTACAGAGAACTTGTGCAGAGAGAAAAATACCCAGAATATGCTGGGTGGCTGCTTTCTCCTCTGGCAGTAATGACCAGGCACTAAGGAATGGGTAGGCAGAGTCCCTGGGATGGGAAGGTGAGTGGGCCACACTACAGCAAGGGCCTGCTAGCTCCCAATCTCGATGGACTTGGTTTAGAAGGACCCTCTTGAGAGTTATTTTTGATACTAAATCTTTAAAGTACAAGGTCAAATTGACTATATCTGCAACTTTTCCGGGACACATCTCTTTTATAAGGCCAGATAACTTGGCAACACTTTCTAAAATCACAAATAAAACACTTTGGAATATTTATGAACTTGTGCCTGGCATGCGGGAGACAACTGAGAGCTGAGTGGAGTTGTCTTCTTTTCTTTCTTGCCCATTTTCTCTGATTGAAACACCTACCTACCTGTGCCACTTATTACTTATCTACACCTAAGTGCACATGTGCAGTGCTGATGTGTTTATTCCTAGAAGTATCCTCAGCTAACCAACCTTGACACCTCATAACAAGCCCTGACCTGTTGTTCACATGCTCCAGAAACAGACATTGAACATTTCAAGGAAAGAGGTGCATGTTACTCCCACTCAGGTGTCTGGACTTAGGACAGAAGTCTCTGTGATTTCACAAAGCTACGAAACATTCTGGCAAAAAAGGCTTTCAGGCCAAGGTAAACTCACCAGGGTTGGCTAGGCGACTGCTGGTCGGGCCCAGGATCTGATACGGATCTAAGGAAATAAAAAAGGAAATTTGCTTCAGTGTTTTTAAAAATATGACAACCGTACCAACCATAAGAAAACCATAAGGGTTTATACTTTTATTTCAAGATCACAGGAAAGACTGATTTCAGAAAACTTTACTGCTTTTATTTGCAGATCTCAAAGATCTTGATGACATTTGTGGTCTTCATCTTAACAAGTACAGAAAGAACAAAGAATAGGAGCAGGATTACTTTTTCTTATTTTGGCATCTAAAATGTGCAGATTATGTTGTCATTACCCAAAGCAAAACAAAGAAAACATTTGGAAAGGAACTGGATAATATTCAATGATACAACGGACAGCTGACTCCATGGGCTTAAAGCAGGTCTCATGGTTACCGGTCTTTAATAACTCTACCTAATACTAACAACATTATTAATCTGTTTTTTTTTTAATGTAGCATGAAAAACACATGCCTAGAAACCAAGCAGCTTGGGTTTTAGCAGCAGCTATGTGATAAACAAATAACTTGTTGGACAATTTCTGGGAATCAGTTTTCTCATCTGACAAATGAGTGGGTTGGGCTACTGGATTCCTCAGTTTTCTTCTAGTATAACACTCTGTGATTTGAAATGTCACACAAGCCAGAAATGTCAGCACAAACCAGAGTGTACATTTTAGCTATAAAACGACTATTCTTAAAATCTCACTTTCCTCAAAACGTATGTGTTTATTCAGCCATGAAAAAGTCTTTGCAATATTGGTTTAGGTGAGAGGTTTATCTCCTTTTTTGTTAGTTGAGGAAATCATGGTAGAGAGCTGGGTCTCGACTTGGCAAAATTGTCATGTATTTCGTACAATTTTGCTATTTTTCAACTATAATTGCAATTTTAAAAATATCAATATGATTTTTGGGTTTCTACTTAGAACCATAAATTACCTTCAAAAGTCCTTAAGCCCATTGAGACCATCTTTTCTCATCCACACCATTAATATGATAACTATTTTTGGCAGGTGATGACTAATGCATAATTTTGTTGTTATTGGACAGTCTTTAAAACTCTCTACATCTGACTTATGATCCACAGTCAGCAAATTTTTTCTTAACCTTCCAGGTGAAATGTCAGTTGATTTTCTCTTGCTCTGCCTTCTGTGGAGATGGGGAACAATGTTTGCCTACCCCAAAGCAAATGACTTGTTCAGAACTTCATCTCAGCTGCATCACATAAGAAGATAGAGAGAGGAGCTGGGGCTTGGGCACAGCAGCTGTCTTCAGATATGCAAAGGATTTCGGAGGAAGCAGGACGAAGGCTTCTCCAGAAGGAAAAGCTTGAGTGGAAATTCCAGGAGGCAGACTTTGGGTCAGATAGTGGAACTGAGCCCAGCTAGAAAGTCAATGCCCTGTTTTACTACAAGCACAAGTAAGGTAGAGGTGAGGGTAGGATAGACCCAGAAATCTCCAAGTTCCTCTCCAATACGGAGTCCCCAGGTCCATGGCTTTCAAAGTTCCTCTGCCTTAATTGTTAAGCCAACCCATCACAGGATGGGGATATTTCTGAAAGTAAGGTTTGGTGAAGCATAAAAGGCTTGGACAGGAATTTGGGGGATCTGGGATTATAGCCCTATTTCTTTCATTAACCAGCTGTATGGTTTTTAGCAAGTCACTTCACCTCCCCGGGCCTCAGTTTCTTTATTGAACAAAATAAAGCATTGGAATAGTTCATCTTCAAGTTCTTTCACCTTTGATATTTAACAAGTCTCTACTTGATTTCAGTACCTGTTACTTCATTCACAGGACTATTAGGGTCAAAGATAGACCCTCTTTGAGAGAAATAAGAGAAAACATATGTGGTATATTGTTTAAACCCTCCATCAGTTGACCATGTGAAATCAACAACTGTGCAGGAAGCAAAGGAGAGATTACATATCCCGGGCAGGTACCTGGCTGGGGCCGTTGCTCTGTATTCTTACTGATCGTTTGTGCCCCTCCAAGGGGAGGACCTGTGGCAAGAGGGAAAGAAATGCAGTGAGTAGGACCCAGCTCCCTGAGGGGAGCAAGACGTCTTGACAGATGTGCTTTCTCACTCATTCCTTCGCCCACTCTCCACTGACTCATTTATTCATCTTATTTTAGAAACATTTACCTAGAATCTACTATGTGCTGGCCCCGTTCTCCAGGCTGGAGATTCAGGAATGAACAAGCAGTTCCTGGTAGAACTTGCATTCCAATGGGAGAGACAATAATAAACACATTTTTAAATTCTTAAAATTTTGTCTTTGCTTAAATGTCACCTTTTCATTTTCAAATTTTTAAAAAGTAAACTAACAGTACAGCATCACTGATGGTACTGAGGCTGTGGATTTCATTTTCAAATCGGAAAGTTAGAGAAGTCCTTACTGAGAAAGTGACATCTGAGCAAAGATCAACTGCTTCCTGGTGTCCCTGTCTTGTGAGTTTCCTCCTTGGTATCTCTCACACACCCCTTCCATTCCCACGATCACTTCTGCATCACACATCTGTATTGCTTCTTGCATGGTTTCTGGCTTAGTCTGACTGGTGTCCTCATTACTCTTCTGTCTCCCCACAACCCACCATACACGCCAGTGTTCAAAACCTTAGTGACTCTTCATTGCCTAAAAAACTAAGGCATATCTTCATAGCATCATTTACAATTCTGTTTCTTACCTTTCCAGACTTCTTCTGCATCACACATCCTAAGCTCCAGGAACCTGAGGTCCTCACTGGCTGTCAGACATGCCAAGCTCATGTCTTCCCCAGCCCATATCGCCACAGGTCCAAATCCTGCCTCTCCTTCCAGAGCTAACTCAAGTGCTACCAGGTCCACAAAGCCTTCCTTGATACCAACCAGATGAAAGGAGTTCTGTGTGTGCTTGATTTCTCACTCCTGCTTATGGGACTAGTGCATGTCTGATTCATCTTTGTGAATCTTATATTGCCAAATGTCATGTGCAGAGTAAGTAAATAATTAATACACATAATTGGAAGGGGTCTTGGTTATTGTTTGGGCATTAATTTGTAACCCCAACCTCTTTCTTGAAAGAATTCCGTTTACCACCTGTTCATGTGCTTCATATTTTGCTTCCTAGGCATGGCAAGTTTGATTTCTGGTACAGGAGTTCATGAGTCATTCTTGCCCCTTATTCTCTTACTGGGGGATATTGGGTAGACTTCGACATGTCATCATCTCACCACTTGGTGGAGAACCTGATGTCCCAGACCCCCCGGCATCTCCTCATCACGGACAGAAGATAACCTGTTGAGGAGATGGCAGGGTTCTGAGACATCAATTTCTCCACCAAGTGGTGAGATGATGATATGAGGAAATCTACCCAGTATCAAGGGGAATGGGGAAATTGGTACGACTTAGCCTCAACAGTTACGGGAGCAAAGTTATAGAGAGTCATTATCTTGATTTAAATAACAGAAGCAAAACCCAGTGACAGTGACCATTCATTGGTACAGAACCTTGTCTCAAGAAAACCTTCAAATTTCCCATGTTCTAAAACCAAGCGCAATAAAACAAAACTCAAAAATCTAAACGAAAATCCCATATCATCTTTCAAGGACTGGTATCATGGAAAGGCCCTAAATTGGCAAATAATTTTGATGTCTACTCAAAAAGCAGGGAAACAAATGCTTGCTGCTCTCCTGTATCTCATGATCCTGTTCTCCAACCCTGTCCTCAGAAACATGCTTTCCTCCAAAGAACTATAAAACATTTACTTACTTTTGTTGAGGCCAGAATTCATGTTATTGCCCCATGCTCCTCTTCTGACTGAGTCATAAGAAGGGTCTAATGAACAATAACAAATAGGGGTACATTAGCATCGCCTGCTTCTCAGAAAAGTTGCATGAGCATTATCTGTAGTGATCAGGAGAAATAAAATTCAATTCAGCAATGGCTTTTAAAGCATCCCTAAATTCTGGAAGTGTACTCACCCCCTGGGGTTGGAACATTAACACTCTGACTTTGAGAAGATTGTAGTCTTATCTGGGAGCCAAAGTAATGGGAAGAACCTGAATGTGAAGTCAGAGGATTGGTTCAAGTTCTCTTCCTGACACTATTTGTTGTGAAACCTGGGATGAATCAAAAGTCTCCTCTGGGCTTCAATTTTAATATGGAAATAAAAATTTATGTTTTATCTACCTTGTGGGGTTGTGGAAATGATCAAATGAGATAACATATGGAAAAGCACCTTATGAAGCTTTCTACAAATATAAACTGACACAAGGTTAGACATTTTTTAAATGTCCATAGTTCTGTAGCAAAATCCTTCAAGCAGCTCTGAAGAGCAGGCAAGGTCTGGATTGGGTGAAAGGCCCATAAGAAGGGTGTCTCAAAGCCCATGGCCATGACATTCCTGGGGGCTGACTCCAGTCCCCGATTTCAGCACATGGATGATGTGGGATGACATCACAGCGGTGGGAGCACATTCCAGGCTCTCTGAGGGCTCTCGGGCTTTTCTATTGACAGTGGAGAGGGCTGGGCTGATGACCACAGAGAAAGGGAAGAGGCCAGAAATGTGGCTGGGAAAGGGGCTGGATCAGGAAATGAGAGGTTGGAGACCTGCTCCCCACCTGGGCATGACTAAGGGCTTGCTTCTCAATTGTCTTGGAGAATACTCCTCAAATCTGAACTTTTGTGATCGTAACCCCTTTCTTGAAAGATTCCACATGCTTCCATAAATGTGTTGAGAAATTGCTTAACTAACTAGCTGGAAACTTCTTCCTTCCCTTTCTCTTGGTATGAGTCCCTTTGAGACATTGAGCAGGAATAGCAGAGGAGCTTGAGGATACAGAATTATGACCTTCAAAGTTATTCCATGAACAACAAAGAAACCATAAAAACCATCCAAACAAATGGAGCACAAACCTCATCAAACAACAGAGTCTGATGGGGTGAAACACAACCATGCCCTTCAGCCCCTTCTGAGCCTCTCAAACAAATTAGAATAAGAGTTGGGAAGACGGATGGACTCTGATTGCCTGGCCTCATTGTTTCTGGCTAAGAAGATCCAAAAGACAGGACACTTTTTTTGTGGAAAAATCCACGTGCAGATGCACATTCCTCAAGGCTCTGGAAAAGCCAGTTCAGTTTTAAAATTACAGTCTTTAGCAACTGGCATGAAAAGCAACACAGAAAGTGAGGGGGATGGGATAGGGAGGAAGGGCAAGGCAGGGGACAAAAGAGAGAGACAAACCTCCACTCCTTCTGCTTCTGTTTGACTTTTTTTTCTTTCCTAATTCCTCCTCTAAAGGGATTCTTCTTGCTTAAAAACAAACAAGACAAATGAAAGACCAGCTTGCTTGCAAGCTTGGAATGAGGTGGAAGGCTCTGATGGGCATTTTCTGAGATGTCTTGCAGAGGAAGTGCAATGTTGGCAGCGGCAGAACATTTTTCGTTGAGCAGGAGGAGGCTGCTGCTTAGGCCTCTGGTAATAGATTTGGGACCAACTTCTGCACTGTATTGTGTGCATGGCCAGGGAGTGGGTGTGAAGTAATAGGAAACAAGTTCCTTGTCCTTGCATGTGAGTATGAGAGGGTAACTGTGATTGTGAGGAAACACGGGTCATGTGCCTAAGGCGTGGAGGACACATAAAGGGTTCCTGGAGGTTGACAGAGAGGTGAGTGGAACTAGGGCCGGGTGACTCTTTGGATACGGGAGAGTGCATCAGGTAGGAACAAGGCAGAGGTGGGTGGTGAGATGTCAAGGTGAGGTCTAGAGACAGCCATGGGAGGAGCTGTACCACTGAAGTAGAGCCATGTGGAGGGAGAGGAGAGAGGGCCGAGGCATGTTCAAGGTCTTGCTGATGGCAGCTCAGCAAACTCTGGGACCTTGGTGTTGCAGGTGGGAACTAATGGAGGTTTTGCACATGCAGCCATGCTAGAAAACAGGGTGTGGTGAAGAATGAGCTTGCGGTGGTATGTGGGGTGGATCTGAGGGCCTGGGGGAAGGAGATAATTCTAGTGGGAGCAGAACAGAAAGTAGAAGATAAGTAACACATTCAAACAAAAAATCACTAAATTCCAGGAATCGTACATGTCACCTGAACTTCTGACTTGACTTCTGACTTACTGCATGGATAAAATCTGTCTCAAGTTTTCTAAACATTTTTTTCTGCTCAATCATTAGTCTACTGAAGGCTTCAACCCTCTCTGAAAGCTATCTGGTAACCACTCAGAATTATTTCTTTTGGAGCCCAAATTATGGCCATGGCTATAGTTATCGTTGACTTCTTATTGGCTTTTCTCTCTATTCTCTTATTCTAGTTCCAGGGACAGAGCAGGCATGCAAAAATCTGAATGCATGATGGAATTCCCTGTCACCAACAGAGGGCGGATGACCATGGGATTTTCCTGTAGCTCTGAGTGATGGAGCCTGGTTAAAGGCATGCCTTATCAGAGCAGTGGCTTGGCAGGCCCATCTTTCTGTGGTGCCCCAGGGCCTTAGGAAGGAGGCAGAGTTTTATGGGGCAATATGCCCACAGGCCCATCTGATGGCAGAAGCTTGGCTAACAGGACTTTGGATGTCCCAATCAATGCTACAGTCCTCACATAGGTGAAAAAGGAAGTGACAGAAACACAGAGGCCACCCAGCAGTCAGCCTGAACTGTGCTCTCACTGTGAAGTAATAGAGTCATAAATAGCAACAGGCCATGCCCTAAGCTGGTGTCTTCATCCAACGTCCATCCCAGCAGCCTATGGAGTCAGAGTAGCAAAGACCACAGGCCTCCCTCTCATTTCTTTTTCATTCCCAAGTATTTGCATGGAAAATCTTCCCACTGGTACCTGGCTGCACAAAGGACAGCCTGAGCCCATTGGCTCTGGGGTTTAACAAAAGCACTCCGTAGGCTCTGGGGCTCGAGGAGACGTCTGGTCAATGTAAGATTTAAGTTAAACCCAGCATTTTCAGAGCAATTTCTGCTCCAAAGAAAAAGCATGAAGATGCAGAAGGCCAAGAACTAAAGTCTTGCATTCTGCCCTAGGGGTATGAAGAACCAGGCCAGCCTCGCAGAGTAAATGAGATATCCAAGTAAACACCCAGCATAGTGCCCAGCACAGAGGTGGCCTCAGTGGATGTTAGCAATCAAGAATACGATTTGTGTCACAGACCAAAAATATTCAGACCCAGAAACATGTTGGGCAGCCTTCCAAATCCACATTAATTCCCTCCTCCCCGCAACTCCCTCATCCTCCTTCCTCTGCTCTTCCATTTTCACTTATCACATAATTTAATCGGTAATTAATTTGTATTTGTCGTTTATGGTTCATATCCCCCTCCCTCCTGAACATCAGGTCCATAAGAGTAGGGATCTCTGTTGTGTTCTCTGATATATCCAAGCACTTAGAACAGGGCCCCACACAGAGTTAGTAGACTCTAAGTATTTGTTGAATGAATAAACTTGGCCAATATTTTCTCCTACTTGCTACATACACACAATTCTTCTTATTGTTCATGATATCACTAGCTGAAGAGAACCCAGTGCTCCTACCCTGACTTCTTCACGAAATTAAGCCTCTGGGCATAAGATTTCCATCTGGGGTGTTGAGGGGTACAGACTACATCACTCCTGTGTCCCCTCTGAGTGGACCACAATCCACCTATTTATGTATGAGGCATAGGCTAAAAGCTTGTTCCCACAGGGAAACAAGGCCTGAATGCTGCTCGGTGAAGTGGTGTGCATTTTATGTGTTTTTAACAATGTCATTGTTGAAGTGAGGGTTCATATTTTTTTCCTACTAAAAGTCACTCAAGAAGAATTTAGCAGTGTGGTCATCTCTAGTCCCCAACACACACACACAGATATGTCTATAACCTGAATGCAGAAGCCTGAACCAGGGAGCTGACCCAGTGGCTCACATCCCCACACAAACCCCCTTGCAGAGCCCAACACCTGGCTGTGTGAGAGCTCCTGCCCCGACTCTCCGTCAGCGCATGGAGTGGGGCTCAGGCAGGGTGTGCCTGCTATGAGAAGAAGCCTGAGCGTGCATGGAGGCCCTCTCGAATGTGGTGCCTGGAGTCTGCCTCCTGAGAACTGACTACTGGAAAGACAAACTTGAGGTGGCAGCCAAAGGCCCAGTGTGTAAAAATGTGGCCGTCGGCACCAGTGTACCAGTTGATGATCTCGGTCTGTTTCTGTGGCGGCAGATGGCTTAATCAGCAGACAATCACACCCTGGTTCTGACAAACTAACTTTTCACTGTCGTGAAGGCTGACATCTCGGCTTTACAGAGTACCAAGATAACAGATCTTATTATTGTGATTCCTTTTCAGAAGAGTGACCCAAAGAGCTTTGCCTGGAGTTTCTGGTTTCAGGCAGTCCTGAGATCAACTCTTGCCAAAGCAAAGAGGCCGGAGCCTCAGTCTGGAGAATGAAGACATTGCCAGCCATTGTGGATAATTCAGCCTCACATATATGATGTCCTTAACAGTATCACCATTATGTGATGCTTAGTGGGGCTGAATTTGACACTAAATGGCCTCTTAGATTCCAGGAGAGCCTCCTGAGGTAGAGAAATATGAGCATGGAGATTTTTTTCTGCAAAGTCTCTGTTGGAAGGCGAAAGCTGTTTCTGGACATGACCCTCTCATAGACATACCAATGTTAACTTAGCTTCTGTGTGAAGCTTTTAACCTGGTCCTAGAAATATGGCCAAACATCTTTGGGAAGATATTTGCTTCTGCTCTGATGCCTCTGCTGTCTGAAAGCCCAAACGTCCCTGCCGGCATGCAGCGCTCCACCTTGTGATCTGACCGGAGGCCAGCAACACAGCGACATCAGCCCACAAAAGCCTCTCTCTTCATCCTCTGTGTCATAAAACCTTGCTCTCAATGACTGGGTGGAAAAAGATGAATTTTCCCTAAAACTTTTCATTGAATTTCTGGTTGCTGCTAAGAAGGCTGGCAGCACCTAACCCTGTTTATCCTTGGAAAGCCTGGCTTCTGAATGCAGACCTTTCAGCTGAGCAACGGGCAAGGCTGCTCATGCTCCCAGCAGAGCAGGGGGATTTGGTAGCCAGATCCAGACCTCCTTTCTTGAAAGAGTGAGGATGCACAGGAGAAATGCTCAAATCAATGGTAGACCTGAGACCCAAAGCCCTCAACTTCCCAAGAGAGCCAAGCCCACGAGGAGGAAGATTCACTCCCAGACTCCGACAGGGAAGAAACTGCAGGTGAGCGGTGGTCTTTGTTGTTGGGCTGTCCGACAGGTTATGACATGTACTGGTTGAGGGCTGGACTAGGTGATCCTCTAAAACCCCATCTCCATCGGAGGTCCTGTGCTTCTACTAGGTCCAGTCTTTGGGGAGGAGCAGCCTCTCCCAGCCACCAACCTGCAGAAGCTGCTCTCCTCTAAGCGTTCCTTCATCCTGCTCTCCACCTGTGAGAACTGCTGCACTGCCCGAACCTTCCCAACCCACAGCTCAGGACCAGCTTCTCATCTGCTGCAGTCTTTGCTTGAGTCCGCGCCCTCAGCCCCACCCTGAGGCAAAGTAGATGCAGGGCTTAGGATGTCATCACGAAGGTATCCTTTCTCTCTGGTGGGCCTGGGGATTATTTTGGCAGTTAGGAGATGGGACTTCGAATCAGTTAACCTGGGATTCAAATCCCAGCTCTGCCATTGGCCTTGTGGAGTGACCTTGGTCATGTTGCTCAGCTGCTTTGAACCTCCAGTTCTGCTTCTCTGAAAAGCATTAATAACAGGTGCTTTCTATGGTTGCTATGAGGATTAAATAAGCATGTGATAAATGGTGATTTTAAAAATACACACCATATACATGGAGTCTATTCCATCCTGCTTGCCCCTCTACCATGCTTATCTTGGTGAGATGAGGTTACCAAGCCCATTGAGGAAGGCCTTGAAAAGGAAGAGAAGCCTGAGGGCTATAAAGGATGAAGGACAGTTTTATTCCTGTGCTCCTGGAACAGTGATTCCCAAATTTAAATAAAGCTTGGCTCTCAGGCTGGGTGTGGTGGCTCAGGGCTGTAATCCCAGCACTTTGGGAGGCCAAGGTGGGAGGAACACTTGAGGCCAGGAGTTCAAGGCTGCAGTGAGCTATTATTACACTATTGTACTCCAGCCTGGGTGACAAAGTGAGATCCTGTCTCCAAAGCAAAATAATAATAATAATAATAATATAATAAAATAAATCGTGGCTTTCTTTTAAAATAAGAGGTGGATTATTTTCCTGGACCCTGGTTTGAGAAACCCCACCCCAGAAGACAGAGAGGGCTGATGGCTACGGGTGGTCTGCCTGGCTGTTAGGCCCAGGCATTACCCAGCATCCTCCTTCCTCCCCCACTGTCAGGTGCCAGAGTCACTGGCCACCTGGCCTTGAAGCTCAGGACCAAGTCCTCACTACATCCCACCATTCTAGAGAGGCTATTAAACCTTCACTTCAGCGGCGTCTTACATCCCAAAGAGCAACAGAGGAGCTTGGCATCCACTGAGACCTTGGAAGGAGGAAAATATCCAGGGAACGCTTTCCCCAAACTCGGAACTCACAGGGAAAAAACATCCTGGATCAGGTTTCCTTTGCTCAAGGATCTTGTCCTGGAATCCAACAGCCCCTCTGCCTCGGAGCCGACCCTGCTGTGTGGAGCATAATGGAGGTACTGTTGAAGATATTAGATGGGCAAAGGGAAAAAAAGACCTACGAGAAAAAGGCTTGGAAGAAATAGCTGACTTTTAAATATGAAAAGCGTGGAGAGTGAAGTGGCACATTCTCTGGGCACAGCCTTGCCATGGCCACGTGAGGCTCCCTGCTGAACCTGGGCCCTTCTTCTATTTCATTTCCCCCACAGGCTCTGTGTCTAAGTGACACAGATGTCTAAATGACCTATTTATTTTGATAAGGCCTCAAAGTGGGATTTTTGAGCCAGCCTCATGTGGAAAAGCAATTCATACTGACTAGATTAACTGGGTGTTTGCCAAAACTTCCTTCCATATTGGGCCATGTAGACACAACTAAATTGCATACTTCTTAGGTCAAATCTGCCTCTGGTTTAAGAGGATTCCAGGTCGAAAGAAGAAAACATAACAGTTCACTTAGGTAATCAGGCTTGAGGATAAATGAGAGGCAGTTTATACGCAACCCCCTCTGCCCTGCTCCGACCCTCATAGGTTGCAATGTTCACAGCGAGGTTGCCCTTCTTCTCCTTGGCCATAGGGGATACACTCTTGGGTCTGCGTAACATTCAGCTTCTGTGTCCTTTGCTTTCAAAGTTCTGCAGGTCAAGGCTCACTGGTGAGTTGTCTTGTGTCTACTGCCCGTGTCCTGCTTAGCCTTTGACTGTAATTCTTTGTACGCTTGTGTCCCTCGCTAGGTGATCATCTTTAGGAAGAGGGGTTGTATCTTAAGCACCTTTGTTTCTCTCAAAAATTCATTCTTGCCCCTCGCCATCACCAACTTATTGGATTTAATCGATGCCTTATGTCCCACCACACATTTATTCATTCAACAATGTTTTACTGAATGTCTACTATCTTGCCAGACACTTTACATGCTGAGAATACAACAATCGCTAGACAAACGTCCTTCCTCTGTGGAGCTGACATTCAAGACAAGTAGTAAATTACATTGTATATTAGAAGGCGATGAATGCTATGAAGAAGAGAAAACCAGGGGAGGGAAGTAGGCAGTGCAGGGATGGGAGGGCTTCTCTGAAAATATAGAATTTGAGCAAAGACTTGATCTAACATTATGAAAATAGAGCTCTACATAGTTCCATAATTTTATTTTGAAAAGTGACAGATTGCCTGACATTGGTCTCAAAGTCCCTCTGGAAAGCCAATTCCTTTTAATTAGTTTTTTATGTGTGAGAGTTGCTTTATGTTGTAGGATAGCAAAGTTAGCTAAGAAACTTGACAGCATCTCTTTGATGTTTGGGAGAGGAATAGTAAAAGGTGAGATGAACCCCATATTTTAAAGACTCAAGTACTTTTCACATATTTTGAATCCGGTGATTGTCAAGTCTGTGGTCTTGGATTCATGTTGAATTAGAACGGCCATTCAAATCAAGAAACGTAAAATCCCAACAATTCCCATGATTTGCCTTTTGACCTATGTCTGAAATGCTTTGCAGGAAAGGACAAGTCTCTGGGTTCAGTGTAGCAGAAGTGGACAGGTGAGTTCATGCTGAAGGAGCACTACTTCTTTTTGTTTGTTTGTTTGTTTTGTTTTGAGACGAAGTCTTGCTCTTGTCCCCCAGGCTGGAGTGCGATGGCGCGATCTCGGCTCACTGCAACTTCCGTCTCCCAGGTTCAAGCAATTCTTCTGCCTCAGCCTCCTGAGTAGCTGGTATTACAGGCGCCTGCCACCATGCCTGGCTGATTTTTATATTTTTAGTAGAGACGGGGTTTCACCATGTTGGCCAGGCTTGTCTTGAACTCCTGACCTCAGGTGATCCGCTCACCTCGGCCTCCCAAAGTGCTGGGATTACAGGCGTGAGCCACCGTGCCCGGCCAAGAGCACTCCTTCTTTTGTGGCCTGGCAGGTGAGCAGGAAACACTTCAGTCCCTAAGCTGTGCATCCACACATCAGACAGAGCACAGTAGTTAAAAGAAAAAGAACCACCAAGTCTTGGTAGGTGGAATGTGATCTCACTTATTATATCACAGCATCGGAGGCTCCTTTTTAGACTGGAAGGACCTCAGACATTATCTAAACCAGACATGCAAATTAGCACAGGCCCAGAGGCCCAAAGCCTGAGAGGTAGCATATGTGGCCATGTAAGAATTTTAATAGAAATTGAAATTATGACTCATAGCAAAAAACTGCCTCTCTCTAACCTCCTCTAGTGTATTGGGCAGGGCTGATAATTATTTTGCAGACAGGCCCAAAAGGCCGAAGACTTCTTAAGCTCAAAGATTTTTCAAAATGATACCAAGAATGATTTTCATCTCTTTGGAAGAGTGATACCTAAAAATTATCAAGCATAGGACTGTTTGTGGTGTTACTAAGAGCTCTTAAAGATCTTCATGGGAAGAAATTCCATAATTTCTTGTGAATCCATTCCAAACAGGGAAATGACTCATTGCAAAGGAAAGAACTCTGGGCTGGGGGGGTCAGAACTCCTTGCTTTGCCTCTCATCTCTGTCAGTTATGAGCTGTGTGGTCTGAGGCAAATGACTTAACCTCTCTGAACCTCTTAGTGAACCTCTCTGTAAAAGGTAGATATTTGGCAGGGGCGGGAGAGAGTGGTGTGATTATTCCTAAATTTAAGAGTTTGGAAAAGCAAATAGCACACTAGATCCTCACAGGGATCTTTTGAGAATAAATGACACCATGCATATGAAAATGCTTTCTAGGGCCGGGCGCAGTGGCTCACGCCTGTAATCCCAGCACTTTGGGAGGCCGAGGCAGGCAGATCACGAGGTCAGGAGATCAAGACCATCCTGACTAACATGGTGAAACGCTGTTTCTACTAAAAATACAAAAAATTAGTCGGGCGTGGTGGTGGGTGCCTATAGTCCCAGCTACTCGGGAGGCTGAGGCAGGAGAATGGTGTGAACCCAGGAGGCGGAGCTTGCAGTGAGCGTCACTGAACTCCAGCCTGGGCGAGAGGGCAAGACTCTGTCTCAAAAAAAAAAAAATTGCTTTCTATATTCTAACGCATCCTATAGAACTCTAGCTGATACTCTTTTTCAGAGTTTAGTTCATGAGACATAAGAAGTTAATTTTTCTTGTGTCAACCAAAGCTAATTTCTTCTGGTTCTTCTTTTATTGGAGCAGGATTGAGTAAATATTCAATGGTATTTACTGAATATATACAGGGCTGGAAGAAAAGAGCCAGGAGAAAACTCACAATTAAAGACCACAAGGTAATCTGTAATTAGGTCCATAAATAGCCTGTGAATGAGGTGAGGCTCCGAGAGGAGACTATAGTCTTAAGGAGGAAGAAAAACATATCTTGAGGCAGATAGGACTTGAATCGGGTTTTGAAGAGTGTGTTGGATTTTGACAGATAAAGTAATTGTCCCACTTAATTTTACCATCTTTTCTTTAGAATATGCCAAATACAAGAATTTAAACTTTATCAAAGAGGCATGTTAAGCCTCTTTTTAATATTTTTATTTTGAGACAGGGCCTCACTCTGTCGCTCAGGCTGGAGTGAAGTGGTGCAATCTTGACTTACTGCAGCTTTGACCTCCCAGGCTCAAGCAATTCTTGTGCCTAAGCCTCCCAAATAGTTGGGACCACAGGCCCGTGCCACCATGCCTGGCTAATTTTTTTATTTGATGTAGAGATTGACTCTCCCCATGTTGCCTAGGCTGATCTTGAACTCCTGAGTTTAAGTGATCTTTCCGCCTCGACCTCCCAAAGTGTTGGGATTACAGGCGTGAGCCACCACACCTGACCCATGTTAAACTTCTCGATCTTACAGATCCCTGAGACAAGAAAGAAAAAGCACACTCACATCCTGGGTAGTGTTTCTAGCCTCCATATTTCCTCCTCAAAGACTTTCTTTTCTCCAACAAGGATATTTCATGAGAAATATGCTCTTTATTATCTTAGATAAGGGCTTCTGAAGAGAGAGAGTTATTCAATCTATAAAAAGGGATTAGAAAGGTTTTTATATTAAAATAACAAATGATGTTTTCTATACATTGGCCTTTCACTAGAAGATGCCCTAAGCTCATAGATCTCTGTCTGGCACAAAAGAAGCTTCTCCGTCTCTCTCTCTCTCCAGATAGATGAAAGAAAGCATTTGGTTGATGAGAATTTGGTTAAACAAGTTTCTTTTAAATACCTTCCAGCTACCAATCGCCTCAAATAACCTCTGTGTGGTGGAATTTCTAAATCAGTATATTAGGCAGAACCAACACATTTGGAACACTCTGTGCTGAGGTGGCCCCCGGCAGAGCATTATGGGCCTGTCCTTTTTTTTCCCCAAAGTATTTTGGGACCCTTCTCCTCTAAACGGCCAACGGGGATCACTTTTAACTTCTATTGCGAATCAAGCAATAGCAATGAAGCTGCATCAAGCAAGGCCAACTGCATCTGGAGTCCTCGCTCTGTCGTCTGGAGTGGGATGAGCGTGCAGTGTCAAGGGGAAACTTGGTAGAGATGGCAGGCCTAAAATAGTAACATCCCAGAGTCTGCAGATAAATTAGAAGACATGCAAAACCCAAACGGCCCACCCAGTGGATGTGAACTGCCACTGAGAACTGTAGTGGAGCTCTACCCTGCCAAGCACTCAGGGTCATGAAAGCCCCTCCTTGGCAGTGCGGGAGGAGTCATTGTTGGGCTGAGTCCAATGGGAATGAATGGGGAGGGTGCTCTGGAGACCCCCAGCAACAGTCCCACAGCCTGGCACCAGTTCCCTGCCCCACTTGGAGGTTTACCTAATGTCACCGTCCTTTACTAAAATGTAGCAGGGCTCATGCATTCATTGTCACCATCATTAATGTTGCAGAGCACATGGGCACCTATGAGGGTCTTGATTTATTCAGGGTGCATTTAAGGGCAGCTCTGATAAGCAGAAAGACCAAAGACAGCCCAGGGAAGGCAGAAAGGGCAAAGTGGGAACTTCTGAGTGGTCAGGAGCAGTGCCTGGCCTGGAGCCTTCTGGCACAGGGGTGAGAAGAGGCGAACTCTGTAGTGGCAGGAAGGCGCCTTTCTTCTCCAGTTAAGCATTGGGATGAAGCCCTGGCTCTCAATACTGGGGCAGGGCAGGGGCGGGACATTCCAGAGCAATGGAAGGAGATTATTCTAAGAACACAAGTGTTCATCTCCAACGTTCTCCTCATTCCTTCATCTACCAAGGGCACAGGCGAATTTATGGAGGGACATGGGGCAGGGTGGGGCAGCTGGAGCATCCTGGACGTGTCTTTAAGATGCTTTAAGTTGATTTTGGCATCTCTTCCTTCTTCTCCTTGGGAACCATGGGTTTATGAACTTTACAGAGGCAGAGGATTACCCATGAAACTGATAGACCCATGAAATTATTTGAGGGAAACTTTATTTCCCTCAAATAATAAATTTATTAAATTTATTGAATTTATCCACCCCCACTCTTATTTTGCTTTGTTTTTGAGAACAAGGTCTTGTTCTGTTGCCCAGGCTGAGTGCAGTGGTGCAATCTCGGCTCATGGCAGCCTCGATCTCCCGGGCTCGAGCAATACTCCCACCTGAGCCTCTGGAGTAGCTGGGACTATAGGAACACACCACTACACCTGGCTACTTTTGTTTATTTTTTGTACATATGGGGTCTAGTTGTGTTGCCAGGGCTGATCTTGAACTCCTGGGCTCAAGTGATCCTCTCACCTTGGGTTTCCAAAGTGCTGGGATTACAGGTGTGAGCCACTGTGCCTGGATGGTTTCTTAAATTCATTTATTGAAATTCTTATCGATAGAGTATTACTCAATATAATACTTTGTTTTCTAAATCTCTTGTTTTCCTTTATCCTTTTAAATGTAGTATTAAACACAAAAGGATATGCGTATAATTATATAAATTATAAAGCGTAACAATGAAAAAAAATCTGTGAAACCACCACAAATGATGCTTCCTATATGTTGGCCTTTCACTAGAAGATGTCTGAAGCCCGTTTGTCTCCATGTGGCATGGAAGAAGCTTCCTCTCCCTCTCTCTCTCCAGGGATGGATAGAAAGAAAGAATTTGACTGATAAGCATGGACAAAGCATGTTTCTTTTAAATACTTTGCAGCTCCATTACCACTGCCCCATCCCACCCGGCAAACAACCTCTTTATAGTGGAATTTCTAAAATTCTAAATTGCTAGATTGCTTCTTGAAATGCAAATAAGATTGATTGCACTGGGTCAGGCTCCTGATTTTTTAGATGGTAGCAGGAGTCAATAGATGAATATATCTTAGCAACTAGACAACATCAGCTACTTGGGGGAAATGCATGATGGGGGTGGTAGATGGAGTAGGAAAGGGTCATTTTGGAGCCCTTGCCATTGCCTAGGTGGGGAGGGGACTACAGGAACAGGCTCTCTTCTGTTTCTGTTTCATACTAGCTTTGTGATTCAGGCTTAACATCATACCTGTGATTCAGGTAAAATGGGAATAATCATAGTGCCAACTTAACAAGGTTTTATGAAGGATACATGTGAAATGAATAGGAAATTTCTTGGCACATAGTAGGTGCTTAACAAATGTTAGCTCTTATTGTGGCTGTCTGGGGCATAAGTGAAGAAAGGAAGGTGGAATTGAGCAGAAGGTACATTCTCCCTGCAGCGTCACCTTTCCTCGGCTTGGCGTGTCCTCAGCCTCCTCCTGATGGGCAGAGACCTGAAGGGCCTGTGGAGTCCAGTTGGCAGCAGGATCCTGCGGTGGTTGGGCCAAGAAGGGGCTCTGGTGCCATCATCTTGTGATTGAAATCTGCTCTTTATCAGTCTTGCTTCCTTGCTCAGGGATGGGACTGATCAGAGCTTCCAAGGAACCACCCTGGGGTCCCATGCAATGGAAATTTAGGGTAGGGTAGGGAGGAAAGGCAATGCCACACCAGCAGCTGCAGCGGATAGAGCCAAAACATCCACCTTGCAGAAACATCTCAAAGGGTTAGTTCTACACCAGACTGCTGGGGAACAGTTTAAGGTACTTTGCCTATTATTTTCATCCATCCATCCAATAGTCCCTACCTTCAAGACGCTTCCCGTCTCACAAGACAGAAGATTGCTGGGCTAGAATCTATTGAATGCTGTATTGGTAAAACAGTGGGTATAAGCAAAGCATCCTGGGGAAGGGTGGACAAGACCGTAATGAGGTGATGCTGTCTGATCTGACCACAGCCCTAAAGGGTGAGTGTGGTTTCCTAGAATATGGATTGGGGGTGGGGACTGAGATGGATGAAAGGTATACCCGGCAAAGGGAGAATGGGGAAACATTATTCCAAAGTGTGGTTGAAGATAGAGTAGACAGGAACCAAGTCATGTTTGAAGGACAGGTCTTTGGGTCAGAACCTAAATGGGCAAAGCTGTATTACTGAGCAAAACTATCACACCTCTACGCTCCAGGGGGATCCGGACAGTTCTGGAACTTGTCTCTAGCGGTCCCACAGAGCTGAATCGGGATGGTCTTCCAGTAGGAACACACTGAAGGGCAGGTGATCACCTCACAGTCCCTCAGGTTATGGTGGTGACTCAACTGGGTCTGAGTAATTAAAAGAAACCCCAGGATGGCCCTGTTCCCAGGCAGAAGACAGGCTCCTTTGAACTCTAGGTGGTCACCCCTAGTTGTGCCCGTGGCCTGCACAACCTCTGGTAGCTCTGAGGACATCTGAGTTCCCTCCACAGTGGGATGTACGGTGATGCGTTTCATTAAAATAATCCATCAATTAACACAGAAACTGGGGAGAATGATCATTGGAAGATATTGTTGTTTGTGTCTATTTCAAAAGAATCCTCAAAGAAGTAAAACCTACATACACAAAATTCCTCCTCTGATGGAATAGGCCCACCTCTAATAAGGCAGTGGACTGATACTCAGTCTTTTGCCTTATTATCCTGGAACAAATTTACACTTGTCTTAGGAAACGGGCTAACTGTTTCCAATAATTTGAGGAAAGTGTGTCCTAGTCACTGTGTGAGCCACACGTGTGCAATAGCAGTTCGCACAGCACACCCACGAAAAGAAATAACAGTCCTTTTACTTAGAGAAAGGAAGGATAATGGTTACTTAGAAAGTGTCCCAGACAAGCTGTCAAATTGAATTCAGAGAGCTGGAGTCTGACTCCAGGACAGGGCGGGCTGGCTAAATTCCCGAGGGATTGGGGTTTCCTGCCTGCTCCAGCTTAGAGACAACGAGTCTTTGTTTCCAGTTCTCTCGCTCTCCCTCCTCCCCTGATCTCTGTTTCTCTCTGTCACCCTCGTTCTTTCTCTCTCTCTCTCTCTCTCTGTCTCTCTCTCTCTTAATCTCTCTCTCGTGAAAAAAAAAAAAAATGCAACTCTCCGAAGAGGGTCAGATAGAAAGCAGACAGAACATTCACTCAGGAATTTCAAAGGAAAACAGTTTTTAAAAAATAAAATAGAGAGAGCAAGCTACTGTCTACCCCATAATCATAAATCTTGCCTTTGGACCACAGAAACAGCGTGCGTGCACACACACACACACACATGCATACACACACATGCATGCACACACACACACATCCAGCAATCATCCCTGCTTTTGCTAAGAATGGCTTAGGCACATTTCATCATAAAGGAAGAACATATAACGACAACGTTCTTCACAGGCTCTCCTGTGAGGCCGCGATACCCTCCAATTTGAAGTGTGTGTGAGCTGACGTAGATGGGGCCTGTGGGGCCACACAACCTGCTGCATGAGAGATGTTATTTACTCCCTAAAAATAACAGGAGATTACCTCACAGTATTACAGGCCTTTTCCTTTGGGTACACATGTTCCAGACCTAGCCCCCATACGCTGCACTCTACAAGGCAACACACACAGCCCACCTCCACACTGAGCACCAGCTCACGCCCTCCTACACAGACACACACACAAGGCTGCCAAATGCCCGCCTTCCCAAGTACTGCACCCGGGAGCGCATCAGCCTGACACAGGCAGTGCATATCGCGAGGGACAAAGATGCCATACTCGGGAAACTCTTCGCCCGGAGAAATAAGGCAGAGATGTCTTGAGGCATTTTTTGAGTTACGGAGAATTTCTAAGATATATACAAGTAGAGAGGAAAGTCTAATGAACCCTGAGGCCCCATCACCCTGCTTTAACAATCATGAATTCATGGTCAATCTTATTTCAGCTCCATGCCCACCTACTCTGCCCTCCCCGGCCCAGTGATTTTGACACAAGTCCCTGGCTCTCCGCTCCTTCGCTGAGCTTCCTGTCTCACAATGAAACATCCAACTGCACCCGGTTTTCCAGGTTCCAGGAAGCCACGGTGCACAGGTTCTACCCCAGGCTGTCTTCCTGAAACCCACATCAAACACCCAGGCCTCAGTTATTCCTGCAAGGGCTCACCTGGGCTCCTGTCTCCAAAACCCAACTTGAAAACTCACACACCCACCCCAACAAACACGCTGGTTTCCTTGGTGCCTTCCTCCTTCCCTTTGCTTCAATATCTATTTCCAGCCCTGCCATGCTGCAGCTTGCTAGAGGCCTCCATCTTTTACTACGACCTCTAAAATCATAAAGGACATCCGCACAGGAGCTAAATGCAGGGGAAAATTGAAAGACGTGGTAATATACGTGAATTGCCCTCACTCCAAAGCACAGTAGTTCCTTACTTACTTAGCTGTCTGTCTCTCTGTTTGACTAGAACCTGCTTGAGGGAAGGTAGTGTGCTGTGTTCACCATAGTTTCAGGGCTCAGCCTGGTATTCTATGCAGAGAAGATTCTCCATAAGAAAGAAATGAATGAATGGAGGAGAGCATGAATCACAGAATTTAGGTCAATTCCTGACTAAGGTATCACGTATCTATAATATCTGCCTACATAGGAATAAATGTATATATTTGTCTTCACTCCCTGTGTGACCATGGCTGGGTCCACACCTTCTCTGGCCTCAGATCTCTCCTGTTCTATAAGGGATTTGGAGAAGATGTTCAGCTTGAGCATTAATGATTTTCCATCTCTTCATTACACTCAGAAAATTTCTTGTGTGTAGCATGCATTGTTGTATTTCAATTACATGCAGTTTTATATTTCCTTCATATTTCATAGGTGTGTCTCCCTAAATAGTTGTTTTTTTGCTTTGTTTTTTGAGACAGAGTCTCACTCTGTCACCCAGGCTGGAGTGCAGTGGTGTGATCTTCACTCACTGCAACCTCCGCCTCCCGGGTTCAAGCAATTCTCCTGCTTCAGCCTCCCGGGTAGCTGGGACTACAGGCACATGCCACCACACCTGACTAATTTTTTATTTTTAGTAGAGACGGGGTTTCACCATGTTGGCCAAGCTGGTCTCGAACTTCTGACCTCAGGTGATCTGCCCACCTTGGCCTCCCAAAGTGCAGGGATTACAGGCATGAGCCACCATGCCCAGCCCCCGAATAAGTTTTAAAGCAGCTTGGCTATCTATGTATAGTATCCTTCACGACCCTTGGTATGGTGTTAACATCTGGTAAACCCTCAAAAATACCGTAATTAGCGGGATACTGTAATTAGGAGGCCAAGGCGGGCGGATCATGAGGTCAGGAGGTCGAGACCATCCTGGCTAACATGGTGAAACCCCGTCTCCACTAAAAAATACAAAAAAAAATTAGCTGGGCGTGGTGGCGGGCACCTGTAGTCCCAGCTACTCAGGAGGCTGAGGCAGGAGAATGGCGTGAACCCGGGAGGTGGAGCTTGCAGTGAGCTGAGATCATGCCACTGCACTCCAGCCTGAGTGACAGAACGAGACTCCATCTCAAAAAAAAAAAAAAAATTGTAATTAGCTTTCAATAATAATGTTAATTGCTATTAGAATTTGTACTGTAATAAATTAGAATAACAATTTACTATCCTTATTATAACTTTTATTGAGCACTTATTGGTGTGTCAGACACTGTGCTGATTTATGAGTTTTACATCATCCCTGAAGGGGCACTACAATTATCCTCATTTATACATGAGAAAACTGAGGCAGAAAAATGTAAGCACCTTGTCCAGGTCACAGTCTGAGTCCAGAGCCCAAGTTTTTAATCAGTATGCTATAATGCTGAAATAGGAGACCAGTGCCCACCTTCGGTAAATTGAGAGTATTAAAGAATCCTTAAGATGTTGTCAGATGCTTGAATCAAGTATGCTGAGATAATGATTCCAGAAGCAGCCTAGAGGAAGGACAGAACACACCAAAGGCCCGGACTTGAGTCTTGTTCTGCTTCACGACCTGGGTGCCTTCTAAGGAACCCTGAAATCTCTCTGTGCCTTGTTTTCATTATCTATAGAAGGGGGATAATAATACTACCAGCCTTCTCATCTCATGGTGATGGCACCAGAGGGCACAAACGGGATAATGGACAGGAACGTGCTTGGCAAACCCTACCAGGCTGCCAAAATGCTGTTGTTACCATGTGCATGGCTCCTGCCACCTAGGACTCTCCTGGAAAGAAGCCAGCCTCCTGTTAACATGGGCTTCAGCACCAGCCAGGCATTTCACTCTAAGGGACACAGAAAGGTAGTTTCTCCCCTCTCTTTTCCATACTTAGCATGCAAGCCGACAGACTTTTTATCCATCAGCCAAGGCAATGGCTGGAGATGGCCATTCCGCCTGCAGTGGGGCTGTGGTTTTCAGTTTCCGTGTTCAATGGCAGTCCTGAAAGGCTCCAGGCTGGGGCTAGAAGCTCAATGCTCCACAGGCCCTTGGCCGGTTGATGAGTTCCAGGAGTTAATAAACAAGGAACTCAATATCCTCTGTCTTTTGGAAAGTCAGAGGTATTTAAACAGATTCAGCATGAGGAACTAAGGAAATGAGGGCTTAGGCATGCAAAGAAGCTCTGAGGAAGAGATGTGCTGATTGTTGCACACTGCTGGGCCAGCTGAGTGTTCTGGGAAGGCCTCCGGCAGGGTTTGCCCAGAAAAACAAAGGGAAGCTCTGACCTGGGACCAGGGCAGACACACGCACATCTGCAGCCTGGAGGACTGGAGAGAACAAGGTGTGGAAAGTCAGTAGCCCTGGCTCCAGGACTCTTACACACTTGAAAAGGCCACTTAACGTCTGCAACCCCAGTGTCCTTCCTATAAAATCACGTTACCAACACCATATCTACTTTTTAGAGGACTGAATGAGGACATGTCAGAAAGAAATTTCTGAGATGTACTAACGTACAGTTGTCAAAATCAGTAATATCATGCATCAATAAAATCAGTCATCAATGACAATGACAAAAAACTAATCAAGATCGTACAGTCTCTTCACTTACCTATACCTTTATCAGTATACCAGTAGGGCCTGCTATTCCTTTTCTAGGACAATCTGGGTCCAGACAACTGCCCAGTGTGTCTCCAAGAAAGTAGCTCTAACATGGGCCTCATTTCTCTCTAGTTTGTCTCTGTTCTATAAAGCAGGCTTCTCTAGCTTGGCTGCAGCTTGGCTTATATGAATAACCCAGAGAGCTCTAAAACATTTCCAATGCCCAGGAGTCACCCTTGGAGATTCTGAATTAATGCATCATTTTTTGGCACTTGGGCATCAGTATTTTTTTATTTTAATTTTTGCATTTACAAAATTTTAGTAAAATATGTAACATAAAACTTACCATTTTAACCATTTTAAGTGTACAATTTAGTGGCATTAAGTACATTCACAATGCTATGCAACAATTACCACCATCCAGCTCCAGAACCTTTTCATCTTCCCAAATGGAAACTCTTACCCATTAAACACTAACTCCCTATTTCCACTCCTTGCCGCTCCTGGTAACCACCATCTACCTTCTGGCTCTATAAACTTGACAGTTACCTCCTATGAGTGCAATCATGCAATGTTTGTCCTAGAGTCAGTATTTTGAAAGATCTCCAGGGGATTCTCTGTGCTGTCAGAACTAAGGGCTGATGCCAAGCATAAGTTGTGTATTGGTTCATCTTTGGAAAGAGAGAAGAGTTTAGGGATGAAGATGGAGCTGACAGTGGGAAAACTGCATGGACAGAAATCAAGTAATGCAAAACATTCACATCTTTGCCCAAGTTACATTTAGGCTAGGTATTGCTTTTGCAGAATGGCAGCTGGAAGAGAAAGGCTGTATTTGTCAGAAAGTGAGGGGGTTCTAGTCTAATCCTCTAACCTGGTTTGAGTCCTTGCTCTGCCATCTAGTAGCTGTGTACCCTTCAGTGAGTCACTTAATAGTGCTGAACCCCACTTTCTTTGTCTGCAAAATAGAGATAATAATATCTACTTCAAAGACCCAGTGCTAGGCTCCAAAGCAAAGCATGTGGAGGTGTCTGATATATTCCAAAACCCTTTATAGATGACAGTTGTGGCTGCTATTGTAAATGGATAACAATAGCTTTTATCCTAGTTTATTTTTTTAAGTGCCTTAGCCTTGATAAACTAAAGGTAGAGCATAACTGGATCCAATCCATGTCCATAGAATATTTAATTTAAAGGGGCTTAAAGATTGTTCTAAATTAATTTTTAAAATCTACTCTTACTTCCTGGGCACAAATAACCCCTAGAGATTGCAGCCATTTTCAAGAGACAAGCTGGAAGGGTGATTATACAATTTTAAAGCAAAAAGCCATTCTAATTTGATAAGTGCTTTGAAGACACATTAATAGACAGCATCTCCTCAACTTCCTTGCTTTGTGCTTGATGCCAGCACCTGCCCTTTGTGGACTGCACCAGTGTGCACTCACACACAGACACACACACACACACACACAGCTCTGGTGCTCTTGATGAACTCTGGGTTTGTTTGGGGCTGTGTGTGTCTTATTCAAAGAAGATGGAGCCAAGGTTGCCTGATGTCTTCTAATAGCTAATAGATAGTGATTAGAGCAGAGCAGGAGAGCCAGTGAGAGGTGGGGAGGAGGCAGGGAGGATAGAGGGAGGGCTTGCTTAGCTTTGTCTTGCTAATGTACTTTGTTTTGTGGCTTGATGGGTCGTTCAGACAGATTCAGACCACCTCACAAGGGGAAGGCATAGAGGAGCAAGACAGCTCAAGTGGAGAGCTTTACTGGGGACAAAAGATGCACCTGCAAAGCGCAGGCTTAATCGTCTCTAGAGGCCAGGCCCGATGTTGGGAGATAAATGCCGGCACCACCTGAATGAGGTCCTGGCAGCGTGTGTTTGCCTGGATACTACAGTTAATTCATTTCAGAAGAGGGGTTGCTACCCAGCAAGAGGGAGCTGCTCCTGCAATAAGCCTGAATGAGCCAGCAGTGTTACAAACGTCCTCCCTAAACACAAAAGGGCCAAGGGAAGGAAATGTGTATGGCAGGTAGAGGACAGGGCTGAACAATAAGACAGCAGGAGGAGGAGGAGGAGGAGGAGGAGGAGGGGGAGATGGTTAGCAACACATTTCAACTTGGCTAAACCAGTTTCTAAACTAAACCCTATATCTGAAGCCCAATATCAGAAAATATTTCATTAGCTCTGCTTCAGAGCCTCACTGGCTAATTCTGATGTTGGTAGCAGGTTGTAGCCTGAAGTGTTGGAGAAACTTACAAAAATCCGAACTCAGCAGTTCAGAGGTTAGAGTTCCCCCCATCCCTCCCTTCCTCCTTCCCTCCCTTCCTTCCTTATAGCCTTGCATTTCTCCCTCCCTATCTTCCTTCCCTTCCCTTCCTTCCCTCTCTCTCTCTCCCTCTAGTCATTTTTCCCCTTCTTTTTTCCTTCCTTCCAAAAAGTGGATCCCTATCCACAAATGAAATAAAACTCAGTATGTAGAACATATCAAAGGACAGTGGCTCTTGAGCCCTCGCAATGTGAGCGCTCCTGTCATCTCCTTAGAGGCCAAGATCTCCAGAGTCAGGGCTGGCCTCTTGCCGACAGAGTTCCTCTCTTTCGTTCTGCAGGAAACTGAGGTTCAGGGCCTGAAGTGATTTTCTCACAGGAAGCCAAAGGTGCCCTGACCTTCAATCTAATGCGTTTGCCACTAAAATGTATTTTCTCTCTTACAGACATTTGCAACAGCATATTAAAATAGGTCAAAAAGTGAAATCTGACTCACAATGTAGAATGAATCCATAGAAATTCAGCGTTCATGACAAAACTCAAGAAATCTGATTTGGAAAGGAAAAACAGTGGCAGAAACAGGACTGGCTCAGGGTGGGACAGGAGAGAAGGAAACAAATGAAAAACACAAATGTTTAAAAGCGGATTCATTATGTTGTATAATTCTTCCACTAAATGTTCTGGTCATTACTAAATTATAAATTGTTAACAGGAAACACAAAGTGCTGTGTGATCAAAGTTGTAACCTTGGGCAAGACAGCCAGCTAGTGCCTTTGGCTCTCTGTTTCCTTCACATCCCATGCGGATTTTAAACCAAATGGTCCTTCCCTTAGAAGAGCCTTTGTTTCTCTGAAAGGTTTTGCAGTGCTGTGCTATATGTAACTGATCCTGAGAACTTCTGCCTTTCTTATATATTTTGGGGAGGGTGAGTTAAAGAAAAACTGGGGACAGACAGTGAGCCAAGGAGGACAGAGTGCCTGCCACACTCTTATTATTCTTCAAGCTCCTATTCAAAAGTCCCCTCCTCTGTGGAATTTTTGCTATGCCACGCAAATATTTTTTCCAGTCTCTCTCTGGTTCCTAATAATTATTTGTTCACATCTTTTTCTCCTTTAAACCAGGTACTATGAATTATTCACTTGTTTCAATGCCTGAAATCTAACAGTATCTGAACCACTCCTCACGATGTTTCATAAAGACGCTGAGGAATTCTATTGTGACGTGTATTAAAATCTTCACTGGCAAAAATCATTTGCCGAGGAAGTTTTCTTTCTCAGCAAAACCAAACCAAACCAGACCAAACCCTTAAGCCACCACTTTAAAAATGAATTGACATTGCTAAAATTTTTTTTGAGACAGAGTCTCGCTCTGTCGCCCAGGCTGGAGTGCAGTGGCGCGAACTCGGCTCATTGCAGCCTCTGCCTCCTGGGTTCAAGCGATTCTCATGTCTCAGCCTCCTGAGTAGCTGGAATTACAGGTACCTGCCACCACGCCTGGCTAATTTTTGTATTTTTAGCTGAGATGGTGGTTTTGCCATGCTGGCCAGGCTGGGCTTCGAACTCCTGACCCCAAGTGATCCACCCACTTCGGCCCCCCAAAGCGCTGGGATTACAGGTGTGAGCCACCATGACCGGCTGCTAAAATTTCTTAGGAAAAAAACCTTTAAAGGTAGACATGCTGGAATCCTTGAACTCTTCATTTCATTATTTTCATCAGAGAAAACTCCCAACTTTCAACTTTGAAAGTAAGCAGCATTCATTTTTTTCTAAAAGTAACATGTTTTCCTGCATGGAGTGACAACTTCAAGTTGTATCTTTGTGATATTATTACAAGATACTGTAAAACTTTCTTTACTGTATTTTTGCAACTGGTAGCACAAGTGGCGAAAATCTTTGGCTTGTCTTTGTATGCTAGGAAAAGTTGAGTGGAACAAGCAAGCTGGTTTTCTGCAACAACCTTAACAGCATGGGCCTGTGTCATGTCTGGTACAGAAGAAAATTTTAAGTGCACAAAAGAACAAACTTACCTTCTTTGACACTCAATCGTGAGGATTGGTCGGTGTGGGAGGTTGTATTATAGGCCAGCAGTGAACCTGAGAGGCAAAACATAAACAGGTTATAACCAAAATGTTCTTCTGAGATCAAGAGTAGGAGATGACATGAGGAGGGAGTAGAAAGGGAAAGAGATGGGGAGAGGGGAAGAGGGACAGAGGACTCCTAGGAAGAAAGGAAAAGCGAATGGAATCCATTTGGTTGGAGACAATCATACAGGCCTATAATAGCTTTATGGAGTGAAGAGACAGAATACTTTGGAATGAAATGCTCTCTGAGGAAACAAACACCACGCCCCCTAAGCTGCCATATTCATAGTTCTGAAGCGCTGTGGTCTGTGCCATAATCATGATAGGAACACAGCATTGAGAATCAGTAAACCTGGGTCTATTCCAGTTGTTATTAACTCACCATGTGACAGTTGGTGAGTGACTTGACATGTCTAGATTTTGATTTTTTTTCTTGAACTAGAGCAGAGGTTGGCAGATTTCTTCTATCAAAAGGAGATAGTAAATATTTTGGCTTCATAGGCTAACTACAATCTCTGTTGCACAGTCTTCTTAGTTTTTGTTTTGCTTTGTCCATGGGCCACTTTTGGCCAGATTTGGCCTGCAGCTTGTAGTTTGCCATGGCCTGGAGGAGAAGCCAGTATCACTCCTTCCTGCTGTGGTATCCTCTGGGTTTATGTACATATCGGTCCTTTCACAGGTGAGGGTAAGGTACACAGGTATGTTACTGGTGGAGGGGGCAATGGGAGTTGGGAAGGAGGTGAGTGGTAGTATTCCAATAGGAACTTTTGCTTCCCTTCACTTATGTCTAAGAGCACGCACTGAACCTGAGGAGTCACGCGTTGAATTTTCTGTAATCTCAGAATGCTGATATCCAATCTTTTCAAATTAAACTTCAATGCATATCTCTTCTGTACCCAGCACTTTGAAAAAACAATTTGCTGTTACATGTAAAACACATTCTCCCTTCTTTCCTAAAACTAGACTTTTTCCTTTGTTTAAAGTGAATTCAAGGTTATATTTTGTGAAACGTAGGCATTTTTGCCATTCTCTTTGAGATTCTCCTAAGGAAATCTTAAAGAGCCCTTGAAACGAGGGCTGGGATCTGCTTTTACAAAACACACCATGAGCTCAACACATGTATTCGAGGCTAAGAAAATCCTTCTAAACAACCCTTTCCCCGCTCCCTGTGGCCGAGTGGACTGGCTTGGGTGCCAGGGGTGGGAATGGGCTGTCAGACACACCCCTGTTTTTAGTCTCCAGTCATGGAAGGGATGCCGAAATGGAGTTGCCGCCTCACCCAGCTGTGGGCGTTTGGTTGTGTGCCTCAGAGAAAATGTGTGCACTACCCAAACCAGACGATGAGGAAGAGAATTTATTTATTTATTTTTTTGAAACGGAGTTTCGCTCTTGTTGCCCAGGCTGGAGTGCAATGGCGCGATCTCAGTTCACTGCAACCTCCGCCTCGCATTCAAGTGATTCTCCTGCCTCAGCTTCCCCAGTAGCTGGGATTACAGGCGTGCGCCACCATGCTCGGCTAATTTTGTATTTTTAGTAGAGACGGGGTTTCTCCATGTTGGTCAGACTGGTCTCAGGTGATCTGCCTGCCCTGGCCTCACAAAGTGCTGGGATTACCACCGCACCCGGCAGAGGAAGAGAATTTTATAAGAATTGTCCAATTGCCTAGAATATGACTGTTAGTTCTAGCTCTGCAGCAGCTCCAGATGAAAACAAGGAGGGGGATGACAGGGGTGGTATTGAGCCCGCTGTATGCCAAAGTGTGGCTATGTGGATGCCATTTTAGAAATGAGACAGTCACATGAATATAACATCCAAGAGCCAGCTACATTTGGTTATTCCATGTTCAAGAATACCAATGACAAAGTAAGGCTGGGACAAGTTCCTGTTAATAGTCACACACCAAAAAATGATGTTTTGGGCAAAGATGGACAACATATACGACAGCGGTAATAGCATATTTTTACTGTATCTTTTAAATGTTAGATGCACAAATACTTACCATTGTGCTACAATTGTCTACTATATTCAGTACAATAACATGCTATACAGCTTAGTAAGCTAGGAGCCACAGGCTGTAGCATACAGCCTCAGTGTGTAGTAGGCTATGCCATGTGGGTTTGTGTAAGTACATTTTGTGGTATTCACATGAAGATGAACTATCCCCATCATGAAGCAAAGCACGACTGTATGTTTATTAAGCAAAGGAGACTTTAAAATTAGACCTGCCTCTTATCACTGACTAGCTTTGTGCCCTCCACTGATTTCCCTCATCTCTTTGAGCCAGCAGTTTCTCATCTGTAAAATGGGCTAACACCACTCAATGGCATTATGAAGATTAAATCAAATAATGCATGCAATGTGCTCAGAATGGACCTTGGCTCATAAGTGTTCCATAAATGCTAGCTATGATCGTTACTATTTTTACATCCTTTCTCCCACAGATGTCACAATTACATACAATAGTTCTCTTTATACATGCGTTTACTGAACATTCGTCTTGTCCTCTGATTAAAGTTATGAATGGGTTCTGCCGCAATAAGAAATAATCCGGCACGACTGGAAGGAAGTGAAGAAATGGAACGAAACGTTCGGAGGGAATACAAAAAAATCCCAGAAGTAGGACCAAGAATGCTTGCCTCTCTGTCCCTGACGTTCTCTCCCTCAGGCTGAAACCTCACTGCTGGAGCAAATAAAGAAAAATGATGGTCTCTGAGGAGCAAACTGCCTGAGTCATTAGTGCAGATGTAGCCAAAAGCACGAACCTTAGATAAACCACATTTATTAAATTTCCCCGTTGGTGAAAGTTCTTCTTTGGGCACACGTGAATTCCACAGGAAACTCCCAGAAAGCTGAGAGAAAGGGTCATTTGACCTCTCCAAAGCTTGCATCAAATGCATATTTCATGGCAACCTAGGAAAAGGATTTTGCCCTAAAGACCGTTCTTGGTTCAAGTTTCACTCCTAGAAGGAGAGGCTGCCTTCCCCAAGGAGGGGCTGGTTGGGGGCATCTGGCCTCTCTCCCAAGGGACCTAGATTCCCTCCTCTTCTCCGATTTCTACTTCATTAGTTCCCTAGGCTTTGTTTTCTTAAGGAACTTGTTCTGATGCAGGCAGGTCCTTCTGGAGTCTGGCCTCCCTCTCTGTGGCTTTGGACTGCTTTCTCCTGCCTTGAGGCTCTTTCTGGCCTGACCCTGCCACAGGCCTGTGCTGCTGAGCTCCCCCACCTTCCCGATACCAGCACATCAGGGTAAACAGGCCATGATGAAGGTGGTGGTGGGGACGCAGTGCTCCCTGAACATGCACGGTGTGCCAGACGCTTTCCATCTATTCTCTCACTTAATCCTTGCATAAGCCATACAGAGCCAGCATTCCCTTATTCCTTTTTACAGATGAAAGGAGCAACACTCAGCGAAGTCATATCATTTTCCCAGGATCACACAGCCAGAGAGTGCAGGAGGCAGGAGCCCCATCCTGGTCTATTCACAAAACCTGTCCTCAATCTGGCAGATCCCACCGCCTCCAGGCTAAATCGTAGAAACAGGCAAAACTCACCTATGGGGCTGGGAGGCAGGGTGGTGGTTAGTTTTGTGGAGGAAGCGGTTGTGGGGTGGAGAGAGGGTACAGGGGGCTGAAATTCTACTCCTTGGCCGGGGAGGTGCTTATGGGAGTGGGTGGATTCACGTCACGATAATGTCTCAAGTAGCGCACTTCATGATTTTTGCACTTCTCTCTGTGTTGTACTTCAGTGCAAACTGAAGTATAAGATTTGCCTACTTGGTTATTTGTAAGTTTCTGTATGTGTGTTTGTATGTATATATTTGTATATGGGTGTGTATGCATATACATATATCTATTTATTGGGGGCATTTTTGCTCTAAAAAGCATAAAGTAGCTCCTGCTGAGAATAGAATGGCCTTCCCAAAGTGCAAGCATGGGGAAAAGATCATTTTCCATTCCATGTTTGAATCCACGTGCTGCTAGAGACAGTACCTGGATCTGAAAGGTGAGGGGAGTGAGCAGTGTGAGGCTTTGCAGGTGTGGGGTAGAACCCCAACAATCACGGTTTCTGCTGCTTCACATTCCCTCAACCTAACCTGCTTTTCATCGGGGACACCTGGGCCAGGCAGCGCAAGAGTCCCAGTGCCAAAGCCTTTGTCTCCTGCCTCGCTGTGACCATAGAATTCACCAGTGCCCCCTCACAGCCAGCCTATTGAATCCAGGTCTCTCTTTTCTCTGGGCTGCACTGCTGTATCAACAGCTCTGGCTGAGTGTGCAGGAGCGGGAGGGTGCAAGGCTCTGGGCTCTTTAAACAACAATCCTGGCTGACTACTGGGTCCAGGGAAACCTGGCCTTTTGTTCAGCTGGCATTCTGTTCTCCTTCACCAGTCAAACTCAGGCCTGGAAGTGATAAGATTGCACCAGCTTAATTGCCCAGACCCAAAACCTCTGCCCGACCATCTGAGGCTGCAGGTGGAAAGACCACAAAATGCAAAATGTGTTTTCCATTAAAGTTTAAATTAAAAATGGGAATGAAGATAGACACCCTTTCCGTGGTCTCCCGGTCGCGCAGTATATTTCATTCTTTTGAGCAGCCACTGTTTGAAGACGCAGTTTCTTAGTGTTTTTTTTCCAGGTCAGGACCCAGATTGACATACAAAACCAACTTGTTTGTAAAATTTAAAAAGGGCTCTTTTTCTTTCTGCCTCCCCGCCTCCCCCGGGGCCTCGGGGCTCCCAGACATGCGCAAACTCCCCCCAGCGGCCCTGAGCCTGAACTGCCAGCCCGGCGCCCTCCGTTTCTTCGAGGTCCTTCCCCGCCTTGGCCTGAGAAGGGACAAATCTCGTTCCCGCAGCAGCTGCTGCGAAGGCTCCTCTGCCACACGGGGTGTGTCTGGGAGAGATACTGGTGGGGCCGACAGTCAGGCCCAGAGAAGGACAAAGTTAGCGTGGTGATAGGTTTGGCTTAATCGGCCTCCTTCCAGGAGGCCACAGGAAAGTTTTTGGAAAGCATTTATCTCTTGGTACAAATGACAACAGAAAATGCTGTGGGGGAAGTGGCCGGGCTGTCCACGTGGAAGGCCGGGAGTGAGGCTGCCTTGCCTGTGTGGCGCAGGCTGGCTTGCTGTCTCCAGGGCCGGGGGAACGTCGGCAACGCGAGGCCAGGGATTGGGACTCCAGAGGCCCTCGTCTGAGATACCAGGTGCTCTCAATCCGCTGGATGCCTTTGAACCAATTTCTGAAGCTGTCTGGGCCTCAGTGGGTTCAGCTTCAAAATGGGTATTGTAGATAGTTGTCCACAAGGGGGCAACCGTTTTTCCTTTGAAGACAGAGCCTCGGTCTATCGCTCAGGCCAGAGTGCGGTGGTGCGATCTCAGCTCACTGCAGCCTCCCCCTCCCGCATTCAAGCGGCTCTCCTGCCTCAGCCTCCCAAGTAGCTGGGATTACAGGCGCCCACCACCACACCTGGCTCATTTTTGTATGTTTAGTAGAGACGGGGTTTCACCACGTTGGCCAGGCTGGTCTCCAACTTCTGGCCTCAGGTGCCTTGGCCTCCCAAAGTGCTGGGATTGACAGGTGTAAACCCTGGAGTTTCCCAGGACTCATGGGAATTACCCCCAAGAACCATGGCCACCCCGGCCGTCACAGTCCTCCTTGCATTTCCTGTGGTGGTGGGGGGGAGGGGTGGGTGCCTGTGTGGCATGTGACACAGCTCCTCTGGCACAGCTGACACGCCCAGGTGTGAAGAACAAGCACCTCCCTAGCATGCCTGGCCATCAGACAGGGTCTGTAGGGGCACAGGGAACTGCTATTTCTTCTCTACCCTGGAAAATACATTTGCATTTAAAATGTAAAAGTCTAGCTCCCCTCCCAAACCACCAGAATAAATAGTCAAGCACCTTTTGTGAAAGTGTAAATTTGATGCCAAAGCTTCTTATCCTATGAAGTTTTCCTTTTTCTAGACTTTCTATAAAGCCCAGAAAGATTAGATCAGAGAAGTGCCACCAACTCGGACTCTACTGACTTCCAACCAGCCACAGTCTCAGGTCCCCGATTCTGCTCTATCAACTTGCCTTCACCCTGCAGTACTTCCTCCACCGGAGTGAAGGATCTCAGCTATTTTCCATCCATCTCTTGCTAAAGTGGAAATATCTGAGCCCCACCTTCCTCTCCAATGAAAGGACAAGATGATAAAGCACAAAGAATCAGCACCCTCTCCCCTTGCCTTGACTCATCGCCTCAAACTCTCCGCAAGCACTGGCCTTCCTCCTAAGCACAAAACATCCACTGGAAGTCAGTCTGGAAAAACAATAAAGTGTTTGAAGGCTTTAAAAGCGTTTAAAGTGCTGGTTGTCACGGGGGAGTTCCCAGCAATCCAGAGCAGAAACAGAGCAGACACGATCGCCAGCCCATGGCCTGCTGCAGGCGCTTAGCAGCCAGCCACCACCTCACACTAGAGGGTCCCCAAGGCTGGAACCCCAAGGTAGACACCAATTAAAAAGCAGCATGAATCTAAAAGCCTTTTCCCTGACAGTGGATCATTTTAAGTCTAGGTTCCTCAAAAGGATATTTCAATACCATGTTGGGGCAAGTTTTTTTTTTTTTAATTTAACACGATTATTTTAATTTTTTGCTTTCGCAGGCAGACATGGTTTTTCTATCAGTGCACAGACCACTTTATAATGAGCTTTTCCACCCAACATTGTATCCTAAGCACTTCTCGTGGTGTTTCCCAATAATCATTTCAATGGCAGAACAACTACTTCCCATCTTGTGGATGTACTACTGTTAGTCACCATCCTCAACTCTGGATACCTGCCCTGCATTTTCAAATGTCTTCAGTATACAAGCTGGATTCCACCTCCTCTCCGCTCTGGAAATATGCTCCACTAATAAGTCCCTTTTGAGAAACCTAATATTTTTATTGATTTGGGGGCACTTTCTGTCTATAAATATTCTTAAAAAGAAAGAAGCAATTTGTTTTTCTTGCCATGCTATACCCCCCAAAATGCCATCCTCTGCACCTCCACTTCAACCTTGTTATCTGCTCTTCTCCAATAGAAGGTCTCTCTACTGGTGACCAGTGACCACCTTCTCAGGCATTTGTCTCACTTCAGCATCTGTGTTCCCATTGTTCGGTGGCAGGAAGTACTAGGGGGCCTTGGGCTGTTTATGGACTGGTTAGGGCCCCGAGGTCATATGGCATGAATGGGCTTTCCCCACATGGAGAGAATGCCTTGAACATTCTCCCAACAAGGGCATCCGCCGAAGAGTCTCAAAGCACTGGGCCCTTTAACTAACAGTTCAGAGCATGCTGTCTATGCTACTGTTGTCCTCTCTACTCCTGGCAAATGAAGGAAAGGGCTTAGGGTTCCTGCAAACTCCTGCTGGAATCAGGTTGCTTTGCTGGTCTCTCCTTCTCATGCTAACCTCCACACACCCACCCTGGCCTGCCTAGATCACTGCAGGACTCTGTTCAAAGATCCTTATTTTTTAAAATTCCACAAACAGTTAAAAGCTGAAAATATGAATTAGAAAGTGCTAATTATCCAAAGCTCTGAAAAACTGGGTGGAAAATTGTCCCCTTTTTTGAAATTGTTTCTTGGGCTGACCTCATGCTGCAGCAAGACTCAGACATGAGGTAATTGCTCCGGAGCTAACAAATACTGCATCATCTACTTTCTCGCACTAGTTACCAGACGCCTCGGAAAGGTGACCAGAGAGCACAGAGGCACCAGTGGAAACTGCCAAAGCCAGTTTTTTGATTTTTCATTTCTCCAGCCAGCACGTGTTGTGCCTGCCCCATGAGGAACACTGTCGCTGAAGGGACAGTGGATTCCAAAGATGGGGAGTTAAAGGTCCACAGAACGATGGCGAGCAAACAGAGCTCACCAACCCAGAGCCAGCCAGTCCAGGGAAAGCAGGTCCCAGAGTTGCTGTCTAAGGATCTGAACTTGCGAAGGGGGCTTAAAATCATCAAGCCCCTGCCCAAAGCTAAACTCCTGCAAGACTCGCAGCTGCTTTGGCCATTCACAACAAATAGCATCTCAAGGCTACCCTGTCTTTGCACAGGGCTGCTAGAACGCTCTTACGTAGTGTGAGCCCAAACCTGTGTTCCTGTGATCCTAGCACCATCTTTTCAGGCCCCAGGACAATCCTTCCATACTTAGGGGTAGCACTGATATTGATATACCACCTGGCCTGGATTTCCAGCAGGGCACTCAGGCTGAGGTTACCAGCGGGACTAAAATAATTCCATTTTCTGCTCTGTGTATATTTCATATCAAATGAAATTCATATCAGACTGATGGGCGCTTGGTGCTAGAGTACCTCATACTAGATAAATCTCTTGGACAACTGCCTGCTTTCTTTCTTAAGCTCGCCCTTTCCAAAGCTCTTTTCCTTTTCTTGGCTGTACCAGAAGAAAGCCTCCAATGGATCCTAACACACCTGCACCTTTGGCTGCTCTTCCTTATCAAGGAAGTGTGCAGATAGCAGCCCTGTCAAATGGGGTTAGGGTGTGCCAGAGTATCCCAAGATTAAGAGGAAGCTAATATGTAAATTATTTTCAACACCTTAAATCCAAAAGCCTTGAATCTAGAGTTTCCTGGAGGAATTTTAAATAATCACTTAGGAAAACACCAGCCAGGGCACCACCCATCTCTATCTATTTTCAAATTGGAATAGTTTCTGGAAAGGCGGTCTCATGGGAAGAGTGTAACCAGCCTCTGCCAGACCCCTCCAGGTCACAGCTCTCTATTTTTCTCCATTTCTCGTCTTACTTCCTTTGACACTTCAGGATTGGGTCTGCCCCTCACAGGGTCTGTAGGAGCCCACGTGACCTTGGCAACACTACAGGCCCCACGATGCTGCTCCGGCGGCATCTGCCCAACATGAACGGGCAGCACTGACTTCCTCTCCCTGGGTTGGCTCCATGCCGAGCTTCCTCCCAGCCCTGGGTGCTTGGGCGGCACTTACTTTCCCTGAGGTAACTGAGGTGTGACAACAGCACTTCCGTGTTGTAGAGGGTGGTGGCACGGAGGAAGTCCTCCTTGTTCATTTTACACAGTTCCTTGCCATCCATGTTCTGGAAAAAGGATGTGTCGATCTCCATCAAGCTGTACTCCTTTATGGCCCACTCCAGCCATTGCCTCACATGCTCCTGTGTCCACAGTGTGGGGTCTGCAGAGGAGAAGACGTTGTTAGCAAGGACTGCAGGAAGGTAGAGGCTCCCTGAGAGCCTAGGCAGCCTCCCTCACCCCTTGTCCCTCTTTCTTTCCCTTCTCTTTCTCTCTGGGAGAGCTCCCTTCCAGATGGTTCCCCTAGAACACTCATCAGGCTCCATGGCATCTGGCGCTGCCTGAACCACTTAGCACTCCAGGGAGGTGCTTAGCTGCCTCGCTACGTATCCTGACAGAGCACTCTTTAAAGTTTTGGAGAGCAGTTGGAACCTTTGCCTGAGAAATGGTGGCATCAAAATGAAAATAAACACAATTTCACAGACCCCGGGACCAATGTCTCTGGAAACGGGAACCATCTGTATTTTAAGAATATTAATGATTTCATGAAAGAACACGGATCCCTCAGATGGCTGTAGAAAAGAAACAGAGAGACTTTTACTGCAATTCCATCTGTGCAGTTGAAAAACCCAGCGGTGTTAGTCTTGAACAGAAACCCAAACTAGATTTTCTCCTTTTGAGCACAGCTGTGTAGAAATTTCTACCAGGGCATCCCCAAAACATATTTTAGATATTTAAATACCCAAAGATGAGAGATGACGTTGGGGAGAACATTTTAGCTCTTGAGTGAACACAGGTAAGGTAACCACTGAGGCCATCTCTATGGTAGGACACTGATACCTCCTCCTCCTTCTCAGTGTGTGTATGTGTGTGTGTGTGTGTGTGTGTGTGTGTGTGTGGTGGGGATGTTGCACTTTCAGCACAAGTGATTAGTTCCAGCAGGTTCCACAGTAGGCAGAACTCTTTTATCACTCATCACAGTCTGAAGCCCATCTCTTCACTTGGCAACCAATGGTTAGTGGGTCCAATAAACACCTTAAATATCCTTATCATAGAAGAAAATTACATGACGCTTGCCTTCAAGAAATACTCATTCCCATGAAACAGGTAGGCAAGCACACCACTACTAAGCAATGGACTGTGTGGCGGTGGTTCGAGGACTCATAAGTGGAAGGGAATAGTGAAAATTTGGAGAGTCAAGGAAGACTTCCTGGGGGAGGAGAGACTCGGCATTTTATTGTAAGTCGGCCATTAGCCTCCAGCTTCTAATGAGCCTGTTTGATTTAACATATTTATTAGGCAGGAATATCTGTGCTACCCCTCAACCAACTCACCCTCTCATTCTACAGCGTCTATGAAGGCTCCTGGCAAAGCAGGGAACCAGGATTGAATGACTAGGAGTGGATGTGGGGAAAGAAGCAAGGCTCACGCTTCACAGCTGGGCAGCCAGAGGCAAGTTTCCCAGCACTTTTACACAAGCATCCACCAACTGCCCTTGGACTCTCCATTCCACCTTGGTTTTTATGTGTGAGAATCTGGGTGGCAGGGCCCGAGTCTGCTTTGCAAAGTGCCCAGGCCCTGCCCATGCACGAGAGTGGCTGCTGTGTTGTGCTGAAGGTGGAGGAGCTGGCAAAGGGGAGGAGTTAGGAGAGTTTGGGTTCACAGGTCACAGCCTGCTGCTGAATGTCATTCCAACAACCTAATGCCCTGTGAGCAGTGACGGCTCAGATGGTGGGTGCTAGGTGCCACCTGCTCCGCGAGCCCTATTTTTACTTACCAAGGAAATCTTTTAATATCCCCATTTTACAGATGCAAAATGGAGTCTTAAAAGGTTAAGTCCTTTGCCCAAAGCCCCATCGCTGGTAAGTATCTGGGCTGGGGTTCCAATAGAAACCATTACAGGACTTCACTAAGCGGAAGAGGTGGGTTCCCCCAAAGCCCCTTTCCTCTTCTCACCATCCTGCTCTACCTCACCTGTGAGTTACACTGCTCTGAAGCCAGAAAGCGGAGCTCCTCTAAAGTGTCATTGTACAAGTATATCTTTCTCTCTCTCTCTCAGATACATTTCTTGCTCTTTTACTCTCCAGAAGCAATTAGGCATGGATCATTGGCAAATGGAAATAATTTTGCACCTTTTCAGAATTCTAGAGAAACATATCCTCGGGAGAGTTGGATTATGTAGCATATTATTTCATTCTTCACTTCTCCCAGTTCCTCACTTTTAGTATCCAAGGCCTCAAATTCAATTTTACACCATATATTTTATTTATTTTATTATTTCCTCCCTTGCTTTGGGCTCTGCAACAATATTATTACTCTCCCTCTACAGCACAATGAATTATAAATCTTCAACTCTGGATTATGCTAAACTCTTCCAAATGCATTTCCTGGATGATTTAGTCCTAGTTTCTTCCCATCTGAACATGGAGCTAGTGATTAACTAGGGCCCACATTTATACTTGTCTTTAAATCCCATCATAAATTCAATCGGTTATTCCACTAATATTTTATTGCCTTGATTTGTGGACTTGCCCAAATGAGACTTCCCCTCATATCCACAGCCTGGCCTGGAGGAAGCCAAAATGTGTGAGGACCTAAAAGATCTAGCCAGAGCTAAAATAATGAAGTAAATCCATAGCCTGAAAATGCATTACACGAAGTGCTTTGAAAATCATTTGACATGAATTTGTTTTATTTTCACCACCAGCGCTATAGGTAACTTGGCTCAGCCAAGCCTGATGTTTTGCTATTCCTTTTGAAAGCATTTCAACACTGATCGAAGAAAGCTTGGAGGGTCGACATAGCAGTCCGGCCACTTCTGCCCATTTCCAAGATTCCTTCCCCAAAATGACGACCAAAATGAGATGGTGCCAAAGGTTGGTTCAAAGGCAATCTCAGATCCCCAAACCCTTCAGTCCCGCAAGCTTTCCCTCCCAGGCTGGGAGCTGTTTGACTGAAGCAGGGGAGTTTGAAACCATTTGAGTGAAGACCCAGTGAGGCTCAGCTTTGCTTTGGGCTGTACAAAGAGATTCCCACCTGTCAGTTCTAATACAGTTTCATTGTCTGCTTTCAGTGAGGAGGGAGACGATACACCTGGGCTAAACATTACTAGCTGGTCTCCTGTGACAGGTGTTTTAAGTAATGCCATGGAGATAAAGCAATTTACGTGGTGCCTGGCACCTAGAAAGCACTCAATAAATGGAAGTGATTCTTCCTCTTCCTTTGTTAGGTCAGATGCTTGTGGAAGAGCAAACTTAGAATTGCTTTAGGAGTCATTTCTAAGTCCTAAAGGGTACAGAGAAATTTCTACAAGCCCCACCCGTCTGCTGCCTCACTCTTGCTCACACCTTCTTGAATTTGGCCCAGAGCACAGGGAGGCAGCTGTAATCCAGGGATATGGTGAGATGCAGCTTCCCAGGGAAAACAAACACCACGGGCCAAGGCAGGAGGCAGCCCTTAACATTTCTGCCTTTAGACCTACAAGCAGATGCCTTCGGACTACCTCAAAGAGATGTCTAACCTTTTGACTTCAGAGGCAACTACATTTATGCTTTTACAAATGGAAGGAGTTTTGCCTCTCTGGTAAAGTTATTTTGGTAAGATCAGGTTTAATCCCTGCCCTGTAATCACTTTGCTTAAGATTTGGACATCCTTGCCCCTTCTACCTGGCACCAGTTCTACACGTGGCAGTTTGTAAACAACCTTCTTGTGCAGGCAGCTGAGCTTGCTGGTGCTAGCTGGGGTGGAGTGTCCAGCCAATGGACTGAAGGACTGAACAATGATTTTATTTTCTGGGACCAACAGCACCAACACCTAGGAAAAAGAGGCTATTTTTACCTAATGACATAACTTGTGGCACACATGTTAAGGCACTCCATTAGTTAAATATAGTTCTTTCTATTTTAAAACTGAAAGAGCTGGCTGTAATTTTGGAAAGGTGGAACCTGGTAGATGCCGGGAAGTACGAGCCTGGAGGGAAGGACTGGCCTCTGCAGCTGACCTCCTCCTCACAGGCAGGGATGCCCACATCCAGAGCTCACGGGATTCCTTTTGGGTGGAGGCGGCCTTGCCTCTGCTCTCTGAGCAGCCCGTCCTTGAGGACCAGGCCATTGATGTAGAGTCTGTGATGTGGTCTGTTTAAGGGTGGGGCTTCTAGCACCCACACATCAGGTGACATCTGGGATACTGCCTTAAAGGGCAGCTAGGAAGTCAGGTAAAATGTGCAGCTTTTTTTTTTTTTTTTTTTTTGAGACAGAGTCTCATTCCATCACCCAGGCTGGAGTGCAGTGGTGTGATCTTGGCTCCCTGCAACCTCCGCCTTCCCGGTTAAAGCGAGTCTCCTGCTTCAGCCCCCTGAGTAGCTGGGAATATAAGCGTCCACTACCACACCTGGCTAATTTTTGTATTTTTTTTTTTTTTTTTAGTAGAGATGAGGTTTCACCACGTTGGCTAGGCTGGTCTTGAACTCCTGACAAGTGATTCACTCGTCTTGGCCTCTCAAAGTGCTGGGATTACAGGGGCGAGCCACCACTCCCGGCTGGCATGCAGCTTTCTCCATTTTGCAATTCCACAGGGAATAGAGTGTCAGATAAAGGTTTAGATGCTCCCTGCCCCCCCAAGAGAGTGGGGAAGTGAATGGCGCCCAGGCAGCCTGGTTCTCGAATTACCTGCGGGGACGATGACTCTCCTCTCGTTGGTGGTCATGTTGGGAGGAGGGGGGCCATTCTTCTCGTCCATATAGCTGTTGTAGTTCATGGGGTTGGACTCGCCTCCGCCCACCAGCTTGCTGCATTTGCTAACGCTGCAGTCCACCGGAGACTCCCTAAAGTGAGAAGAGACAAAGCCCAGAGGCGGTCAGCACTGACAGGGCAGCTCGCCCCAGCCTCTGAATCATGAGCCCAGGGCTCCGATGATGAGCATGGAGCCATTGCCCGGCCACACTTGGTGTCATGATGATGATGACGCCCTCTTTCTATCCTCCATGCTGCCACCAGAGTTTTCTTCAAATCCCAGCCCAATCCTATAATTACAGTACGTAAAAACTGCTGGCAGCGCCTCAGTGCCCTCAGACCAAGGTCTGAGCTTCTTTGTGTGGCATCGCAGCCCTCCCTGTCTGACTGCAGCTTACATTTTTAGCCTCACTGCCAGGCAACCTAGTCCATGCTCCCAGACACGCCTTCCCCACAGTCCCCCAGCACTTGGTGCCCGCCTTGGTTATAAGGACTTGTCACACTGTCTGATTCTCAGCTTGGCCTGCGCCCCCTGACTGCTGAGTTCTTGAGAGGATGGTCATCACTTTCTTTGTTTAACCCTAGTATTCTTACAGGAGGTGAGCAGCAAATGCTTTCTCAATGAGTTATTTCCATTGCCCATATATAAGTTTAATGCATTTCTTATGCACTGTTGTATTCGAATTTCCCAATCAGCCCCCAGGATAGGCACAGCAAGGGTTACTACCTCCTTTTCATGGTTAATGAAATCGAGATAGGGGCTGCCTGGCTCAGTCACACAGCTAGTCAAGGTGGAAACAGGACTCAGGTCTTCTGTGTTAAGCTTCACTATCAAGCACACATACAAAAGAGCTGGTTGCTACTTGGAGAAGGAAAGGAGTCCAGGAACTTCCACCTGATGGAGAGGTGGTGGCCCTGTGGCATTTTGCATCCCTGGCCCCAAGCTCACTGTGGAAGCAGTATGGACATTCACAAGAGAGAAAGCAGATCATCCAACTTAGCCTAGAACTACAGAACTTGATTAGCACCTGGTATTTTGCAGCACTGGTGATGGGCAGCTGTCTGGAGGGGTGAAGTCCCACCCATGGCCACCTGGCGCCCTGAAGCAGGCTGGCAAACACACTCTGCATGCCCTCCAGCCCAGCATCACGCACCTCCAGCATACTTGGGGGAGGTGCCACCCTGTCACACCCAGTGCCCGCTGCTCAGCCACTCCAGCAGCAGCAGGACCAAAGGAGATGATGGGAAGGCCAAGGAGAAGCTGTAGCCGCCATTATACTGAGCAGGAAGCATCGGTTCTGGCAGCCTGGGAGACAGCCAGTTCTCTCAAGAGCTCCAAACCAGGCCTTCAGACCAAGGAGTTCAGATAAGGTTCAGATTACAGCCTTCCAACTCTAGGCCGCATAACCTCTCCGGACGTTCCAAAGGCCTGGCCACTGTCCTCCATCCCCTGCCAGAGGCAGGAATGGACCACAGCGAGGCCTTGAGGAGCAGGGCCGTACCAGATAGGGACCCACCCATCCCACAAGCAGGGACGGCAGTCACTAACCCAGGAGAAGGGAGATCAGCCCAGGGCTTCCTGAGACCCAGGCAGGGCGGGGAGGCCTGAGCACATTCAATAAAGAAAATTAAATGAATTTGTTTCTTAATCTGAAAGGAAAAAAATATTGAAGATCACTTATCATAGCTGGGAGATAAATGCTCCACTGAGATATTAGAAGTCAGACGGTAATTTTTTCCTGATGTCTTACAGAGGGAAACATGGGCTGAAAATGAAAATAAGATGTATAACTCACACATGTTAGAATTTAAGGTTTTACTATTCGCCTACTGTTTTTCCAGGCAGAGAACCAAAAACCAGCCGTCAGAGTCCCAGATTGCTGAAGGTTTAACGTCCCCATGGCAGGGGAGGGGAGGCAGTAGCACATCAGGGCTTTTCACTAGTGTTTGGCCCTTTGGCTTCTGCTGCGGAAGGACCTGGCCTGAGATGAAGCAGTCCCAGTCAGACCCTGGTGCCTGCGTCTGAGCTGAGCTCTGGCCCGAGTGCACTGGGTCCCCTCACCCGCCCTGGGGCTAACTGCAGGCACACACTCACACACATGCATGCACATGTGCACACACACTCCAACACAGAACACATGTGCACAATACTTCACCCACATGCATGCACATACTTCAACAGAGAACACATGTGCACACACATGCTTACTCCCATGCATGGACACACTTCAACACACATGCACAGACATGCACTGTACACATTCCAACATGGAACACGCATACTTCACCCACATGGAAGCACACATTTCAACACAGAGAACATGCACACACATGCACGTACACTTCATCTGCACACACATTCAATACATGCACACACATGCAAACACAGTGCACACACATGCATACACATTACACACACACGCGCATACACACACACTCACGCACATGGTCTGGCAGCCTTTCCCTGCATCCTTGTCAGTTGTGAAACAGTCCAAGTGCTGCAGAAGTTTGAAGGATTAAGTTGGCCTGCAACCAAGTGAGCAAGGTTTTCATTGGCAGGCGGCCTCTGTGGGAGAGGTGGGCTCCACACTGCACGCTCTTCCCTTGGAGGACCCCCAGAGCAAGAGGGCATAGGGTATGGGCAGGGGTCTCTCAGAAAGGAGAACTACAGCAGGGGGCAGGATGGTGGGACAGGAGGGCACACTCCCCGGGCTCCTCCCCTTTGTGGACGGTGGGGATACGATATTTGGAAAAATTCTTTTCCACATCAGCCGGGCCCCTGGGGATTTCTGAGTTAAAAACTGACCTCTTGCTGTGCAGAGAAGTCAGCACCTCAGGACTCACTGAAATGGAGTGAGCCTTTATGGTTATGGCCATGTACGGTAGGCACAGGTGGCAGGGCTGGTCCCAGGTGCCAGGGTTGGAGGAAAATAAATGTGAAAAGCTGATAGAAACATTTCCCCAAACCTGCCTAACACATGACCTTGTAAGGAGAGGAGCCACGGGCACCTAGACGAAGGGAAAGTGGACGCAGAGGAGGAGGGGGCTCTCTTGCTGGGGTGGCCGCGGCCACTCATTCCCTGGGCAGAACCTCCTCATTCACTGACCCATAGAAGTTCTCCCAGTTCCGCTTCCCTCCTCCTCTCTCCCTCCCCCGGCCCTGTGCACACACCTGCTCTCCAGCTGGACAGGTGATCGGTTTGGCCGCTCACCCGCCAGGGTGTTTCTCCACTGGAAAATGGCCCTGTCCTCGGTCCCAGGCTTCTGCACTAGGACCTGCAGGCGGGTGTCCTTAGGGAGAAGGGCTGGCACCATCCTGGTTCCCCACACTTGCCCAGCTGGCCCTCCTCCCACTGCTCAGGGAGAGAAAGAAGGAAAGCCATACCTCGCCTGCTCGCCTGCCAGTCCTCCCTCCATTCTTGCAGCTCCCAAGCACCGTGCCTCCTCCAGCCAGCGCAAGCCCTGCGTGCGGCCATGGGGCTCCACGGCTGCCGCTCAGGGTGGGTACAGGTGAAGCCCAGCATAAAAGGCTGCTCTTTAATAAGGCAGCTGGCGCCTGTGAAGAGGGCTTGATGAAAACAAGAGGGAGGGGGAGTGCGGGACGAGGTTTTGCCATTCAGCTTGCCTGCACTGCTGCTAATTTGTATTAAGACCTGCACTTACAGCTAGCATGGGGCTGGGGCCCACTGGCAGCTGATAGCACTGGGACAGGTGACAAGAGAGCCTGGGGCTGCCACAATAGAGCAGGGAGGTGGCGGTGGCCCCAAGGGTGTAATAACTCAGCACATCTCCATCTCAGGGCAACAGAGGCCACAGCAAAGCTGCCGAGGGTAGGGTAGCCCTTGTCCTTCATTTCCACCATTGGACATAGCTCTTTACTCCTCGAGTTCTGTTTGTGTGTGTTCTGTGAACATTGCTACTGGTTTCCAAAAAAGCTTTGCAATCTGTTAGGCAATTTAAAACAAGGTGTAAGACCTTGGGTGTTTGGATGAAGGGAGATTTCAAAGACTTCTCCTGAAGATTACCTCTTTAGGCTGTACAAAGATCTTCTCTACCTTCCTAGTCAACTCAGAGCAACTGAACTTGGGTATATCATCAGACCCGCACATCTGAGCCCAGGCTCACTGTCAAAGGATACCTGATGTTCACATGGCCAAAGTGAGGCCTCGAGGGCTGCCTAAGTCACATGGCTGCATTAGGACCCGCGGCGTGTAACTCCTGCGTAGTATGCACCCTGTGCAAAAATTAAACAATCTGTATTGCCTTTAGGAAGTCTGTAGGACATAGATGTGACTTTTTTGTTTTTGAAAAGGAGATGCAATAACTTAAAAGAAAATTCCAAGAAAAGAAAAAGCATCACTCATGATAAAGCCACCGCCCTAATCCACTAGCTGTTTTCATCCCCATACACAGTAGATGCTGCTAACTTTTCCAGGATCCTGTGTATGCCTCCCCACCCAGGTTACGTGTGACATGTCTCATACTGCAAGGTTGAGAACACAAGAGTTTAGAAAGGGGCCTCGCAGCCAGAGAGGCACAAGTTCCAGGGAACAGGAGCTGATCCTTCTCTGCGTGGAATGTGAGTCTCTAGTGTCCAGGGCATCCAGACCCTGGGGGCCAGGCCAGGGAATTTCAAGGAAGGTTAGCTCTGAACTCCAGTCCTGAATGCCAGGGTCACAAGGCAAGTCTTGCATTTCCCTCTATAAACTGATATTCTTTTCTTCATGGGATGTTTTCCCCTATCCCTGTGGTTGAGACAGGATGCAGCTGAGAGTTATTTGCAGACCACAGTTTGGATCAAGTTGCTGAAGTCTACATGCGACACAGAACCTGTGGGCCATGCTGTTTCAAGGCAACCCAGCCTAACAGAGTCAACCACAACAGGAAGATATGAAGAAAGAGAGCACAAAACTCCCTCAACATGGGCAAGCCACTCTGTCTCTGAGATCCTCAGACCTCAGTCTCTGCACTTGACCCTTTGCCCCTGGGCCAGAGGGTTTGCTACTGGGGTGAAAAGCAAGTGGGCATGGTAGCTTCAGGTGCACCGCACACCTCCTTCCCACCAGAGACACAAATGCCAATGGGTCTCCAGTGAGCATGAAGACATAACTCAGAAGCCCATGCTGTCAAGGAATGCAGAAAAAAATGCACTGTGAATCACAGAACAGTCCAGACCACCATGGCCCAGCACTGTCCAATAGAAGTAGAATGGGAACCACATGTGCAAACTATATAATTTTTTTTTTTTTGAGATGGTGTTTCATTCTTTTTGCCCAGATCGGAGTCCAGTGGCGTGATCTCGGCTCACAGCAACCTCCATCTCCCAGATTCAAGCAATTCTCCTGCCTCAGCCTCCTGAGTAGGTGGGATTACAGGCATGCGCCACCATGCCAGGCTAATTTTGTATTTTCAGTAGAGACAGGGTTTCACCATGTTGGCCAGGCTGGTCTCGAACTCCCGACCTCAGGTGATCCTCCCGCCTCAGCCTCCCAAAGTGCTGGGATTACAGGCGTGAGCCACCACACCCGGCCGAGCTACATAATTTTAAATTTACTAGTAGCCAGATTTTTAAAAGAAAACAAAACGATGAAATTAATTTTAATAATATATTAAAGTATATTAATATGTTAACTCAATATAGCCAAAAGATGATCGTTTCAGCATAATAAATAATCAGTGAGATATTTTACACTTTTTCCATAGTAAGTCTTCTAAATCCAGTATGTGGTTTATATTTAGAGCACATTTCAATTTTCAACTAACCGTATTTCAAGTGCTCAGTAGCAACCTGTGGCTAGTGGCTGCTGCATTGAACAGCACAGGTCTAGCCCATGAGCCAAGCAATCTCAAATTTTATACCCTGCCTTGGTTTTCTCCTCCGAAGTTCGGAATCATTATAACATCCTCTCCTATCTTTTTGTGTTATGGCGAATTAGACCACTGCAAACAATCAAATCATGTGCAAGTAACGAACTGTCATTATCAATAATACTCAGAGGATAGGAGAAGCACAGTGTTCAGGATGAGAGATTTAAAGAGCCTGGCATTTATTTCATTCTGTCATTGCTTTTGGCATAATTAAATGATAGGGTCTGACATGGTTCCACTGTAAGCAATGACATTTTTCTAAAACTCCTTGCTTCCTGCTAGCCACTAGTCCAGCTTACATGTGAGCCCTTAGGGAATATTCGTGGGATGCTGGCGATAGCTGTGCCTAAGCTGCTTGGCTCTGAGAGTCCACAGGATTGTCTCTGCTTGCCCAGGGTGGGTGAGAAGATATCAGTCTTTCTGAACCTACTTTGTTACCCGCTGATGGTATGGGTCGAGACAAGCAACTCAAAAGCAGAGGTTGCTGCTCTGTGTAGCCAAAGCCAGGTAAATATCCCGTCTGTTCACTGGAATATTCACACAGGCCCTCTCCAGCTGGCTTTTGGTGTGACTGGAGCCAGGTATGAGCTGGCAAGTGGGTTCCGAAAATCAATTTCCTTGGGGGACCGTCTTTGCACAGGATCAGTATCCTGAAGTGCTTGAGGATTCTCTGAGAGCAGGGGAGGGAGTGGTGAGCAGCATACTTCCTTCCCACCAGAGACACAAATACCCATGGGTCTCCATTGAGCATGAAGATGGAACTCAGAAGCCCATGCATCAGCTCAGGCTCAGCATTGAAGGGGCTGAGTCAGCAGACCTGGATCTGCGTCCTAACCTTAAACAAGCACCTTCTCTTTTGAGTCTGCTCAGCCATGTGTTCATTCAGTTATTTATTTGACGACAATTTATTGAGCACCTACCGTTTCAGGCCCTGCCCACGTGTCAGTGAGGGAGGTGATAAGAACTTGGACAGACACTCTAAGCAGGGTAAAGAGTGAGGAGGCGCTGGTTTCGATCAGGTGGCCAGGGGAGGCCTCTGAAAAGGTGAGGTTCAGGTAGAGAAACCCAAAACTCGTGAGGGAGAGAGTCATATGACCAGATGGAGTAGGAATGTTCCAGAATGAAGGAGCTCAGGGGAAGAGATTCTGAGGCAGCAGGGTGCCTGGGGGTCTAGGAGCAGCAGCTAGAGTCATATGAGGCTGGCGCGGAGGGAAGAAGTGGGAGGGAGGGGGCAGTAGAGCGGATGTCGGAGGGATGGTGGGGCCACGCTAAGGGCTTTGCATTTTGTCATAAGCCATTGAAGAGTTTTGAGCAAGAGGGTTACAAACGAGGAAAGCATGGCTCTGGCTGCTTGCTGTCCGGAGAATAGACTTCAGGAAGGCAGGAGGAAGTGGGGAGAGCAGGATGCCCCTGCAGAAGCCTAGGAGAGGTGCTGCTGGCTTGCACCAGGCAGGGGCAGTGGAGGTAAGGAGTAGGCAGATTCAGGTTACAACAGGCCAGAGAATCTCCAACAAAGCTGGGTGCGGTGGCTCACGCCTGTAATCCCAGCACTTTGGGAGGCCGAGGCAGGCGGATCATGAGGTCAGGAGTTGAAGACCAGCCGGGCCAACATAGTAAAACCCCGTCTCTACTAAAAATACAAAAACTTGCCAGGTGTGGTGCCATGTGCTTGTAATCCCAGATACTCAAGAGGCTGAGGCAAGAGAATTGCTTGAACCTGGGAGGCAGAGGTTGTAGTGAGCCAAGACTGTACCATTGCACTCCAGCCTGGGCAACAGAGTGAGACTCCATCTCAAAAAAAAAAAAAAAAAAAGGAATCTCCACCAGTGGGATCTGGATCTTCAACAAGCATTGGGAGCTCCTTGGGGAAGGGCCCCATTTAGGAGGCATCGTAGAATAGGCCTCCCCACCAGGTGGGCATTGGCAGGAATGAGGTGGTGGTGCAAAAGCATGACACACAAGCAGAGGGAGCAGAAAGGTGCCTAACAGATGGCACGTGGGGCTGGAACCAAACGCCTGGGTTCGGGCTCCAACTTTGCCTCCTTTAAATCCTTAGACAAAGCACTGTCCCCTGAAAGCCCCGCTTGCCTTCCTGTATAACAGTGAAGTTACAGTAACTACTTCTTAGTATAGTGGTGAGGAACAAGTGGTAAGATAATATGGGAAAACGTTCAACACACCATGTCCTTCGACTGTTAGGAGCTCCGGCACCATCAGAATTACCTCTGGAGAGAGATTCATCTGAGGGGCTGCAGGCTCAGAACCTCTGAGCCTTCCTGAAATCCTGGGATCTGGAAAGGTGGCTGAGATCCCAGTCACTGGTTTTGGTTAGTGGGGTTGAAATGTGGTAGGCCTGGGAGTTCCCACAGGCAGGTCTGAGGCCATGAGCTGCTCTGGAGGAGTTCTCCCTCCCAACCATGCTCATTCCCTTCTCTCTCTTCAATCTAGACTAGTTTCCTCAGTGACCTCATCCACTTGCACAGTTCAGACTCCTTAGAGATGATGCCCAAACGTAAATTCCAGGCCTGAAATATTATCTGAGCTTCAGTTCCCAAAGCCTAGTAGACATTTTTATCTGGATGTTCTACCCATTGCTCACAAGGAATCTCAAAGAGAACATTGACATCCCATCCTAAAGCATTTCCTGTGCCACCTTTCTGCGGCTGCTCACAGCACCAGCCTTTAAAATGTGCAGGCTTTAGTCGCCTTTGATTCTTTCCTGTCATGTACCCCCTTCATTCACACTTTACTCACCTAAGCCCTGTTAATCATCTCTTTGCTATTGCCCTTATGTATCTGTCCTTTTCACTTTCCATAATCACTATCATCACTTAGTTCAGAACTTCATTATTTCCTATCTGGGATATTTTACTAACTTCTTCACTTGTCTTTCTGACTCTCCCATCCTACCGTCTGTGCGCAAGGACTGTCAGCTCACTAGTCTTAAGTCATTGCTCTGATGAGGTTAAATGTCACGTCTGTGCTCAAAGTCAGCCTCTGGGTTAAATGTCACATCGGTGCTCAAAGTCAGCCTCTGGCTGTGGAATAAATGGCACATGTTTTCAGCCTGCCATTCAGGGCCCTCTGTTGCTTTTTATTTTCATCTCTTTGTGTCTTTGGCCCAGTAGATTATCTGATATTTTGTGAATAAGACTGATGTTCTCTGTCTTTCAAGTCTTTGCTCATAACAATCACTGTCACTATAGAGCACTTTCCTAACGCGTCTCAGGCACCATCCCAGGTCCTTTCCCTGAGGCATCAGAGTAACGCTAGAGTAAGGACCATAAGGAAGTAAATATCCCAGTCCTGTTTGAGAAGGGAGAAAGCTGGTGCTCTGAGGGGTTTCGATGACTTGCCCAAGGGGCAGAGGCAGGACGCAAAACTGAGGCCGCCTGTCCACTGTCCTCTTCCACGACCCTGTGATTTTCTCTCCCTGGACCCTCCTGTCTCCATTTCTACAAGCAAAGCCCAAACTGACCCAGTATTGTACCCACTTCATGCACACCTTCCAGGCGCCTGCCCCCTCCCAGACACAGTGAGCCCCCACAGGAAGGTAGACACCTTCCTCATCCCTTCTCCACTCTTACTAAAGAATGGTTTGGTCACCTTTGCTCTGCTGAGACCTGCCCAGAGGGGTTAAGTATCTTCAACAGGACAGGGAAGAGTAGCTTATTGCTAAGCTGTCCCCAAGAGGACTGGACCTGGGCCTGGGATTAACAAGAAATAAGTGTTCCATGAGTGTCTGCATAGGCGCTTGGGGCCTGACTCCTACCTGGCCTCTGAGGGCTTCATGGGCCCCAGAGAGCCAGGGGGGCTTCCTAGCCCTACTCCACCCCATCATCAGTCTGTGGCCCTCTCTGCCTTAGCTCTCTAGGGACTGACACAGGCTTCCTGGCCCAGCTCTAGAGCCCCATCTGCTGCAAAAACCTTAAGTGCCAGAAGCCACCTGCTGTAGATCTGGCGACTTTGTGCCTTCCCCCAATCCTGCACAGGCCTGGTGAGCTTACCTGGATCCATTCATGTGGTCATACTCCCGCTTGACGTTGACCCTCACTGGCTGATTGATCCACTCCTGCTGTGGTGGGAGGGGGTTGATCTTGTGGGGCTGCCCGTAGTCAGGACTCCCCGAGGCAGTCATGTCGGCCTTGGGGAGATGGGCTGCCGCTCCGTACGCTGAGTCAAAGAGGGACTGGTCGTCGCTCACCACCGACAGAGCCTCCTGCAGGGCCAGAGAAGAGACAGAAAGCCCAGTGTCACTCTTCACCCAAGCAAGTGACACTCTTGCTTTGAGCTGGCAAGGTGGCCCAGGGCTGCCCCAGGACAGCTTGTCTGGAAGTTCCTGTTTGACTCACACTCCAGGGGGCAGGTTTGCCCTTATGCAAACCAGATGGGTGTTTGCAGGTTACCTGGGTGAGGAGGGACTTTGGGCAGTGGAGTGGGGATGGAGGAATCATGAAAGTGGGTTTGTTTATTGGTTCTGTAGTCTGGGACCCCCAAAAAGGAGGGTGGGGATAGGGAGGCCAAGAATAGTGGTGACTTGGCATGGAATATAGTATTGTGGTGGTGTGTGAATGCTAGATTTTTCCAGGCATAAGCAGAAATGCCTCTTACGAGCTGAGTGGAGTCATCAGCAATGAAGGGGAGATGAGATCCAGCATTTATTTTCCAGGCAAGGCCAGTGAGATCCACCCAGAGAGGCTAGGTGTGCTGCTCAAGGTCACACAAGGGAAGGGTGGGGCCCATGGCTGTGGCCAGGCCAATTTCAGTTTCCTTATTTGTAACAGGGATAAAAATAGTTTTAGCACAGAGTCGATAGGTGGATTAAATGAGAAGATCTGGTATGGGGGTGTAGCTTGTAAGAAATGCTCAGTGGTTTGCTGAGGGCCCTCTAGGAGGTGCTGGTGCATCCTGTAGATCTCAATGTTGATGACTCAGCCAGCCAAAGGACGAAAGAGGAACCTCAGACACGTGAAGTGCCAGTCAGGGCAAGACCCTCCAAAAGAGGTTGTTGGGTCCTCCCACTCATATTATCCCATCACTGACTTGGGTGTGACTTTGGGAGATCATGGATTAAGAAAAGAAGCCTTGGCCAGGCATGGTGGCTCATGCCTGTAATCCCAGCATTTTGGGAGGCTGAGGTGGGAGAATCTATTGAGTCCAGGAGTTCTAAACTAGCCTGGGCAATGTGGCAAAACTCTGTTTCTACAAAAACAGAAAGAAAGAAAGAAAAGAAAGAAAGAAAGAAAGAAAAAATTAGCTAGATATGGTGGCATGTGCCCAGCTACTTGGGAGGCTGAGGTGGGAGGATCACTTGAGCCCCGGAAGTAGAGGCTGCAGTGAGCCGTGATCGTGCCATTGCATTCAGCCTGGGCGACAGTCTCAAAACAACAACAACAACGACAACTAAAAAACTTTGCACATTCCGGAGATCTGCTACCAATCAAAACATGAGGGTAAGAGTCTCCCATTATTCCATGTCTCATCGAATCACAGGCATCCAAGGTCAGGGACCAGGGCATAGTGTTCACTACAGTCATATAATTACACCAAAGTAAGTCTTCAGAGAAGATGGTAGTTATCTATAATTGATCTATAATCTATATAATCAATAATTATATAATCTATAATTGTGATAATAGTTGTGATAATACATGCAAAGTATTAGAAGTCTCTGGCACATAGTGAGTCACACTCAGAACATGTTAGGTATCATAATTATTAGCATTCAAACAAAGATTCTCTTAGGCCACCTGTTAGGGGCTGCCTTGTGTCCTCACAAAATTCATATGCTGAAGCCCTTACCCGCAGTACTCAGAATGTGATTGTATTTGGAGATAGGACCTTTAAGGAGGTAAGGTGAAATGAGGCTGATAGGGTGGGTTCTAATCCAATATGACTGGTGTTCTTATAAGAAGAGGGAATTTGGACACACAGAGAGCTCCCAGGGGAGTGTGTGCACAGAGGGGCTGCCATGTGAGGACACAGCAGTCATTGGCAAGCCAAGGAGAGAGGCCTCTGAGGAAAACCAACCCTGCTGGCACCCTGATCTTGGACTTCCAGTCTCCAGAACTCTGAGCAAATAAATTTCTTTTGCTTAAGCCACTCAGCCCTGGTATGTTGTTATGGAAACCCTAGCAAATGGATACACCACCTTTACTTGAAAATGTAGTGATAGGTGAACAGCACTTGTTAAAGCTGGGATTTGTCTACCTTCCTTGTGTAATTCACATTCCTGAATTGAATGTCTTCTTCAGAATGAATGCTCTTCATATGCCTGTAGAATTACAACCTGCTCCATGGGCTGTCTCTTGTCTCCCAGGGCCATTCTCCACCCCAGCAGACAGACAGCCATAATTCAAAAAGGGAGGCTCTTCTATGGCTGTTTTCAGCTGGGATCAGGGAAAAAATACTGGAATATACTCTAGGAGTCCTGCTTTTGCACCAGAAGGCTTTGGATGGTGTAGGTGCCTCCAGACATACATTCAAAGCAGAGTTGCCCACACAATATTAAAACACTTACATCCCCCAACCGAGGGGATCTCCCTAGACCTAACATCTGCTGGGATCCTTCTTCATTTTCTACCAGATGTCCTTGAGTCATGCTCAGAGTAAAGCTGTGCTTGTCAGAACCATTTGTTTCTTGGTTATTATATCCACTCGTGATTTCAGCTAGAGTTCAGCTTTGGCTTCATATCCTAAATTTTGAACTGTTATCTGGGCTCAAGGAATTATGGTTCTGAGCTGAAAAGGGTGACATTGCAACCTTTCAGACAGCTGTCCCTGACTCCATGAAATTCCTTGAGCTCTGCACTGGAAGCAGAGGACACATTACCACCTATGACCCCTAAGTGTCTTTTGGTGATAAGAGTGAAGAACATGTACCACAGTCCTGCTACAAAAACAGATGACATTTCAGGAATCAGGTAGCATCTTCTGCTGTAGAGAATGGCTTACGTTCTTAGTTTATCATTCATGAACCTTGGAGTTTCCAGTAAAATAATTTCTTTCCCTTCCCTCTTCTAGGTTGGGGGAGAAGATGACGGAATATCAGAGGCAAAGAAGCCCGGGAGGCAGGGCTGGGCACAGTGATGCTCCATAGATGGGCAAAAAGTTCCTCCCATCATTATCCTAAGGAGGGTGGACCAGGCAACAGGGAACACAGGATTGTCCTGACCAAGGGGACATGCAGACGGCAAAATCAAGACTCACAGCAAAGAGAATACACAGAGAACACGAAGCCAGCGGTTCTGGAGGCAGACCCAGGAGAGACTTCTTAAGGAAGTGAGTGGTACACAGCTAGAAAAAAACAAGTGATGAGATAGAGTGTAGGTGTAGAAAGGGCACAAAACCAGTTTGAACTCATTTTGGAATAGAAGTTTCCTTAAGAATGTAGTTCACAATCAAGGAAACTCCAATCAAGTGGCAACGTTGTAGGAGGAGAGCGTCCCGGTTCACCGGGAATGCCTCACACTTCTGTCCAGTCTGGGCATTTCTCTCTGAGACTCTTCCCTCCCTGACGACCCACTGACATGCTCTTCCCTCATTCAGTACACCTTGTGCGCTCCCTGGCTGGATCCAGTTCCCTTGCAAGTTGTGAATACTGCTGTCATCCTGCCACAATCTGCTCAAAAACCTCAGAGAGCTCCCTAGAGATGGACCACAGCAAATCTCTTCTCAGCCACTTGTCTTCCAAAGGTCATCTTTGTCCCACCTGCCACACTTACATTGCACAACTTCCTCTTGCTGCAACTTGTGTCCAATTCTAACTATTCTCACTGCTCCACTAGATAAGCCCTACTCAGGTATGCTTCTGTGCCTTAATTTTGTGGTTCCTTTTGCTGCAAGTAACCTTTCTTTACTCTTTCACCCTGATGCACAATTATTTTTGCCATTGTGTAAGGTAAGTGAGATCTTCCTGAGAGCTTCCTGTTTCCATGAAACCTTTCTGATGATGACCTATGACTCCTTTGAGCTGTTAACAGCTCGTGAGAATACTGCTTTGGGTATGCATGCGTGCACACACACACACACAAACACATCCTCCTTCTATTTGCAATCATGGCTAGACAAAAAGCTTTTTTTCCATTACAATGTAGAGAAAAGAAGAGATAGATCATGGGGGCTGTGAAGAGAGAGAAGACGAAGGAGAAGAGTTCCCTGTCTGGCTCACTGGGCTGAATTTGAAAAGCCAATATGGGCAAGGGAAGGGAGGTGAGGGCCCCTAAGTGGAATAAAAGATTTGGGGAGATAAGGCCCCAGACAAGCTGATTTGAGACCCAAGTGAAAGAGCAGAGTTGGGGAGGAGAGCATTCTTGTGGCTTCTGCAAATAAATGGCACCCCTTTTTGCAGTTCAACAGCTTTAGGAGCACCCCAAGACCATGCCCTTGGCAAGTACACTGTCATTTTTATGATGCCACTGGTAGTAGGGAGCCCTCTCCAAATTGCTCTGGGAAGACCAGAGTAGGGACAGAGGAGGCAAACAAGAGGAATGAGTCTGGGCAACTTGATGTGGCTGCTGCTGTCTGCAGGCGAGGAGCTGCTGAGCTGGCAGAAATTTCACTTATTTGCAGCTTGTTACACATGAGGAGCTGTTGCTACTTCATGTGTGTCTTATAAAGCTCTTTACTTAAACTCTTAAAACTTTTTAGAGTTTAAACTTAAAACTCTTCCTTGTACTTCAAGCTCTTTACAGAAATGAGCATGTTGCTAGCGTTCAAGAACTTTCCACGGATAAATCATCAATAAGTACTTAACTGAGGTGATAGGCTGGGTGTAGGAAGAACACCAGCATGCAAATTCACCAGCCATCCTCAGAGGGACTACATTCCTTCCGTTTCTCATGACTTTGCTTCTCCTATTGTTGCTGATTATTTTATTCAAGGGAAGAGAAGTTAGTTATTATTTAAAAGACTTGTGGGGTCCATGAGGCTTTAGACCATGCTATGTAAAATTGACTTCCCAGTGAGAAAGACAGGAGGCGTGGGCTCCTAGCCCTATGTGGGGCTCAGCTCTGGGGTTCCTTCTTGACCCAACAATTGTCTCTGTAAAAGGAACCCCTGGGCTGGCTTAGTCATTGGCTTCTGAGAAGCACTTTCCTTTGCAGAATGCTGGAAAGGCTGGGTCTGTGGGTCCAGAGCCACTGAGTCCTAGATCCAGAGGGTGGCATAGGGTCCCTTGTTCCAGTCAGGGAAGTGCCCCAGCACATTTGTACCCAATGATGCCCCTTTACCAGAGACCGCTGGCAAGGCAAGCTGCTTGGGGTGGCATCTGAGCTACAGCAGATCACTCACATTTGCCGATAGAAATGCTTGCTTTCCACGACCCCCTCCTGGTCCTGGATCCAGCTGGGGCCTGCTACCAGTAATGCACTTGAACCGGTGGGATATTTTTTCTCCTCCAGTTTGGGCAAGGTGCCTTTAGTACATGATATAATACACCCTCTGTCGTCGTTACAGAAAACAGATAAAAGTGGTAATAATCACAGCACTTATTAAATACAAAACACTGTTTACATGAGTAACCTAATTTAATCCTCCTGGCAATTCTATGAGGGATGTATTCTATTTTTTCAGATGAGAAAATGGAAATTCAGAGAAGTGAAATAACTTGCTCAGGCACACAGAAAGTTAGTGTGATGTGGGATCCAAATTCATGTCTGCAGCCTAAGCACATAACCACTACTCTTCACAGGTTCTTTCTTGTGAATTTTCTGTCCTCTCAATTAGACCATAAGCTCTGTAAGTGTAACTCCGGTGTTTATTGTAACTTAGAGCA